>NW_026607033.1:0-739823 GCF_029890125.1 Rhinichthys klamathensis goyatoka | reverse complement strand
TTAAATAACACACGCTACTTCAGCTCTTTTCCAAAACCTAGTGAGCTGCCTACGTAGGCAGAATGATTGATTATACTGTACAACCTTTATGTCTTCTTTTGCTGCAGATGCAGAGAATGAGAACTACAATAATGCATTGCATAATCTATTATTATATGCACGCATAATGCAAGGATATGGCTTAAACAGTTGAGTATGGCACTAGCAAAGCCAAGATCATGGGGTTCGATACAGTGAATGCATACCAAATGCATACATGTAAATTAATTGCAACAAGCTCAGAAAAAAATAAGCTGATGGATGAAATAACAGAGATAAAAATGATTAAAAATATGTAATCCTTTCAATTCGCCTTTGGCTAAGCCCCGCCCCCCTTAGTTATAGATAAACTTCATCTGGGCTCTGGTATCAACATGGCTTATGCTGTGACAGCTCTTCCTGCTGAAATTTTTTCAAACTTTTATAAAGCAGCAAATAAAGTGTCCGATAGAAGTAGGCAAAAGGGGCTGCAAAATACGTTCGAAGGCTATATTTACGACATAGGTGAAACGCAAGGAACAACAAGGCATCCAAATAGAGGCAAAAGCATACAGTCACAGTCAGAAAATGAACTACCGCATATCCTACTAATCGAGACGGAGGCTGGAACTAACAATATCAAGGAGCAACACTGTTCATGCAAAGCTGGGTAGGTCTCTATTCACTTCTATAATCGTTATTACAAAGCAAACGGATTGTATTTATTAGCAGCGTGTGCTAGACGACACTTGTCAGGATTTGACTTCGGTTTTGGGAAGGGAAAAAAACGCACACCCCCCTCCAACCTCTCTGGGAAACGCGTATCTGTGTTACAAATCCCCCAGGCACAACGTTTAACCATATTTTTGATAAAACTACGACGGTAATAGCCTGCCGAGACCAAAAATATGAGACGCCTGTGTTAAAGTCAATGGAGCGCTGTGAAAAAGTGTCGGACCACTGTGGGAGTTCGTTCTCGGCTGCGCTGTGATTGGTCAATCTACATTCTAGGGTGTGGCTTAGCCAAAGGCGAATACCTAAATATATCAGCAAAAATAGTTCAGCTTAATAAACAATGGACTATTTTATCTAACATTTGTGTTTTTTTTTAATGTCTAGCAGTATTGCATTGTTAGCTTAGCAACAGGTTCATTTTAAACTCTATTGCAACCATTTTTAAGGGGAAAGGCAGATCACTAGGTTTTGGTTACAGAGCCAACAGACAAGTTATTATTATTCTCAGAAATAAAAGCAAAAACAAGATAAAAGATAACTGATCCGAGTCTGAAAAAAAAAAGTCCATCAGTTATTGGCCAACCAGTGGCCTTAAGAAAGCAATCACAGCTGGTAATCTGGAGAAATGAGCCAGTATGCTGGAGAAGTCACTTCCAGGGACTAAAAGGGTGGATTACAGCAAAACATGACAAAACAAGAAACCTTCAAGTCCAAAAACAAGAAACAAACGTAATGCAAGTACGCAAACGCTTGGCGAACACACTACTAACCTCAGTGCCTTCAAAAGTTTGCATAGTGTGTTCTGCTTGAAAATATCTGTTCCACTGCTTTCAGGCTGCTTTTAATTTCACATAATAACATTTTCAAATATAAAACATATTATTCTTGACAGTACAAACAGGAAAGGCAAAAATAAACCTCTGTGTGTTGTTCTCAAGTCTTGGGGGGCATTTTGTTGGTGTAAAAGTCTCTGCAGGTCTGGCAGCAGCGTTGGTACCAGCGCATGTCCTGGCACAGGTTCTTATCACGGATCACCCTGCAGTAAACCGCCCACTGATCCCCCGTGCACTTGTACGTCAATGCAGCTGCCAGGGATGACAGAAGGACAGGACTCGGCATTTCATAGATTCAATTATATCACATGATCCCTGACAACATGCATACATCAGTCCAGACATGTAAATGTGTAAGTTCACCTAGAAGACAACTTACGCAATATTCAATGTTGCTGTTATACACTATAAAAATGATTTTTTTTTTGAATTTGTAAATAAAACAAAGATCACTGGAGTATGTTTTACAAAAAAATACTATTTTAGTCTCTCTACTCCAAACATTTCACATTTAAATTAATGTTACCTGCCGATTTGTAAACACTTTACAATAAGGTTTTCCTAGTTAACATTTAGTTAAGTAAATTTTTGACGTAAGTGTGTTTCCTCAGTACGGTAACACAAAAGTGTTGTTTGCATTTTCCCCACGATGCGGTCAGAGCTGGAGTTTGACTCCCAACACATGGAAAATATGAATGTAACAATTAATATGCAACAACATGTGGGTTCTGCAAAGAACGCAGGGATGAGTTTAGCAACGCGGGTCACAGTACATATCTGGACTGTGTTTTGAGTTTTTATGGGCATATTTCATATACTCTAGTGCTCAAAACATGAACAAGCACCATGGATACACACATATTTCATCACGTCTTCTTCAAATGAAATATATATATGCAAATAAAGACACTGATACAGTGGTGCGTCTGATCATGAACACATTGACTGGATAATTCTGATACAATGATGTAGACCAAAAATTTCTAAGAAGAATGAACAAAAAAGTAACTATGCCTTTATTCTTTCTGTTAAACGGATGCGTGTCAGTTGTTCAGTGATTTTAGTGCTCATAAATGTAATGGAAATATTATTAGACCTTTTAGATGTTCTTCCTTATTTTAAAATACAGACCGATAGCTCTGCAAAGTTGTAATGCTGATTTGTTGACATTTTGATAAGAATAATTTATCAGAATGTATTTGATTTGTTCATGATAGACGTTAGTAGTCTCTAATGATAAACTTTTTGTGGGTTTGTTGTCATAAGCCCTATTCGGAGGGTAATTGTTTCTCATGGAGACATAAGGTATTTTCAACATTTACAGGGGCTAGTCGGTATGTATATATTATACATTAAAAATAATAACCTAATAGATTTATGTTTACTTCTTGTAAATAGGAGGCAGCATTAACTTATTTCTGCTCATTTCCACTTTTTTTAAAGACATCCATCATTTCGAGAAATAAAATGCAAGACAGAAAAACATTCCAACTATTTTCCTATTTTTGAACAGGAGATTTAAATCATCAAATAATAAATAGGATATTATTATGAAATTAACTATGAATTTACTTGTATTATTCAGAGCATATTACATTTTATTTACAGCAGACAATCATGCATCTGAATTGCGAATAGGGCTATAGGGTTATATATTTAAAATACATCAAGGTGCCCCCAACTCTTGTTTTTCTTTCTCCGCTCATATTTTAATATTCATTTCTCTGTTTAATGAATGTGTTGTAGGTCTGTTTTTATTGGTTGTTTCATTTATTGAGTCTTTTTCAAGTCTGAGGTGTGAACAACCAGTGCTAAAACATGAGGTTTTCATGACACTTTAATATAAACAATGAACAATACTTCTACAGCCTTTAATCTTCTTAGTCAATGTTAATTTCAAAATTTACTAAAACTTTTTAAAAAACAAAAGTATTTGTTAACATTAGTTAATGCACTGAGAACTAACATGAACAATGAAATATATATTTTTTATATATAATATATATATATTTAACAATAACAAAGATGACAAATCAGTTTATGTTGGCTAATGTGAACACGAGACCTTATTGTAAAGTGTTACTGCTGAGTCTTTGTAATTATTTGTACTAGCAATTTCTGAGTGAACATTGTTTCAGAGTAAATCCTATACCTTTTATTTTAGTGTAGAAGGACATTCGGCATATATACACATTTAGAGAGTATGTGAATCTACTCTTATTTAGATGTTTTTCAGATTATTTGAACGTGATGCTTTCCAGATGATGCTTCTTTTGACAGATGTCTTGGCAATGAAATGTTTATGCAGTACAATGAAATGTTTATTGCTTAAAGCAAAGAAAGGCTCTTTTCCAAAACCTAGTGAGCTATTTACTGCCCACAGTACAATTAAGGCAGCATCTAAATGAAATGGAAATGGACTAATTTGGATCACTCGACATAGGCGAGATGAAGTCAATTTAAAATATAATGAGGAATTGGAATTGCCTTTGCATCAGAAGTGCACATGATGTCTAAATGTGCAGCATGCTATTATTTGGAACACAGGGAAGATTTTTTTTTGTATGTATATTAGGGCTGGGTACCGAGTTCGGTACTTTTTAGGTACCGACCGAATTGCCTCGATACTACCGAGTATCGAAACATGTCTTGTTTTTCGGAACCAAATTTCGGTACCTAAGTAGTTAATCTCGTCAACGTCAGTGAAACAATAAGCATTCAGTATGATTGGCTGTGGCGGAAAAACGTCTCGGTTACGGATGTAACCCTCGTTCCCTGAGTAGGGAACGGAGACGTTCCGTCGGATGACGACGAATGGGGTTTCGCTTAGAAAGCCTATCGACTTCGAGTATACAAAAACGAGCCAATGGCAAAGAAATGCCATGGGTCTGCGGAATTTGCATAGCGTAACTCCGCCTCACCTCGTGGGCATTTAAGGAGAACGCTGGCAGCAAATAGGCATGTTTCTTCGCTGAGGAGCCAAGACTGAGCTCAGGCGATCCCCACGGTACAGCGGAAAGTGGCAGGAAGACGGAACGTCTCTGTTCCCTACTCAGGGAACGAGGGTTACATCCGTAACCGAGACGTTCCCTTTCGTTGTCACTCCGAGTTCCGTCGGATGACGACGAATGGGGATACCAGTCTAATCACGCCACCTTCTCAGCTGTCTTCCAGTGCCCTGCGTAATTCTGAGATCCCTGTCGTGAGACTAGCACGGACGAAGGACTCCTATTTAGCACAGGAAATACACATGTGGGGGTAGCTCAGAGGAGGTACCATGCACACGGAAGGCACCTAGCCGACGCGCAGGCAATAGACACTGGAGCCAGCGTCAGCAGTGCTGGAGGAGCTCAGGGCTTTCGGGGAAGCTCACCTGAGGAGAATATTGCACGTATCCAGTCCGTGGAGTGGCATGGCGAGCAAGCGAAGACACCTAACGGATCCCATGTTAGCTTGAAAAAGACAGTACACGGGAGGAGACGGGCTCCACTCGGAGATTGTAAAATCTGGCGAATGTGTTAGGTGTCGCCCAGCCTGCAGCTCTGCAGATGTCTGTTAGCGAGGCGCCATGCGCTAAAGCCCAAGAGGACGCCACACTCCGGGTGGAGTGGGCGGTCACACCAAGGGGGCACGGTCGACCTTGCTGCTGGTATGCCAAAGCAATGGCGTCCACTATCCAGTGAGACAACCTTTGCTTGGAGAGAGCCTTTCCCTTCAGCTTCCCACCATAACAGACAAAGAGCTGGTCTGAGGTCCTGAAACACTGCGTTCTGTCTACATAGATGCGAAGAGCACGTACTGGACAGAGCAGTGCCAAGGCTGGGTCTGCCTCCTCCGGGGGCAGCGCTTGCAGGTACACCACCTGGTCCCGGAAGGGAGTGGTAGGAACCTTGGGCACATATCCAGGCCGGGGTCTCAGGATCACGTGAGAGTCACCCGGCCCGAATGCCAAGCACGCTTCGTCAACGGAGAATGCGTGCAGGTCCCCTACCCTCTTGATGGAGGCCAATGCAGTCAGAAGCGCTGTCTTCATTGACAGGAAGTTAAGCTCGACTGACTGCAAAGGCTCAAAGGGAGCGCTGCGCAGGGCAGTTAAGACCACTGCGAGGTCCCAAGAGGGTACGAGAGGAGGGCGAGGAGGATTCAGTCTCCTCGCTCCTCTCAGGAACCTGATGATCAGGTCATGCTTCCCCACAGACTTACCTTCTATCGGGTCAAGATGTGCGGCAATGGCGGCGACATAGACCTTGAGGGTGGAGGGAGACAGCCTTCGCTCCAACCCTTCTTGAAGAAAGGAAAGCAGTACACTGATCGAACATCTCCGGGGGTCTTCTCGGTGAGAAGAGCACCAGTTGACGAAGAGGTTCCACTTCAGCGCATAGACGTGTCTCGTGGACGACGCTCTAGCGGAAGTGATGGTAGCCACCACCGCTGGTGGTAGGGTACTCAAACCTGCCTCGTCCCGTCCAGGAGCCACACGTGGAGGTTCCAAAGATCGGGACGAGGGTGCCACAGGGTGCCCCGTCCCTGAGAAAGGAGGTCCTTCCTCAGAGGAATCGGCCAAGGAGGTGCTGTCGCGAGGAGTATGAGTTCGGAGAACCAGGTCCGGGTGGGCCAGTACGGCGCGACCAGAGTGACCTGCTCCTCGTCCTCCCTGACCTTGCGCAGGAATTGCGCAAGAAGGCTCACTGGGGGAAACGCATATTTGCGGCCCCGCGGCCAGCTGTGCGCCAGTGCATCCGTGCCGAGCGTGCCCTGGGTCAGGGAATAATACAGGGCGCAATGGGTCGAGTCGTGGGAGGCAAACAGATCTATCTGTGCGTCCCCGAACTGGTCCCAAATCAGCTGAACCGACTGGGGATGGAGTCGCCAATCTCCCGGGAGGGGCTGAAGCCGTGAGAGCTCGTTGGCTGCACAGTTCAGGGCTCCGGGGATATAAATGGCACGAAGCGACCTCAGATGCTTCTGACTCCATAAGAGGAGGTGGCGGGCGAGTTGCGACATACGGCGGGAGCGCAGACCACCTTGACGGTTGATGTACGCTACGGTCGCGGTATAGTCTGAACGGACTAGTACATGCTGGCCCCTGAGCACGGCTCGGAAGCGGCGCAGGGCGAGCTGTACAGCCAGCAACTCGAGGCAATTGACGTGCCATAGGCGGTGGGGTCCTGTCCAGGAGCCCGCGGCAGCACGTCAATTGCACATGGCACCCCAGCCCGTGGTAGAGGCATCTGTCGTTACAACAATATGCCGGGAAGCTCGTTCCAGGGGCACTCCGGCCCGTAGAAAACTGAGGTTCGACCACGGGGTGAAGGTCTGACGGCAGGTCGGAGTAACTGGTACTCGGAGAGTGCCGTGTTGCCATGCCCACCTCGGGACTCGGTCGCGAAGCCAAAGCTGAAGCGGTCTCATATGAAGTAACCCGAGCGGTGTTGCCACGGCTGCGGATGCCATATGCCCCAGGAGCCTCTGAAAAAGTTTCAGTGGAACCGCACTCTTGCCCTCGAACTGTCTCAGGCAAGTCAGCAGTGACTGCGCGCGCTCGCTCGTAAGCTGCACGGACATGGCGACCGAGTCGATCTCCATACCGAGAAAAGAGATCCTCTGCACGGGGCAAAGTTTGCTCTTCTCTCAGTTGACCCGAAGGCCCAGACGGGCTACATGGCGGAGCACCAAGTCCCTGTGTTCGCAAAGCTGATCTCGAGAGTGAGCTAGGATTAGCCAGTCGTCGAGATAATTCAGAATGCGAACCCCATGTTCCCGGAGGGGAACAAGGGCTGCCTCGACGACCTTCGTGAAGACGCGAGGAGACAGGGCTAGCCCGAATGGGAGAACTGCGTACTGATATGCCTGCCCCTCGAAAGCAAACCGCAGGAACGGTCTGTGTCGAGGGAGGATGGAGACATGAAAGTAGGCGTCCTTCAGGTCGATCGCTGCAAACCAATCCTGGTGCCGCACACATTCGAAAACGCGTTTGGCGGTGAGCATCTTGAACGGCAGCCTGTGAAGGGAGCGGTTCAGAACGCGCAGGTCCAGGATTGGCCGTAACCCACCGGTTTTCTTCGGGACAATGAAGTACGGGCTGTAGAAGCCGGTCTTCATTTCGGCTGGAGGGACAGTCTCGATCGCACCCTTCGCCAGCAGGGTGGCAACCTCCGCTCTCATGATAGGGGCATTGCCACCGACCATAATGGAGCGGACTCCCCTGAAGCGGGGAGGAGACCGCGCGAACTGAATCGCGTAGCCGAGCCTGATCATTCGTGCGACCCAGCGGGACAGGTTGGGAAGCTCTAGCCAGGCTCCCAAGAACTGTACCAGCGGGGGTCACGCGAACCACAGACTTCCCGTCGGTGGGGCAGCGAGGCGGTATGACTGGCCCGGACGTGGACGGCATAGCGGCCCGGTGTGGGGGCACAGTCATAGACCGCATCCTGACAGAGGAGACCAGGGAAGGACGAACATTCCACGGGGGTCTGCTCTGCCAGGGGTCTGGCGACAGAGGAGGATGAGAGCGGCACGGTCCGGGGACGGCGCGCACTGTCATCCGGCTCTGGGACAGAGGAGGACGAGGGGTGCACGGCCCGGGGGCGGCGCACCATGTCGTCCGAGAACTCTGTGTGCTCAGAGACTGGCGAGTCAATTCTTTGTGGAATAAGGATTCTTCCCCGGCCCTCCACCAGGGAAAGGAGTGGCCCTGCTACCAGCTCCTGGAAAGAACTGAGTCCCATCTCTGAGCAGCCCATCTCAAGAGTGCCGCTTAACCCGGCGTATAGCGGGGGGCGGGGCTGGAGAGGGCTGTGGCGTCCCCCTGCGGCTTCCAGAGCCAGCCCGGGTGAACGGGCGGGGTGGGAGCCGCAGGAGGGCGCCTGCGGCGGTGGGCAGACCAAGGGATCTGCTCGGACGGCGGGGCCGTCGGAGCAGAATAAGCCTCAGTCTGCTCGTGGGCGGTTGAGAACTGTTGGGCAAAGCCCTCAACCGCACCGCCGAAGAGGCCGACCTGGGATATGGGGGTGTCAAGCAGATGGGTCCGCCCGACATCCTGCACATCAGACAGGTTCAGCCACAGAATGGTGAACATCACCTGGCCCAGGGAGCGTACGGCCACTTTCGTCGCTCGGAGAGCAAGGTCAGTGGCGGCGCGCAGCTCATTGAAGAGCACTGGGTCAGTCCCGCCCTCGTGCATGTCCGTGAGCATCCGGGTCTGGTAGACCAGCAGAATGGCCATGGCATGCAGTGAGGCGGCTGCCTGTCCTGTAGCGCTATAGGAATTCGCCACAAGTGTAGACGAAAAATTACAGGCTTTGGACGGGTGCTTAGGATCGCGCCGAGAGGAAGCACTCTGAGGACACAGTAGCATCGCAACAGAGCGTTCAACCGGGGGGACCCCAGTGTACCCATGGGCAGTGGCCCCGTCGAGGGAAGGAAGGGCGGAGGAGATCAACGAGGGATCGCTGGAAGACATGGGGGTCTTCGAGGATTTCGAGATCTCCTGATGCACATCCGGGAAGAAAGGCATTGGAGTGGACGCCGACAGGAGTCAGCGGCCACACCCAAAACCAATCGTCCAGCAGCGAGCGCTCGGACAGGGTGAAAGGTTCCACTCTAGTCCGATGCTCGCAGCGGCCCCGGAAAGCATGGCCGTCATCTCAGGATCTGACTCGACAAATGCCATATGCACACCCGAAAGTGGCAGCACTGTCGAATCTTCACTTCCCGAAGATTCTAGCCCGCCCTGTGATGCTGCGATGGACAACAGATCCGATTCTGGAGCGTCAAGGGAAACCCGCGGGGCATCCGAAAATAGACCCGGGGAATCCCCTGAACACTCGCGGGTTGCGTCACTGAAGAGGGGGGCGTGGTCCACGGACAAACAGTCGGCGGATTTGTTCCACACTCACACCCTCAGGTCACCCTGGCCACCAGCCGAAGTAGCACCTCACGTGGAGAGTGTTAGATCGGGGTGTCGATGAGGGGACTCTCTCTCTAACGAGATCATTGAGTCTCGACCGTAATGACGCGATGGTCACGTTCCCGCGGGGAGAACGTGAGTCATCCACAAACGCTGCTCTAACGTGATCAAGCCCAAGCACGCAGAGCAGAGAATGTGCCCATCAAAATCGGAAATGAGTCGACCGCAACCAGAAATGCACGGGCGAGCCGTCTTTAAAAAGACGTGCCGTGTGCGAGCTCTTTTATGAGAGGAGAAAACAACTCCGCGATGTTGAAGCGAGCAGGGAGAACACACTCATTGGCAGATCACTGCACAGATCAGCAGGCAATGTGAACTCGCTGCAGATCGCCGTCACACCAACACCGGAGAGAGTGGCTCGTCTCGTAGAGTGAAGTCAGAAATGGCTGTGGAGTGAAGAGATGCTCTTGGCTCCGAAGCGAAAACATGCCTATTTGCTGCCAGCGTTCTCCTTAAATGCCCACGAGGTGAGGCGGAGTTACGCTATGCAAATTCCACAGACCCATGGCATTTCTTTGCCATTGGCTCGTTTTTGTATACTCGAAGTCGATAGGCTTTCTAAGCGAAACCCCATTCGTCGTCATCCGACGGAACTCGGAGTGACAACGAAAGGGAACACTAGTTTATGCGGCTGCCCAGAGACGCGGCTCGTCGCACGTGAGGCTGTAGTGTGTGTGTGTGTGTGTGTTAGAAGCGCACAGAATACACTTGAGAGTAATGGTGTGTTCACACCGAACGCGAATAGAGCGTCAAATACGCAAATGATGCGTCTATTCACGTCTTTGCATTGACTTTGTATGTAATCTACTCGCACAAATAATTAAATTCGCTTTCGGTGTGAACAAACCATTAGTAAACACTTGTTCATTAATAAATAATTAAAATATCTCCTTGCTATTGTTTCCACATCCATAATTATTAGGCTACTTTTGCCAGTGCTTTGCGGCAAGCTTCACGTGCTGAGCGCGAGGCAAATATCCCGCCCCCCAGTAGCCTATATTTAATTTAATTCACATTTATTTGTATAGCATTTTTCACAATAGATATCGTTTCAAAGCAGCTTTACAGAAAATGCATGTGTCTAAATTACAATTTAGAGTGATCTGTTATCAGAGGTGACAGTGTAATGCATTTCAATTAATTTTCATTCAGTTTCATTGTTAAACAATGCATTAAGGCAGAAACAATGAGCTCATTGAAGTAAAGAATACATGTTGTTAAATGATTAGGAAACATAGAAAACTTTAGCATTGGTGCTTTTTTACAAACTCAAAATATGAGTGTAAAAAAGTAAACAAACTGAAAAAGAAAAAAAAATTAGGTAATGTTATATTGTTAAAACTGGTTACATAAAATTGGTATCGAAAAAAGTATCGTTCAGGAACCGGTATCGAAGTCAAGGTATCGGTATCGAACATTTTGTTACGATACCCAGCCCTAATGTACTGTATATACATTGGAAACTCTTTGTCCTAAAGGTCTTATTTGGATTTTGATCTCAATAATTTTTTGCAGAATATACATTTTCTCATTATTTAATCTATTTTCTCATTATTTATTTATTTATTTTCTATCATTGTTAAAAATGTCTTTAATTTTTTTTTCATTGGATTTCGTTGATTTATTGGATGATTGGTTAATTCACTGATTGACCATGTTAGGTGTGATTGTTTATCATGATATAAAAGTTGTTGATATTTGTTGTTTTGTCTCAAGATGCACACCAGTAATGTGTTTTTTTCTACACATTTATAAAAGCTACTTAAATGTACTAATTGATCTAAGGCCTAATGCTGGTTTAATCTAAGGCCTGTCTGTGAAACCAGGCCGATATGACTTAAATAAATATAAAACGAACTGCATTTAAGACAAAGTAAAAAGAAAAAGAAAAAGTGTAATTATGAAAAATAATAATGATTGATATACTTCGATTTTTTTAATATATATTTTCAATTATATTTTATTTTTATATTTTCTGTTTTAAATCATTTAAATTTTAGTTGTAGTTTTTTTTGTTGGGTGTTTCGTCATTTTTATCAGTTTGTTTTTTGCAAAGACTGTAAGTTTTAGTTTCTTTAGGTTTAGTTATTTTAGTACTTAAACTAAATAAAAATGAGAAATATTGCCTTATCAACTAGGTGAAATAAAATAAGCAAGTTTTATTTACATTTTATTTTATTTCAGTTAATGTTTATTTATTTTGAAGTAGGCCTAATACATTTTTTTATGGTTATAGTTTTGGTTTAGTTGTAGTTGTAACTGACGTTTAACTGACGATAAAGTTTATATCATAAAGCTCTTCTTTTAAACCCAAATGATAAATAATTATAGATGATGCTATAATTAAAGCAATATCCAGTAATATGATATAACTTTAGTAATGCATCATAAAATGAGATGGAAATGTATTGTTTTATATTTTTGTGTGACATTTCTGGTTGAAACTGGGTGAAACAAGGATAAATAATGAACAGCTGGACACGAGTGTATACAAGCTGGTGCCACGAGGGGGCAAAAGGGGGCATTGTCCACTAAGATCTGATTTGTTTCAATTTGTAACCCCGCCCCCCGAAACGCGATTTTTATCGAGGGGGACACACCGTCTGAAATGCCATGGCCCCTTCAAGAATTATGAAGTTCATGTGTCCTAGCAACAGCTCTAGTCTATAAATCAGGATACACAAACGTCTTTAACTGTAAAGTCTTACCCAGTCTAGGGGAGGTGATGGTGTTTACATTGACTTTTACGTTACATGCCCCCTGATGACACTGCCTGTACGTGGGGGGCTTCAGGACTACTGGGCAGTTGCTGCCATGCCGACCGGTCACTTTGTGCATGCATTGGACCACTCTGGATTGCAAGCCCCGCCCACAGGATGATGAGCACTGCAATGAATCAATGATGACATGACAATAGATTAAAAAAAATATCACATCATAACCTGCTCTGACAGACCTCATTTTACTCACAAAAATGCATAATCAATATTTCAAAACTGTCAATATCATGTTTAAATAATATATTATTGGATAATCAGATTATATTGATAACCAGGAATAAAATTTGATAGCAGTGGTATCATATATTATGATTCTTTAGCTCAAATCATGCCAAAAACTAAATTTTTCAGGCTGGTCAAGCTAGTTTACATGCATATTCAAGAGTAAACAAAGGTGATATTGGCCATTTTAACTGTAAATCAGGTCGGACTTTTATTGAGTGTCACTGTATGATTTCTCCAAAAGATTATTACACGTGGGCCATTTCCTCTGCTTAAAATGTGAAAAAATAAAATGACAAACAATTTAAAAAAAGATACAAAAAAATTAATAAATAAATAAAATATTCCAATGATGTGAGGATACAAACCTTTGAACACTACAAAAAAAAACTAAATATGATAACAGCAGCAGCTGAATAAACCAGTAAACAGTGCAAAAATGCATCCAGAAAACTAAAACAATAACCAAACAATAATTAAAGGGTTAGTTCACCCAAAAATGAAAATTCTGTCAGTAATTACTCACCCTTATGTTGTCCCAACCCTGTAAGACTTTCGTTCATCTACGGAACACAAATTAAGATATTTTTGATTAAATCTGAGAGCTGTCTCACTCCTCCATAGGCTTCTAAAGGATTGAAACTTGCCGGCCCAGAAAAGTTATTAAAGACATCGTTAAAATAGTCCGAGTGACTACAGTGGCTCAATCTTAAGTTTATCAAGTGACGAGAATACTTTTTTTGCGGAAATCAAACAAAAATAACGACTTTATTCCACTATTCATTTCCTTCTGTGTGGGCCTCTGACTTGAGTTCACGTAGTCTAACAGCGCAGCGTTTCTGTATTGTACGTCACACGTAGGCTCACTATTGGCCGACGCTGGTCATGTGTGTGATGCGTGTGACGTACAACCTAGAAGCTTTGCGCAGTTTCACTACGTGAAATCTCAAGGCCCACTGGGAAGGAAATGAGTAGTTGAATAAAGTCGTTATTTTTGTTTGTTTTTTGCGCACAAAAAGTATTCTCGTCGCTTGATAAACTTAAGATTGAGCCACTGTAGTCACTCGGACTATTTTAACGATGTCTTTCATAACTTTTGGGCCGGCCAGTTTCGATCCCTTAAGAAGCCTATGGAGGAGTGATCCAGCTCTCAGATTTAATCAAAAATATCTTAATTCGTGTTCCGAAGATGAACGAAAGTCTTACGGGGTTGGAACAACATGAGGGTGAGTAATTACTGACAGAATGTTCATTTTTGGGTGAACTAACCCTTTAAGGGGAAAAAAGGAAAATATAAAGCATTTTTATACATAGAGTCAAAGGGACAGCTGAGTCTCTGTCTTTGAACTCATGGTACCCTAATGAGCAGTGCTGTCTCCAGGCAGAACCAAAGTTTCCTCTTTTCTGTTCAGAAACAATAACGATTCATAAGCCTGACCTAATTTACATAGTGGCCTGTAAGTGCTCGAAAACTCTCAAACATCTTCAGCTTTCGCTTGACATTTCTACTCGTGGGGAGTTTATAATTACGCTGTTTTCAAGCAAACCACATGCTGTTCAATATAAAAAAATTCAGACATTTTCACAGGCCTCCACATTATTGATAAACTGCATCCTAATTAAATATTGTTGAGTAGAGTTTTATAAATGGATTGGGATTGTGTGAGCCACACTGCAAGACAAAAACTGAAGATGTGAAACAGGCAATAAACAAACCTTTGGCTGCACAAAATTTAAGTTTAATATTAAAGGAGTGTTACAGGTTTAAAACAACTCAAGCTCTATCGACAATATCTGTGGTGTGATGTTGATTACCCAAAACCCTCAACTTGTAAAATAAATAAATTGCACATTAAAAATGGCCAAAATGTTTAATATACAAACATATACAAGATTATGTGAGAATCTGCTCATTGCAAATTGACTGAATTATATTTCCAGAGGAAGGCAACAGGTGGAAAGCTTTCTTCAGTAATGTACTGTTCTGATCCCTGTGAGACAAGGAGGAGTCATAATGTCAGCGTATCCGCCACGATCGTCACACTCACGCAGCTAAGACCCAAAGGAAGCTTTATTTCTCCAATAACACGCCGGCAAAATTAAATCAACGTATCTCTGTGACAATCTAATACATTTTAATAGACTTATAGTTCAACAGGACAGAAACAAATTCAGTTACTTAGTTCATCAATGGCTGAGTAGAGCTGGGAGCAGACGGTATGATGAAATGATAAACACAAAATAAATTGACTTGATTATGGCACAGACAACATCATTGACATCAATAGTCCTCAGGGAACTAAACATATTCAATATATAAAATGGTGCATTTTCAGCCTGGCCTACAATATGCATTTATATATAAATGTTTATTTACACTTGGATTCAAAAGTTTGGGGTCGTTTTTTATTATTATTTTTTTGTGTTTTTTAAAATAATTCTCTTACCGCTCAGCCAGGCTGCATTTATTTGATCAAAAATACAGTAATATTGTGAAATATTAAAATAAAATAAAAATGATATTGTAATATATTTCAAAATGTTATTTATTCCTTTGATGCAAAGCTGAATTTTTGGCATCATTACTCCAGTTTTCAGGGTCACATGATCTTTCAGGTATCATTCTAATATGCGGATTTGCTGCTAAAAAATAATTATTATTATCAATGTTGAAAAAAGTGTGCTGCTTAATATTTTTGTAGAAGCTGTAATAATTTTTTCACAGGTTTTTCTGATGAGAAGAAAGTTCGAATGAGCAGCATTTATTTCAAAAAGTATATTTTGTAACATTATAATAGTCTTTTCTGTCACTTTTGATCAATTTAATGCAACCTTTCTAATTAAAAGTATTTTTTTTCTTTCTTTTTTTATTAAAAAAAATATTACTGACCCCGGACTTTTGAATGAAAGTGTAATTTGCATTAAAATTATGACATACATTTATTTTATTTAATACATTCCAATGTGGAAAATACATTTAGCCAGACTTAAAAGGTCAACTTTTTTGTAACACTTTAATTTCACAGAAATTAGGCACACTGTGATGTCGCCAAGGACCCCCGTTGAAGACCCCTGGACTATAGAATAGGAGCTGTCCACTGCCATGGCTACAGACGACACAAACAAAAAATTGTTTTCCTAAGTGGCAAAAGGTGCATGAAAGCAATACATTTCCCTGCCTCTGAGGGAACCCAAAATCCTTTCGACAGCGCACAATATTTCACATTTTACAAGAGATGAAGGGCTATTGAAAATGAAATCAGCATGAAAGTTTAGCATTGATCTCAGTGTTGCCTGTCGCCAGAGTCTAGTAAATAACTGCAGTTAGGAAAAGTGTGAGTGGAGTGATTTCAGAACGACTCGTCGTTCCCAATACCACGTACTGGGAATTAATGAGAAGAGGAATCTCATGCTCCAACCCAAAAACATCTAATCTGTTAATCAAAGGCGGCTCTGAATCACAGTCTACGTGTCTCTCAAGAGAAGTCCATTTTTGATTTGTGCTCTTAAATATGACAAAGCTCCAGATTACAGTGTGTAAGGAGAACACCCTTACAGATGAATAGGAATACAGAAACTCCAGAAAGCTCAGAGTTCTTCAATAAGACATTTTAAAATGTCAAATTACTGTTACCTATTTAAATGATTTTAGAAAGGCAGCATTACCACAACAGCAGCCTTAAACAATGATTAAATAGCTATTTGGCTTTTGGTTGATGTTAAAGTGAACTGTTGGTTAGCATTTAAAGGCCCACTGAAGTGCCAATTCTTCCAAAACTTTAGTGACGATGCGACACTGCCTCGATTGTGCAAGTGACAATTCCTGTGTTGACTGCAGAGGTGGAAAGTAACTAATTACAAATACTTTCATTACAGTACTTGAGTAGATTTACACTTGAGGTCAGTCTTTATAGAGACCGCCGATCAAACTTCCCAAAGCGATTATTGGCTGATAGCGATCGGTAGTACAATGCTCACCCAAGACTGTGATCCCCAGATTAAACTAGGCCAGAATGAGGGACGATAAATGACGTCTAATACAGGTAACCCTTTCACCTGTGTCACTTTTTGTATTGCCAATGTGTGAACAGCTTGTAATGAAACTTCAAACCGAGACCTTCCCCGACTTCCTAGGTTGTCAATGAAATGTGGTTGGGGGAGGAGGTAGCTTTAAACGGTTGCTAGCGTGTGGTTACACAGTTACATGTTGTTCTGGATGAACACTATCCTGTATATAATTATCATAGGATTGGCAATGGAGAAAAAAGGCAGTAAAATATAAATGAACCATGATGAGCAATACATTTGTTACTGTATTTATTATTCTTTGTTAATAAAAATACAGCTGTTCGTTGTTTGTTCACATAACTTCACAGTGCATTAGGCTAACTAATGTTAACAAATAGAACTTTTAATTGTAATAAGGCTACTAGTAAATAGTGAAATTAACATTACCAAAGATTAATAAATGCTATTTATTTATAAAGATTAAGAAGTGCGGTTTATGAATAGTTAATATTAACTAGTTTGGTGTTATCGATTTGTTATACACCGATTCAGATCTCTTTTGAAGAGACAGATGTAGGACAGATCAGTTATTTTAACCATTCATAAAAGTGAATCGGTTCAAATGAGTCATTAGTTCGCGAATCGGACGTGCCATTAGCTGACACACACGGCAGGCGTTGTGTGATTATCCTAGCAGATAAGGACTAAAGGACATCGCACAAGATTTGTGTCTACACAGAAAACATTTAATCACTGGATAGGTTTTTTGTTTATTCAAAATGTGGTTTATGTCAGCTGAATGTGCGGAACGCTTTTCAGAGAGGATAGGGCAATTTTAGTAGGCTAAAATTCACACCTAGCGGTAATTCAGGAAAAATAATCTCTGAAAATGCTCCACGTGAAACTTTGGTCTTTTGACCTTTTACTATCATATCAATTCTCAATAGATTTTGATTAATATGCGCGATGAAGGGAGAGCAAGGCAGTTTGAATACAGTGAGAGTGCGCGCGCGCGACCGTCTCTCTCTATGCTCGTTATTTCAGCGCCGGCGCCCTGTCACGAGCGCAGCATAACAAAGCGGTAGCTAACGTTAATTGAATCAAGCAAACAACTAGCTGTTGTTTTTGCTCCAAAAAAAGTTTGATTTACCTCGAATTTCACATAAGATTCCTTCACGTTATGAGTTTCCATCAGACTCTCGTGGTCTAGCCAGGTGTCTCATCGATTCTGACGCAAGTGCTAAGGATTCCGATTGGCCAAGAGAAAAAGTACTAAGAATCCGATTGGCCCAGAGAAATGTCAATTATAAGAAGTATCCAATAATGTTTCGCAATTCTAGCCTGCCTGCATGCAGATGAAGGGCAGCCTACCCCCCCCCCCCCCCCCCCCCCCCCCCGAAAAAAAACTCTGCGGTTCTACGCGATTCACATGAATGACCCAATTGACCAAAAAAACGGCGATTATCGCCAAAAAGCGACAAGTTTGCAGGTCTGCATTAATGAGTAATTTTAATTACCTTATCTGTCAACATGATGGCGGTGAATCAGAGCTGGTGCAAATATCAACAATGCTATGATCCGATTCTTTCTTAACTACTGCTTTCTTACTGCTGTCATTTTTGTTGTGTGTTTATTTTGTTATTGAGAGGAAAGCATGCAGCACATATTTACATATTCATCTAAACGTCATTATCAGCAGAGTTTACAGTGTCGGGATGTTTGCAGCAAAGGTATTTTTAACTTTTTCTAAGGGGAAGAATGAAAAATAACTTCGCTGTGTGTATATCGGGGCCTCGAATCACGTTCAGTCTTACGTGTGCACAAGTGCGAGCACCAGCAACAAGTTGCGGGCTACAGTTCACTTAACGACCACCGGTGTCGCTAATAACAAGGGTTTCTGAATTCTACATATAGCCCCTTAAAAAAAGCGCATAGGATATGAAAATTAGAAATGTTAGCTTGACATCTAATAAAAAAAAAAAATGAAGTACTAAAATGACTAAATCTGAAATAAATATAAATTGAAGCTAAATAGAAATTTAGAATGAAAACCGAAAAATATAAAAATAAAAGCTACTTTAAAAAAATTATAAAAATGGCAAATGTTTTCTGAGTTGAACGGAACATGGGAGCATTGTGTAAACACTCTGCCTACACACTGAATCATTGAAAGCTCCTTATCTATTTAAATTAAGACAAATATACTTGAACAGTTGATGTAGTAAAAGAAATAGGAGCAATGATTCAAACAAGAGGAAGCCAGAAACAAACAACAGAGATGACTCAAACAAAACAAAATTAGAGATGAAGATTGTTTATCAAGTTCAACTGAACCTCAAAGCCATGATGCAAGTGTGATGGAACAAACTAATGTAAGCCTCGAGACGATTTTCTATGAACTCAAATACTTCAGAGAAGACAAACAATTATTTACAATTTGACAAAATAAAGAAATACATCAGTAACTTTAGTTGGTAATTAGACCGATGAAACTCGCATTTAAAGGGTCGATACAGGAATTCAAAATGCAAAGGATGTGATTGAGGAACTGTAAATTGTGCAGAAAACTGAAAATTCAAACGCTACTACAAAATATTATAACACTTTTTTTTGTGTATGAGTGAGTGTGTGTGTGTGTGTGTGTGTGTGAAATCAGTGGGGTCCAATGTTGTTCACACATTTTGATGAAAGTACGTAGATAATATATATATTTTTCCATTTGGAGTAACATTTTAATTTGATGTTCCCTGAATTCTGTTATCTGGATGCCCATTAGCATTAGAAAAATATAGCTGACATGATGCACACACAAAGTGCAGCAATATTAACACAAGTGAAGAGCACTCCAAACACAGACTGTTCCTACCTTGTTACAATCTCTCATCCCATTCAGAAATAAAATATGTAATTGTGTCATTTTGTGCCAAAACACACAATGTGCTCCACATAATAGAAAAGGGATGACATTCACAGCCTGGATAAGAGCACAGCAGCCAAAACACTGAAAAAGAGCATGATTTTCCTGGTCGAAATAGGCCATTTCAATTCAGCAGGGACCTTTCAGTCAAGCCGTGTCAGTCATACGAATAAATGCTCATGTGTTAATCAGTCTACCGGCTGTAATATTTTGCCAGTAGTCATTACTTTAAAAAATGTTCTGAACTGTATTGTGAAATCAATGCAGATTAGGTCAACAAATTAAAAACATATCTAAATTTAAAGTGTGGAATGAATATCTGAATAATCTGACATAACTAGAAGGCAAGGCAAGGCAAGGCAAGGCAAGTTTATTTATATAGCACATTTCATACACAATGGTAATTCAAAGTGCTTTACATAGAAGAAATAAAATAATCATAAGAAATAACAATAATTAAAACAGAATAGTGTAAAATAGTGTTAAAAGTGTAATTAGTGACTTTAAGTCTCCCATCAAATGCTGCAACTGTATTATGTAACAGCAAAAACACGTTCTGTGTGAACCGGCCCTAAGAAATATTTGTAAAAGTACGTCACAATGTACTGTTAATATGAAGGAATTTTCTGTATTGTTTTTTTTTTCCACATGAATTTTACCTGTATATTGAATTAGTAATTTCATTGTGTTTTGTTTTAGAGTTGAAGGACATGCCTGAATGCCAGTTAATGGACAAGGTACTGGTCATTTTCTGCCAGGACATTATATGTTTGTTTTTTTCTTACAGTGTATTAAAAATTGTTTTCGTTATGTGAAAAAAGGCTGAAATAAAATATAATTATTAGATGAAGATCTTAAAACTTACAAAACATAGAAATGTTGTCTAAGGCAAGCAAATTTAAATAAAATAGATTTAATTTGAATTAAATTATTTAAACAAACAAAAAAAGAGAAATATAAATAAATTATAGCTAAACAAAAATATTTTTAAAAAAATGACAAAAGCACATAACAAAATTACTAAAACTAAAATGAAAACGTGAAAAAAATAAGAGCTAATTCAAAATATTAATCAAAATAATAAAATCTTAATTTTAAACAATACTAAAATAACCCCTGCAGCAGTGCATTCTGGGAATTCCAGCACAATATTCTCATAGATAGTTAATCTATAAATACAGTATACAAGAGATTGCTGTACTACAGTACACACACATACAACATCACAGTCACGTCCTGTTTACTGTGAGGTCACAGTAGGGCAGTCAGGTCTGACTGTTAACCCAAAGGTTACTGGTTGGATTCCAGTACCGGCAGGAAATGACTGAGGTGCCCTTGAGCTAGGCACCTAACCCCTAATCACTCCCCGGGCGCCAGAGCATAATGTTTGCCCACTGCTCCAGGTGTGTATCACGGTTTGCAGTGTGTCTGTGTGCTCACTACTAACTACTCCTAATGTGTGCATTAACTTGGATGGGTTAAACGCAGAGGACAAATTCCGAGTATGGGTTGCCATACTTGGCCTTCACGTCACTTTCACTTCACTTTCGCAGGATACGGTCGTGGTAGTAATAAATTATAGAACTACTACTGTAAAAATGAGTGAAGTAATATGCAGTAAATTCACACTAAATGTTTTCCAGTGTAGTTCAGTTTCTGGTGTGATAGTAGCTTGTCTTTCACTGGGAAAGCTGCAGATCACTGAAATGAAAAGGAAGAGGTCTACAGAGGGAACATCTGCTCTTTACATAAATACATGACACATGCAGAAATATCAGATGCTTTCTGCACCAACATCTCACTAATGAGAGAATCTATTTTCCTCTCATTCTGCCCCCAAAACGCTACAGCCGGCTTCACAAACAATTTGTGCAGAGCCTTGTATAGTGAACACTGAGAGCCTCTCGACACACGTAAAATAAGCAGTAAACCACAACAGGCCATGCAATGATTTAATCATATTTTTTTAGGCATTGATAAAATGCAAAAGAAACATTTAATGCAAAATTAATCTTCGGCGTGAAGTTGAGATCAGACACGCCTTCACCAAAAATCAATCCCACCATTCGGCCCAACCGCAGACCCTCAGTCTGAAACATAATCCTTATGAGGAACAACCTTCAAACGTCTCAGCAAGCCTCCATTTCAAACAACTTCAACATCTGTGGCCTCTGATGGGGGACGATGGTAAGGTGAAGCTCAGTGGGAAACATAAACCCCAAACAGGAACCTACAACACATCCTGATGCTCCAATTTGTCGTTGAGTCTTGAAAGTCATCCAGGGCAATGTAATATTGCTACAAAAATTAACACAGCTCATGCATCTAAAATGAAACTTTAGATAGCACGAAATGGAAATTACAACTGACTTTACTACCATATTGTGCCATATTTCTGAGTGAAATGGCTAATTGAACATGAAATGGAACTTGATTTCAGTCCTCGGTTGTTAATTGGCTTGTGAAAAGAGAGTGTTGGATATTTGAACAGAGGGTGAACTGAATACGATTGACCGTAGTGCTGCCTCGCATACACTACCAATTAAGTTTGCGGTCAGTACCATTTTTTTAAAGAAATTAATATTTTTATGTAGTAAGGATGCATTAAATTGATCAAAATTGACAGTAAAGACATTTATATTTGAAATAGAAATATTACATTATTATGTTCTTTTGAACTTTCTTTTCAAAGAATCCTAAAAAAGATATATCAGTGTCCACAAAAATGTTAAGCTTTTCAGCATTAGCCAATATTCCACCGTCGGGCCGATCGTTCTTAGAATGGTAAGGAACGGTTACGGTAATTTCCACTTGAGCTTGGTTCGGCACGGCACTTTTACAAACCATTCTCAGCCCGGAAGTGTGCTGGTAGAATGTGTGTAGTGACGTCGCCACTCAGGATTGGTCACTTGTCTGATGCCAGTTTGTCTGAAGCTGGCCAAGCGTACTTTGAGAGAAGAACAAGTTTACGCAAGATAATAATAAACAACCATAAGGCGGTCACCATTTACATCTCATATCGTCTGTAAACTCTTGCGTTACTAAGGTAACGACTGACGCATTTGTATTACATTCCAAAGGGCTACGTTATCAACCCCACAGTGGAAAATGAAACCGGCCGGGCCAGTTCGGCACGGGAGAGAACGGTTAAGGAATAAGAACCGATGGTTTGGTTCGATGGTAAAAAAGCAGCTATTGATAATAAGCAATGATCTTGAGCAGCAAATCAATTTTGCTGAAAGATCATGTGACACTGAAGACTGGAGTAATGATGCTGAAAATTCAGCTTGAGCATCACAGGAATAAATTTCTTTTAAAATATATACAATTACAAAAGTTATTTTAAACTGCAATAATATTTATGTAACAATATCACTGTTTTTATTGTATTTTTTATCAAATAAATGCAGATTGCATGTAATGTACACCATTGGCATCGTGTGTGCATATCAGAGGAATAGCAAGTTATGACATTTTTAATTAAATAGGTATAAGGTAAAAACGCATATAAAAATGTACAAGTGTAAACTTCATAAAACTACTATGATGTAGATTTAGCTTCTTGTTTTTTAATATTGCAGAGTTTATCAAGTTCTGTTATATTACTGTACCTGTCTGCCATTTTGAATGATATCAGAAACAGTTTATTTGCTTTTCTCCTTCACCTAAACCTGAATGTCCAAAGATAATTTAATTCCCTATTTATCTCCAATAAACAACATAAATAAACAAACTTGATAGCAAATGTAACTGACGGTGTAGCTTTGATGTTGTATCTTGTCAATGCTTTACATCGTGAAAACATGCATTCAATGGAATCCATGGTCCCCGGTGCCTCAAATTAATCAAAAATCTGTAAAGTCAAATAAAAGCAAAACACTTGCTGCCATTCCAGTGTTTGACCCTGATAATTGCTGCTTGAAGCAATTACATTTCTTGTTATATTTTATTTTATAAAATGCATAAATTTGCACCTAGAATCTGGTTGATCAATTTGCAGCAATTCTTGCCATGCTAAAATACAGGACACAAAACACCTGTGCACTAATAGTAGACTATTACTATTACCCGTAGTTTACATTTCATCTTCTGGTGTAAACAGCGTTATATTGATCATCGACGACCCTATATCAACATTGGCTAAGGAAAAATATAAATTGGATGAGCATTTTTCCCAAATGTCCTACGACAAAAGTTTACTTCCACCCTGTGCACTTGAGCCATAAGCAGCCGCACTATGATAATGGTGTGTCTGCACTGAGATGGCGAGAGCTCATTACTGAGGAACGCCAACCTCAGGAGAAAGAAGGAACAAGACAGATGCTGCTTTAAAGGCATGATGCCGACCCTGGGCCGTAGCAGTCAGCTCCACTGGGGCTGACGCAAGGTAACCAGTGACAGCCCAAATGCATCACATGTGACAATGCAACAAACACTGATTCAGCTGAAGATCTCTGTACACATGCAGAATGCGTTATGAAGAGGAATACTTCGGGTTCAGCACAAGTTAAACTCAACTGAAAGCATTTGTAGAAAAATGCTGATTACCATATATATTTTCATTTATCCCTAATTTTTGTTTAAAAAAAGCAATGATGTGCTTATAATGGAAGTAAATGGGGACAGTTTTTGGAGTATTTAATCGCAGAAATGTGAAGCTTATGTTTCTAGATGTCTCCGCTAAAACGTGTGCATTATTTGAGCTGCAAAACTGCTTTTTTTTTAGTGTACTAGGTTTCTTGGCTTTGTGTTGTCATGGCGAAGACGTTGTTAATTTGGATACATCTTTACACAGAAGTGGCTATTAAGTGATTTTTTGTGACAGCAATGCTGCATTGTCAGCATCATTGCTCCAGTCTTCAGTGTCACATGATCCTTTCAGAAATCCTTTTAATATGTGGATTTGCTACTCAAGAAACATTTCTTATTATTATCAACATTGAAAACAGTTGTGCTGCTTAATGATTTTGTGGAAATCATGATGTGCTTTTTTCAGGATTTTTTGATGAATAGAAAGTTTTTCATTTAGAAATATTTTGTAACATTATACATGTTTTTACTGTCACTTTTAAAACGTTTAATGCATCCTTGGTGAGTAAAAGTATACATTTCTTTAAAAAACTCTTACTGACCCAGACTTTTAAAATTTCACTTCTATATCTGACTGTTTGCTGACCCTACCTTAGACCATTCACCGGTTTTCCACTCGTAACATTTGGATTGATCCTCACACATCTCCTCCTCTGTGGGACGAGACACGGGATCACAGAGACCCTGAGGATTGGTGCAGGTCACTGTCCGCTTTCTGCTGCCGCGACCACATTCCGAGGAACACTGGGACAAACGAAGACAAGGAGAATTCAGCGAGTCAGAGTATAACATGAGGAAAATAAGAGAGCAATTGGGTGCAAAGAAGGATGGAGATAAATTAAGACATAAGCAAGAGATGGGAAGAGTGCTGGTCATTAAAACAGACATCCTGTGGAGTCTCACTAACGCTTCTCTCCACTGACTGAATCCACTCTAATGAAGTGCTTACAATATCAACAACATGAAAATCTGAAATGAAATGCAGAGGCTGAAAAACGACCACAGTGCCCTCCATAGGCCAGGACAAAGCCCCACAGACACAAGCACATTTCAGGTGACCTCAGAAAACATTTAAGTCCAATGGTACAGGATGTGTCTCATAAAAGGGGCTTTATATGTGCTCATTCTAACATCATACAGAGCCATTCATACAGAATGTGTTTCTGAATTCTATAGCACAGCTTTTCTATTGTTATTCTAAGTAAACATGCGCTAGATGGACGTTTTTGACCATTGTGTTCCTGCCTCACATCTTTAGCTGCATTCTAAAAACGCAGCACACAAATGCTGAAAGAAACCAAGGCTAGCAGTGAATCCGGGTGATTCCTTTAATGAGACATGTTTTAACCAGAAATTCCGTCGTCTCAGACTAATATTGCAGGAGTACATGTAAAGGTAAGTACAAACATTTTCTCAATGTTTATAGTTAAAAAATTCTAAACACAAATTCAATATTTATACTGACATACTTGATAGAAAAAGGAAGAGCCATTTTAATGTTTTTTCCATTCACTGTAAAAAAAATATTCATAGCAACATTTACATTACTTCAACTCATAAAAATAATTTAAGCAATTTCAACTTTCTTTAATAAGTTATTTGAGATTCAACTTGATTTTTTGAAATATTTGTAAAAAATAAATAAAAATGGAGTTTTAAATTTAATATAATTTAAGTTGAAATGACTTGTACAGGCAATTTGCTTATACTTAATTTAAAGCAGCAACATGTGACGGCCATGCATAGTTGGGTGTTTTGCTGTGTGGTGTTGGGCAGTTCACTGTTTCCCTTTTGTCTTTGAAGGTATCAGCGCCAGATTGGGAGCACCTGCGCTAGATGCTGTGGGAAGATAAATACTCCGGCCCTTTGAATCTCTCGCTCTCTCTGATCTGGTCTCACTCCTGCCAGCAGCGCATCTTTGTTTCGTTGTTGATTATATTATGTTCTGTTACCTTTATTTTTCAACACTCAACTTTGCAATAGTCACTCATCCACATTTACACCACTGATGTCACTGACCAACACGCGCTACTTGCTGTTACTTATTAGTTTTATTGTTTAAGTTATTACAATAAATGTTTACTTTTAGCAATCTTTCGCGTCCTCTTTGAATTTGTCATGGCCTTTGAGCCGGGTTATGACAAACATAACTTAAGTTTGTGGAATTTTTTTGTGGAAAGTTGCTGTTTGCTGTTTTGAAACTTTGAACTTGAAACTGTGCTGAGTTTTATTTTTTCTTGGTAATTTGGTGTGTAGTTTTCATACTGTATGCTTTTCCCACCCTGTTTTATAAAGGGCCACCCACATTTCTGAACATTTCACCCACTTAAACATTTCTTTATAAGTGAAAGGGCCTCTTAAAATATGTTTAAACGGTAGATCAAATGTATTTCACAAAAGTAAGAGCACAATCCTGTTGTCCATGATGTGGTATTTAAATAATTTCTGCTGACTTAAGCTCAAACCTTGGACCATTCGGAGGCCTCCCACACGGTGAGGCAGTGGCGTCCCTCGCAGTGCTGTACGCCAGCTGGTTTGGAGCTGAGACAGTACAGGTCTCTGGTGGGAATGTATGTGCCATTTTGCAGCTGATACACGCAGCCAACTTCCCTCTGCTGCAAGCCTTTACCGCAGGTTACTGAACACTGCGTCCAAGCGCCAGTGACCCACCTGAGAGGGACAGAAAAGGTAGAGAAGACACTGATACACTGTCACTGATACAAGTACTTAAAGTCAATGTGTGAAGCCATTTGCAACCCTGTACAACCCTTTACACATTACTTCTGTAATGTGACGAATAATACCACCCACACCATACGCTACAATTTACCAACTCCTTTAATCAGGAAACATAATAAAATATAGATGTTTTAAGTATCAGTTTGCAGTATGACTGAATATAACAGATGATTATCTTTATTGTCACATAAGTGGTCATGAAATGAACTTGTGATTTATGTGCAGAAAATCTCAACAGATGAAAAAGAGAATAAAAACAGAGCTGTATTTATAAACTGCTTAAACGACACAATGAAAGATGACAGCGAGACATCTGGAAACCTACAGTAAGCTGTTCTGTCCAACACTCAATTAGATCTCATTCTTACAAGCACCAAAACCAATTTTGCAGTTATAGACAGAAAAAGAGGTGTGCAATTACTTTTCTAAGTGACACTTACATCTGGTGAACAATAAAAAAGGAGTGGGGGAAAAACGCCACATGTGCCATATCTAGAGATCAGAATGGACCAAGAAGCATCCACATAGCAACCACTGAGAATTTCTTTAAATATATTTTTACATGATTTAAATACTGAATTAAGATCCATTTACATCAAGAGCGATAACTATAACCATAACCCATAACTCGCAGTCCACAACAAAACTGTAACAATAGCGGCATAGAGGAATAATATTGTTGGAATCACTGTTTTTCCAGCTCATAAACAATAAAAATATTGAAATTTATACCCTGAAGCACGAGCTTAGAATAAACATAATATTATCGTCCGTTGGTGTGGATGCTTTTATAGTTATCGTTATATTTATCATTCTTGGTGTGAACAGGCCTGTACTGTTAGATCAAGAAAAATGTATAAATTAAGTTATAATTCTGTAAGCATGATATTTATCTCCTGTTCACTCAAGTGAACCAGCATTTTCTGCATTGAATTAACAACTTCACATCAATATTTTTCATTCCATCTCCTCTAAAGTGTGTAATGTGAGGCAAATTTGCCTCTTAAAAGAATCAGAGCAATCTGATTTTTATCACACATTATATTTCTATTTAATTATGACACTACTGCAAGCTAGCATGATCTGAAGTATGGGTAAAAAAAACAAACAATAATCTGCAATTGACATTTAAAAGATTCAATTGCATCAAAAGAAAAGGTCAAACTTGTAATAAACTGACCAGAGAGAGAGAGAGAGAGAGAGAGAGAGAGAGAGAGAGAGAGAGAGAGAGAGAGAGAGAGAGAGAGAGAGAGAGAGAGAGAGAGAGAGAGAGAGAGAGAGAGAGAGAGAGAGAGAGAGAGAGAGAGAGAGAGAGAGAGAGAGAGAGAGAGAGAGAGAGAGAGAGAGAGAGAGAAAAATATTGATTCTTGAGTTTAATGAGAGGATACGTATTCCCGGGACAAATGTATATCATTTGAAAAGCAGTACAGCTAATTGCCAAGAATCATTTCTCTGATGCATGTTCTTCCTCAAGGATCATTACTCAAGTTTTGTCACGGCTTTCATCTGTATAGAGATGACGGCAACAGAATAGGTTTCGTATTATGTTTGGAAGTCTTTTGTCCTGTGTGGATTTGTTGGGAACATTATCCACAATTTGTTTGTTGAATCCAGAAAAAGAGAGGAGAACCAGGCTCTGCTCCAAAACTCAGGCTCTTGTTTTGTGTAAGCTGACAGCACAAAAATGCACAGCTCACACACACATCAGGTAAAATGCTCTATTTTGGTGTAGCTGGTACCTGTATTGGCAGGGGTGGATGTTACACGAGCGGATTTGAGGTGAAGGTCTGTTCTGCACCTGACAGTAGCTGTCGTTTACTTGAGTCATGGTCTTGTTAACGATTTTCATGCACGACACCACAGTCCTTCTCTCTCCTGAAACAAAACAAAACATTTTCTTAGACATAAATTAAAAGTCACTCAGGGTTTACAATACAATTGTAAATTAATTTGAGTACTTATTTTTATTACGCATGTCTTGAAAATTAAAGAAATTTGATACAAGAGGCAATGTGTCAGTCATATATATAATAAAAACATCAATTATTTTAACAATAAATAACTGTAATAAAAACAACTGTAAATAGCTAATGTACCCACACTTATGACTGTACGTTTTACATAAATGCAACATTCAATTATAGTTCTAATAAAAACAACAATGCTTAATAAATAATTCGATTTAGTAAATTAATAATATATAAATAGTATTTAATATTATTAATAATATTTTAATATCTCGCACTGTAAACTAGCTTTAATAAATAATTTAAATAATGTTTAACAAATAAATGTATATAATTAAAATTTGCAATAACATTAATAATAGTATCTTTATTAATAACTCTCCACATTTACATTATTGCATTTGGCAGACACCTTTATCCAAAGTGACTTACATTGCACTGAAGATAAATGTGTTTTTTAGTTCATGCATTCAAAAAAATCGAACTCATGATCTTGGCTTTGCAGGTGTCATGCTCTACTGTTTGAACTACAGGAATGTGATTGTCACGACTGACTTAATCCAAAAGACCAGAACGATGCATGATGCAGAATGAACGTTAGATATTTTTAATAAACACCAAGAATAACCAAACACACTACACATTAACATTGACGAGACTGAACCATGAACAGAAATAACTGAGGGCTTAAATACACAGAACGAATGATCAACGGAACAAGAAACAGGTGCAGAACTCAATCAGAAACCATGACAACAAACTACGAACGAGAACTCAGGCAAAAGGTGACAGGGAAAACGATGCAAACTAAACTAAAAAGAACATGACAATGAAACTATGAACTAGACAAGACGTGAATGTGACGGTTATCTATTTTATATATTATATATTTAACTATTTATAACTAATAACTAATTATAACTTAATAAATAATTAAACAAACGTAATAGAAAATGCTTAATAAGCAATTACATTTTAAAATAACAATAAAATAAATAGTATGCACTAATAATATTTCTTAATAATATTATACACCGTACACTAGATCACATTCTACATTAATACTCCATCCAATCAGATTTTAGAGCCAGAACTGTCTATAGCAGTTGATTTAGATGTCATAAGCAACTGCTCAAACTTCCCTAAAAGAAAAAAACAAACATGGTTGTATAATAATAATTGTCTTTATGGCCGCTTTGAGACGCCTGCACGAGTTTACAAACAATCCACTAAGGATGTTAATGTTTGGATTGCGTCGAGGGCTCTGGCAAGCACTGCAGTAACTCTGTACTGGGGGTGTTTAACCACAACAGGAGAAACAGTGTTTTCTCTGGCACGTGTGAGCGCCTTCATACCATCTGATCCTGTCTGGTCCACTTTGACCTCCCAACCAGCCATGTCTGATTTCAGGTATTTGCAGAACAAAACATTTCAAATTAGAGATAACAATACAAAGTTATTCCTAGTGGTCATCTATGGAGTCGGGGGTGTTTGGTCAAGACCAAATTAGCAGCTGGGGGAAGCACCAACTCGGCACTGAATTTGCTCGGGACCTTTAATTTGCTGTGAATTCTTAATGTTGTTGTTACTTCAGAGGGTGGCGGCATGCCAGACTGTAGGATTAGCCATGTCATTAATTTTGTGTTGTTCTATGTTTGCCAAGAAAAACCACGAGCAGTCAGAAATCGAGATCATTAATTCCTCAGAGCAACGAGCGGAGAAGGGCAGCCTAAGAGAAAGAGAGACTAGTTCTGTTCCAAAAAGTGTGCTGCCCAGTACCTAGTCAGCATTTTAGGCATCATATGGGTGTCCCAGATGCAAAGCCTGTTCCTGTTGTAAGGCAGCATCACATGTCATGTATCATTCATGGATAAGTCAATCCCACAATGCATTGCAAAAAAAGTCACTGTGGAATGTCTTTTAACAATGAACAATGCTGATATAAAAATTGCAAACTAACAATTTTTATTCTTATTATTGAATCATGATTGATGGAAGCTTAGCAACATGCCAACCAAACTCTACTGAAAGATGGAGTCGAGTGGAACATTGACTACAAATAGGCCTATACTTACATTATACCATTCAAAAGTTTGGAGTCAATAAGATTTTTTTATTCAAATTTTTATTAAGCAAGAATGCATTATTGGTCAAAAGTGACAGTTGTCACGTTTTGAGTTTGGTCATGTTTTCTGTTCTGTTCATGTCTGTATAGGTTGTTTTTCTTGCTCTGTTAATTAGTCCTGTCATCCTCCGGTTCCCTGCCTGTTAGTCTCCTAGGTTACAAATGGTTTGATTTAGTTGTCACAGGTGTTTTAAATTTCTTTGATTGGATTGTTCTGTCTATTTAAGCCCTGTGTGTCGTTCAGGTCTATGTTTTGTTAAGTTGTTTGTTCTGTTCCTGATCTTGTTCCAGAGATTCTGTTTAGTGAAGATTTGAGTTTATTTCTAAATAAAGACTGCTGCACTTAGATCCTGTTTCGTCTCTTCAGGAACCAACGGTGACAACAGTAAAGCCATTAATGTTACAAAAGATTTCCATTTCAAATAAATGCTGTTCTTTTGAACTTTATATTCATCAAAGAATTCTGAAAAAAAGTATCAGTTTCAACAAAAATATTAAGCTGCCCAACTGTTTTCAATAATAAGAAATTATTCTTGTGCAGAAAATCAGCATATTAGAATGTATTCTGAAGGATCATGTGACACTGAAGACTGGAGTAATGATGCTTAAAATTCAGCTTTGCGTCACAGAAATAAATGAAATTTTTTTTTAAATATATTGAAATAGAAAATAGTTATTTTAAATTGTAATAATATTTCAAAATATTACTGTATTTTACTGTATTTTTGATCAAATAAATGCAGCCTTGGTAAGCGTACAAGACTTCTTTCAAAAACATTAAAAAAACCAACCCCAAACTTTTGAGCATTAGTGTATATTTCATTTAATAACAAAATGATAAACATGGTTGGTAACACTTTATAATAACTACACGCTAATAATCATTAGTTAAGCATGAGTAAACAGTTAATTCATCATTCATAAAGCATTAATAGACATTAATAAGCAGTTTATAAATACAGCTATAAATGCTTTCTTCTTGATTTACAAGCATATCTATAATTTATTTAATAATTGTATTTTCATCCTTTATTAATGATCAATTTATTATTTCTAAATGAATAATTGCATTTTTTATAAACCAGTTATTTAAGAGTTTTCAGTGGTTCATAAGATTACTTAGAACGTGTAAGTAAATGATTAATAAACTATTTAAATGTACATTCATTCATCTTATTATTCAGACATATAGTGATGGTTACTTAGTGTGTTAATAAATGCTTTATTAACATGTATTTATGCTGTAATTCAGGGTTAATTCGGGTAGTTATAAAGCATTTAGTAGTGGTCAGTTAACTATGTTTGTGAGCTCATCTAAAGTGAGGACTATTCATGCCTTGTAAAGCATTTATAAAGGAGATTTAAAGGCTGTTAAATATTTCTATGTTCTGTATCACTGTGTTGTGTTTGTTACATTTTACTGTTTAGAAGATTGATGCGCCTTCAAATCTCCTTTATAAATGCTTTACAAGGCCTGAATAGTCCTCACTTTAGATTAGCTCACAAAATAGTTAACTGACCACTACTAAATGCTTTATAACTACCTGTATTTACTACATTTACTTACACTTTCTAAGTGATCTTATGAACGACTGACAACTCTTGTTTGTAAATAATGCTATACTTCATTTAGAAATTATTAATTGATCATTAACAAAGTATGAAAATACAATTATTAAACGCATTATAGATATGCTTATAAATCAAGAAAAAAAGCATTTATAGCTGTATTTATAAACTGCTTATTAATGTCTATTAATGCTTTATAAATGATGAATTAACTGTTTACTCATGCTTAACAAATGATTAATAGCATGCAGTTATTATAAAGTGTTACCAAATGGTTAAATCTAATTAAAAATGTACTATTGTACATAGTGTGCTATGCATTTATAGCACCGTCAGCAACATGCAAATATAAAACTTGCACTTAGAAGGCAGTAAACCGATAAGAAACTCACAAAAAAAAAAAATCAATCGGTTTACTCCAGGCAGATTCAATATTTTAACATTTCTGTGCTTGTGTTCCTTCAGTTAGATTAGAAAAAATACCAGTTATTAACATTTTTTTTTGTTACTTCCCCCCCCCCCCCCCCCCCCCCCCCCCCTCCCCTCCCCTATACTTTATACCAGGGTTCCTCAAATCTGGTCCTAGAGGGCCACTGCCCTGCAGAGTTTATTTCTAACCCTAATCAAACACAATTAAACCAGCTAATCAGGGTCTTCAAAGTTACTAGAAAATTGCAGATAGGTGGTCAAACAGTGGCCCTCCAGGGCTGGATTTGAGGAGCTTGTGACTAAACTTCGTAACTCCAGTGGATCCTCAAACTGATCCCCAAAACCTCATATACCTCGTTTCCACCAAAAAAAGAACCGGTTCGGAACTGGTGATGGTTCAAAGTTGGTTCAACTCGCGAACCTTCTCATAACCTGTTTGTTTTTCCACTGACTAGAGAGCCAAGTGAACGACGTCGTTACGTCACTGTGTACGTCGCCATACGTCTTAGCTTTCCTATTCCCGTCGTGTTGTTGGTCACAATAACCCCGCCCCCAGCCCCCGACGTAAGCATGACGTGGTAAAAGAACGGTTTTAGTCCAGCAAAGAGTTGGTGCCGCTTTGGAACCAATTTTCCTGGCCGAGAACCGGTTCTTTGGGTGTCGAAACACAAAGAACTGGTTCGCGAGTAGGCACCGGCTCCGAACCGGCTTTTAAAATGCTTTGGTGGAAAAGGGGTAATAGAGTAGCTCCACCCGCCTCCATTTAGAATGAAGTGCTGCACACATTTTAGAAACGGTCTCTGGTTCTTTGCAGTCCAAGGGTAAATAAAGAACTGGTTGTTTGAATAAATAGTGTTTTCTTTACTAAAAAAAAAAACACAACGTTTGTAAAGGCTAGTGTTTTAAGTATTTGAGTAGAAAAGAGTCTTAGTCTGGTATTTCCCATCATAGCCAATACAGTCTGGGAATAGCACTTTTTGGCCAAATGTAAACGACAGGAAAAACTGAACGCCTACATAGCAACAATAAACATTGTAACCTGTAAGTTGATGAAAACATGATGCAGTGCACTTACTGCCTCAGATGCGGCCATTCTAATGTGTGACAAATCTTTGACATTCTCTGGTGATAAAACTTCATTTGAGCTTGGTTTTGGTCAATTGTTAATAATAATATAATGACACCTTCAAGTGTGTGACCATACATAAAGCTACAATACTAACTTTGACAACCACTTTACCTCCAAAAATCAGAGGGGGCTCATTAGTTTGAATGGGCATGACACTTCTGGTCTCACTCCTACAGCCCCTTAACAACGGTTTCCAAGGCAACACACTTTCACCCCAGTACAGTAGAGTGTCCTTAGTGTCTCCCATCTGTCTGTAAATTGGCCTCCTCTGAAAGAAAGGCTCACTAAACACTTTCAGATAACCTTTGACATGCACTGTTGAAGAGTTGTGATTTTCTGCATGAATGTGGGTAGATTATCATTGGCTATGTACTTATTGCCCCATATATATATATATATATATATATATATATATACACACTCACAAAATCCCTTTCCAGTTGAGAAAATCTCTTGGGGATCCTTGAAGACTTTGCTAATCAGGACTAAAACAGCAAGTAAAGACGACATCTAGTTATAAGTTATGAAGAGAGTTTTACCTCCTATTATTAAGGAACGATGTAGACCACAAAGCAACAACTATTTCATAAACGTGTCTAGAAGTTTCCAAAAATAGGTACAGCAAATCTCTTGTCAGCTTTTTCAGGCCAGAATCTGATTTCCAGCTTGTGTTGAAAACCTAAAGCTTTTCTATTCGTCACTGAGTACGAAATGCCCTTAAAAAACCCAAAGCAGCACACATTATTTAAAAGTAAAACATAAAAATTGCTTTAGAAACAGATCATCTCATATGTTATTGTGTGCAAATATAAATGCTGATACAACACTTCTCGCAGACAATGACACTTCTCGTTCAGCCCTTAGTAAGTAATAACCACATAAAAGAAACAAGCAGATCAACATTAAAATGGGATCCATTTTAGATGAGACTGCATGCCGGTCTGTTGTAGATAAATGTTCGTCTGCTATCAGTTTTGTGAATATAACCAGCAAAACTGTCATGCTCGGACAGGCTTAGAAAATGAGACTTCAGTGTCGGGTTATTTTATGCGTACAGAAGACATGTTTAGTCTCAAGTGAATAACACTTCCACCACATGTGACGACTTACACTGACAACATCTCTACAATGACTCTCTCTGCAAGTTTCATTCCTTTGCGAGTCAATTAGCACTAATATAATTTGTCTGAGATATCCCTCATTCTCTTTTCATAGCAGTAATTATTATTTTTGGGGCTTTAACCTGGTAGATATAATCACACAGCTGTGCTGACCATAACAGTCACACGGTATCGCAGAAAGACAGCTGGGCAGCAGGCGTATACGTTAACAGCTTAAGGCCAAGGCTGAAATGGAATTTCATGAAACCTTTAAGAGAATTGGAAACTTTCCTGGTCAGCTTCTAATACTCACGAGAATAACTGCAAAGAGTAATAAGAAATGAACCCCCCCAGAGGGATTGTGGGTAACAGCCGGCACTGACCTCCTCCGCAGTGCACGCTGCAGTCCTCCCAGCTGCTGTGAGTCCACAGGTGCATGTGCTCTGGCTCTTTTACCGAATCGCTGCTGTTCTCCTGCGAATGGTTCAGGGCAACCGTGTACTCATAGTGGATCCCGTACGTTTGATCGTGGAACAGCAGAACCTGGGAGAAAAATGAGATGAAGAGCATTCAGGCTGTTTACATTCAGTTTGGTCCAAGATAATACTTTTAATCAGCAAAGATGCTTTAAGTTGATGAAAAGTGATAGTAAATACATTTATAATATTACAAAAGGTTCCCGTTTCAAATAAATGCTGTTGAACTTTCTATTCATAAAATAAATCTGAAAAACCAAATGTATCAGTTACCACAAAGAATTAGGCAGCAAAACGTCTTTCTTCAGCAGCAAATCAGCATATTAGAATGACTTTTGAAGGATTATGTGACTGAAGACTAGAGTAATGATGCTGGAAATTCAGCTTTGCATCACAGGAATTTTAACCCTAAAAAGGAATTTGTCTCCTGCTCTGTGATTTTATGTGGCCTACCACTTCGTGGCTGAGTTGCTGTTGTTCCCAATTGCTTCCACTTTGTTATAATACCACTAACAGTTGACCGTGGAATATTTAGTAGTGAGGAAATTTCACAAATGGACTTATTGCTCAGGTGGCAACCTGTCACGGTACCACGCTTTAATTCACTGATCTCTTGACAGCGACCCATTCTTTCACAAATGTTCTTTGTAGCGAAGAAGAGCCGACTCCCGTCGGGGAGAGCCGAATCTTTATTTGGGGCAGGACTTTATTTGGATGGGCACACCATGCGGCCAATCACATGGTCAGACTAGGATCATACCATTATGTGAAAGGAAGGGGGACACACACTCCGAAGATTGCGAGTGTAGTGGTACAGGCCAGGTACACAGAGCGACAAAGAGAGGCGAGGGAGCCGGAATTAAATGCTTTGATTTGTTTGCTGTGGTTCTGTGTTCAATTAAAGTTTTATTAAAATGTTAAATAATAGTAACTGTGTATTTTTTTGTAACGAAGAAAATGCATTAAAAAATAAGGCTTTTATGAAAACACTGAATAGAAAATTGCTTACCAATACACAAATCATTCACAATTGCTAAATTGGGCTAAAATAGAAAGCTCCGAGTGATACTATAGCTAGGATGCAATTCATGAAAATTGGGCACTTCTGCAAAAGTTTTAGATTTTTGGCAGGGTGTTAGGTATAGGCCTCAAGTTTTCAAAAATCCATGGATACAAGTTGGGGTGTATCCATAAAATCCAAATTGGCCCCCGCCGAAAAGAGAAAAGGTTATATCTCAGCTTCCTTTAGTCTTAAATTGTTGTATAATGTATTTTTTCTACTTTGTTTGATACAAGGAATCCAATTCTGATATATTCTTCTCATTTTAAGTCCATTTCTATGTTAAATCTATTATCATAGTCATATTTAGCTCAAATAAACTGTCAATATCTCTGAAAAAGTCACACTGAAATATTATTCCGGCCTCTAGACCCATATTTTTACCTCCAATGTATGCTTTTCTTTGTTGATTGGACAGGACACTATCACTATAGTGTCAAAAATCACATGTTGTGACCAAAAGGACCATTGTTGAGGCTTTAAATGAACACAAATTCAGAACTATGCCACAGTGAAAAGTTATATTAGGCTTTTCACCATGTTAAGGATCAATATTACATTTTAGTCAAATAACACAAAAAAAAACAATACATAGTTATACATCATGTATTTTTTTTTTTTTTTAAATCACTCTTCATCATTATTAGTACAGCCGCCCTCACACTTGCACAAGCACTGCCCCTCTTCCACGCGTTCAAAGGATGTGACGTTGTATCAGCAATGTATGGAATTAGCAAAAAAAAAACTGCATGGAATGCGTGGGCAGCTTACCCAGAAGTCCCCGACACCCTCCTTGTGATCACCCAAGACCCAACCAGCCTCACACTGGAATTAGTGCACATGCGAGTCAATTTCTCATTAATACAATTATCTAATCAACCAATCACATGGCAGTTGCTTCAATGCATTTAGGGGTGTGGTCCTGGTCAAGACAATCTCCTGAACTCCAAACTGAATGTCAGAATGGGAAAGAAAGGTGATTTAAGCCATTTTGAGCGTGGCATGGTTGTTGGTGCCAGACAGGCCGGTCTGAGTATTTCACAATCTGCTCAGTTACTGGGATTTTCACGCACAACCATTTCTAGGGTTTACAAAGAATGGTGTGAAAAGGGAAAAACATCCAGTATGCGGCAGTCCTGTGGGCGAAAATGCCTTGTTGATGCTAGAGGTCAGGAGAATGGGCCGACTGATTCAAGCTGATAGAAGAGCAACTTTGACTGAAATAACCACTCGTTACAACCGAGGAACGCAGCAAAGCATTTGTGAAGCCACAACACGCACAACCTTGAGGCGGATGGGCTACAACAGCAGAAGACCCCACCGGGTACCACTCATCTCCACTACAAATAGGAAAAAGAGGCTACAATTTGCAAGAGCTCACCAAAATTGGACAGTTGAAGACTGGAAAATTGTGCCTGGTCTGATGAGTCTCGATTTCTGTTGAGACATTCAGATGGTAGAGTCAGAATTTGGCGTAAACAGAATGAGAACATGGATCCATCATGCCTTGTTACCACTGTGCAGGCTGGTGGTGGTGCTGTAATGGTGTGGGGGATGTTTTCTTGGCACACTTTAGGCCCCTTAGTGCCAATTGGGCATCGTTTAAATGCCACGGTCTACCTGAGCATTGTTTCTGACCATGTCCATCCCTTTATGGCCACCATGTAGCCATCCTCTGATGGCTACTTCCAGCAGGATAATGCACCATGTCACAAAGCTCGAATCATTTCAAATTGGTTTCTTGAACATGACAATGAGTTCACTGTATTAAAATGGCCCCCACAGTCACCAGATCTCAACCCAATAGAGCATCTTTGGGATGTGGTGGAACGGGAGCTTCGTGCCCTAGATCTCCATCAACTGCAAGATGCTATCCTATCAATATGGACCAACATTTCTAAAGAATGCTTTCAGCACCTTGTTGAATCAATGCCACGTAGAATTAAGGCAGTTCTGAAGGCGAAAGGGGTTCAAACACAGTATTAGTATGGTGTTCCTAATAATCTTTAGGTGAGTGTATAGTAAGAACTGCGGTGTCAAGTCAGTCAGTGAAGCCTGTAAGCTTCTTTTCACTAATGGCCTCAAGTCCCTGGATTCAATCCCCCCGACCCAGCATGCCTTATTCCAGCATGGAAAGCGTGCCCTGCACACTGCAGCTTTTGTCTGGAAGCAGTCCCTCTCCAAAACTCCAGAGATTCCAGACCCCAGTGAGTGGGGTTGGGAATGGAATGACAGAACCAACGTCTGGGTGCCATACTGGACAGATATTGAAGATGTCAGCAAGGGAAGCTCACTCCTCCTCAACTGTGGCTGTGTGGTTGCCTGTGAGGGCAACTGTAAGTGCCACCGAGCTGGACTTCGCTGTACCACATTGTGCAAGTGTGAGGGAGGCTGTACTAATAATGATGAAGAGTAAAACAATTTTTTTTTAATAAATGATGTTTAAAACATAAATTTTTAATGATGCTTAAGTATGTATTGTTTTTTTGTGTGTGTGTGTGTTATTTGACTAAAATGTAATATTGATCCTTAACATGGTAAAAAGCCTAATATAACTTTTCACTGTGGCATAGTTCTGAAGTTCTGTTCAATTAAAGCCTCAACAATGGTCCTTTTGTTCACAACATGTGTTTTTTGACACTATAGTTATAGTGACCTGTCCAATCAACAAAGAAAAGCATACCTTGGAGGTAAAAATATGGGTCTAGGGCTCTGAGTAATATTTCAATGTGACTTTTTCAGAGATATTGACAGTTTATTTGCGGTAAATATGACTATGATAATAGATTTAACATGGAAATGGACTTAAAATAAGAAGAATATATCAGAATTGGATTCATTGTATCAAACAAAGTAGAGAAAATTACATTATACAACAATTTAAGACTAAAGGAAGCGGAGATGTAACATTTTCTCTTTTCGGCGGGGGCCAATTTGGATTTTATGGATAACTGCCACTAGGGGGACCACCCCAACTTGTATCCATGGTTTTTTAAAAACCTTAGGCCCATACCTAACACCCTTCCAAAAATCAAAAACTTTTCCAGAAGTGCCCAATCTTCATGAATTTTCACGTATTCTTTCCCAGCTACTACATGAAGAGCCATTTGGGAGCCATAAGAGCCGGCTCTTCTAAGGTAGCCGAGCCAAAAGAGACGAATCTTTGAAAAGAGCCAGACTTCCCATCACTAATGCCTAGGTGCTTGATTTTATACAACTGTGGCCATGGAAGTGATTGGAACACCTGAATTCAATTATTTGGAGGGGTGTCCCAATACTTTTGGCAATATAGTGTATGTGGCCGGTTGCATAAACTGCTTAGACTAGTCTTACAAGGTTGTCAATTTTTTTCTTCAAGATGGGTAACTTGTTAAATTCAGTTAAATGAAATAAAAAGATAGATTAGTCTAATTTGAATCTGAAAAGTAAGACTGATTATCCCTTGGTTAACTGCTAGTTGGTCCGACTAGTTATTACGACAAAATCTTAAAGGAATAGTTCACTTAAAAATTAAAACTCTGTCATCATTTACTCACCCTCAAGTTGTTTTAAACCATTTTTAAGTGAACTATTCAATTAACATAGTTTATGCAATTGGCCCATGAACCCCACAAACCACCTTCAAGATCAAATGGAAAAACAACTGCTGTTAATTAAAACCATTATAAGGTGTCAGCGTACTCTTGGCCAAATAGTACATCTCCAGAGGTCTGTGAACAAGCGCAAGGTCTGATTTTAAATGGCTACCAAAATGCCATGAGGAAAGAGAGATCACTTCCATTCATTCCCATAATCATTTCCAGGGACAAGGACTAGACTCTGGCCTCCAGCACACCCTTTACTTTATCACAAGATCCATCTCATGGCCATTTTCCTCACTTACTGTGCAGACAGTGGAGGTTATCAGCCTCTCAAACAGAGCCGTCTTCCCATCAGCCTGAGGCTAATGACATGAATGAAACTACACACAAAAGAACACATCCAAACAGGTAGGAGTACATTTAAAACACCCAACAAGCCCGCCAACAGAAGAGGTACAAAATACACAGTGTCCAAGTCACATTTCACCCCACAATCACAAGTAAAATTATAAAAATATTTTTTTTTAGGGCCATTCATAAAAATTAAACACATTTTCTGTAATGTGTCCATCATTTAAATCAGCATACAACAAATACATATGCAAAATTTACTCAATAATGTCAAATGTAAAAAAAGAAAATCGCATTGGTCAAAAATGGGCAAAAAAGTCTTTATTTTCCTTATGCAAAATATATCATTCTTTCTTTTCTCCTTTCGAATTGAGTACATATGACTTTGACAGGTTTTGTGAGATTCAACTTCAAATCACTGCATTAAACAATTAAAAGGAAGGAATTATGTTTTAATTACAGATCACCACATGCCACTGAAACGTCATGGTGAGGTCTGTAAGTGAATATTCACACTCAGTTCAAGACTGGCCAAAAGGCCTGAATGCTATGGATTATACGGCCCTGTGCACACTACAGATTTTTCTCACCTAATTTGGAGTATTTTGCATCTATTTAGTTATTCAAGGTCAGACAAAAAGCCTCGATCAGAAGCTCCAAAGCTGACCAGAGGCACATTAGAAATTTAGCTCAAATATTCTAAATGGGTCTGAAAACACTCTGGCCGTTTGAAGTGGAGCATCTGTGCGCCAGAGGACGTCTGTGAGGAAAGCTTCTTCTAAAGCCTGCTTCACTGCTTCATTATACTAATTAGAGATCTCTCTCAAGACACCTTCTAGCTCTCCGGACTAAACAAACCTTTTTGCTTTAAACTCTTAGTTACTGTGAGGGAATGGAGATTACAAGTCTATTCTCTTCATCATAAAGAGCTTCGAGGAGACATTAACTGAACTAACGTGCTTGAATTAGAGGACTAGAGGACTGGGTTTCATTCGATAATGAGCAGTAATATGCTAATCTATAAATATAGCCGCAAGCAGCAATAATCGGGGTCCAAGCATAAATGGCCCATGTGGATGATAGTTTGGATTTGATGAAGCAAGTTGGCAATAGATGCTGGTGTCAAAAGGGACAAGTGAGGAAATCACTTATTTCAGCCTGCAAAAATAATTTTTATAATTTAATATATTTCTGTCTGTGGGATGGACTCCCGATCAGTTTGAAGAATAGATGAATGAATTGATGGATATATTAAATAAAATGGTCTTCATTTTAAGTTGACAGCAATATAATTAATCATGTCTGTTTACTTGACATATATTTTCAACATTATTAGGATATATAAATGTCACGGGTCAGTGACAGAAGAGAGGAAAACGCTAGTTACGCATGTAACTGTGGTTCTGTGAATTCTGGATGACCGCCAGAGGCAGTGTAAACACTATGGATTATCGCAGCGCCAGCTAGATAGGTCGAGAGAATATACCAACAAAGTCACGTGGCGTGACGTATGCTGAGCCCTGGAGGGTAAAGCTACAGTAGCTCAGCACTCTACCTCGGTACGCCTTTCTCGCGCATTCCGAGTGACAGAGAACTCTGGCGGTCATCCAGAATTCACAGAACCACAGTTACATGCGTAACTAGCGTTCTGTTTCATTCTTACTGACCGCCAGAGGCAGTGTAAACACTATGGATGACACATACCAACATAGTCATGAGGAATGCCACCCACCTGATGAAATTAAGGCTGCTCCAGAAGAACCGCAGAACTAACGGCATGATGAGCAGCAACGTTGACCTTATAAAACCGGGGAAACGTGCATGGAGAAGCCCAGGTAGCAGCAGTCTAGATATCCACCAGGGAAACTCCTCTAAAAACAGCCCATGAAGATGAAATGGCCCTAGTGGAATGGCAAGTTAGTCTCCAGGGCAGTGGTCTCCCTGCCGCCTTGTAAGCCAGCGTAATGGTCTCCACTATCCAGTTCGACAACCTCTGTTTCGACACTGGAGCACCTTTCTTCACACCACCATGGCAGACAAATAACTGGTCTGACCGTCTAAATTGAACAGTAGAGTTCACATAACACTTCAAGGCCCGAACAGGACACAAGAGTTGGGCACTTGAATCGGACCCTGAAGAAGTCTGAAAGGAGGCCACTTCAATATGCTGATTTATGAACTGAGGAAGAAGGACCTTCGGAAGAAAAGAAGGATTGGGTCGTAGAACCACCCCGGAGCCATCCGGTAACCAACGCAAGCACAGTTCACTAACAGACAACGCGTGCAACTCACTGACTCGTTTCGCAGTAGCAATAGCTAACAAAAAAGAAGTCTTCAAGGACAACCATTTAATGTCAACATTTTGCAAGGGCTCAAACTGGGGTGAGCACAGGAATGCAAGTACGAGTGACAAATCCCACACAGGAAAATGAGGATTCCGAGCAGGGTTCAGACGGCGTGCGCCCTTCAGAAAACTGCCGACAAGACGGTGAGAGCCAAGAGAAGAGCCACCAACTGGAACATGATATGCAGAAATTGCAGCAACGGACACTTTCAACGTGGAAGCTGCTTTTCCTTCCTCCAGTAAACGTTGAAAAAAACTTAAGACACGCGGAATGTCGCATGTTGCAGGATCGAGCCCCCGTTCCTTACACCATGCAGAAAAAAGCTTCCAACGGGAAGCATAAATCTGTCGTGTGGAAGAAGCCCTAGCATTAGAGATTGTGTGAATAACAGCAGGGTCACAATGCTCCAGGGAAGGATTTAACCCAATGGCCAGACCCAAAGCTGCAGACGAGCCGGGTCCGGGTGCCAGACACTGGCCTCCAACTGGGAGAGGAGGTCCTTCCTGGGGGGAAGCTTCCATGGATTGCCTGTCAGAAGTCTCAGCAACAAAGGAAACCACGGTCTGGCTGGCCATCGTGGTGCCACGAGTAATACTCTGTGCTTGCACAGGGAGATCCTGTGCAACGTCTCCCATAACAGAGGGGTAGGTGGAAACGCATAAAGCAGGCAGTTCGGCCATTCGTGAGACAGCGCATCCTGGCCCAGGGGGCTCGACACTTCTGTCCTTGCGAACCATAAGCGACAGTGGGTGGTCATCTCTGAAGCAAAAAGATCCACCTCTGCTCTTCCAAATCGTAGCCAGATCTCCTGCACTACATCTGGATGAAGCCTCCATTCTCCTGGATGTACTTGATCCCTGGAAAGAGCATCTGCTGTCTGGTTGCACACTCCTGGAATATGAGCTGCCCTCAGTGAAGCGAGTCGTGGCTGACACCATGTCAGGATCTCGTGAGTCAACCATAGAGACCTGCGGGATCTCGTGCCGCCCTGGTGGTTCAGATGGAACACTGTTGAGGTATTGTCTGACCGAACAAGAACATGGCGGCCTGCCAGAACCGGCATGAAGTACTTTAGAGCCAAGAACACTGCCCTGAGTTCTAGCAGGTTGATATGTTCCGCGGCCTGGATCGGAGTCCAGCGCCCGGAAATACCCCTCCGATTCCACGTTGCCCCCCATCCTGTGAGGGAAGCGTCTGTCGTGACCAACTCCCGACGAGAGGGAACAACACCCAGGGGCACTCCTGCCTTCAGAAACTCTAACTGTCTCCACCGCCTCAACGCACATATGCAACGGTGAGAAATTATAACCAGTTGATGACGATGTCTGGTGGGATCTAGCCGCAAACTGTTGTTCCATAACTGGAGTGGTCTGAGATGGAGTAAACCCAGGGGGATCACAACTGTAGCCGCTGTTAACATCCCTATCAGTCGTAGGACCACCTCGTACTGCAAAGACACACCCGGACGAAAGCGAGCCAAAAGTTGTAGAATGTTTGTCACACGTTCCTGAGACAGGGAGGCAGACATTAGGCAGGAATTCAGGGTCATTCCTATGAACGTAGTGGTCTGTGATGGAATCAAACGGCTCTTTTTCTTGTTCACAGAAAACCCCAGCTTCTGCACATGTCTCAAGAGCAGTCCGGAGTCTTGTACGGCCTGCTGCTCTGTGGGGGCACAGAGAAGCCAGTCGTCCAAATAAGGAAGAATACGGATACCTCTCATCCAAAGAGGAGACAGAGCTGCGCTCACACACCTTGTGAAGACGCGAGGAGCAAGGGAAAGGCCGAAGGGTAGCACTTTGAACCGGTATGCTTGATTCAGGAAACTGAAACGTAGAAACTTTCTGTGATGTACAGCAATTGGGACGTGAAAGTATGCATCTTTCAGATCGACACTTACAAACCAATCGTCTGCTGTCACAGACCGGAGAACATCGGCTGTGCGCAGCATTCGAAAGGGAAGGACCTTCAGGAACAAATTCAGAAGCCTTAAATCGAGAATTGGGCGGAAACCACCGTCCTTCTTTGGAACAAGAAAATAAGTTGAATAGAACCCGTCTCTCTGAACGAGGGGATGAACTTTTTCTATGGCTCCCTTCTCTAACAGTGAACAGATTTCCAGAGAGAGAGAGCCACTGCGCGAACCGCGTCTCTGACAATCGTAGGAACAATTCTTGAAAATCTGGGAGGCCGGCGCCGAAACTGTAGAGTATATCCCCTGCTCAGAGTCGCCAACACCCAGGGGTCTGCTGTGTTGGATCTCCAGTACTCCAGTTGCTCTACAGAAAAACGATCGACCGCCGGCCTGACTGTCTCAGGCTTTACGTGTGCGATTTTTAGTGGTCGCGGGGGGGGCGCTGACGGGGCCCTCCCGGAAACTGTCGATGAGGTGGGCGAAAAACTCTCGCATCTTTAGGAACACGAGGTCTTTGAGGGGGCTGTGACTGAGGTGTAGCGTGCCGGCGGAAACGCTGCTCCGATGCGGCATAGTGATGTCGGGTCTGAACCGCTGGCATCCTAAAGGTAGGGTTGCGCTGCACCTGTGTCAGCTGACGAGTGGCTTCAGACAGCTTTACCCGCTTTTCCAACAGTTCCGGAACATTTGGACCAAAGATATGCCCGGGAACAAAAGGAAGATCTCTCAAGGTTTTCTTACAGTCCTCCGGCAGTCGTGCTTGGGCAAGCCACACTTGGCGGCGGGCTGCCAGAAGCGTGGCTGTAAGACTACCCAGCTCGCGGGTCACATGGCCTGTCGCCAACAGAGCAGTTTGCAGAAATTGTGAAATAGAGGGATCTGCATTTGCAGGTTCCAGCGTACTGGTGGCAGCAAGAAGTAACTGGCAGATCGTGTTTTCTGCTCAAGTAATGTAGGCAACAGACTCGTATGCCTTTTTTAGCAAGGAATCCGTACGACCGCATTGCGCACTGGGGCATCGCACATTCCCTCGTAGAGCCTCATCAGGAGAGACCACCAAAGCTGCCACAGGCTGCTCTATTTCCGGAGCACGACCCACCCCGATAGAATCTGCTTCAGCCATAGATGCTAGCGTTCGAGCAATCTTTGAGCGCCGCTTAGGTGGACCAGAACCAGTGAGAGCATTTGAGAATTCAGCCACAAAATCCTTACATGGTGGCATGGCAAAAGAAGTTGCAGCTGTGGTCTGTCTGAAAAACACATTAGTTTGTGCAGATTGGACAGGTGACTCATCAAGTCCTAGACGAGCAGCTGCCATTCGAAGCACAGCCAAAGTGTCATCGGAGGAGGACTGGGCTTGTCCAGACGACTGAACTGACCCCCCACTAGAGCCCTCTGCTGCTGGGTAACCAGTGAAAACAGCCTGAGGTGATGGTTGTGTAGCAACATCCATAGGATCCCCATGATCGTGAAAAAAGGAATCTGAAGCACTTGTAGAAAGCACATCAAACTCTGAACGATGAGAAAAACAAGGGGAATCAAGAGACTCTTCCCCAGCTCCCTGGTTTTGAACATTCTCATCCTCCTGTGTCATCCTCACAGGTGTAGCAGATGTGACCGGCTGAAGTGAGTGAAGCAGGCGTTTCAGCTCTGCCATCTCTGAAGAAAGCACCGACACCGTCATAGAAAGTGAACCTTTCTCAACATGTGAATGTTCATCATCTCGCGATTTGGCCTTCTTAGCTGGGAGGGGAGCACCAGCTGCCGCCGACGCCCTGCGCTTCCGAGTGCGCGAAGGGGCTACATCTAACTGCCCTAGTTTCACTGTAGAATTAGGGTCTAACTCGGCAAGACGGAGCCGTCGTTCCGACATAGGCAAAAGGCTGCAGTGCATGCACGGGTCCGTGAGAGCCTCTTGCAGATGTTGAACACCCAAACACGACGGGCAGATGTCATGACCGTCGTCAGGGAGAAGATTATTAGGGCACAGCTTACAAGTCAGTGGAAAACCAGTGGCTATCGAGCTGTGAGCCATAGTTACTCGCTAATAACACCCTCGGATAGTACCGTAAGGTGAAGTTAAGCGGGATGAAAAAATAATAAAAATAAAATAAAACGATTACCTCGGGTGAACCGACAGGTAATACCAACAAAAATTTTATGAAAAAAGATAAGAAGTGTCTAAAATGGCCGGCGGATTGAACCGAGGGACAAAAAGTGTTACATGGATACGAGGAAAAAACACTCTAAGTAACGTTAGATAACTTATGTCAACGGGAGACCGTTAACTCATAGCGCGGCAAACACAAGCCACCGGATTGCACCGAGAGGCACAGAGTGTTACCGACGAAGCAATATGAAAAAACAAAACTCACCAAGTGCCGTTAATTTAAATCCAAATCCTTGAAAAAATCCAAATCCTTGAAAGAGCGTAGACACGCGCTGTCACAGCTTGTGAGGACGAATCTCGCTGCTCTTGTAAGCTGCACTTGACAGCGCGTCACTTAACCAATACAACCTATCTCAACTAGGCGAGAAAGCGAAAGAGGTAGAGTGCTGAGCTACTGTAGCTTTACCCTCCAGGGCTCAGCATACGTCACGCCACGTGACTTTGTTGGTATATTCTCTCGACCTATCTAGCTGGCGCTGCGATAATCCATAGTGTTTACACTGCCTCTGGCGGTCAGTAAGAATGAAACAGATAATGATGCTTAAAAATGCAGCAGTTCTTCTTTTACTCAACATAAAAAAAATCTCTGGCACAAGAAGGCCCAGGAAAAACCACAGGAGCACTACACACCAACCATTCAATAGGCATCACCAAAGAACTGAACTAAACTGCGTATACAAAATGAGGCCCTAAACTAGACACAGGTGAAACTAATCAATTAACTTAAACAGAAACCATGCTGACAAACAAGGGCATACTCAGAAACTATGACAACCAAGTAAACATGAACTTCGCACAGGGGAAAGTAGGAACAAAAACAAAGATTAATCTTGACAAAAAAGTTATTTTAACATTGAATGATCTATAAGCATTACATGCTACGTTTTTTTTTTTGCAAGCTGTTTATATTAGCCTTTATTAAATTTTATGAAATTAAAATGAATTTATAAGCATTTTTTTAACTACAAGTCAATCCATTGAACCGTTTACACAGACTTTAAACTATGAGATCTAAAAAGATTTGTTATCCTGTGGCTCCCTTTGGTCGACAATATTAGTATTATGGCCTTCATCTCTGATTGATATAAATGGCTAATATTTAAAAAAAAAAAAAAAAAAATCTGTTAGCACTCCAAGCATCAGAAGTTCATGAAACTGCATGTTGTCCATGAGTATGAAGTTCTGTATGATTTGGATTCATACATTCAAACTGATGGAAAAAAAAATAGATGTCTTATTCTGTGGTTCCCTCTAGTGGACAATATTATGGTCCGTCGGCCATTTTGAGTTGGCAAAAAATTATTTTTCTAACTCCTCCTAAACCACTTGACTGATTCACACGACATTTTGCATGTATCATCTATAAACACTTATGACAAAAAGTTATTAAAATAATTCTAATTATTCAAACCGTTTAGAAGATATAAGCCCATTCATTTGGTAGCCATGGCTCCATACAGTCATTTCTCAATACCAAGTACGCAAACTTCGGACTTGAGTCCATGGTAGTTTGGACTTGACAAGTTCGACTCAGGAGAACGAACTCCCGAGGACGGGAGGACGCAAGTCCGATAATTCTGCAAATGGAACTCCGCTCTGGCTACTCAGGTTATCTCTTTATATATATTTAGGCTACAATAAAACAAAATATGTTATAAAACACCACTCTGCCTCTTTTCATTTTCATTTAAAAAAATCTTAAACATATTAATGGCCACACAAACGTGGTTCAGGCAACGCAATTGATTATCTTCACTGCATATATTTATAACACGAAATATAAAACACAACCCTGACTCTATTTGTTTTCATTTTAAAAATATGATACATCAATTAAGAAACGCAATCGCACACCTGCAGGTGATAAGTGCGTAGAAAAAGAAGACCAAATAGGTAGGTCGACAAATCTATCTATTATCTACCTATTTATGTATCAAAAATATGATACATAAAAAACATTATAATATTGATCATTAAAACTGAGATTTAGCAAAAAGAGACAGGGTTGTGTCATTTTATTATATTATAGGCTATATGTACATACAGTGAAGACAATGTAGGCAACATGTATAATAAAATAAATATTTTATATGTTTTAAATATATAAAATAAAATGACACAACCCTTTTTGTTAAATGTCAATAATAGCCATTATAAAAGTATAAGTAGCCTAAAAGGTATACGAAGTTATACAATAAGAAATAAAGCAAACGATTCAGTCAAACATAAGTCAGCTCTCTAGGCTACAACGTTAAAGTTAAATAGACTAAATATATAAAGTTATGAAACTTCACTTTGCCCTCAGCCAAAACGTTTCGCCAGGGAACAAATGATAGATTAATGAGACAAAAAAAATCGCCCGTTAGATATACACAAGCCGATTTATATCTCATGTTTAACCACTAGACTAGAGACATCCGAGCCAGCGGCAAGCCTCAGAAGGACTAGCCGAGGAAAGGCTGTTCTTGGCGGGGTACATGAGCGCTGAGCGCCTGGATCTCACAACTCCGAAAACATCAGATCAAATTTTCAAATAGGTGCTATCTTTATAAATAAACCAAAGATTTGAGCTTTAAACAACTACATTCTCGCCTGAAAAACTCGTGACACAACAGTAGCATTTTTAAATTACGCGTGTTTTCTAATCTTGCTGGTTGGTACGAGATGCATTCTGTGATACCTGGCTGTCTCAAGTCCGCACAAGTCACCTCGATGCATCCTCGGTAAAAGGGGCGGATCAAGAACACATATGGGGATTTGAACTGGACTTGGCTAGATGTGAACTTTGAATTGGAACAGTGCTTGGACAGCGACTGATGACGTTTCACAAGTCCACAAGAACACAAGTACAGACAAGAATTGAGAATATTGAGAAACGGCCCGTATCTTATAAACCATTTGATGAATCCAAATTCTTTTGACAACTTTTTGAAAACTGACAATTTGACAACTGAATTAAAGCTGTTCTGTCAAACTTTCCAGTACAAATATCTAAACATTCTTAAATCAAGATACATTTACTTGAGAGCAAAATGATTTAAGATATTATGTCTTGTTTTCTGGAAAAAAAAGTATCAAAATAAGAAATATAAATTTGTTTTCCCTTCGAATTTAAGTTTAGGTTTATTTTTCTGGTCCCATTGACAGATATTTTTTTAATCTTGACTTTTCCTAAGTCATTTTGCTTTTCAAGTAAGTGTATCCTGATTTAAAAATGTTTATGTAATGGAAAACAAGACAAATATACTGAAGAAGAAAATCATTTTTTGCACCTTGAGTCCAATGCAAGTTGCTTTGGATAAAAACGTCTTCCAAATGTACAAATATAAATGTGTACAATATGAGTAGTGGATACAGAAAGTTATTGTTTGGGTGAGATTAAAATGAAAAAAGTAATTACTAAAATACTCACTAAATTAATAAATAAAATAATTACTAATGATTACTATTAACATTTTGAATTATTTTTTATAATAATTACAAAAAAGAAAAATACGAAATTAAAAGCGTAAAAAGGCTTTATTAATTGTTTTGAGAGCATGGACCTTGGTTTGGAGAAATGTTTAAAATTGCTAGAAATGTGTCTCAAGATATATGTGTTTTCTGTATTTCTTTCCGCTGTGCTGCATCGAGCTGTTTTCGCGTTGTGATGATGAAATCATTGCATGTCTGTTTAGACACATGGTGTGGAAAAGCAGCTCGAGACATCAATGAAGGTGAAGACTTCAGGTTTAGCAGTGGCTCCATCCCAAAAACATCTGCGTTATTGCTTTCAAAACATTTTGCGTGATGTTTTCCATTCAATTTATGTATTTGCTTTGGATTAGCAGGCTGCCATGTTTTCCAAATATAAAATCACATGTGCTAATCATGAAGTCGTTCAGGATGAAGACAAATATGCTATAATTATATTTTAAATCAACTAGAAACATGGAGTAGAGTCAGCATGAAATCAAAATTGCCCCCATTTATTTTCTTAAAGTGACAATTCAGCCAAAAATGAAAAATTCTGTCATTATTTACTCACCCTCATGTTGTTCCAAACCCATATGCTGTTATTTTTTCCATGGAACACAAAAGGGGATATTTTTTTGATGAAGCTTCACGCAGCTCTTTCCATATAGAGATCATAGTGACCATCTGCGACACTCAAAAAAAAACACCATAAAAAATCTTTAAAGTAGTTTCTATGACTTGCGTGTTACATTCCAAGTCTTCTGAAATCATGAAAATATACCAGAAATAGATCAAAATGAAATTCATAATTCACTTCTCGTGTCTGAATGGATGTCCTTCATATTTCTCCATTTGTGTTCCATGGAAAAAAACAAATGGAACAACCCTTGTAAAAAAAGAAGTGCACTTCATTATACAGTACTTAAAAAAAAAGAATTTTCAAAATAATATTTTAAAAGAATATACTTCAGTATTTTTCATAAGTGAATATAGAGGCGAGTAAACAGAATTTTCATTCAATGTTCATGATTCATTTTCAATTTTCTGATAAAACCATGTCCCGTCCTACAGTGTTTCTTAATAATCATGTGATTACAGAAATAAAATGAGTAGTGACTGGCATTTTACGCTGAGTTTTCCAAGTACACTGCATCACAAAACGTGTGAAAGACGGTAAAGAGCTAAGAAAGAGAAAGGTGGATGTTATGACCTAATGTTTTTACCATGAGATGGAGTGGAGTCTTAGTGGGTCCCTTGGCAGACATCTTTTCCCACAGTCCTCTCCTCACATAGCGGACTGTGGTGCCAGCAAGCTCAAACTCCCCTGGCAGCTCGATTTTCCAGTCATTGTTTATGGATCGCTTGCCGGAGTCCTTCAGAGCTGCACCAGACAAACAGGAACAAATATATCTAATTCACATTACACAAGCATCATTCCATCAAATCGCTCTCTTTTATCAAATATAACAAAATAATTGTGTATATATTGACATGAGGTAGACCTGAGTGAGTAGCTAATTTCAAAAAGAATATATTCCTAAAATGCATGTGAATCTTTTTGTGTATAGTACCATATTCATTTTAGTATTTACAGTACAAACTGATACTTATATTGCATACAAGTCATTAAAAAAAACATTATTGATGTACAGTCACATGCATTACATTTTAATTTGACTTAATACATTTCAATGTGGGATGCACAATATTTAGCTGATCTTTAGTTAATATTGGATTTTTGTTTAAAGCAAATTTTCAGTTTTAAAAGAGGACCTATTACACTTTTCTTTATGCAATGTTGCTGTTTTGAGTATGAAAAAGGTCTGCAAAGTTACAAAGCACACAGTCACACCCAAAGGGAGTTATTCTCTATATCAGTAGACACTGTTTCTGAACCTGAACTCCCTGAAACACCTTGAATATAGTCTTGAGTTTTCTTTCAGGAACAAACGTCACAATATTCCTTATTTAAATAACTCCTGCCCACGATATATGCAAAAAAAGGGGACGAGGCCTGGTTGAGTTGCTTTAGTAGTGTGTTGAAACTTGTGGTTATGGTAAGGAACGTGACATTCAAAGCAGTTGACCAATCACAACACTCTGGTCCAGCCAACCAATCAGAGCACATCACGCTTTTCAGAAGGAGGGCTTAGGAACTAAACAGGGGTGAATTTCCCGTACAACGACATAACTACAGCTCAACCGTCATAGTACGATGCATCGTTGTAAAAAAATGACTAGCTAGTCACGACCGGTCGCATCTCTGTCGTTTAAACCACGTTAGTTTAAAGGTGCCCTAGAATGTTTTTTTTTATTATTTTATAATGTTTCCTGGGTTACCCTTATAATGTTAGTATGTTTTTTAGATAAAAAATTATCATAATTTAGAAATAAATGGCATTTTTCCTAGCCTGCTTTTAGCCTCTGATTTGAACACTCTGTTTGAAGGGGCGTGTCTGCTGTGGGATTCAGTGTAACCACGGCCACTGCTGTGATTGGCTGACATGCTTGCATGAAATAGCAACGCATTACATGTGAAACTCTCTCCCGAATACTTTTACTACTGCTATTATACGTTTTTACTATAACAGCTATCGAGATTAACGAATCGTGAGATGTTTTTAAAGTATTTAGATCTATTCCCATCACATAAAATGTTGCCGTGATGAGCATTGAGCAGATGAGTGTGTTGATCGCGAGAATGAAGATCTAATCATTGCAAAGCAGTTTCTGCACTCTCTCTGCTTTCACCAATGCAAACACGATGATGTAAATACAGTAAGAGCTTCGTTGTGCAGTAACGTGCGTCATTGATTTCATAACGAGTTTGGCAAGTGTCCAGATAAACTCGCGCTGTGTGGAAAGATTGTTCTTTGATCGCTTTCTGTATATAATTTGTTCACAAATTAAATACGATTATTTTCATCCTACTAAAAGAAACGATGTGAAGCTGATATTTTAGTCACTGGCTTGACTTACTGATGCATAAACAGTATTGAACGATTTTGAGAGAAAGATTACCTGTCTGAACTTGAACAATTACACATCAGAAAGTGTTGCTTGGTAGCTCGATCCGAGGCCAGCTCTGTATTGGCCCAAGTTGAGGAAACAGTCGGTGAAATGTTTGAAAATTTCCAGAGAAAATAAAATTAACCCATTGTTTCTTCAGAGGCTCAGATGAAGGAACTAAAAAATACTTTTGTGTTCATGTGTACATCCACGCTGAGCAACTGCCATGCTTCGGCTGCGCAGTTCCGCCTGGCATTGAGGGCTGGCATTATGCAAATATTTGGAGGCGTACATATTAATGATCCCGACTATTGCGTCACAGTCGGTATTGTGTGGAGAACCGACCGTTTTTCAGGGGTGTTTTTCATAAACGTGAATTAAATGAGAACGCGAAAACAGTCCAGTTTGAGATTCACTCTATGTCATGTCCATGCACTGAACTCTTGCTATTTGACTATACCAAGGTAAATTCAATTTTGAATTATAGGTCACCTTTAACAATATAGTACTTTAGTTATGCCACGTGCAGGTGTTTGAGAAATAACTTCTAAGAAAAAGAAAAATTTCGAGATCGGTTAATGTATTTATGCAATTAATGTATTTAATATTAGTATGGTTAATTTACATAAACAACAAAAAGCCGTTCCTTTTTAATCACGTTAACATGCAGTAATTGTTGTACACTTTACTCCCTTATGTATGCGGTTCATTCAGTCATTAACTTTCTCCATGTAACGTAACATTTTTCTGACATGCAGCTGTTATGAACTGAGGACTACTTCACTGTCTTGGTTCCCTGTCATTTTGCCTTATTTGATGTTTGACTCATTGTGGGTTCCCTCTACGTCATACTCCAGGGTTCCCTTAATCATTTATGCACGTGCACTCTTCAAAAATGCCGCTGATCATTGACACGCTAAAATATATAGGTTAAAATGTAAGTATATTAAAATGGGGTGGAAGATATAAAATGTACTGAATGTTAGCTTGCTTATTATGCCCAAGGCCCTTAACCAGTCCCAAGAGCATCATCTGAGTCCATGCGTCATCTTAACAAGAAAATATGCTTCTAACCACACCTCAAGTGTTGTAGTTCAACCACGCAAGTTTGCGACGCTGTTTGTGAATGTTCGTTGGAGCTATGGTTTCGGGAAACGCCAAATGTTTCAACTATGTTGGTAACGACAGAACTTGCGACCATAACTGGTTAACAATGCTTTTGGGAAACGCACCCCAGAGCGTTTAATGTGTTTTTTGAACGTTCAAGCATGAAAACCTATTCTAGTAGACGCCAAAAAACAAAATCAAGACTTTGTAAAAGGGCACAATATGGCCTCTTTAAAATAGGTCCCCTCCGATGCCTGTTGAAGACCCCTAATGTATAGCTACAGCACCAATTTAAAGGTATACTTCATGACAGTAATGGTGGGGATTTTAATATATTCTATAGCATTTTTATCCAAAACATCTCTGCCTTTACACAGTCCAGAATCCAGAAAAAATGTTCCCTTTTAAAATGCACCTCAAACACATTCATGCATTTGAGTCGAATGAGCTATTGCATATAATTCTTCCATCATTACCTCACATTCATCCTATTTTTATACACATACACGACTACATTATTGTTTCTAAGCAGTAGAAACTGAAGACATGTGATTGCCCACAGTCTGCTGCAATGAAAGCATAGCCTGGTTTGTTTTGGAGAGCATCTACTCTGAGCTCAATGGGAGGGGTTCACTTTCATGTCACTTCAAGATTTTGGCTGAAATAAAAAAAAACGATTCTGTTCTCTGACAAAAGATGGCAACCAGACCCAAATTAGACACATGTTTACATCTCCCTGCGTATGAATTACAGATTGAATCCTGCCAGTTCAACGTTAGCTGAAAGGCTTTATAGAACAAAATGCATGCAATGCTGAAACATTTAACCGAAATGAGGCATCTTATAGTAAGTCTAAACTTTATAATGTTCTGAAACTTAGTCTATAAGATCTGAGACTGTGGGCATTTTTAATAACTTCAACCCAGGCAGTCATGTGATCCTGACCTTTGGGAAAATTGATGTTTATTTGAGAATATGAAGAGTGAAGCGTTATTATAATCTGTCAGCATTATGTCTGTGAAATTGGATGACAAGACACATTAATTCTGAAAGCTGAAGGCGTCTTTTCAAAAACCTCTGACTTATTAAAATAAATTAAATTACAATGAATATGCTCATCAATTGTGGGCCAGCTGGACAAGTAAAGTCTTAATTAAGTTTCATAAGATTTATAACATTCTCTCAAGTGTGTTTCACTAAATACAAGGGTGAATCTCACGAAAGTCAAGAATATGTCTGGCATATTTCACCCTAAAATAAAAAGAAAGAAAGAATTAAAGCCTGTTAATAGACAATTATGATTAAGTCATATTACTGTAATGTGGGATAAAATAAAAATATATATAATCAACATTGTATTGCAGAAATAATGAGAAGTCTAAGGTGAAATATATACATCAATATACAAATACATTGCCATATATATATATATATATATATATATATATATATATATATATATATATAATTAAAATATTATTAGATAAAATGTATTAAATGTAATTAGAATTTGATGCATAAGTGTGCTTAATTGTCATGAAACTATGATCAAAAATGACAAAGACATTGTTTTCTATGACATTCACTCACAAAAGTGAATATATCCGGGGCTAAAAAAAAGTGTTTACTTAGTATTGCAGGTTTAGAGCAGCATAAAGCAAATTTGTGTAAAACGTCCTTATTGTGAGTTTTATCCTAATGTGACAAGCAGCTTGTCAGCATTGAAGCGTCATTTGTCATAACGTAGAACAAGAGACACCACCTGGCATAGTTTCTATCTACAGCCATTATCGAGTTGGTCCCATCTCAGTGTGATCCATTGTGTGGCCATTTGGAAGACCGTTGTTATGGTAACAGGTTGAGTAATTACCCAGAAAGCTATGGGACGGCTTGTCTTCCACAACTTTGATTCGTCGAGCTCCCACCGGAATGACAGCTGCCTCAATGTAACCTTTGGGAGAGAGAGAAATAAGGGGAGAAACCAGAGAAAGCAGAGCGGAAAATGAAAAAAGACTTCAATTGAAAAAGATTTCAAACTGGTGCACAGGTGGGCAGGCACAGGTGCATGTTTCTATAAACATGTATAGAAATATGACGCGCGTGTGCATATAGTACATGTGTATGTCACTACAAATAGAGTACTTTCATGGCCAATCAAAGCAGACCGTTCACAATGATTACGATAAGTCTCAATCAATACATCACTACACTGAGCAAAAGGAAAGGACCCTGAAAGAAAGGAGATAACAGCACACAAATGGCTGATGCGTATACGAGTGCGTATACGAGTAATTGCCATCAGTTCAGCTTATTTAAAGAAGAGACCTTTGATGCTGAGGTCTCACAGACACAGGCAGCTTCGTGAAACATGTTTTGCAGGGTGAGATTAGTGTGACCCTGACTGGGATGATTTGACCTGCAGTTTGGATGACAGTCTGAAATGATTATTGACAAGTGTTGGTTTCATTTACAGGCCCACACTTTGCACCAAACCTGTTTTAGGCCACATTCAAACAGCAACAGAATACGGTTGTCAGTCCTGTATTTGAGTCCTTAATAGGGTTACGTTCACACACAGTTCAGTTAGTAGGAGTGACAACCGCATTCTATAACCAAACAAAGTTTTCAGGATTCACAACCGCATTCTCGGAAAAACCTGTGCTGTGTGAACCGAACCGGACTGGACATATACAGTAGTTGTCTGTCACATCATACAGTGCGAGAGAGCCGCTCTGCGCTGCTCAAACACGTGTCTACCATGTGTCTGTAGCTTATAGCGACGGAGATATGAGCTGTGTGTCATCTGAAGGTTTTAGATCCAGTTACTGTCCACCACCGGGGAGGCTCCTGTCAGTTCTGTGTGCTACATATGACTCAATTGCTAAAAGCTGCTGACGGTTAATGAAGATTTGATGAATGAACTCGTGGCTCGATTGGACTCTTGTCATGTCAAAGGTGATAATACTTTTCAGTTTTAAGGACGTCGCCATCTTTGATATTACTTTGGTCACTGTCGCTATGGTAACTGGTAAGAGAATACGGGCTTGACTCCAGTTGCACGGTCATACAGAAAGCTGCTGCTGTAAGTTGCTGTGTGAATGGGACATTTTGAGACTCACATCTGTAAGTAAATACGTTTGTCAATCCCAAAAACTGACAGTGTGAACGTAGCCTTAAACTCACCGTATTCCTCCTGGCATGATCACAAACATGCAGTTATCACTCCACATAGAAAAGACCACCACCCCCTGTTAAACACCCAACACCACATGACCATCCACCTGATTAGCATAAAACCCATCAAACCCAGATCAAAATCACACACTCATCCACATCCCACCACATCTGGAGGACCTGAAATAACGTCAGACTTTCAGGATTAAGTTTCTATTTGGTTTTGTTATGGAAAGTAATTAATATCAAATAATGAAAGTTAAGAATATATATGTAGGACTTTCCAATAAACATTTTCTGCCAAATGTTTATTGGCCTCTCCTGGAAGATGGAGTAAAATTTGTCAGGAAACACTACTGTACCAGTGATGTCTAGCTATTAAAAAGGAATAGTTCACCCAAAGATGAAAACTATGTATAATTTTCTGTCCTCTGTGAAATGCAAAATAAAAATGATGTTATGGTGAATGTTTGAGTTTATATTCTTAAAAAAAATTACATGATTTTGCTTTTATGACATTTTTTGTAATTTGAGGGAGCTTTGTAGTATAAATCATCATCCACTTTCATTCTTTGGACAACAAAAGCTCTTGGATTCTAACCTGACATCCATTTTTCGGTTTCACGGTAAAAGAAAGGAAGTCATGTGTTTGGAACAACATAAAGGGTGAGGACAGTACTTTTATTTCTGGGTGAATTACTCCTTTAAAGCCTCAGACATTGGGGTAATTGTTCAGCAAGTATCTAACAGCAGTCAGGGACTTCATTTTTCTTCAATTTTACACATTATATACAAATGAGGGTGATGCTTCTAGCTGAGCATACACTACCTTTCAGAAGTTTGGGATTTTTAAAATAAATTAATACTTTTATTGAGCAAGGATGCATTAAATTGATATTGCTACAAAATGATTTGATCTCAAATAAAAAAATAAATGTTTTTTAAAACATTCTTTTTTGTTCATCAAATAATCCTGAAGAAAAAAAAAATATTACAAAAATATTAAGCAGCACAACTGTTTTCAACATTGATAACGTCTAGGTTACTAATGTAACATCCATTCCCTGAAGGAGGGAATGGAGACGTTACGTTAGAACAACTGACGAATTGGGGATCTCGCCTGTGAGCCCAATCACCTTCGAGCGTAAACAAAACAAACCAATGGACATTGGTGAGTGAGATTTGCATCACAAACCACATCCCGCGAATCGGGTTTGAATAGAAGCGTTCTAAACTGAGCCATTCAAGTTTTGCGCTGAGGAGCCGAGGTGTCATGGCTATTTCAGTGGTGGTACAGCAATTGTGCCAACGGGACGTAACGTCTCTGTTCTCTCCTTCAGGGAACGGGGGGTACATCAGTAACCTAGCTGTTCCCAGACGTTACGTCCGGACAACTGATGAATTGGGATTCCTACTAAAACGCTGCAATTGCTGCCACTTCCAGAGCCCCACATAAGCCACCTAATCCCCCCACACCTGCTGGGGCCGAGAAAGGACAGGGCTTTGACGCAGAGAGAGAGTTGACCACTGCTTTTCCCTCTTACCCACACAGTGAGACTATTTGGATAACACTGGGGAAGCATGCCTATTCCAAATTAAAAGGAACGCTATGGAGACAACATCCTGCCCATAGGGAGGTAACATGTGGAGTTACACATATGGACTGACCGTTAGGGAAGTGCTACATATGGGAAGGTCTCTGTGGTAGATCCAGCCTGGCTAGGGTGAAGTCAATACCGGGCAGAGATGGCAGGGCGGGCTCAGCCAAGGGAAAGACACCGGCTTGCCGACAGGGAAGCGGTAGTGTGGAAGAATACACATGTGGGTTCACCCGGAGGGGAATCAATACACATGGGCACCTAGTCTAGCACAGGGTCCACCTTCTGGGCATACACGCACAAACGCTTTCTCAGCATTCTTATGCCCAGCCATGCGAGGCAGCGATTGCGGCCATCAGATGAGGACAGGAAACGACCACATCCAGAAACGCATGGATGGAGAGCAGTCTTCTAAAAGGCGCTCGCCCTCCGCTTGCTCTTTTAGGGAAAAAGCTTAGTGCTGAAGCACACAGGGACGGCAAGGCGTGCAAGACCCACTTCAAGCAGTCTGCACTGCAATCCCCAATTCGTCAATCGTTCTGACTTAACGTCGAACGTGACTGACTGATAGGGAACTACTGATACTTATAAAACTGATTACTGTTTTTACTGTATTTTTGATTTTAAAAAATAGAGCCTAAGAGACTCATTTCATAATCTTACTGACCCCACATGTTTAACCATAATGTTTAAACTAAACATCTGCTTCTTTTCGGATGATTTTACCAAGCTGAGGCATTGAGAGAGACTCATAAACACACTCTGAAAGTACAGGACACAGTGATTCTTAGAGAAATCAAGGTTTAGTGGTAACATGTAAACGTTTCAATACAGACTTATCATGAGCTCTGAAGTAAAGTGATTAATTGTGATTCTTCAGAAGCCATAAGTCAGTCAAATTCATTTTTAAATTAAGTAACTGTCACCATGGGAACTGTGGCTAATGAGTATGAGCAGCGGCATCACACTCCCATGGAGAATGATGCAACTGAATAAGTTTCCAAACTCAAACTTACAATATCTGAATATTTTTTAATAAATTAAATATATTTCTATTTTAATATACATTGGAAGTCTATTTTTAATTATGCTCATTAAGCTTGCATTTATTTGATCAAAAATATAATAAAAGACAAAAATATATATAATTTAAAGTGTAATTTATTCTTGTGATGGTAAAGCTGAATTTTCAGCATCATTGCTACAATCTTCAGTGTCACATGATCATTCAGAAATAATTCTAATATGCTGATTTTCTGCTCAAGAAACAATTCTTATTACTGTCAATGTTGAAAAATGTTGGAAATTGTGATAAAGTTTCAGGATTCTTGATGAATAGAAAGAATGAATTTCTTTCAAAAAACTCACCTCAAAATTTTGAACAGTAGTGTACATATGGAAAGGGAATGGGAAAAATACTTCCAATAGAAAGGCTGCTAAGAATCTGATTAAATGTGAAAGTGGAAGAAGACTGAGCCAGATCTCTCTATAGGAGTAAAATCCTCTCATGACTGCTCTTGAAGATCCACTAAAACACACCTTCACACAGTGAGAACTGGTTTCAGAAGCCCAAAACATTCATTTAAAGACTTAAAAGATGAAAACAGTAAAATTAGGATTAATTTTTTATGTGGCCCTTGCCAATGAAAGAAATTGGTCAATTCTGGTCTCCTGAAATGCCTGAAACTAAATGATTGTTTTGCCTTTTCTTTTCTTTGCTTGTCAGATTACATGTGATCTTTAGTAAAAGCAGTCAGTACAAAATCAACTGTCTTTCATGTCAGACTGTACGATACACACGTTAGCTAAGTCAAGACTATCAGCACTGACTGGCCATTTTACTCCATCAATCCATGTCACATCCACTTGCACAAAGCCAAAAAAAAGCATTTGTGAAAAGGGGGAATTTGTGGACTGTGAATTTGAGTTAATTTCAATATGATCATAATATGATGGGAATGTTAAATAACAAGACTTCTGATTTAGTCTCTTGAATTTGTCTTAGACAGCAATAATTGTACAGTGTGCATGCAGCGTTAGACAAAGTAGAGTCTTTATTCGGCTCAGCAACAACTCCTGGCAAAGTATAAAGTCCTTAGTTTTGTCCTGACTCGTTCCCTGTAAGGCTTTGCATACATACATTCCCACATTTAGCAGTGGACAGGCTGATGATGGCCTGAAGCTAGAATAGCTGAAGACCATAGGGACATTTGGTATTAAAGCAGCTTTGGGAGGCACACAGTGACCTTGGAGTCATCCGGACTAAGTCCAGTGAATAACATATAACCCATGAGCAAGAGCCTTACTCAGCTGATGAGGGAGAGCAAAAGATTTTCAAATGACAAAAAGTTTTAACCTCATTTAGAATGTTAAATCATTCACAGACACAGACCTTGTGGAACATGTCAGTTAAATGAAAATGTCATATGAACCAGAAAATGGAAGTTTGACATGACAAACTTTGAGTTTTATTCTCTGGTTAGAGGTTTTGAAAAACAATATAAGAAAATGTTAACTTGACAAGTCAATACAATTATACGCACTGTTCATAAGTTTGGGAACACTTAGGAAATTCTTATTCAGTTAGGATGCATTCAATTTATCAAGAGTGATAGTAAAAACATTTATAATGTTATTATGTTTCTATTTCAAATAAATGCTATTCTTTTGATATTTCTATTCATCAAAGAATTCTGTTTTCAACATTCAATTGTTTTCAATAAGAAATGTTTCTTGAAGCACTAAATCAGCATATTATAATGATTTCTGAAGGATCATGTGACTGTCACGGATGGAACAGGAGTCAGACAGGTGGTAAGTGAAATAGTGTTTATTACAGGATTGCAGAAGCAGACGGAGATATGGTGAGTATTCAAACAGTTGTTAATCAGATGGGAACTTAGCTGCAGGTTAATTAGAGTCTCTGTTACAGATGCAGATGGAGAGTCACATGGAAGGGTTGAAGACGGATGGCTGAAGACTGAAGGCATACGATGGCAAGGGTGATGAAGATGGTCCAATGGATATCAGGTAGATATCAGGTAAGTAGTAGGTTGATAGCATGGGTGAGTCTGTGTGTCATGTAGAGACGAGACCAGACAATGAGTGTGTGAAGGGGTGTCGAATATAAAGGGAGGTGAACTGATGAGGTGATGGTGATTAGAACTCTGGAGACAGTGAACGAGTGGGAGGAGTGAGTGAAGCTGGTGGAAACCTGACAGTGACACTGAAGACTAGAGAAAAATTCAGCTGGAAATTCAACTTTGCCATCATAGGAATAACTTATGTTTTATAATGTTTTAAAATACAAAAAAAACAGTCATTTTAATTCCGATAATATTTAAATTTTTAGATGTATTTTTGATCAAATAAATTAATTCATTTAATACATTTTTGTTGTCATATTTATTAGATTTTTTAAATATTTACATTTAGCTTATTTTAGTTTTAGTAATTTTAGTCCTTCAGTTAGTTAAACGTTATTTTAGTTAGATTCCAAGGCAACATTTTAAAGTTTTCTAATCTAATTTTATTTAAAGGTACACTGTGTGACTTTTTTTAGTTAAAATAACAACACTAAAAAGAATCTTCTTTCATAAATATAATAAAAATCATACTGATCACAAACTTTTGAACAGTAGCATATACGTTGTATTGAAATTAATCTGGACATCAACTCTCAAAGTATAAAGGTGTGTTAAATATAATTATAAAAGAGCAGTTAGGTGTTAATCCCATAGAATAGTCTGTATCAAAACAACCTGATAGACGACACACACACGTCAAACCATGCATCTTACATGAGAAACACTTGAGAACAGCTCTGGGTTTCGACATCACACACGTAGAAACCTTCTTACAAAGGCTATGAGGGACTGAGAGACACAAAACCAACATGGTCAATGGAAGAGAATAATCGCTGTGGTTCTTTGTTAACTTCAATAAGCCCACACTCACTACTCCAAACTGAAGACAACTACAAAGAAACTGCAGTGGTGGCCCGTCAGAAGAGGTAAGAGAGACTGAGCCTCTTGTATAATTTAGTCTACAAGACCTGTTGTGTTGAGCACCAGCAGGCCTGTTGATGCACTACAGCAAGACTGAGAGCTGCTTTAAGTTTGTGTTAACGTCAGAACACAAATGATTCTATTATTCTCCTCTGACTCACCCATCCCTTTGGAGTGGTTGAAGTCTCCTTTGATGATCCTGCAGGATTTGCCATCACCATTGCAGATGCCACACCGATCTTCTTTCGCAGATGAACCGATGATGCCATCACAGCCGATTTTCTGAAGGAGGCAGAGTAAAAAGAAAAAAAACTACTTCTATTATTCATGAGTTACAGAAATGTAAATTACTGATTCATGAATGGACTCATGTCTTTATCTTGTTAAGATTTATCTCATTAGGGACCTATTATGCTTTTTTACATTTTCAACTTCCTTTAGTATGTAATGTTGCTGTTTGAGCATTAAAAAGGTCTGGGAAGTTACAAAGCACAAAGTCACACCCAAAGGAAATTATTCTCTATATCAGCAAGCACTGTTTTTGAACTCCCTGAAACGCCTCCATTGTGGTCTCGAGTTTTCTTCCGGGAATGAACACGAGGCTTGGTTGAGTTCTGTTAGAAGTGTGTTGAAACTTGCAGTTATGGTAAGGGCCGTGACATTTCTGAAACAAGATCAAAACGGTTGACTGACGTGGTCACTATCAAGTGTCATTGTATGAAAAGAAGCTGTGTAAAGATTCTTTAAAAAACTGTGCTCTACAAGAAAGAAAACAGTATGTAAAGGGTCGAAATATCTTTCAGTTTATTTCTCCATTCAGTAAATCCATCCATTGGGCTAAAAGAACATGCAAAGGCTAGTGTTGATAACACATCAGTGTTGAGCCACAATATACTGATTATATGATTTCTTTGGCACAACATCAAGTCACATAAAGTATAATTGCTCAAAAGGTTGGATATCTTCAAACACAACAAAATCATGCCTGAAAATAAAGCACTGACATATCATGTAAATCTTTAACGAATAATTTCAAAAACCTAAAGTACTTTCCTGCTGAAAATATTAGTACATTTTGTTGTAAAACTGCTGTATTATCTGGATGCACAGGGAATCATTCTCCATTTCACCTCAGGAATGACACAGTGTGCAAACAGAGAGAACCGTTCTGATTGGTAGTATATGATCGAATGTGTCATGTCACACACCCCATTTTTAGCACGAACAAACTGGAATCTTGTCTGGTTAAGATGCACTATAAATCAGTATACACCAGAAAAAACAATGAGAAACTTTTGGCAACAATCAGAAATTAAGGTATAACATTAAATGCACTAAAAGAATAGTTTCGTTTTGATTTTGTGTGTAAATAATGTCCTGCTTTCATGAAATCCAGGTAATCTCTGTCAGTGATTTTGTTCTAAATAGGCTTGCTTAAAAGTCTGAACGAAGTAGAATCAAATAAACAAACAGGAAAAGGTCACTAAAATCGTATTTTCACTGGAGGATTCTGGCGCTGATCATCCGTTCACTCCCTCTAGATGACACAAGAGCTGCATTCAGACCGTGAATATGAGTGCTATCCCCAAAACAGCAATTCTGGGATTGTGGTCAGCAAAAGCCAGGCCAGGAACTGACCCTGAATCTGCTCGGGCCAAGCATTGTTTATATTATAGCATGAAGGGATGTAGTCAATGTTCAGGCCTGATGAATCCCTTCGCTCAATTACAGTAACCACACGTGTGTGTGTGTGTGTGTGTGTGTGTGTGTGTGTGTGTGTGTGTGTGTGTGTGTGTGTGTGTGTGTGTGTGTGTGTGTGTGTGTGTGTGTGTGTGTGTGTGTGTGTGTGTGTGTGTGTGTGTGTGTGTTAAAGTGCACACAGTAAAATCACTTCCAGACACTTTGACCTGTTTTTTTTCAGTCCTGCTTTCTATTAGTGGAGGCGGCTTCCAGACTGTGACCTCCTTTCAGTCTTGTGCTCTTACTAGTGGCCATTGAGCAACAGTGTGGTTGACTGTAGAAACATCCAACACAACTAAGGTGTGTGACTAAACTTTGAGCACAAAAAAAGTATATACTTTTGAGTGTGTAGCAGAAGAGTAGGCAAGCTTTGGAACATACTACTTGGTATTAATTGTGTCTTTAAGGCCACATTTATATTACATGGTTCAAGTGACCCAATTCCGATTCTTTCCTCCCATGTGGCACAGATCGGATATGACCCACAAACGTGTAAGCAGGAAAAAAGCACATGGATTACATTATTCTCAGATCGGTTTCAGGCCTCATTCATATGTGGAAATAAATCTGATATTAATGCTATGTAAACTGACAGATTGGATATTTCCCTGTCAATGGGAGTCGTACATCATTGAAAAAAGCAACGATGGCAAATTATGTCAACTCAGGTGGACACCAACCGCGATCATGGTTGGAGATGACTTTCATGATTTTCAATGGCACAATGGAGGACGAAGACTCAACCCAATGTTTTGCTGACCTTTAACCCTCTGGGGTCTAAGGTGTTTTCGGGGTCCTTGAGATGTTTTGGCATGCTCTGACATTTGTGCTTTTTTCAGTTGCTTATAAACATATTAATGGCACAGGTGAAATTACACTCTATATAGCACACACAGGGCTACCATAATATGTTATCACAATGTATGTACATGTTTGTATTTTTGAGAGAATATTGTTTATGCGTGGTTATTGAAAAAACTAAAAAATAAAGTTTCTAATATAAGGCCACAAATAACATACTAAATATCTGTCCACAAGACTTTTGACTAGTGGATGTTGTCGCCTTGAGTTTTTGCTTCAAATTGATCTGAAAATCATTCTGCCTAATCATTCACATAAAACAATAGATTGTTTTAAATTGTGAAAAACATTTTTTTGTTTGCAAAGGCAATATGCGGATGGGCGGAACGGCCCAACCCCCTCATGAATAATTAGGCAGTTCTCACCTGAGCAGACTGCATACTAATGAGCCTTTCATTCAGGGATGTCACACAAGAAAGAATGCAAGGACAATATATATATAAATAAATAAATATTTATACACACACACACACACACACACACACATATATATATATATATATATATACAAACAATCAAAATATAAATGAAAGCCAAAAGCACATTTTTAGTCACACCTTTTAGCCATCCACCGCGGTAAAAATAAACCAGTCGCATTTCAAAGTCGTACGCGAAATGACCGCCAGGTGGCGCAAAGGGACATTTAGCAAAACGTAAGTGGGGCTAATGTCTATTAACAGTAGCCTATAAGGATGAAATACTACAAGTTATGGTAATTTCCAAATAAGCCTACAACAAATTGTTGGTATAATCTATATAAGATATAATCTTTTAAAACTGTAAAAGGCTAAACACTCACAGGCTAAAGTCAAGACAAAACGTTTTCTCGCTCATGTGAGAAACAGACGTTTAGGTATTTCTCAGTGAGAAAATTCATAGCAGAGCGGTAGAACTTACGGTTCATCACCAAGATGACACGGGTTCAAATCCCGCACAAACATGGTCTTCTGTAAATTTTATATTTATTTAGATTTGTCTAGCTCTAAAACTCTGTTACACCATACAGTTTTTTTGCTTATATTTATAAAATACAATTATCATGCATTTCCATTTTAGACTAAGGAACAAAATAGTATCCAACAGAACGACTTTGCATCTGTATAATAATAGGCTACCAATCGTAATTTAAAAAGCAGTTCTGTAAAAAAAAAAATTATATATAGGCTATATATATTTTTTTATTTGATTCCAGGCTCTCACGCCACACCCCCGATTTCTCACGCTGAAGTGTCAACCCGGTCGGTCAAATTCCTGAAAGATATAGTTTATCTATAGATCTACCTGTTGAGCCACTCGTGATCGACTAGTTATACCGCAAATTAGTTCAAATATCCCGTAATCTATCTAGAGCGAGCGTGCATGCGAGACAGATATTGTGCTCCAAACCGTGCGCGCGCATGGCAGAGAGGTCTGTTCCCTACAACCTAGAGTTTTTAAAAACATGGTTTTAAGTAAAGTGTGATTTGCCAGGGGGGACTGGGATTTCCTTCTGGTCTAAACATCCCTGCTTCTGCTGAATTATTTTAATCCCCACACCCCTCCCTCCACAGTTAATCAATGCTATAGGCTACTTCACCAATATCAAATATATAAAATAGAAATATGCAATAGGCACGTTTAAACGACAAACAATAAAATCAAAACCAGCGTTTCAGTTGTTCATTAGTTCCAGTGGCCTTAATGCATGCACGGCTTTTCAAAATTTCACAAAGCGTGTTGAGATTATTTTGAATGAAATATTGAAGTTTATAATTAAGTGTTTTGGCACACCACGCCGAGTGGCCCTATGCATTTTTCTAAAGTCGGGTTTTATTCTGGCATGGTGAGTTAGTGTTCGACAAACGCAGCGGAGCGTTCATTTAGATTAATTTATTTTTTCTCATTATTACAGCTAAAATAACTTAATAGGCGACTCCGTAATTTTTTGGTCATACAGATAAGAGTAGAGTAGCTTACATCGTTCAAAACTGTAAACTTGTATTCATTGGCTAACGACAAAAACAGTAGGCTATATCTGTCGTCTCTGTCTCCGGAAACTGCGCGTCACAAAAATGAACCGAAAGCCACTTCAGCTCAGTCACGATAAGAAACCGGCTATGTCTACAGCCTTTAAATGTCTAAATATTTAGGCTAATAAATTTTATCTGATTATGTAGGCTAATCCATATGAAAACGAGAGGTACAGAGGATCTAGGCTACTCAAACATGTAGGCCTAATGTAAGCGCTTCCCAACGAGAAAATGACAAGACAAGGGTGAAAATCTCGCTCTAATTAAATGTAGGCTAAATCGCCCTGAATTAAAATGTAAAAACAGATCAAATAATGTATTTGTCAAAATGTTGCGATATTGTTTCATTTAATTTCATAATTATTATATAAATGTTATTTAATTTAGCAGCATTACCACGAAGCACTGTGTTTCGATGTTTATTTGAATAATACAAAATAAAATAAAAACTTAATTCACAAATTACATGCCCGGTTGTAAGGATCCAAAGATCCCTGTAGACTTTAATATTGAGTTGAACATTTTGTTCATGACAACAAATTAACAAGCGTTTTTTCAGATTATATTTAGTTTTGCTTGGAAAAAGCTGGCCCAAACCAGTTTTATTTAATCAATTATTGAAATAATGAAATATTTAGTAATAAACTTTTATGAAAGAAATATCACTAGGCTACATGTAACTTAAATCATTTAATTCCTTCATCATCAACACTGTCTAGAATAGTGATTTAAGTGTGAATTGCGACTTCTCTTTGTGTTAAGTCAGCCTCAGACTCCGATAGCCTGTGGGGGGTTGGAGGGACAGTTGCTGGACAAAGGTGTTAATGTTCCTCTTTCATATGGAGAGTGTCGGATAGCCAGCCTGATGAGCAGGCAAAATTATTGTAAGGATAAATCTGTGTCCAAATGTAGTATACTAGGCCCCATATCTTATTAAATTATAAATATTGTAGTTTATTTATTGTAGCCTATTTAAAGTTTTTTTCACACAAAATTTCAATTGAAGTTATTGTAAGGTGAATTCAACAAGGCATGCTGTGTCTTTGAAGCAACAATTAAAGGCTAAATAATTTTTTCGTGATTTGTATGGCTGACACGCAGCGACATATACAGTATTATCAGCTGTATGATGTGTTTTTACCCTGAAATGTTTAATTTCGAGAGAGACGCGGCGCGCGCAGCGAGGGAGACTAAATAAACTTGTTAAAAAGAGATCCAGTGCGAGAGAGGCAAAGAGAAACGCATGTTTTTAATTTAATTATGTTTCTTTGGACAATTTTCGTTTTGTACTGTTTTAATTGTTTAATTTAGCTGTAATTTCTTTGGCAATACAAATTTAAAATGTCGCAAGAATAAGATTAGCCTAGTGTTTCTTATTTTGCATCGCAAAAGAAATAAACTCTAAACCCGATGCAACCCTGTTTTAAATTTAAAAAAACTGTCCCGACACTTTATTTAAACCTTGAAATGTTCGAACTTGGTTTCAAACTTAAGTAATTTTAGTGTTCTTTTACATTACACAATAATTTAGCAGACTAAAGACGAGCTTCTTCATTTTCATTTTCTGATGCAATCGGCTGACAATCTTCCTTCATCAGTTTTTGTCGTTTGTGCAGCGGCTGCGGTTCTACAGGAATGTAGCAAATTTATGTTGTAATGATAATTAAACAAAACTCTTGACTTTAAATAAGTAAACAGATATAAACAGTTACCTATTTAAGCATCAAGGTGGTAAAATATAAATGCTGTGTAGGCCAACATCGGTTAACAACATGTATGCTACAGTGAGATTCGATCTCGGGTCGATTGAAGCTCCTCGAAGCTCGTGTTGTCGCGTTGATCACTGAGCTACCGTCTGTACGCTGTTAAAATTGTAAAGCCTCATTGATGTAGCCTAAATGTTTTTATTGCAATGTTTTATGTTGAAATGTTTTCATTATTTATTCAATTACATTTCAGTAGCCTAATTTCAGTATTGTGATTATGAATTATTTTAGCTACGTTTCACTTGTTGAATTCATCTGCTACCAGCTTTCGATCGCTCTGAATCAGCGCGGTGCGGCAGCAGATTACGCATTAGGGAGAATAAACCGGAATAAACGAACACTTTTATGAGTGTAGCGCCTCTTAGCGGTAAAAGGCAGCAAATACACCACACATTTTACCGCCGCGGTGGAACGGCTGATGTGGGCATTGTCATGGCTTGCCTCACATTTGCGTTGGAAAAGCGCGCGTCCTCCGTGGGCGTGTCAGATTAACGCGTAATGTAGTGTAATGAGCTGGGGAAAAAAATACTGACAGTACTCTCTTTTCATACAGATTGCATAAACTGAGAATATTTGTTTTTTATATAAATTACTTCATTTAAAAGAAGAGAATTCAAGCTTCATAAAGAAAAATCTCTCGTGCCTGTGTGACAAGTAATCGCGGAGTTACAGTTAATCTTAGGACGCGTTTCAGAATGGACTTCACTGACAGAGAGAACGCAGAACTCGCATCATGTTTGTTTTTCTTTATTTGGTGAAAAGCACAACACTTTGTTTTTATTGTGAGTATCCACAAAAAAAATAGAAACTTGACAGGATCTAATGATGTATAACACTTAAATGTAAGATCAAAATCAACTGAGTATTTTGAGTCTCTTTTGCACTGATAAGAAAAAAAGCGAGCAGATCACGCCGGCGTGATTGCCGACCCCAGAGGGTTAAAGGGCACCTATTATGCAAAATTCACTTTTACATGGTGTTTGAACAAAAATGTGTGTTGGCAGTGTGTGTACACAACCACCCTATAATGATAGAAATCCACCGAGTGCTTTTATTTTAATCCCCATAAATCATAAGCAGTGTCTCAGAACAAGCCGTTTTCAGATTCTGGGCGTAGATTTGCACAAGCCCCGCCGACGACTGTTGACGGACACTACCGTATTAGCATAGACCCGCCCCTGAATGAGAGTGAGCTGTACACAGTCCGCCATTTTTTCGACGCCGGAGCAGCTGTAGACAAGAATGTCTTCTAAGCAATTGAGGTGTTTTGTTGTAAGATGTAAGAATGAACATAGCAGTCGTCATTTACTCTCGTTGTTACTCGAGGATGGATCTGTACCAACTGTTCCTGATCCAGCTTACAGTCTCCAGTGCGATAGGCCTAACGTTACTGGTCACGGCAGAAATGAAAGGGAAAGCGCGCACTTTATTACAGTTCATAGAGTTTTTTTACTGATATAAAGTTGACCAGTTTATTAATCACCTGAAAAGGTGTGTATATATTTGTTTACTTTTAGTTGTAACAAGTGTTTTGTGTAATTCGCTGTGTTTGTTGATGATAATGAAAGAGAGAGAGAGAGTTAATGGATAAGACTTTAATGCGCACTTCTTATACTTTTACTTCATCTTTTGTGTGATGTACAATAAACTTCATTAAACTCATAAGTATATTTTTGGCCATCATTCGGACGGGATGGCTTGTATTAATAGTGGATAAAAGCAGATGACAAATAAGTTATAATAACCGTAATTAAACTAAACTATACCTGTTCTATCTCCATACAGCATATATTCTCTGACTCTGTAGGCATTTTTGTCTGACTCCGGGTTGAAATGAACACCGCTACTGAGAGTTTCTGTTTTGATATTATCATTCCGTGAGATGAGATTGTCCTGACACTGAGCGTGAGCTCTTGAAGCTCCGCCTTCTGTGCCGGCAGCAGCAGCTCATTTGCATTTAAAGGGATACACACTAAAACGTTGCATAACTACGTGCATCCTGTCACCATTTAAACTGTCCTGTCAAATATCTTGTCACAGTTAAAATCCTCCACATTCAATTTCATTTCATTTGCAACCATATCGGAGAGAAATGTAGTAGCACGTTGATCTGCCAGTCGTGGGTCTTTCATGCGGAGAACTCTCCTCATGTGTTTGCATAAAGATGCACTTAAAAGTAAAAATGCTGTTGCAATAATGTGGATAACATTGAATAAATATAATTTCGTATATAATAAAAGGTTATACTGATTATTAATCACTTAAACCCCTTTATCTAAACCTCTCTACTAACCGTCAGTCTCGGACATCTGCCATGTTTGTAGTTTTTTAACAACTTTTATTCGCGTTTGTAGTTCTAATCAAATTCTTGTACAGCACGCAATGGGTTGTGGGCAATATTAGCTGTTACACCGTGTCTACACTGGACGCAACAGTTGAGACAGCTTGAGGCTGTCTACACTGGATGCAAAAAAGCGACTGTTACAAATCTATTTGTTCTTTGTGTTAGAAGTAGCGCGAGTCCCTTGTAATACGTCAGAAATAAAGCGGGGCATCAGTTTACTGTTGGGAATTTGGCGCGCCGCATCCAGTGTAGACAGCGTCACTGATTATAATGGGTTCTATCTGCTTTTGTTGTGTCTTTTCATGTCACGCCACTCGCGTCTGATGTAGACACGGTGTTAGAATGTGCATGATCTGCACTTCAGATTCTAACTGGAAAAAGTAGACCATCCAGGGAAACTTTGGAATACTCATTTCAACATACTACGATTTGGGACTAATTCTAATTTCAAATACTATTTGGGGAGGATAGTATGCAAATTAGGATGCAGTAGTACATAACAGAGTCAAGTTGCGAACTGGGTAGGTACACCAAAGACTTGGTGCTAAACAGGCTAAAAGTATAGTTGAAAAATACAAATATTTAAGTTTTTTTAATGGCCTTAAAATCAGAGATTCTAATTTGAGACGTTTAAGACTTTTTAAGGACCCAGGGGAACCCTGTCAATTCGATTTTTTAAGTAATTAATACTTTCATTAAAAAAGAAAACATTAAAATTATGTTAAATGAAAAGTTATAAAGACATTTATAATGTTTCAAAAGATTTATATTTCAAATTAATTTTCTTTTGAACTTTCTACTCATCATAAAATCCTGGAAAAAATGTATCACGGTTTCCACAAAAATATGGAAACCTTGACACAAAAACTAATAATAGTAAGAAATGATTTTTTGAGAAGCAAATCATCATATCAGAATGATTTCCAAAGGATCATGTGACACTGAAGACTAGAATAATGATGCAGAAAATTCAGCTTTGCATCACAGGAATAAATCACATTTTAAAATCTATTAAAAGAGAAACTATGCATTTAATATTATAATATTATTTTGTGAATACACACCTGACATTTTCCGCTCACACACAGGTCGCTCTCATACGGTCCACATGGCGTCCCGTCCTGCACACGCTCTGCCACTAGTACTGGTGCATCACTGCCAATGGGTGTACAGTATAGAGCACATGGCTTTTCTGGGAAATAAAAGCATACACACACATAAATAAATGCAGTAAACTGAGCTTTGAAGCTAAAGGAGGCATAAGTTTTTATACTTTCAGCAAGAACACATTAAGTGCACTCATGGTATTATTTGGTGCACATGTTCTGAGGAGTCTACTTAAGAAGATCACAAGCCTGTTTCTGAGTGAAGTGTTGTGATTTAAGAGCTGCAGTGATCACAATGATCAAAGTTTGGAGAGCCTTTGTTTGTACCATTGTGAGAGAAAATAGAAAAAGCACTCTTGAGTGCAGCTGCTTTATTGCTTTTGAGAGATCTGTCTGTCTGTCTATCTATCCATCGATCTATATTGAATAGATAACTTTTATAGATAGAAAGAAAGAAAGAAAGAAAGAAAGAAAGAAAGAAAGAAAGAAAGAAAGAAAGAAAGAAAGAAAGAAAGAAAGAAAGAAAGAAAGAAAGAAAGAAAGAAAGAAAGAAAGAAAGAAAGAAAGAAAGAAAGAAAGAAAGAAAGAAAGAAAGAAAGAATCTGACATTTGGTGGACAGCTGTAACAATTCCAACATGGGACAGACAATTACACCAGTGCCTGATCAAGCATACCAAAACAAATATGGGTGAAGCATGTTTGCATAATTAAAAAATAGCATATACTGTATATTGCCTTGAACCAAGCTTAGGCTAATTAGTGTCATTAGTGACACAGGAAAAAATAAACATTCTGCCGGGATGACAGGACTGTTAGAATGATTAGGAGTGACAGGGAGAGCACTAAAACAACAAGAAGATTGGGTGAAAAGACTTTCAGAAATGAATTTGGATTCTAACAAGGCATAACATTCACCCTCTTGCTCATAAGCTGCCTGGTAATCAACAAGTGAACGTGTCCTTGACAAGAGCGCACAGTGTGAAATCACACAAGTGCTGTATTTAATCGAGATCAGACAGAGACTGGTCACTTTCTCAGTTCTCACTCTCACCTCCTGGTAATGAGGCCTCTACAAACAAACCAAAAATGGATATATGCTAAATGAATAAACGTAAATGTATTTAATTATATGTTTATGTATTTCTACCATAAAAAGAGGATAGTATAGTACAGAACAAAGAGATAAAGAGGCATGAGGCCAAGAGGATGTTTAAAAGAACATCTAGGCATTGTTGTGGTCTTAGACTTCAGGACTTTAGTGTTTATTGATTATAACTACACAGATAAATACTCTACTACAGGTATATTTTTAGTCTTACCATCATCGATCACAGCTGACCACATCTGGCTTTTCTTCTTACTGGCCTGCCGGTCATGAGACTGACACTGCTGATCTCTAAACGTGGGCAGACCCTTGGAACACGGCGGCCCCTCGCACACTTTATGCTCCACGCTGGCCTTCTGACAGTGCCTCCCTCCTGGACTGGGCCTGGAGAACCAGAACCACAAGAAATACAGTTATACATAGAATTCATGTTCTATGACCTAAACATGAATTCTAACCTAAAAGTACAAAATATGAAGATCATTATCAGAGCTGTGGGGCGATGACTGAGAAGAAGAGATGTGTGGAGAGGCAGTCACTCCATGACAGAGGTCAGTCAAAAAATGACTGAGGGAAGGTCTCCAAAATGTCTCTCATGTTAATGAGTTTGCCAGGCAGAACTGTACCGACATCTCTCAATCATTCTTGTTAGACTTTGTTTTAAAGCTTTAACCTGAATTAAACTTCTAGAACATTTACACTACCATTCAAAAGTTTGGGGTCAAAAATATCTTTGTGTTTTTGAAGGAAACTTAAGCTCACTAATGCTGCATTTATTTGATCAAAATAATAGTAAAACAGTAATATTGTGAAATATTTCTATTTGAATATATAATGTAATTTATTTCTGTTGTCAAAGCTGAATTTTTAGCATCATTACTCCAGTTTTCAGTGTCACATGATCCTTCAGAAATCATTCTATAATGCTGATTTGTTGCTCAAGAAACATTTCTTATTATTATGAATGATGTAACAAGTTTCCAAAAAAATATATGCCAAAACAGCAATTTGGATAATGGTTAACATAATAGAATAGCCTGCATGTTCAAAATTATGTTAGCAGAAAAGGACAGGTGTTTCTGAGGTGGAGCAAGTTATTATATTTTGATGAAAGATTACAAAAGAAATTTTTTTCTTTGAATAAGACCAGTAATATATATGATTTCATGTTATCAAGATTAAAGATTAAACATCACTCACTGAATAACACGGATACAGAGTTCAGCATTGCGCCACGTCCTGCGCCACGTTGTTCATATAGCAAATGCATTTGTGCCCATCTGTGCGCCCATGGGCGTGCTGGTCTGAAAACGAGGTGTGTTCAGGCGCATTGTTGGTGTGTTGCTATTTTGAGGCAACTGAAATAGACTGTCAATGGCGCGATATCTTTTTTGTTATTTAAAGAGCGCATTAGTAAAATGTGCACCTATAGGCGGGTCCACAACGCACGTGCACTTTGTCCCGTAGATGGTCTGCTCGAGCAGATCCGTTTCCTCGCTAGAGAAGAGTTCAGTTTATCTGCTTGCAAATTCCGCCATGTAAATAGCGAATCCGCCATGGCACAACGCAACTGGCTTTTAAAGGGAATGGGAGATGAGACTCTGATTGGTTTATTGCACGTTACACCCAAAACACACCCATTACTCATTGAGAGAATAGGGACAACCCTTTTAAACCATCGCCGACCATTTTTCCTGTCGTTAAACTAGCAAAAGTGGATTCGGACACACCCAGTGCTAGCCTGTGAAAACCCAGACAACTTCCGGCAAATTTAGATTTGCTCTGAAAGTTAGTCTGGCAAAGAGCTCATTCAAGCCCATTTCCAATCCGTCGAAATCGAGGCACCAATCAGAAACGTTGAGGCGGACTTTACACGATGACGACAGCGCTGGGATTTTGAAGCAGATTTTGTAGCCTACATTACAAGATGGATGCCGCCGTCGAACATCACTCGTTCGAATCAGCTATCGCATCTGTTTTAAGAGATTTGAACGTTTCCTTTTTGTTAAAAACTGAGCAAAGAACAACACTCGGAGTATTTCACAATGTTTCTCCGCCGCTCTGCATACGTCATCTCCTTCATCGCTCTGATTGGGTTTAGGTCTATCCACGACGTCCGTTGGTGACGCCCCTCTGGAAATGATTTGTCCATGACGCTTTGCCAGACCATAACTCAGTTACAACTGAGAATGGTCTGGTTTTAACCAGGTTAGCCCAGTGCACTTGTGCCCTGCGCTTTAGACCATGCGTTAAAAATCGTTAGATCATCCCTCCAGCCACAGTTACAGAGGTAGAAGCCCTCCACCAAAAACTGGACGACATTGAAAATCGGGAGCGAAGGAATAATTTACGGTTCATCGGGTTCCCAGAGGGCAGCAAGGACAGAGACACCATGTCATTCCTCATCAAAATTTTATGGGAGATCCTGAACCTCGCCTTCCCCGGAGGACTGGAAATCGATAGAGCGCACAGGATTGGAGGATTGCGCAAGAGCTCAGGTCCAGAACATCCCTCGCCAGCAAGACCCATCACCGCCAGATTTCTCAGATTCCAGGACTTGCTGCAGGCTATCCCAGTCCGAATTCCTTTGCACTATTTCAAATAATTTGATCAAATTTGTAATACATTTTTATGGAATAACAAAAGCCCCAGGATGAACCTGCGAAAGCAGCAAAGGCCAGTGGACAAAGGAGGATTAGGTGTGCCCAACTTGCTCTTTTACCATTATGCGTTCACCATTAGGCATATGGCACAGTGGTCTTTACCCCCGGAGAAAGCCCCCTCCTGGTTCCACCTCGAAAACACGGTGTCCTCCCCTCTCACACCCATAAAATACATCACTGCTAAATTAGCCCAACAGAATCAGTCACATCCCATTTTGTCCCACATTCAGTGGGTCTGGAAGAGAGTAGCTAAGATCTTTAAATTTGATCCGTATTTGCACCAGGCTGCCGGGATCTGGCAAAATCCCAAGCTCTGTATAAATAAATCTCCCTTCCTTTGGAAGCTCTGGTTGCAAAAAGGGATTAGGGTGCTCGGAGACTTGTACCATGATGGGACATTAAAATCTTTTGAGGCACTTAGACAGGAATTTGACTTACCACATAATCAACAATGGAAGTATTTTCAGTTAAGACACCTCCTGGTGCAGGTCTTTGGCTCCCCTTCATTAGTCCCACTGAGCGGTGGCATGTTGGAGAAGGTTCTAACAATTTATGGGCGCAGCCATGAAGCCTCTGCCTACTACGCTATGATCCTTACGGCCTCGGACTCTAATATATTGTCCCTTAAAATGACATGGGAAACTGACCTAAAGGTGTCATTCACAGATGCAGAATGGGGCAGAATTCTTAGAAATGGGGAAAAAAAATGTCAAGGGAACTGCGAACACGACTTATCCAATTCAAAATACTGAATAGAATCTATTGGACACCATCTAGGCTGCATAAGGTTGGTTTGGTTGATAACTCGGAATGCTGGAGGTGTCGGGACAAAAATGGTACCCTAGTACACATGCTCTGGAGTTGCCCAAAAATTCAGGCATTTTGGTCTTCCCTACATACAATCGTAGAGAAAATTGTCGACCAGAATATCCCGTTCACCCCTAGTCTTTTTATTTTGGGGGAGCCCTCTGCATGGACCCAGACTGTCCTCATGTTAGGCCGGAAATTTTTGGTCAAAGAATGGAAAGCCCCCTCTGCACCAGCACTGGATTTGTGACACGCCGCTCTGGGTCAGCTGGCTGCCCTTGAACAACCGTCCTATAGGTTGCTTGATAAAGTCTAGGAGTACAACTTGAAATGGGGGAAGTATCATTCGCACACCTTGGAGGTTTAATGGCGTTCCGGCTCATAAACATAGCATTTAACTAGCAAACATGACTGATGGATACATTTTGATAGAATACAGTACCTACATTTAGGCAAGGCTGTAACTCAAGGGCTAGGTACATCACTGTCTCTTTTTTTTTATTTTTATTTTTTATTTTTTTATAATTTTCTAAAATGTATTTATAGTTTAGTTTTCGTCCTATGTCTTCCTTTCATTCTATTTTTGTTGTATGTGTACTGCTTCATTTTTCAGATGGATATATGTGTGTGTTTAAATGTTCTGAAAAACCAATAAATTTTTAATCATAAAAAAAAAATCATTTGATCATCAAATGGTTAGACCAGATCGTTAAAATAGGGCCCATAATATGTACCAATAAGTATAATACCAAACAGAGATGATATAATATAATAATATTAATATATTAATTGCACACAACTCAAAACCTACAACCTAAACTTTCCTAAAACTTTAACACTATTCTTGCAAGAGCTAGCTGCTATTTCTTTCAGTAAATGCAAATCTAGTTTATTCCTCACAATCTTTCTTTCCCATTTTCTGCTACTTTAAAACAGAACGTGACTTGTACGTCAGCCTTATTTTTCTTCCTTTATGCTCTTCGGTTTGCTTGATGCAGCTCCAAGTGTTTTACGATCCAAGGTGGACAAATGCGCAAAAGAGCGATTACCTCACAAACACGGCACGAGACGTTACAAGCGTCCAAAACAAAAACGCTCGTCTTGCGTCTTGGACCATCGTTCACAAATTGCATGCTGTTCTACGCAGGAAATAACTGGAAAACTTTGAATTATTACATCATGTTTTAAACACACATATACGCACACAAAACTTTATAACAAGCTCTCTGGCAGGCTGTCAGGAATTGAGAAATGACACTCTGAGAGAAACAGCATCATTAGATGAAGGAGGAGAGTGAGAGGAAAGCTTGTTCCTGCAAAAACACAACCAGGATTATTGTGGTGCATTGTGGATTTGAAATGGTGAATGCGTTTGCACAGAGTCAAATCATCTCCTGACTGGAGCAAGATTAGGTTACAGCCTGTTTGTTAACAAGAGTTTTTCACGACTAGTTAGTTTTGTATAGTAAACAGCAACTACAATTATGTTGTAGTCAATATATGCTTTTTCCTGTGAGCTTTTTGTTTTTCTATGCATTTTTTTGTTTAGTTTTTTGCATAATAAAATAAAACCTCTAGCTGTAATACTTTGCTAAATTTGTCAGATAAACACCTCAACCATTTCAGTGTTTTTTTATCCCTCATATTTAAAATATTTGTAAAAAAAAAAAATCGAATAAAAAAATTTAACGGTTTATTCAAACTTGTAGGGTCAATAAAAACAAATATGCCCTCTGGACATAGAGTAACTTTTGGCCATTACTGTATATCTGAAAACATGGATGAAAATGGATACAAATCTGGATGACGAATGATGAGTTATTTACATCAGGTAAACACTGACCTGCTGACTACTTTCCTGCATGACTAGTCGACTAGTAAAAATGTGTAATCTTGCAAGCCCTAGAGAGAGAAAGAGAGTGATGTAAAGGCTTACGGGGGGTTGTCACATTTCCTCTGTCTGAAGCGCGCTCCTGTGCCACATGTTCGGCTGCACATGCTCCATGTGCTCCATGGACTCCAGTCTCCATCCACATGCTGCGGGATGGGTGTCTTACTGACACACTCACCGGCCCTGCACCACTGACACACACACACATGTTAATCCAGCTAAATGAGAACATACCAGAGATTCATATTGTTTATAAAAAAGTTAACTACAAGCAGTTCTGTGTTGATGCCTCACAAACATTACATACGGTTTGTTCTAAACTTCTAACCTCATTTAATAAACTAATGCAATGATGAATTTTACATGTTTCAATAAATACAAGATGAAAATCTCCCTTTGATTTACACTACTGTTTGAAAGTCTCTTATGCTCACCACGGTTTCATTTGTTTGATTAAAAATACAGTAAAACAGTAATATTGTGAAATATTATTACACTTTAAAATAACTCTAAAATAATTTAAAAATGTAATTTATTCCTGTAATGCAAAGCAGCATTTTTATTCCAGTCTTCAGTGTCACATGATTCTTCAATCATTATAATATGCTGATTTGACGCTAAAAAAAAAAATCTTATTATAATCAATGTTAAAGACTTTTTTGTGTGAAGCATGATACATTTTTTCAGGATTCTTTGATTAAATGAAAATTCAAAAGAACTCGCACACAATAATTTTTTTTATAAATGTCTTTACTGTGACTTTTGATCAATTTAATGCATCCTTGCTGAATAAATGTATTAATTATATATATTTTTTGTATTATTATTATTATTATTATTTTAAATCTTATTGACCCTAAACTTTTGAATGGTAGTGTACATTGATAGATGGCTGTTCAAAATCAATGTCAGCATCAATGCTGTTTGCATACTGGAATACAAATCGTCATCTATCTTACATTTATATGCTTTTTAACACCCTGTAAATTTCTCTCATTATAATAAATGAAACGGTATATACGTTTGTTTGTCGTATGTTTGTATATATTGTCGTATATATTGTTTATATTTGACATTTTTGACCTGCTATAAAGCTACTTCAGCCACTCTATTTCCCATTTGTCAAGATGTTTTTACCCATAGTATTGGCTGTTTTTCAGCTTTAAAGTAAATCATTTTAATAATGGCCATTTTAATAATATTAAAGATAAAAAGGTTACCTTGTCGGCTCCACATTCTGTGCCGTCCAGCGGTGGATCTAGTTTGGTCTTACATGACGTGTCTCCCTCCACCAAACACCAGAGACCCGCACACATCAAGTGCTGAAACAGACACAGTTTAGACTTGTGTAGACAGCACCATAACAGTTTTAAACACCTTTAATAAATTGATGGTCTTTTTTAATTTTTTTATAAAACTGCATCAAATGAAAACCAAATTAAATGCATCAAATGAAACAACATCATGTCACATGGAAATAAAAATTTCAGTTGAAAAATTATTAAAAAAAATTCCGATACAAAAATGTCTTTACTAAATGCTCCACAATTAACTGAAACATTAATTTTAATAAAAAAAACGCATATACCCGACAGAAAATATATTTTTTTATCTTTTCATTCTCAATAGACATAATCCCCTCCCGCCAGACATAATCAGAACAAAAGACTAGTCTGATGCTTAAATATTTGTTTAACTTATGTGTTACATACGTTATTATGCCACAATAATTATAATGCCAGATAAAATTAAATGTTGTTTAATATTGTGATCACATTACGAAGACCAGATGGCTTTATTTACAATTTAATAAAATGTTCCATATTTTATATCTTAATTTAGAATTTATATTTTATATAACTTTATAAATTAATTAATGAATGTGTTTTGTTTTTCCAATTTATACGTTTTAGTTTATTTTATAAAAAAATGTATTTATTTCATGTTTTTATGCAACGTGTAAATTAATGCCCGCACATGTCCTTTCCTCAAACAAAGAGACTTTATTACCCAACAGCCCTTAAGATGGATAGTATTTTTTATGTCAGTCTGACAACTTCGTATGTTTACTTCGGCCAGGCACGGTCCTTTACCTCAAGCACTCAATCACATTTTCCAATTTCCCAGTGAGAAACATTTTTAAAGGTGGCAGGACGGCCATTAAAGTGCCTTATTTATACTTTTTTATACTGTTTTTCTAAAACCTTTTTGTTTTAGATGTCTCTTTTATGCCAACTGCTCTTTGCTTTTCATAGACTGACTATTCATTATCTTAATGCATGTTTTATGTGATTCCACACAGTTAGATACAGTATTTGCTGTAAAACTTCACAGATGGTATACGTGGCATATAGATGGTATACAGTCATGATGCACAGGCAGCAAGTGAAAATGTTTAAAGCGATGATTTGAACGGTTACAGCTGATGATTACATGCTCAGGAAAGCAGGAACTGACTTTGAACGTATCAGATCAAGCCTGATACGCCAACACCTGCCATCCGCTCTGATATTTTCACTATGGCAATTTCTGAGCTGAAACTTCCAGCTGGAAATCTCCAGAGCTCTAAGAGGAGGCTTTGTGTGGAAAAACATGATTTATGATTATGTACGGAAACCCTTTTAAGTTATCACCTGCTGCAAATGTAGCCTGGATAATTTTCTATTTCCACTAGCTACATAGGGGAATGATCGCAGGGCCAAGCCAACAAAAAAAGTAACTGTAACGTGATTCTGTTACATAAATTATTTGCCAAAAGTGATGTCGGGCCTAGGAAAATTGACATTTAAAAATTTGTTAAAGATTTAAGCATATTGCACAGTTGCGCTTGGAGTAAACTGTTTCCTTTGTGATAACTAAATGAAATGTGCCAAATTGAGCGGACATCATTTTTGGCCAGGCTCTCATACAGAGAAATTATGAACAAAACCCAAAGAAATATTATTAACTGATGTTAACTATGTTGTAGTCAATGCATGCTTTTTCCTGTGAGCTTTTTGTTTTTAAATGCATTTTTGTATAATAAAATAAAACCTTCAACTGTAGGTTTCCTTTTTTGACAAATAATTTTATCAGATAAAATTACCTTAACCAAGTTTAGTGTTTTGTTCTTCCCTCATATTTAAAATATTTTAAAATATATATACACAATATTTTCCTCATATTTTGATGGTTTAATCAAAAAACAAATATCGCCTCCAGACATCACTTTTGGCCACTATTGTATATCTGGAAGCTTATTTTCACAACAGAATAAAAGTTTACATCTCACAATTCAAAAGTCAGAATTCTAAGATATGAACTTGCTATTGTGTGAAAAAAGTAACAAAAATTGTGAGATAAAGTCACAAAGTTTTCTATTTTTGGTTTTAGTGTCAAAAATGGAAAAAAAGATGTTAACTCCGAATTCAGCAAAAAATGTCAGAATTGCGTGATGTAAAGTCAATTATGAGTTTATAATGTGCAATTGCGAGATCTAACCTCGCAGTTGTGAGTAAAAATTGTCAGAATTGTGAGATAAAAGTTGCTATTAACTTTTCAATTTATTTTCTGTGGTGGAAAAAAGCTTTCATACATACATGTATATGAGGTTGTTTAGGTCAAAAAGATTTGGTTGCTTGCAATATCTACTGAGATTTTTTTCTACTGCCGATGTTTATTTGTGTGTATGTGCATGCATTATGTCAGTTTACGGTATGAACACATGTAGTACATGAGTGCAGTATGATATCAGTGCATTCCCAGGTGAAAGACACACCTCCATATCAGTGCAGAAAGTTGCGTTCGTTCCGAATAAAATCTGGCACTGTTCATCAGCGCTGTAGTGCATCCCGGGAAGTTTAGCTGGCAGACGGACGAGGTAGCGGTTACGTGGGTCAGTATGCAGCAAACAGGCACTGGCCTTTGATCTGGAAGACAGTACGTGTTAGAGAAATCAACAGGATGTACAAAACATCTTCACACACATCTGAAAAAATTGCAAGCTTTCCTATAAAAGAAATTAGGAATTGCTGTGCTTCTAATACTGGTTTTCCATTGCTAATTAATTTGTTTAAAGTAAAACCGTCCTTTCTCCAAGACCAATCTCTTTTCTTCCTATAACTGTAAAATTAGAAAAACACAGACAGCTGTAACACGGCAGATGTCTGCAAAACCAAAAGCAGTTCTCTTATTTAAAGAGGGCAAATGAGAAATATTTTGAAAGGGTTGACGTTGATGCCTTAAACCCTAATGAGCGCATACACTTCGGGATTTCCAACCACGTCTGCTTTCTGTAAATATTTAATACTTCAGCTCATCCTAAAATAATCAGGAAGGCAAGGCCTGTTTGAGAGACCTGGAGTAGTGCAATTATACTTTATGTTATGTAAAATATGTAAAATGTGAATAAATTGACTAAAATATTCAAAAGAAAATTGTCAAAGCAATTTTGAATTTATGTGAATAAAAATAAAATTGAAAGAGAGTAAACAAAAGTCGGCAAACTGCCACTGCTGCTTCCAAGGAATCAATTTATTGGACTGTACAACGTTTCGACCCGAAGGTCTTCGTCAGGCAGAGACAAATGGATTGGGAAAAGCCTAAGTCTGCAAGGTTTTTTTAGCAATCTGCCTGGAATTACTAAAAGGCAGAGCTCAAGTCTATGAAGAGCCTCCTCACATAAGTCCCTTGATTTTCCATGTGACTCAGTGCAGTATGAAGAGCAGTAACGAAAGCATCTTCTTTAGACCTATTTGCTGTGTAAGCAAACTGGAATGGATCAAAGGTAGGTTGAAGACTGGCTTTGATATGTTGTAGGACCAGCTTCTCAAAGGGCTGTTTCTATTTTTTCCCCTATTTCAATGTATTTTATTTGTATGTTCATTGTAAAGCGCTTTGAGACGCAACTTTTAAAGGCGCTATATAAAATAAAGTTTATTATTATAAAACATTTCATAATGACCAGTGTAAGTGCGACTGGGCGATTATCGTTGAAGCTACTGATGACACTGATGTAGCATATCTAGTGTGATGTTCAAATTTCGGGAGAACAGCCTTTAGGTCTGTTTGATTAAAATCACCAGCTATGATATGGGCAGCTTCAGGGTAGTTGCTTTGTTGTGAAATTATAGCATTGAGCAGGTAGACTGGCTATGCAAGAATTAGCATCTGGTGGAATCTAAACAGCTTTAACTATAACAATGGTAAGTTCGCATGGAAGATAGATCAGTCTGCATTTAACCATCAGATACTCCAAATCTGGAGAACAATGTCTGCCTATAAATTTTGCATCAGTCAAGTTGTTAAGTATGTAAATGCATAATCCCTCCTCCTTCTTACCGGAGTCTTCTGGGATATGTGGGTGAAGCCACGTCTCAGTTAATATCAAAATACAACAGTCCTTTATGAGTTTATTCACATAGATCTGTAGATTAAATTCGTCCATTTTGTTGTTGATAGATATGGCATTAGAAAGAAAAATGCTGGGCAGCGGTGGTTTGTGCGGTTGTCTCCTTAGTCTCGACAAACCGCATCCGTGCTTTTGCTTCCTATGTTTCCTTCGCCTCCGATGCCTGCCGGAGCCGACAACAATCCACGGATAGCCTGATGTCCTGGCTATCTCCTCCGGTATATTATGTGAGTCCACAAATTCACTTGTTGTAGTCTGCTCCAATTGTAGTCCTATGATCAAAAGATCTTGACGGCTGTACGTAAGATTTTCACAACTAAATGTGACACTAACAATCAAACATACAAACAAAAACACGCATAAAGGGAAGTCGTGAAGCCGCTGCGTGCGTAGCTGTGGGGCCTGGTCCGTTACACCCCTAATCTAAACTAAACTAAATTTAACTAAACAAGTAAAGTTCAATTAAATTCACATTTAATTGTATAGTGCTTTTCACCGCTTCAAAGCAGCTTTACAGAAAATGCATGCGTCTACATTTCAATTAAGAGTGATCTGTGATCAGAAGTGACTGTGTATAAGTTATGTATTTCAGAAATGTACATATACAAATCACGCATGCAGTTAGCTAACAATGTATTAATTTAAGGTGGAAAACAATGAGCTCATTGAAGTAATGAATAAATGTTGTTAACAAATGATTAGGATATATAGAAAATTTAGCATTGGTGCATGTTGATAAACTAAAACCATGGAAATTAATTTCCATGTGTGTAACATCATGCTACACATTAAAGCAAGAAGCAACAGGCATGCGTGAGTTTGGAGAGCCATGTTGTCAAGTTATCGTATAGTGAGGAGCTTTACTCTACAGGAAGAAACACTAATCTGGTTGATTGTCTCTGGCATTAAAATACTCTCAGAAGCTCAACAGCACAGTTTGGATAACGTTGGTATCTGCTTGGATACAGTGACACTTTGTAGTTTGAATTGAGGTCAGAAGTGCTCCGGGCACAGCAGACAGTGAATACTGCCGCTTTATTCTGTCATCGGCTGCAGTACATCCGTGAGGATCGATGACTCCAGTCGGTTCTTTGTTTATAGAGCCGGGCATACACTATTAAGCCTTGGCTTCCAGAATGAACTCTATTCAAACGCTTGACTGTTTGTTCATCTTCCTCAAGGATAATTTTGCCAGAAAATTAATGTGGGAGACTGAATCTAGTCTGTTTAGTGGAACTTATTTTACTAGCAAGTAGTTTGGAAATGAATTTACTAATTATAAATATATTATTAATACTACAAATATTAATGTATATTACACATACTATTTATTAATATAAATATAATTATTATAATTTTTAGAATTAGTCTTTTTAAAGGTGCTAAATGTAACTTTTCTTCTAAAATGAATCCTTTTTTTATAGCCTGTGTGTGAAGGGGTTGTAATCACACATTACAATGATCCACTTGTCGGGTTTTGCTATTACCTCTGAAGGCCAGTATTCCTATTTCTATGTGAAGTCTCCGGGTCGGATTTTCTGCGAAATCCATCGTATGTGACGTGCATGCGCGCTCCCGAGCCTCTCTCCTTTTTATATACAGTCTATGCGACGGCACTGCAGCTGACGACATGGAGTCTGATAACACCCAAAAACGACCTGCCTCCAGCACAACACACACTCCAAAACAAACTCCACATAAATATTAACAAAAAAAAAAAATGTATCTGCTGAAGCTCGTCGGGCCAAACGTGAATCGGATCGACTTAGGACGAAAACACGGATCAACATCGGCAGAGCGTTTGAATTATGGAGAGATTTTTATTGTGATAAATTACAAGTTTTCAGATATGCTGAAATAATGGTAAACTGTAATGAAATAGCAAGGCAAACTACAACATATATGAGACATGAAATGAATACAAAAGACTGTTCCAGGATAACAAAAAGTAGGTGCTTTAGGATGTAACTTTTATTTTATGTACTAGATCTACTGTCTAACGTCACTCATCCCACTACTATCATATTGTTTATAATACACATTTCCAGACACGTTCAGTACAGTAATGTTACTTCCTACGATCTTACTATTACACTGAAATTGTTCAGTCTAGTTCACTAACCGTTTTCGTTATCATATTATACATTCACCTATGTTGACATTGCTGATTGTGAAAGATTAGTTAGTGAAATGCCTTATGCTATAACCCCACATGTCGGCTAAATGCATTATCATGGTACGAGCATGGAGCATTAGTTCAACGTCAAGCTGATAAAAGTAGCCTATTATTGTAACCATGCAGTGGGAGTTTACATGAGTTTCTAGCATGTTGTGTGATGCTTTCTCCGGTGTGTTGAAAGTCTCAGTGTGGCCATGTACCATGAGTGCTCGCTCTTGTGTTCGAGCACGCGCAAGAGCACGAGTGCTCTTGTAAAAATTGGTTGCAATCTGAAACATCACCGATAGAGGCCGCTAAAAAATACATATAGCACCTTTAAAATAAATAATTACTGTAAAATAATTAATCTCATTTGTACACAGTTCGTTCATGTGCACATAAAAGTTTTTCTGTATATGCAGAAATCTCAATGGTTTTTTTTCTGAAAATGACACTTTTTAAAGGCACCGTAGTTTAATTACATGCATTCATCTTATCTGCTAAAATTAATTAATTGTTCTAAATTAAATATAATTATAGCAATATTGCTAAAAATACATTATAAATTATTACAGCAATGTTGTTAAAGTTTAATTATATAATTAGTATAACACGTGCCAATTTATAAACCATTCCACTGTCTAGTTATCAGTATCACCCATTACAAAAACTCCATATTGGTTGATCACTACTAATAATACCTAAAAACAGAGGCTAGTTTGAGGATTTTATATTTTATAGAACTCACCTGAGGAACTTTTCCAGGTCGTCACGACTGCAGGTGGACCAGGAGAGATCACTGGGGTTACGACCTTTGACCCATTCCCCAGACATGATGTGAGAGTGGCCTGTGCAGCTGGCGTGATCGTCGTCATGGCTCATGCCCATGCTAAAGAGAGAAGACAAGCAAAAACACGAAACACTAATAAGAAACAGCAGTGATATTCACAAAAATATGAGTCTCACCCAGGCAAACTTAGTGCACAATAAATACTTATTATTTATGCTTGTTAAACATAAGCTTCCTTTGAATGCATAACATTGCAATATTACTCTAAAATAGAGCATGTGTGCTCACGAAAGCCAAAGCAACTCGAGTCATAAGAGTACTTTCTCTTAAGCCCTGACCTACATTTCCCAAATTAAAAACAACAACCAAAAACTGAAGCAGCAGCAGTGAGCCCAGGAACTAATAAAGAGAGCAGTGTGGATTTCCAGGCTGCGTCTCGACTCCCGCTAAAGACCAAAGCAATAAAAGTCAAAAGACACACACAGAACACAATAGAAATCAAGGAGTAGCCGTGGAGAACTAAATGAACAAGGAGAAGAATGTAAATGCTACAGCGGTTTCATCGCCACGTTATGTCAAGCTTTAACATAGATGTGCACCTTTTAATGTCAATGGGGTGATATGGTCAGTAAGTGGACTGAGATGAGAATCTCACACTAAAACAATCGTGTGAGGTTTATAAGGGAGCCAAATGTCTGTTGTGTTCAATTTGTTTAAGGGAGAAAAAAACATGATTAGCCTTATTAAAACAGGACTTTTCACTGCCAAGCTAATAACGGTCAAGTGCTTTCACAAGCCAAATACCCTATCAAGCGTTCACAGGACTTAAAAGCCTTGGAAGGGAAGCCATCATGCATGACCAATGTTTGGCTTAGTGCTTAAAGATATGGGCTGGTATTATGCAGTTGCTAGGTGGTTTCTTACTGCCCCAAATCAAAAAATCATAAGTCATATAGCTTAGAGAAGTCACTGTTCCTCAAAAAGCCAAACATGAGGAATCATTCATGACCATAAACTGTACAAGTTACTCGACAAATGCCCTTAGTGTTAGTGGTTTGTTCAAATCCCTAAACTAAGCAAATGTAATAGCAAAATACACCAATAAGCAATCAAACCTATTCTGTTTTTCTCAGGTTAGCAACTGTACCAAACTTCTTCCACTGTGCCAAAAGTAGCCAGGATTCTATCCACATAAATTATTGGATAATGCATAAAAATGCTGAATGGAAACACTAACATTTTTAAAATGGGTATGAAAAAGTATACGCTTGCATCGGTCCTGCCTAATCATTTTATTTGGTAAGAAGACATGCACATACGCTACAATGGAAACATGTACTTTACACATAAACATTCACTTTTGCAATATTCATTTTTTTCACAACACTTATTTTTCAACTTTGATGGTAACATACTACTGTTCAAAAGTTTGGGGTCAGTAATATATATTAGTTTTTAGAAAGAAAGAAATACATTTGTTCAGTAATTGGACAGTAAATACATTTATAATGTTTCAAAAGATTTTTATTTCAACATTGATACTAATAAGAAATGTTTCTTGAGCAGCAAATCAGCATATTAGAATGATTTCTGAAGGATCATGTGACACTGAAGACTAGAGCAATGATCCTGAAAATTCAGTTTTGCATCACAGGAATAAATTACATTTTAAAATATATTCAGATAGTATACATTTATTTTAAATAAATAAAAAAATATTGTATTTTTGATTCAATTAATGCAGCCTTGGTGAGCAGAGACTTCTTTCAAAAAATCGTACCATTCCCAAACTTTTAAACGGTAGTGTAAATAGTCTCATTCAGATTGTGTCATTTGCCAATCTCACCTACTGTATAAGCACCAATTACTCTATCCACTCATTGAACAGACAATCATTATGCAGAAAGGTGCTTTGACTAATAATCACATCAGCAGTGATGACACTAATGAGGCATTGTGGGTGGACTGAAATATGATGCATTCTGACAATACAAAGGATGTTTTCATTTCGAAGGACTCGATACATGCGGCAAACCCCACATTTGTGTTACACCAATGTTCCTAGAGCACCATAATCATGCTCCTTCAGCTGTTGTTATTGGAAAATGATCAGTGTCTACACTTGATAAAGTGTAACGAATGGAGCAGTGCTAAAACAAGACTCCAGACAGTCATTAAGCTTTGTTACGCCCCGCACACCAAATCAAAAGGTCTTGAGTAGATCACGCCAGGTGCACTTATGATGAAATATGAGAAACTCTGCTCGGTAGTCTGATAAATCTTAATCCATCAGAAACTGTGACGCTGTAGCATGTGTTTATTAGAGCTAGTAAATGCCATGCTTATATTCAATGCCGCAGTAGTGCTAGCGACTCTATGAAATTATAATTTTGATGTGTCTTTATTGTAAAGAACTAAGCATGCATATAAACCCATAATATACTTGCTTTAATAGTGTTTTTACAGACTCGAGACAATGGAACCCCTGTGTGCGTGTGATGACTAGCGACGCAGCCCTGGTATCGGCACCAGCCGGGCGTGATCGGTGCCAACTCATTACTGTCGGGCATTAAACCCGACTTTGGCCTGTGCCGTCCTGCTGCACGCTATAGTGGAGCAGATATGGTGATAACTCCTCTGAAGACTGGCACTGCCACAAAGACGGCGCTTGCGCTAATGTAGCTTGGCCGTTTTTCCAGACAAATTTTGGTGTTGGCTGCCCATCATTGTTCTATCAAAGAGGGCTTTATGCTAGCAAGGAGATGAAGGGCTGCTATTGTGAGAAGTGAGTAACACGTAGTCGTGGCATTCGGTTCAATCCAGTAATTCATGTAAATGATGTGTGAACATGAAATGTTTTACAGCATGTTCTCTTTCAGGAATTTCACTAGATTTTCCAAATCACTCGGTGAGGATGGAAGTGTTTTTGAGGTCTTAATCACTCAATGTTGTTAAAAAGAGCAGAGCAGAGCATTTACAAAAAAAAAAAAAAAAAAAAAAAACAGAGAGCATCACATGCTCATGTATAATTTAGATTACAAACTAGATATTTACATCTCTGAAGAGGAGTCTGATCATGGATGAAGATCTGGTCAGGTGCCTCCACCTTTGGTGGGAATAGCCGAGATTGCATTAATCTACTGCACTTATTGGACCAAAAAGGCCAATGTTGTCAGCCTTTAAATAGATGCTTAATTTGAAGCTGTGAAAAGAATCCCTGGTACGTGTGGACAAAAAAGGAAAGTTAAATGTATAGTTCACACAAAAATTACGATTATTTCATCCTTTACTCACTCTCATGTCGTTCCAAATTTGTATGACTTTCTTTTTTCCGTGTAACTCAAAAGGAAATGTTCATGCTGCTCTTTTCCATGAAATAAAAGAAAACAGTGACCAGTGGATCTCAAATATCTGGTACAAAAACTTAATTTCGGTATTTTCCTCACACAAAGCTATCATAGGGGTTGGAATATGGCATATTGGAATATGACTACTTTTATGGTGCTTTTGATGGAGCTTCACCACCCCTAGTTACAATATGCTTTTATTGTATGGAAATGAACTGGGTGAATTTGTGTTATACAGAAGACTGCAAGTCATACAGGTTTGGAAGGACATGAGGCTGTGTAAATGATGATTGAATTTTCGTTTTTGGCAGAATTATCCCTATCTCTTTATTATCTTCTATTATTTTGGGGTCGGTAATTGTTTTTGAAAGAAGTTTCTTATGCTCACCAAGGCTGCATTTGTTTGATTAAAAATACAGTAAAAACAGTAATATTGTGAAATATTATTACAATTTAAAGTAACTGTTTTCTTTTTGAATATATTTTAAAATGTCATTTATTCCTGTGATGCAATGCTGAATTTTCAGTATCATTACTCCAGTCTTTAGAGTCACATGATCCTTCCGAAATAATTCGCATATGCTGATTTTCTGCTCAAGATACATTTCTTACTTACAATGTTGAAAACAGATGCTTAATATTTATTTGTTGATGCAGGATTCAAAAGAACAGCATTTATTTGAAATAGAAATCTTTTGAAATATTATGAATGTCTTTACTATCACTTTTGTTCATTTTAACTTGTTCATCCGGAACAAAAGTATTAAATACTGACCCAGAACTTTTGAATGGTAGTGTATGTACCATTGTAGTATCATCTTTATACTTCATGACTCTTCATAATTCATAAAATATTATAACCCAAACTATAAAATATGGCTTAATGGAATGAAATTTCACAAGACAAGATTTTCTGATTATTGTACATTTTGTACAATGTGTTTTGCTGGAATTAAATTGAAGCCAAACAGATTTTTTAAACTAAATTGGATAAATAATTTTCATTAAAATAAAGAATTGTCATTATTGAAATTTCTGGGACCCCAAACACAAATAATGTTACATGAAGTCCATCTTCACTGTACAGTATATGAGGGTTAGACAAGTATCATGCTCAGATATTTGAAGTACTACAGTGCTTCTCAAAAAACAGTTCTCAGATGTATTTCATTGCATGCAAACAGAGGTGATGATGGAGCAAAAAATGTGATGCACCAGAACTCATTTTAAGACAATAACAGGGCCTCTAAATCAGTTTTCTACACCATTTAGACTCACTTGTGGCCCAGCTCATGAGCGATGGTGAAGGCCAGGTTGAGTCCGTTGTCCTCTGCCAGCACACACTTCCTCTTGGAGCTACAGGTGCCACCTAGATAAGCAATTCCTGAGGAAAGAGCAAAGCACAGAGTGAGAAGATAATGGACAGAAGAAAAGCACAACTGAACCACAAATCTGATACTTTACTGTTTGAAGGGTCATTCACAGAGACTGGAGGACATTTAAAATATATCAGAACACACCTAGCAACAGCACAGCAACCTGGCAACCAACCAAATGCTCTTACCTTCGTGACAGCAAGTTTGCACAATTAACAGTCAGAAGGTCTTCAGAAAATGTAAAAATCTAGCCACTTAATTTTAGTACAAACTGATACCAAACACATGCCCTATGCATCAAAAATGTGACATCAGAATCTACGTCACATCACAGACTATCACCTTTCCAGTGTTTCTGTGAAAGCACCTGGTTTGTGTCTGACACTGGACGAAACCCAGACAACCTCACTTAGCCTCTGACCGCCATAAGTGAAATCAATAACTAGAAAATGAAATTCAGCCCAGATGCTTGTGTTAAAAAAGAGGAAAAAAACAATACAAAACTGTGTTTAGGATGACAAGAGAGCAGTTTGGTCCTGCAGAGGGACTATATGGAATACACTGTAACTCAACAGGAAATGAGAATGTTTGATTGCATGATGATATATCCCATTTTTCAGATTGTGTGGTTTTTTGCAATATCATGCTCGTAGATTAGAACTGCATTATACTGTTAAAGAAAACTTTATGAAGAATATATAAAAATATGGAACATTCATCAGGCTTCCTCAACTGGTCATATCCACACACAAAAAAACAGCAAATATTAGTCTTAATATTAGTTAGTCTTTCTAACATTTTGTTCACTTTGTCTACTCAATAGAAAAATCAAACCAGTATTCATTGAGATATGCATCATACAGATGTTTTTGGCAGTTTAAAGCTGCACCAGAAACAATAGCATTCAATTATTTAACTAAAAATATACTACTGAACTGTTTCTCTCTTCAAATCCTCACTTACCTCTCTCTCCTGGACTAGTTTACAGGGGCTGTGGGAATGTTTCTTATTTTATCTTATCTTATAGCATCTTATTTTTATTCTGTAAAAATAACAGAAAGCATTTTCTATTAGTAAATTATGAAAAAGTTCTTGCCTGGTTGTGAGCACAAGCCTTAAAATGTTGTCTACATATATAGAAGCTGGCTACAGTAGGTTTTGGAACAAGTCGATTATTACTTTAATTAATGTGAACAAATAAGCACGAAGCATCTCATACATACTAACACACTCTTCACTGGCTTGTGTGCAAAACAGCTGTTTACTATCAATACAGAATAAAAATACTGAACAACAACAGCATGACTTAAAAGGCCCAAAAGAAAAAGGCAATGATAAACAAGCACTTAACACAGCAAGCACTCAACACATCTTATTAAACAAAAACAGACTAGAAATAATTTCTTCAGATGGTCTTACATGTTTCACACAGTGGTTCAATAAATATTGTTCTAAGGCAACAGGACAGACACCCGCCTGGAAGCACTAAAATATCTAAAAATAAAGGGAAATTTGGATGTTCCACTGTAGATCATAAATCAGCGTTTCTTTGTTATTTGGTCACAATGTTTGATGACTGATGCTGGAAATAATTGGCATGTAAAAACAAATCAACTGTGCTTCATCATTCTTCAAAAAAAACATATCATACCGAATCCATGTATGAAGACTGAAACCCTAATTCAATCATCAAACGCAAAAACTGTAATATCATATTAGCAATATAGATGACTTGATGATTTGCTTGTGTCAGGATGGTTTTTTTCATCTGTACACATGGAGCTGTGGTTTAAAACACATGTTGGAAAATAATGGGCTATGCCATTTTTTACACTGGCTGGAATTGTATGATGGGAAAATTATTTTCTTTGAGTGCCATATACAAAGAACAGCAGGTTGATTGGAAAACAGATGTTGTCCTAAATTCCTTCACTTCTCTTCTTATGCTCTATTTCTTTTCTCTTTTTTTACAGCCATGCATACTAAGACAAGAGCTGCAATTATATCTGCTACATCTGTCATTGACTGATTTACAGTTTAAGGGTCAGATGAGTTCAAGTTTCTGTAAGCAAGTCTCTGCAATAGTTCTGTGCAGTTATTTGTAAAGCTTGCTCTGAGTTGATGGAATGTAATCTATAATGTGTAATGATTGTCTGGATGTGTGAACTACAAATGACAGACAGGTAGGCTAAATAAGGTACAACTTCATTGCAAATGAATGGAAATGAGAGCTCGACAAATTATTTAAACCCCCTCCTTTTAATTTAATTCATTTTACTTGCTGAATTTGAAAACAGGATGAGAAATTTATGAATTTAAGGATAATTAAATAAGTAGTTAAAATGACTGAATTTCAAAAGAAATTCAAATCCACTGTAATTATTAACTACACAAGCAAAGTTTGAGACAAAAGGGCGATAGATACAACGATAGAATGACAGATTGATTGATTGATTTTTCTTATCAGTTATACACACAATGTTACATATAATGTACATCTAATGGGGTTTATGTTACATCTAATGTTGTTAAATTAATGTTTATTGCATTATTTTAGAGTCATGTGTGTTACCATGATGGTGATCATGTTTAAACCATTTATTTGTGTGAATGACACTGTGTACCTTCTATATATTAGTATTTACTTCAGCTTGTGGAAAAGCTGCTTGTGCTGAGGACAACATTAGCCTTCCTGTCCCTTCAGCGGGCAGTTCAGAGTTGTGGCAGGAGTGACAGGAATTGCCTTTTTGTCGCTCACTTTTGACGTTGTGTCGAATGAGAGACACTAGGGGTCCCTATATTAGAAGCCACAACCTGAAGCAGTGCAGATGCTATAGCACAGTTTATGCGTGCCAAAATGACAAACGCAGCTGCGCCGTCTCGCAACCTTCCAACGCCCATGGTAAATTACCTTCGGTGCCATTCTGAGGCACACAACCGCCTAGTAAAAGGGGCTCTAGTCTGTGTGACTCCTCCACGTCTCATCCAGGGACCATACGTGGAGGTTCCAGAGGTCTGGGTGGAGGTGCCAGATTGTGCCATGCTCCTGAGAAAGTAGGTCCTTCTTCAGGGGAATTCGCCAGGGAGGGCCGATACCATCAGCATAAGCTCTGAGAACCAAGTCTGGTTGGGCCAGTAGGGTCTTGATCTTGCATTTGATGCACAGTGTCTGTGCAATGAGGCTCACTGGGGAAAAATATGTACTTGCACAGGTCCCGAAGCCAGCTGTGCGCTAATGTGTCCATGCCAAGGAGGGCCTGAGTCGGGGAATACCACAGAGTGCAATCGGAAGATTCCTCTGAAGCAAAAAGCTCCACATTAGCCTCGTTGAATCGGCTCTAAATCAGCTGGACCACTTGGGGGTGGAGTCTCTATTTTCCTCAGAGCGTTACCTGTCCTGAAAGCATGTCGGCTGCGCGATTGAGAATGCCCGGAATGTGAGTGGCTCGCAGGGAATTTGACCATGTGAATCAACACATGCTTGCCATGAACCAGTGGGCGAAACCATTTCAGTGCACATATCACAGCCAACAACTCTAGGCAGTTGATATGCCAGTGCAAATGGGGTCCTATCCAGTGCCCGAAAACTGCCCAATAGCATACGGCGCCCCAGCCTGTGCTGGAGGCATCTGTTGTGACAACAACATGCCTGGACACTCGCTCTAGGGGAACACCTACCCATAGAAATGTGTGGTCTGACCAAGGAGTGTTCGGTGTGATGGCAACATGATGTGTGCCACGGCGCCATGCATATCTCTGGATTCACTAAAGCGGTCTCATATGCATCAACCCCAGCGTCGAGAGCCATGAGTGTCGAGTGTTAGGGAATGACCCAGCGAAAGAGCCGTCAGTCGTGTGGCATCTGGCAAAATAAGAGGAAAAATTTAACAAAAATTCTCTTCCTGTCCTTCAGCGGGATTGAGGCCCGTCATTTCAAAGGTGGGCAGGTCAGTGGGGTCTCCTTCATCCATGGGTCGCCTATCTCACGGCCGCTTCGAAGCCTTAGGCGGGTTCTTAGCTGCCTGGTGATTGACGGGCAGCACCAACTTCCTATGAGAGGACCGTAGCGTTCAAGCTGCTAACCCAGGCTCCTTGGCGGATGGGCCCGGTGCAACCTTTACAGTGGGCCAACCTTGGCGACGAGCAGGCAGGGGCTGAGGCCTCGGGGAGCTGGTGGTCCAACTGCATCGAGGCAAGATGGGACTGAGGGCCTCCGTCTGCTTTTTTACTGCTGAGAACTGCTGTGCGAAGTCCTCAACAGTGTCATCAAGCGTACTTTCTCGGCCACGCACATCTCTGCAAGTTTGAGCCATAGGTGGCGCTCCTGGACCACAAGTGTGGACATTGTCAGACCTAGAGCCTGCGCTGTGACCTTCATGGCCAGGGGGGCAAAGTCGGTCGCTGAGTGCAGTTCCTGCATGAGCTCTGGATCACTACTACCGTTGTGAAGTTCTTTTAACAGAGCGGTCTGATAGACCTGCAGGATGGCCATTGCGTGCAGAGTAGAGACCAGCAGCACTGTAAGCCCTTGCTGTAAGAGATTAGGAAAACTTACAGGCCCTGGTCGGGAGCTTCAGGGGACTCCTCCAGGTGGCGCCATCCTGAAAGTACAGATGCACCACAATCATATGCTCAACTTGTGGGACCCCGAGTATCCCCGGGCTGACACACCGTCGAGGGTAGTGAGAGCTAATAAGCCCCCAAGCTGTTATCTGGCGTAAAACAGAGCCTTCCATGATTTGGTGAGTTCATCATGCACTTCCAGGAAGAATGGAACTGGGGTGGGGTGAGGCAGCGCATCGAATTGCACTCTAGGCCAGAAACCAACTATCCAGCCGCAAGTGCTCAAGACAGGGCGGAGGGTTCCACTTCAGCCCAATGCTTATGACTGCCCGGGAAAGTAGAGCTACCAACTCTGTCACACTCAGCCTGAGTCGTCACACCCGAGGGTGGGAGACCAGGTGAATCTTCAGCCTTCGAAGACAATAGCTAATCCTCCGATGCTGCGATTGACAGCTCCTCATCCTTTGGAAACCCTGAATGAGATATTAAATTCACAAAGAGGTGAACCGCAGAGGAAGCGACCACAGCCAGAAAGACAAGGATGGAAAGTCATCTTTAAAAAGACTCGATCTGCTGTGCTGCCTGAGAGGAATATGCTCTTTATTTAAGGAAATTGCCTCTTTTAGACACCACTGATGCACCCAAGGGAACTTCACGCACTTAACCGTGCTCAAACAAGAGGGAGACCACTGAAGTGTGCTCTTTGAAAATCCAACGAGGTGAATGGACAGCCAGCAATGCTTCTCTGCATACGATATCTGGTTTTGAAGAACAAAGCTGAATGTGTCTGGCCTCCTTTTAGACCTGTATGTCCAGGGGAGTGGCCAGCCATGCAAATTATACACGCCAACTTCATTGACCTTTTGTGAAAAGGTCAGAGGTGTTTGGGGCTACCATTATATCAGTTAATTAAAATCTTTTTTTATTTTACTGCAAATTTAAAGGTGGGGTAAGTTGTTTTTCAAATATGCTGTTGGCCAATGTTGATGTTTGAAAACAACCCAAACAAACACACCCCTTTTTCATTGCTCCGCCTCCAAAACTCACACTCCAATCCTAACAGCCCTGATCTAGTCGATCTCGAACCCCGATCCCCCTGCAAGTGAGTCCAGTGCACTATCAATGACGCTAAAAGCACAGCATTCACTCGCAGTCGTCAGCGCGACTCTGACTAACTGGCCTCCGTTACACGCGAAATCCAAGAGAGGATGTTTGTTTATCATAGCAGAAGCGCAACAGAACAATGCTTCACGAAAAATAAAGCACAGTTGATGAACGAATGACAAGGAAGCACAAAAAAATTTACATACAGTACACAAATTACAAACAAGAGTTGGTTGTTAGTTGCCAACAGCACAGCAGCTCCAGACACACAATGACACACAAACCCTGTGTTACTCAACTGAGGACCCGAATCAAAGCAACCTCCGCGTCTGTTTTCAGGCCTTCCTACTTAGCTCTCTCCAGCGCTGGACAGCTTTTCTAATATTTCCTTTATTAATAAACTAATCCTTTATTTTCCAGTGATTTCTTCTGAGCTTTTCTCTTTTGTAATGTGTCTCATCTCTATTTCTGCAGTCTTTCTTCAGTTCAAATCTCCCTCTTGCTCGTTCTCTTTCCTCCACCGTCATACGCCTGATTGGCTACACGTTTGTTGTTGTGCCAGACCGACTAACTTCCAAACAGCATATTTCAAAAACGACTTTCCCCACCTTTAAGTTAAATCTGTAAAACCTAAAATGTTGCTTCCATATTTTTTTTATAACATTTTTGGTAACCAAAGCTGCTGTTTATTTTACCGTAAATTTCCTGGATTTGTTTTTTCTTTTTTACAGTTGATAGACAAAAAAATGAAACAGATTGACAGGGCGATGGTATCACCAGCTGTATTTGACTCAGCGCTTGTTGGATCAAATATGGCCACGGGCCCCATAGCTCACAGTTAAAGCGTCCAGCCAGACAGACTCAGAAAAGACATGGCTAAATACACGGCGCCGGGAGATATTTTGCAGATTATTTATCTGGGGTTAATTTGCCGTTAGCACATGTAGAGTGGATTGCATTCACAAGTTGAGCCCTTTCGTGACGAGAGAAGAACAGCGAATCTACCAGCTCAGCAGCCTGGGCGGCCCGGCTGTACTGGGACAAATGCTTTGTTATTAGTTGTGAGGAGCGCTCTTGGTCAGCTGCTTTAAACATTCCATTCAGGATTCTCTCTCCTCTGTCTTTTATCTCTCGCTCTTTATATATACAGTATATACTGCATAGATATATATATAGAGAGAGGTTTGGGTGTCAACCCAAAGTCATCAAGAAATTAATGACATTTGCAACCCATTTTACTATTTATTTGTTTGTTTGTTTAATACTTTTTTATTTCATACTATTTTACTGCTTTTTTTATTACTTTATTTTAAAATGTACAGGACGTGTTATAATCTAGCAGTGAGAATCAATCAAAAAAAGCATTTCAAAAGGTAAGTGACCAAACATATTTTCTTTAATATCTCATGTTTCTCCTCCACAGTATGATATTAAATTAAATAATACACTACATTATTAAACAGGTGCATACTGACAAAATAAACGAATAAATTGTATTTTATAAAATAAATAAGTGTAAGAAAAATGCAGACACTTTTTGAACACAAAGATTGACTGTGAAATACAAATTTACATGAGCAGTGAAAACTTTCTGCATTCATTGGATTTTCCTGAGTTTAATGACCTGATTCCATGATTTGCTCCATTTAAAGCTTCAGTTTTACAATCCCACACTGAACCATCACTTTAAAGCCCTCAAACAGCCCACAGAAAACATGAAACGACATGTTGAACCTACTGTGCAGGAGAGCTTATAAAGCCATGGAGACAATCAACAGAACTGAACGGCAGGATCGTTTCCATATTACCCAGAACACCATGCTTTACTATTCCTCACATAACCCACATTCCCATATATATGACAGAATTGCAGAACAGAGCAATGGAAACTTGCTGTTCACACGCCCTACACATGCTTGTGTCTATCAGGTCAATGTATGCTTTACGCTAGTGATAGACCATGATTTAAAGTTCAACTCACGGCCGTGGAGCTTCATTGAAGCAAATATCAATAAACATAGTGAAGTGGGACAGCAGAAAAGGAAGTTGCTCATTATGACTAAACAACCTACTTCCAAGTCAGGACGACAGAAATCCCAAATCCCTGAGGGATGTTTGTTTGTTTGTACTAGACAAGAGGTCAACCCTTAAAACTATGAGACCTCTACTCAGTACAGTTTTGAAACTTTGAGGGTTGTGAATTATTGAAATAACTATTGCTCAAAGCCTCATGTTTAGTGTTAAGGAGTCCTTTGTTTTCCCTGTGTATAGATGTGGGACATCGTCCTGGCTGCCCTCTGGGTCCCCGCCTATCTCCTCTTGCTCCTGGCTCCTCCCACCATCATCGCCACCCTGGTCTCTCCCTCTGTTATTTTACGTGGTTTCCTGACCTTTGCCTGCTCTACCTCCTCCTCCAGAGCCTTGTTTTGGTTTAGTTTCAGTTTCATGGTGTTTTAGTTTGGTTTTCCCTGTTCCTGTTTGCCTGTGTTCTCAGTCATTGTTATTTGACCTAGTTTCCTAGTCTGTGCCAGTTTGTTCCCATAGTTACTAATTAGTTTCACCTGCGTTTCATGTAGCTCCCTTTGTTTTCCCTGTGTATATATGCCCTGAGTTTTCCTAAGTTCACTGTCCAGTATTTAATGTTATGCTAGTTGTTTTGATGTATGCTCTCGCTTCTTGTCAAGTCACCTTTATTTATACAGAGCTTTTTACAATGCAGATTGTTTCAACGCAGCTTTACAGTGATAACAGGAAAATAATGCAACAAAGTTTGTTCAAGAAAATAGTGACATTGTCCAGCTTAACCCTCTGGGGACGGCAAACACACCGGTGCGTTTTGGCAGATTTTTTTCACATAGCAGAAAAATAGACTTAAACTACTCCATAATTTCTGGTCATACAGAGTTAAGACATATTAAAAAATAAACTGTTAAATGTCTACTTTTTTATGTGCCCACTTACAATCGAAATAAAATATTGTGCTTTTGTAAAATAAAGAAAATAAACAGGGCGTTCTGCCTCTCCGTGTCCGTGAACTTTTTTTCTGGAGCACGTCTCTAAACTTAAACAAAACTCAGCGAATACTATTCACCCAGACATGAGCAATATATGCTTATGATCATTTAAGTTTGTACTTTTAAATTATCTCATTTAAAACTAAAATAAATTTTCTCTGTTTATGTAATCTATATAAAAAGAGAGAGGTGTCAGCCGTTCTCATTATCGCATCTCATTATTCCGCTAATGTGACACGCCTATTCAAACGCTAATGATCTGAAGCAACACATTGAGACGTGTAAACGCCCACATAAACTCGGTAAACACACTATATTTAGTCAGATTAATGTACTGTCGTCTTGCGCGGCTGTGAGGAATAATCCTGGAACATTTACCTACCTACCTATGTGATTATGAATAATAAGCATAATCCTAGACTTCTATTTGAAACTGTTAACAGACTTACACAGTGTCAGCAGCCAGTAAATAGTATGGATTTGTCAGCACATGATTTTATGATGTATTTCGATGAGAGAGTTAATTACATCCGTACGTTGATACCTCAGTCTGAGGTTGGGGGTTTAGATTGCGCTATTACAGGACCGTCTTTTATTGGAGAGGGCTATCATGAGTTTGAGCCGATTTCCCTAGCAGAGTTGACTAAAATTTTCGTAACTGCAAGAGGGACCACTTGTTCTCTGGATCCTTTGCCTGCCTGGGTTGTTAATGAACTATGGCCAACATTAGGACGGTATGTTTTAGTTGTTTTAAATCTTTCACTCTCCACAGGAGTTTTTCCAGTTTATTTTAAATCTGTGGTGGTTAAACCACTACTGAAGAAACCAAATCTGGATATAAACTCGTTGGAAAATTACAGACCTGTTTCTAATTTGGCCTTCTTAGCTAAAGTATTTGAGAAAGTGGTCTCAAGTCAGCTTTTAAAGTATCTGTCATCTAATAATCTTTTTGAGCCGCTGCAGTCTGCTTTTCGAGCAAAACATTCGACAGAAACAGCACTCACAAAGGTGGTAAATGATTTGTTACTGGCTGCTGACTCAGACTTAACATCAGTCCTTTTGTTGTTGGACCTTAGCGCAGCTTTTGAGACTGTTGACCACAGTATTCTTTTGGACAGAATCGAGAATTACTTTGGCATCTCTGGCCAGGTGCTTAAGTGGTTAAGGTCCTACCTCTCAGAGAGATCTCAGTGTGTTTTTTATAATAATACATTTTCAGACCAATTTCCTCTTCAGCACGGGGTCCCACAGGGTTCAGTCCTTGGTCCGCTACTGTTTTCGTTATACTTAGCGCCACTGGGTCAAATCATTCGTTCTTTTGGGATAGCTTTTCATTGCTATGCTGATGATTTACAAATATATATGCCAGTTATTGCAGGAAATGCATCTGATTCGGTTAAGTTAACGACTTGTTTGGCTGCTGTGAGAAGTTGGTTATCAGCTAACTTCTTGTTACTGAATTCAGCAAAAACTGAGATGATAGCTATTGGACCGACTAGGTTAGGACATTTATATGGTAATTTTACTCTGTCCATTGATGATTCGGTCATTCAGTGCAAGGATAGAGTAAAGAATCTTGGGGTAGTTTTCGATCGGTCATTGTCATTTGATTTGCATATTAAAGAGGTGACTAAAGTAGCCTTTTTCCATCTCCGAAAAATTGCAAAGATTAGACCAATATTAACAATGAAAGATGCTGAGGTCCTTATTCATGCCTTTGTTACATCAAGGCTTGATTATTGTAACGTATTGTTCTCAGGGTTGCCTAAGAAAAGTTTGCGAGGTCTGCAGATGGTCCAAAATGCTGCAGCTCGTATTCTGACTGGATCATCTAAATACATGCATATAACTCCTGTGCTGGCCTCACTGCATTGGCTCCCTGTTCAGGCTAGAGCTGATTTCAAGGTTTTGTTGTTAACATATAAAATAGTGAACGGCCTTGCACCATTGTATCTGACTGATCTTTTAAATTCTTATGTGCCTACGCGGGTGCTGCGCTCCCAAGGGACAGGACTTTTGACTGTACCAAAGGTTAGGAAGAAAACGGTTGGTGAGCGAGCCTTTTCGTTTCGTGCTCCAACATTATGGAACAGTCTCCCAGCTGATATTAGGCTGGCGAGTTCAATTGATGTTTTTAAATCTAAGCTTAAGACCTATTTATTCATTGCTGTGTATGAGTCCTGAATGTTCAGTGATTTCTGATGTTTCTGTATAGTGGTATTATTTCTTACTATTTTTTAATTTTTACTGTATTGTGTGCAATTTAATCTTTATTCCTGTTGTAAAGCACTTTGATGGAAAGCGCTCTATAAATAAATGTATTATTATTATTATTATTATTACCTCAGAACAAGTGCTGGTTTATTTTCACTTCGAGGAGCGAGCTGAGCTGTAAGTGTTTTTATTCTTGTGCTTTGTTCTAATCGCGATATATAATAACGTTAGTGTCTGTAAACGCAAACATAGCCTACTGTTTAAATTTGAATCATGTTTCTGTGTGTGTGTGTGTGTGTGTGTGTGTGTGACTAGTTTTGGATAGATTATAAAGTTTTAACTCTAAAATAGACATCAAATAAGCTTTTGTTAGCAGTTTCTGCTCATATGTTAAATATATAGTATGTTTTGTCAATAAACTAATCAACTAAGAATAGTGTTTGTTCCAATGCAAGCTGTATCAAAATAATGAATCCTTAACTTTGAAATATGTATGATAAAATGTATTGGCCTACTAAGACATTTATGGAAAAAGACCATTTTCTTTTCAAGATGTTTCCAAATCTAACTTTGAACCAATTCTGTAGAATGGCCCATATAACCTATTTGAACAGGATTTGTTTCCAGGTATGACTAAAAATGTGCTTTTGACTTTCATTTATATTTTGATATATATATATATATATATATATGTATATGTATGTATGTATGTGTGTATGTATGTGTGTGTGTGTGTGTGTGTGTGTGTGTATATATTGTCCTTGCATTCTTTCTTGTGTGACACACCTGAATGAAAGGCTCATTAATATGCGGGTCTTTGTCTTCTCAACCACCTAATTATTCACAATGGGGTTGGGCCGTTCACGCCCATTCGCATATTGCCTTGGCTAACAAAAAATATTTTTCACAATTTAAAAGAATCTATTGTGTTATGTGAATGATTAGACAGGATGATTTTCAGATCATTTTGAAGCAAAAACTCTAGGCCACAACTTCCATTAGTCAAAAGTCTTGTGGGCACATATTTAGTATGTGTTTTGTGGCTTTATTTCAGAAACTTTAATTTTTAGTTTTTTCAATAACCATGCATAAACAATATTCTCTCAAAAATACAAACATGTACATACATGTTGCTCACATATTATGGTAGCCCTGTTTGTGCTAAATAGAGTGTAATTTCACCTGTGCCATTACTATGTTTATAAGCAACTGAAAAAAGCACAAATGTCAGGGCATGTCAAAACATCCAAGGACCCCAAAAACACCTTGATCCCCAGAGGGTTAAGTAAGTTCAGTGTTGATTAATTTCCGCTGTAAAAAAAATCATTAGTTATTAATTCAGTCATGTATCTATACAGCAGCTATGGAGAAAACAGTGATGTCATCGTCCAGCTTGGTTTAGTTAACATACAATTGTGTCAATGCAGGCAGATTAGTAATATTGTTTAATATTACGTGTGTTAATTAAATGTATCTAGTTATTCATTCCATGTCCCATTCTTCGTTCCTTGGATGATACATGGCAGCACGTAACAATTTAAAAAAACGCTTTATGCCAAAAAGGTTGTATATAAGGAGAAATGTCTTAAGGTGATGATACACAGGGGAACTTTTTGAGCAATGTTGCTGGGCAATCTTGCCGAGCGATTGTTGCTTGGGCACTTTCCCATTGAAAATGGGCAATAAATTTCTATCTTAAAGGGGTCATATAATGCCATTTTTGTACAAGTTAATATGAATGTTTAGGGTCTAAATGAAAACTTTGTAATATACTTGTATTAAAAATTCTCATTAGTATTTTAAGAAAACACTAATTTTACCTGGTCAAAATCAGCTCTGTTTTCAGCACGCCGTTTCAGTGCATATGCCTTTAAATAATAAACCCCGCCCCTCTATTCTGTGGGCGTTTATTTTTTTTAATTTTTTTTTTATTACAGAAACTGTAATATCTTTTTTAAGTACATACACAATATGTTATATTTGGATTACATTTATGATCAGTACCTTTAACTGTTGTCCTACCATAACCTTTCACCATGTTTTAGTAAGATCCTAGATCCTTAAGGGCATGGGGGGTTAAAGTACCATATACAAATTGATACACATAACATTTATTTTTCTTCTTTTCCCACAATGCTGCTCTGGCTTAAAAATGACCTGGAATCGGGATTGCCTAGACATAGACTGATAACAGGCTTGTGCTAACTGTAGACCACTGGGCTAGTCCACAGACTGATAACGGGATTGTGCTGACTGCAGACTGCTGGGCCGGAACACAGACTGGTAACTGGATTATTCTGACTGCAGGCTGCTGGACTGGTCCACAGGCTGGTGACGGGCTTGTGTTAGTTGCAGACTGATAGGCCGGGACACAGACTGGTAACAAGTTTGTGCTGACTGCAGATCACTGGGCTGGTCCACAGACTGGTAACAGGAATATGCTGACTGCAAACTGCTGGGCTGGGACACAGACCGAGAGCTGGTTTATGCTGGCTGCAGGCCACTAGGCTGGTCCACAGACTGGTAACAAGTTTGTGCTAAATGCAGACCACTGAGATCTGGTCCTCAAACTGTGAGCTGGCTTAAGCTGGTTGTTAAATGCCAGACTGGACGACAGATTATGAGCTGACTTGGGCTGGTTGTTGGATACTAGACTGGTCTGCCGATTATGAGCTGGCATGGGCTGGTTGTTAAATGCCAGACTGGTCCACAGACCGTGAGCTGACTTGGGCTGGTTGTTGGATGCCAGACTAGTCCACAGATTGTGAACTGACTTAGGCTGGTTGTTGAATGCTAGACTGGTCCACAGACCGTAAGCTGACTTGGGCTGGTTGTTAGATGCCAGAATGGTCCACAGATTGTGGGCTCGCTTGGGCTGGTTGTTGAATGCCGGATTGGTCCACAGATTGTGAGCTAACTTGGGCTAGTTGTTGGATGCCGAACTAGTCCACAGATTGTGAGCTGGCTTAAGCTGGTTGTTGGATGCCAGACTGATCCACATACTGTGAGCTGGCTTGAGCTGGTTGTTGAATGCCAGACTGGTCCACAGGTTGCGAGCTGGCTTGGGCTGGTTGTTGGGTGCCAGACTGGTCCGCAAGCTATGAGCTGACTGTAGCTGGCTGTTGGATGCCAGGCTGGTCCACAAATTCTGAGCTGATTTGGGCTGGTTGTTGGATGCCAGACTAGTCCACAGACTGTGAGCTGGCTTGAGATGGTTATTGGATGCCAGACTGGTCCACAGACCGTGAGCTGACTTGGGCTGGTTATTAGATGCCAGACTGGTCTACCGATTGTGAACTGTCATGGGCTGGTTGTTGAATGCAAGACTGGTCCACAGACCGTGAGCTAACTTAGGTTGGTTGTTGGATGTCAGACTGGTCCACAGATTGTGAGCTGACTTAGGCTGGTTGTTGGATGCCAAGCCGGTCCACAGATTGTAAGCTGGTTTGGGCTGATTGTTGGATACCAGACTGGTCCACAGAATGTGAGCTGACTTGGGCTGGTTGTTGGATGCCAGACTGGTCTACAGATTATGAATTGACTTAGGCTGGTTGTTGGATGCCAGACTGGTCCACAGACTGTGATCTGGCTTGGGCTGACAGCAGGCTATCTGACAATTCAACAAACTGTGGGCTGACTTGGGCTGGTTTTTGGATGCCGCGGGCGTTTAGACACAGCGCACGTGAAGTGTTCCCTTGACAACAGTTGAGGGTATATTTTGGAGAGAGAATGGCAGTCTCTTGGAGTCTCTTGAGGACACATCTGTGCAATCGTATCAGTTTGAACCGGAGTCGTACCCGGAACAAGATGATGGCCGCAAAGAAGTTCGACAATTAAGGCTCGAACAGGACGTTTCTGAATGGTTGGTTAACGTAATGTCACTTTGATCTATCTTTGTATGCACTGGCAGGGTAGAGTAGTGAGATACGAACGCTGTGTTTACTGATGTATACGTTAGTTCATTGACAGATTGACGTTACAACTAATGGTCATGAAAAACTTGTTCCCGCGATTTGCAAAGATTAATATAAAGGTTAATACAACTTTACACTCCCTTCTTCTGGAGGTGCAGAGGGAACATAAATAGTTGGTACCGATTATTTTTTCAGGAGCAGCTTCTTAGCAAAACCAGCTTTATACTGACCCTCGTTTATAAAGAAGTCTACGCTAAATTATTCGCGCAAACATGAAAGCATTGACGTTGATCTTGGGGAATATTTCCATCGTAAAAAAAACTCAGCCACTGCGTCTTCAGCGGTTCAAATTTAGGAACATCAAAATGATTTCTGTGTTTGTTATTGCACCCAAGACTAGTAACCCAGTCGTACAGGACATTCACTTCCCATCATGCACAGGGCTGAATTGTACATTTTGAAATAAAGTGATATTTTATGCATTCTTTTTAGCAAGATGAGAAAACGGAGAGACTTGTTTAATGTTCTATTATTATGTTGGTATTTCAAAGTTTCTGTTATGTTAGTATTTTGGGGGGTTACCATTGTGGTGAAGTGTTGAGCCTGTGCTTGGACCGAGGACCTGCTTCCAGGAACTCTGTTTGTGTTAATAATAAAGCAATCACTATAGTAGTACTCTAGTTGAAACCAGTATTGCTTCTAGACTGCCAACACTGAAAACCACATGAGTAAAGAAATGTTATAGTAAGTTTGTTACGTAAATCACAGGAATAAACAAGAAGCATTAATCAGTTATTTGAATAATTCATTTGAAATTGAAAACCATTCATTGTTAATGAACACTATTGATTCTAGTTGTACATCGTTGATTTTATATATATATATATATATATACACTCACCGGCCACTTTATTAGGTACACCTGTCCAACTGCTCGTTAACACTTAATTTCTAAGCAGCCAATCACATGGCGGCAACTCAGTGCATTTAGGCATGTAGACATGGTCAAGACAATCTCCTGCAGTTCAAACAGAGCATCAGTATGGGGAAGAAAGTTGATTTGAGTGACTTTGAACGTGGCATGATTGTTGGTGCCAGAAGGGCTGGTCTGAGTATTTCAGAAACTGCTAATCTACTGGGATTTTCACGCACAACCATCTCTAGGGTTTACAGAGAATGGTCCGAAAAAGAAAAAACATCCAGTGAGCGGCAGTTCTGTGGGCGGAAATGCCTTGTTGATGCCAGAGGTCAGAGGAGAATGGCCAGACTGGTTCGAGCTGATAGAAGGGCAACAGTGACTGAAATAACCACTCGTTACAACCGAGGTATGCAGCAAAGCATTTGTGAAGCCACAACACGCACAACCTTGAGGCGGATGGGCTACAACAGCAGAAGACTCCACCGGGTACCACTCATCTCCACTACAAATAGGAAAAAGAGGCTACAATTTGCAAGAGCTCACCAAAATTGAACAGTTGAAGACTGGAAAAATGTTGCCTGGTCTGATGAGTCTCGATTTCTGTTGAGACATTCAGATGTTAGAGTCAGAATTTGGCGTAAACAGAATGAGAACATGGAACCATCATGCCTTGTTACCACTGTGCAGGCTGGTGGTGGTGGTGTAATGGTGTGGGGGATGTTTTCCTGGCACACTTTAGGCCCCTTAGTGCCAATTGGGCATCGTTTAAATGCCACGGCCTACCTGAGCATTGTTTCTGACCATGTCCATCCCTTTATGGCCACCATGTACCCATCCTCTGATGGCTACTTCCACCATGTCACAAAGCTCTAATCATTTCAAATTGGTTTCTTGAACATGACAATGAGTTCACTGTACTAAAATGGCCTCCACAGTCACCAGATCTCAACCCAATAGAGCATCTTTGGGATGTGGTGGAACGGGAGATTCGCATCATGGATGTGCAGCCGACAAATCTGCGGCAACTGTGTGATGCCATCATGTCAATATGGACCAAACTCCCTGAGGAATGCTTCCAGCACCTTGTTGAATCTATGCCACGAAGAATTGAGGCAGTTCTGAAGGCAAAAGGGGGTCCAACCCGTTACTAGCATGGGGTACCTAATAAAGTGGCCGGTGAGTGTATATATATATATATATATTACAAACAGATTCCCCGGCATTTGTTTTCTTTTATTCCATAGCTGGTGTGTGCAGATTATTTAGCTTGCTTAAAAATAATTTTCTCTTGTTAGTAAAAAATTTTCTGATGCCATTGTTTTCCTTGGATTTGCTTCTCAGTTCCAAGCAATTTTAAGCTTTTCTTGGTTCATTCCATGTTTTATAGGTAACCTCTGTCATGCTAATTCAGGGGTGCGTTACCCGAAAGCATCGTTAGCCAACTATGGTCGCAAGTTCCGTCGTTACCAATAGAGTTCAATGGGAATTGCGATCATAGTTGGATAACGATCCTTTCGGGAAACGCACCCCAGATTAGCACAGTTGGTTTTAATTTAATCTGATTTACTTTAGTTCAGGACTCCATAGTCCGGGTGTAACTAATCTGTACTTAATCTGTTACAGAACGCCATTTTTTAAGACACGGTTAACTATTCTAGATTAAGGCCTACTCCAGGCTTAATTTAAACCCTGTCCAGGAAACCACCCCATTAAGTATTGCACAATACGTTCATATTTAACAAAGCTATTTCTATTTTTTTCAAGTGAAAAAGTATGTTTACAAGCTGTTTAATTCATACAATTTAATTAAAATGTATTAATGAATTAAAACAAAATTATTTAAAACTAAATCAATAAAATTATCCCATGATGGAACCCCTAAAAGGTTATATGAAGCACCCGACAGAACCCTTTATGATTCCATATAACCTTTTAATTCCTTTTCTTAACAGTGTACAGATATGAATGATGCCCCAAATTATGCCGCTGTTTTCCTAAGGGACTAGATTCACTATTTTCATTTTATGGACTATTTTCACCTATTGTTTTAGAACACTGAATCACAAAGGATTTAATTTGGCTTTTTTCTAAACTAATCAACAACAAGCTTTTCATGTCAAAATAGAAACAAACTTCTACAGATATTGCAACACTGATCATCAAACTACAGTAAATTCATACTACATAATATACTACATATTCATACTACAGTAAATTATTTGATCGATTGGCTGTGACAGTGATGATTTGAATATTTATGAATACTTATAATCTATAAACAATTGAGTCACTTTGTATGTTTTCACTTTGACATGAAAATAAAAATTTTTCCTGTTCATCAGTGGCTAAAAAGCCAAATTAAGTCCACTGTGATTTAATTCTGTAACCTAACAAAACATTGCAAAACAAAGAGTCTGGGGGGGTGAATGCTTTTAAAGGCCAATTCACACCGCACCAACAGATGTCGACCAAGTTATCAGATATTCAACGACCCTACAAATGCAAATTTAACATGTTCAATCTCTGAATACAAGCGCCAACTAATGCCAACAGACGCAGACAAGGGTAACACACTGATTCGACAAAACCCGACGAAGTGTCTGTTGCCGTTGTTTGCATCTGTCGGTGAACTGTGAATTGTCCTTAATTTACACTGTACAGGGTGGGATCCATTGACATGGACCAGATCAAACTAGCAACCCTCTAGCAAAACCCAAGCAACAGTGTTGCATTTGTATAGACAAGCAGGAACTAAGTTACATGATAGTCAGAATTTGTAATTAATGATTATGATGAATAGAAAGTTCAAAAGAACAGCATTTATTTGAAATAGGAACATTTTATTAAAGTGTAAAAGATATCCTTGTAAAAGAAAAATTTAATTTCCTTCATAAGAATATACTACTGTGCTATTTTAAACATTCTTCATTTTGTTTTGTTTTGGAGGTCTCTTACAATAGGTTTTCCAAGGTCAAAAAACAAACTTTCATTTACTCGTAATAAACATTGCAGCTCTACTCTCACAGTGTCTGAAATGGTTCGATAAAGGATTTAACCTCTTAATCCTTTCCAAGAGTCTACTCTGCTCTGATTGGTCAGATGGCCCAGACTGTTGTGATTAGTCTACAGCGTGTGTTGGAAATTACCATTCTTCCATTACCATATCTGAATTTCAGCTCCAGATCTTCCTCAGAACTTGTATAGACAGTGATACGAAACAATAACAATGGGACCAGTTTTACCGTATCAATTCCAGCACGAGTCCTGATGAATGGATGAATTGGGGTGCATGCAAAATGGATCTGCTTTCACAGCGCTAAAAAAACAGCGTCTTCTCGACATGTCGACATCATGAACCAAACTCTTCCAGGCCTCCACTAGAACTACAGTTGTGGGTCAAAGTAGACCTTGTTCAGAATCATTTCTATCTAAACAATAACTATTTATTGTGAATTTTGATCTTTAAAACTTGGCAGACATTTTACATTCACTAAAAGCTATATTACACGGTAATGAAAGGTAATATTCGAAAAGCATAATAGGGGCACTTTAAAGGTGAACGTGACAGTTATTTAAAAAAAATTCTAAATAGGTTTGCTTGTTTTAGTTGTAATACCTGGAAATATCTAAATAAAGCAACAAGGGAATGTCCTCAGATTTTCTCTAAAGTTGACATTTGTTTAACAGACAAAACAAACGTGTCAATCTCCAATCTCCAAGTCAGGTCCGGTTTCCCTCTTGACTCAGTCTTGTGGGGCAGCCATAAAAGTTAAACCTCTCATATCAGATCTCACATGAGTTGTGGACCATTGCTCAGGGTGAAGAACTCAAAGAAACAGAGACTTCAAAAGCCAGGAAGTGAATCTGAGATGGGAGACATTAAGCCTGAGGTATGAGCTTATCCCTTCTCAATCAAATCGTATCTCAATGGGATCCTTGTACATCAGCTGAAAAGAGAGGAGCTCCATTTAAACACAGACTTCTGCTCTGAATGATCTCCAAGACAAGGCGTCTCCGCTCCTCCTACGTACCTGACTGAATGGGGAACTTCCTCTCGTTTAATTACAACCTTTAACCGATTTCAAAGGGTGATTCCAGACGGTTAGACGTGCATTTAAATGGGACGGGAGGAAATACAACAATGATGATACTACACAGCGTTTTCATTACATTATTCCTCATTTGTAGGCAAATATTTATTTTGCTGCAATCTCATAAGCATATTTGGCCCATTTACCCAGGTAAATAATTCATAATGAGCTTCAAAATGGGGGGGAAATGACACATTTTATGAACAGAATCACACAAAACAGAACGAAAAGTCAATGTCATATTAAATAAACGTGTTAATGGCATAAAAAAAATTAATGGTGAATATTTTTTATTAATTGCATGTGTTAACCTAATTAAAAACTGTTTTAAAAAATAAAAACAGTTTTGCAAGAAAATGGGATCGCTATTGGATTATATTCTCTGCGAAGGATGCATGCGATGCTGCCTGAATTTGGCCAAAAGAAGGTATATTAGACAAATCAGTCCTACTTTATATAGGTGTCTTTAACTACTATGTAATAACACTAAAATTAATCAATTGATGCAATGCACTTATTGTGTACAGTACATACATGTTTTTACGTTGTACTTATATTTTTTAAAAAAATACCTGCATGTAACATGCTGGTTTGTAGTGAAAACAGCTTCACTGTTTACTGCACTTAGTTATTGTTCTAGTTATTTACTAGCAGCTAATGAATTGGAAGTCAGAAAAAAATACGGGGGATACAACAGCTTTTGCATTGGGAGATTAATGCTGACTATGTAGGCAGCCCACTAGGTTGTGGAACAAAGCCTTGGAGTGAAAGTCACTGTGACATTACGATCTCACACCCGACGCGTAGTGGTGTTGTCAGAGGTTTTGTTAAACAGGTGACAATTGGTCTATTCTGTTTCCAAACACACTTGGTTAGAGTCATGCTTTTCTTTAGTGTCTGCATACCATGAGACCGTCAACACATCCAGAACGGATTGCAAGCATAGAAGCTACCTCAAGACCGTTTGTTCAGTTCCAGACAATTGGAGCGTGCCGTAATTGTTCGGGCATGATGGAAATAATTTAGTCACAGTGGTGCTATTATACAGCAACTGGGAATGGTATCCCTAGAATGATGAGTTTGAGCGGACGTCTTTCTGTATGGGTGGCCCGGTTCCTTCAGGGGAACATTGACATCAGCCGTGAAAAACTTGCAGTCTGAGGCGGCAGCCAAGCAAGGGCCTCTATGTCAAGACGCGTAAGATAAGCAGACTTTCTATTTCTGTTCCACGTCTTTGTTTCTGATTTAACACTTGCATGATGCAACTCTCCAGTTATTTGACTGTATATGGTCTTTAGTCGATTGGTAGTAGTAGGGTTAAAGTAACCAAGTAAAGTCTGGTGAGTATCTGTCAAATGTGAGCATTTGGCATAACGGCACTGGGTAGTCGCACAAAGACCCAGTAACAAAACCAATGACCTCACAAATATCAACTTAAACCCACTTTATGCCCCACCAGCAGTGTTTTAACTTAAGAAAACAGACATTTTCGTCTTAGGAAATAGTTTAAAGTTAGGATAGGCAGTTTTCGGAGATGCTAGCAATTCCAAGCTCTCTTTGAAAGCATAAGATCCCACGCTCCCTTCAGAGCGTCTCCAAACCCACGCCTCCTTCAGAACACATGAACGCACACAGCAGGGAGCAAACAAAAGCGTCACGAGACACAACATTAAACTACCTCATGTCTCAAAGCACATAACATTACAATAATAATGAACATAAACAGTTACCTGAATGCTGCAGATTCATTCCGGCCTTAATAGTGTTGCCAATGAATCGCATAAATTCAAGTCACGAACTGGTCCGAGTATAACATCACAGATTTCCATCTCTTCAAAATTACAGTGTTAAAATTGCAATGTTTTTGGAGCAAATCACCTACCCTACCTTTTAAACTGTGTTTGCAATATTACAATGTGATACATTTGCATTTTAAAATGTTAAAACGAGAGCAGCTTTTAACTTAAACTTATTTAATTTAATTATTTTATTTTATTTCGCACCATTTAATACAACGTGTTGCCCAAAATCACAATCTAAAACAATGAAACGACACTAAGACAGTAGCAATTGAAACCCTTTCGTGAGAGTTCGCAAATAGTATTCAAAAGTTGTGATTTTAAAAATAGCCGATGGATTTGACAGATCTATCAGAGAGAGGGAGATCGTTCCAGAGTTTGGGACCCACTCTGGAGAAATCTGTCACCCTTATGTTTATATTTTGTCCTGGCAAAACAGAGGAGATTTTGATTCTCCAATCTCAGGGGTCTATGGAGTGTAGACTAACAACATACTGGAAAGATAAAGAGGAGCTAGATTGTGTAGAGCCTTAAAAACAAGTATGAGTTTCTTACATTAACATGAACCTTTTTACACCAAGCTTTTTGCACGTTTCAACGTCATGGTTAAAGATACACAAATTTTTTGTCGAATAACCAAGATCAAAAGTAAGCACAAATTAACTGTTTAGGCTGCTTGGTTTTTGCGTTTTTTTTATTTTAATTTCCAAGAGCATATGATTTGGGAAAAAAAAGGTAAACCTCCTTCCCTCCGGATTATGCAATACTGGAAATTATCCATTTCAAACTGTGATTTGTCTAAACATAAAAACTACTTATAATGACAAAACGGCTCATTTTAAAGTATGGATTTCATGTTTGAATGCAGTTTGAAAAATATAGAATATGCAGTTTTTTAAGCAATATAAGTAAATTATTTATGCTATGAGTGTCATGCAAACAAATCACAGAACCTAATAAATGCACAAACTTAAACTGAATGCATTCATTTAAATACGAAAAAAATATGAATTGACTAATCAGAAAACACGACTACTTCTGAATGTCTGTAAATGGAGAAAGATGCTTTTTGGGATGGTGTAGTAACATCATCCACCAGCAGGGGCAAACTTAGCCATACTAGCCAGCCAAACCTTGACCTTGTCAAATAATATATGCTGCCTTATAACATAATGTACTTAGTATCGCATGTGTCCTTTGTAGAGAGTACTTTTAAAAATATAAAAACACTTATAATTCATCAAATGGCAACAACAAAAAATATTGGTAAAAGTAGCCTATGTAAGTGTTATTAAAAATGAACTATTGTTATTTTCTTTTTTACCATTATCAAACTCTAATCTATATATATATTTTTTTATTGTCAGACAGAGTTGTTGTCTATAGAGACATCTCAAATCACTTGTGTACACTATTGTTCAAAAGTTTGGGGTCATTAAATTGCTTAAACGTGACAGTAAAGACATGTATAATGTTACAAAAGATTTCTATTTAAAATAAATTATGTTCTTTTGATCTTTCTATTCATCAAAGAATCCTGGGAAAAAAAGGTAGGTTACAGTGGCTGTTTCAGAAGAACGAGAGTAGGATCCAGAAGCAGCAAACATTTATTCAAACAAACATAATAAAAGTAAATCCAGACACGGGCAAGGAAGGCAAACAAAACTGACAACAAGCACACACGTAACATTCAAAGAAGGACAGCACCAGGGGCCTATACCATGAATGTATGTTTCAGTTTTGTTTGTGCCAACCCTGGATCAGCTGTGAGCAAAGTGACACATGTCTGATGCGATAAAGTCACTCCCCCCGTTTCTACTCCAAATTAAAGTTCACTACATAGCAAATCATTTTTAAAGACAAAATCATTTGGCTTTTAGCAATGCTTATTTAGAATAATAATTTTGTATGATTTAGATATTATTTATGTAATTATTATACCCTTAATCCATTAAGTATGTACAATTTTACTTTATCAATAATTATTAAGCACTTAGCTTAAATTAATATAAATATAATATAAAAGGTAATATAAATAAGCTCTAGAATCAATAGATAAAGCTATAAAAATGACTAAATGTGAGCTTAAATGTTCAATTCTCTCTATAAACTACAGTATATAAACTAACTTCACAACTTCTACTTGCACTGATATAGCAAGATTTTTTCTTTTAGTTGTCCTCTTTCATAGACAGCTATTTTCCTCTTGGTTAGTAAATTTACATAATTTCTTCATATTTTTAAATCTCGTAATATTCTGCAGAAGAAAGAAGTGAATCGCGCTGCTTCTCTCGTGGGAAGTGAATCGTAGTTTCATTGTTCCACCCCATGTGATCGGCTGTTCACTACTGATGTCATATCTAAACTCCTAATCTCAGGATCAAAACCTGAGATGACAGAGAAAGTTGATGATCAACATCATGGTACTAACAAAGCCTGGTTGGGTTGGGTTGGGTTGGGTTGGGTTGGGTTGGGTTGGTTTGGATTGGATTGGATTGGTCAACTCGAAACTAATTCTGTAACCCTGAGTTTGTTAAACTACCATCATGGTACGAACCCCAGACAAGAAACACTTTGGTATTTATACACAAGATAACAAGGGAAAGGTGAAGGTGATTTGTAGTCGTGGAAACTAACAAGGGTAACTATGGTAACAAACAAGGGTGGCTATAGGAACAAACAATGGCAACAGAAAACACTTCAACATAAAAGTCCTAACACAAAACAGGAAACCCCAGGCTGGGATCATGACAATTTTACAATTATACTGTTTTTACTGTATTTTTGAAAAAATAAATGCAGACTTGGTGAGCATTAGAGACCTATTTCGAATTGCAAACCTTACCAAACCCAAACTTTTGAACAGTAGTGTATGAGTTTTAATTTCTAATAGGATACTGTCTTATTAAATAGCTACCTCTCTAAAAAGAAAAAGCCACAAAGTTCACAATGTTGTAGTTTTGGAACACAGCTCAAGAGCAGATCACAGTTCAGTGTGCATTCCCCAGGCTAGAGAAGGGTTTGCTGGGTGAATATGAGTCAGCTGGCTCTGCTGTTGAATGGCTGAAATCCAAGGGGTCAGGGGAGGGGAAGTGACACAACTATATTCAAATGCCCCACACAGAGAAATGTGAAAACGGCAGGTGGCCAGGACTCACGGATCGGCTGAGGTTCTGAGATCTGTTCTGAGTTTAGGAGAAATCAAAGTTACAATGATGAAAACTTTGGATTAAAAATTCATGGACTGACGTTCTCAAGACCCAACGGCATGTTTATATAATTGAGCAAACATTTCTCTCTTGTTTTTGTGTTTCTCCATCAATGACTGAATACTGACGGGATTATGTCAGAATGCTTAATAGTCCATTTAAAAAAATACCTGAATAACTTTAACACATAAACTGCATTTTATTTTTTCATTTTCTGAAGAAATTGTAAGTGTTAATGTTAAGATCACTGACAGGATTTTACTTTGGTCTGGCTGATTGCTATGGTGCAAAAATAACTAACACATGTCCTCCAATGGCTTAAAATACTTCTAGCTAAATTTAGGTTTTACAATACAATTTTGTGGATTTAATAAAAAATCTATTTTATTTTTGAACATGTTTTGAGGTTTGTGTATATGTTTGGGTCATATTTCACCCCACAAAACAGAAATTTTGCATTTAAAAATTAGAACCTAAAATATATTTTCAAGTATTTTATGCTATTTTAAAGGTTCCTAATTTAGTTTTGGAGGTCTCCTTCAACAGGTTTACATGCATCAAAGGTCAAAAAACACTTTCATTTTCTCATAATAAACATTGCACATCACAACTTTTTTCAATAACTCTCATTCAGTCTATCTAAATCCCTTCTTTCCGTGAGCTACTCTGCTCTGATTGGCCAGTCGGCCCAGTCTGTTGTGATTGGTCTTCTGCTTACAGCGCATGTCGGAAACAAAACAACCTTACCATAACTGAATTTCAGTTCCGGAGGCTTCCTCAGGCCTCTGCGATTGTACACACTGACAGTAACGATGGCGTAGATTTTACCATGTGAATCCGAGCGTGAGTCCAATGATGATACATTGGAAGACCTAGCTATTCAACCAGAACCTCCATCGCCTCATAGACCTCATGGAGATTTGACTAAGAAGCAATCGTCAAAAGGTTCATAGGCGTCATTTACGGGGGGGACGGGTGGGACATGTCCCCACCACTTTTTGCCAGGGTCGATATTGTCCCCACCACTTTTGAAACATCTCGCGTCACGGATGTAACAATACAAATAAAACATCTCCAGTTAACTAGCAGCATTCGTTTCATTCATTTGTTAAATAAGACGCGATCTAGCGCTGAAATGTGTTGTCTTCACTCGGACGCGCGCTTCAATCCGTTGCAGAGATTCTATTCGTTCCAGAGAAATCACAATTCAAAATGCACACAAACGTGTCCCTGCTTCTCTGGGTTCTAATCCGCACTCGTATAGTTTTTTTTTCCCTCATCAAAACCGATAATGTTTATCAGTGATAAAGTATATCAAGATTCTTGATATACAACCACTGATAAACATTATCGGTTTTGATGAGGGGAAAAAACTATACCGAGTGCGGACTAGAACCCTCAACCCCCGACACGCTTGGCAAAAATTCTGCCACTGGACTATCACAATACATATGCAACGCAGGCGGATCTATGTATTTATTCACGTAAAAATTCTCGATTCTGACAACATTATATTAGATCTCATTTTACGACCAATTAAACCCAAAGTACCATCACATTTTTGGTCGGACATCATACATTTTTATTTATTTCAATCAGTAAGCTACAGGACATCGTCTTTCAAACCATGACCTGCGCGAAAGAGAAAAAAGAATGAATGCGTCATTGTACCCAGCACTTTTGAAAATGCCCTTCCGAATGCGTCTCTGTCCCCACCACATTTCAAACCAAACTGACGCCCATGAAAAGGTTATACTGCTGTTGTATCGCTGTGGTAATTTTAACCACTGACTCTTCACATCCTCATCCTTTGGTAGTTTTTACAAAGAGAATTTGCTTTTGCAGAGTAGAAAACAGCATTTTCCCGACATGCACAACATGAACCAGCTACAGTGTGTACAGCAGTTGAGGGCGGGTCAAAGTAGACGTTGTTTGTGAGGTCACGTATGCAGGTCACGGAAGTGAGACTGGCATTCCTGACGACTCGTTTAGGCGGTTCAGAGTCAATTATTTCTTTTGGGAGACAATGGGTCTCATTCACTAAGCATGCGTACGTATTTGTGCGTACAAACGATTTTTAGAACAAATCACGATTCACCAAAAAATATGTATTCTAAATTTACGAAAAAAATATAGGAACAACTGAAACCAATCGCACGCAAAAAGCACTTACTCGGTCAGCCTTATAATCGTGTTGAGAAGTTATATATCATCCTAACACGACTATAATTATATTTAAGTATGTTGCATTAATTGTATTAAATAATCCATATACAAAATTATATAATAAAATTATTAAATAATACAATTTAATTTTATCTTAATTTCATCATACACAGTTAATGAGTAAGAAAATCTGCGAGGTTTCTCTGAATAACGCAGAAATACGCGCATGTACAGCTGGCTAATGAGAGGTCTGCTAATCTGGGTCTGAATTTATTGTGAGAATGGCACACTTGGCATTGCTCGAGGTTCGGGCGAGAGCGCGTCTGCAAACAGCGGCAAGTTTGACGAGAGTGGCGAAAGGCTGTAAGGAAAGCGTATACGGAAAGCCCTTATTTTGAGATGTTTGGGCGTGTTTTATGCAAATGACTAACCTCGTGCACACGCCCGCTCATTTAGAATACTCCAAATTCACAGAACGATGTTAAGAACAAATTCATGTGTGTACGTCTTGTGAATTAGGCGGATATTTTCGTGAGAAGTTCTCCTGTGCGTACAAATACGAAATAATCCACGCAAATATTAGTGAATGAGACCCAATAACTTTATTTATTGTGCACTTTCGACTTTACAATTTTGCAGGCTGTTTACAGTCACAGACAGCTATTACACACTGATTGAAAGGTAATATTCGAAAAATCATAATAGGGGCACTTTAAAATGTACATGTTTTGAAGAACGTTAAGCTCGTTGGTCATTGGGTGGTTGCTACAGTGTTGCTATGCTGTTGCTATTGTGCTAAAATCACTGTAAAATGTCCTTTTGTGGCTTAAAAGGACTTTAAGATTTTGGCTTTTTACAGATTGCAAGAGATATTCCATTGTATTTTTTTTTGGTATTTTACATTCCACAAAGAAACTATGAGAAGCATTCAACAAAAAAAAGAGCAGTTCAGCCAGACATACTCACCAACTGTGTCACAAGGCTCATCTTTGTGGACACAAAAATCTGTTCTAGAGAGAAAACAAGACCAGAGACACAGATGTTAGCTAATAGGAAAGAAAAATCACAAATAATGTTTCGGTCATATATTACATTTTCGCAGCATTGAGATTAAACAGAGAGCATATGTAGACTGTTGTCTCATCATATTTCCTGCATTTAATCTCACATGTGTCAGAGATCTCAACAATGGCCACATTTCCACCGTCGGGCCAAACCGTTCTCTTTGCTTAACCGTTCCATTCTGTGTCGATCCGGGCCAGCCGGTACTGATATGGTTTCATTTTCCACTATTGGGCTGATAACGGAGCTCTTTGGAATGTAATATACAAATGTGCCAGTCGTTGCCTTGGTAACGCATCGGTTTACTGATGGTATGAGATGTAAATAGCGACCGCGTAATGGAAGATGATCCGATATTTCTTTACATTTTTTTTTATTAATTTGTGTTTACATCACTCAAATAGCCCACTTAGCCAGCTACAGAGAAACTGGTAGCCAGGCAACAGTGCCAACCATCCCAACCGTGCAGAGAACTCCGGGTCAAGAACGGTTTGTAATCTTGCCATGCCGAACCAGGCTCAAGTGAAAACATAACTGGAACCGGTCCTTACCACTCTTAGAACCGTTCGGCCCGACTGTGGAAAAGCGGTGTCCACACTATCCTCAGATACCAAAAGTCAGAGCTCCTAATATGAACTCAAACATTTCTCCTTTAATTCTTCCAAGAACGAATTGAGCTGTATTCTATTTACATTAATTATTACTTTATAACTCTGTGTTCTTTCAGTATGTCAATTATTGACTAATTTGTGTCTCTTGTTTCTCACAAGACAACTGACATCTGAGGCTAGATTGACACAAAGAAACATAACTGAGATGTGCATTGCCTCCTGGTGCACATTCATTTTCTTGCATATTAATTATGTATAAGAGAAATAAACTAACCAGTTTCAAGACAAAGAAAAAAGCAAACATAAAAAGCAAAAAAGATTTAGGAAACGGAATGAAAAGCTGATATAGAATATCTTGAGAAGTATATGTTTATCTGAAAATGTTTTGTGTTTGTTTGGATGCCATTTGCCCGAACCTGACCTCTGATGGTTAAATAATGTGGGAAAACCACAGCGCTGTTGCTGAAACCGTGTGCTCCTGTCCCCTTATGTGGCTTTCCTCTATTGGTTTAGGGAGTAACACTTCAAAATATCAGCAAATTAATCGAATCCAGCTCATGTCATGCTCGACTCTTGAAACGATTTAGGTTTCATGAGGATTGAACCAGCCACAATGCTCAAGAGCAACCAGACAAGAGTAGCATGAACTCAACATGACACCAAAACTTCAGACAGAGATGGCAGTAGAGCGTTGCTGTGACTTCTGATGCATAAAACCACTAACTAGCACTCAAAACTGACAATCAAACCCACTAAGGTGAATCACACAAAGCTTGTAAAAGAACATGTCTGGGGTTATATTTTACCCCAAAAATAAACTTTGCATTTAAAAATATTTTTGTGGTAACATATGTTCCAAAAAAATATTTTACAAATTAAATAAAATAAAACCATTTCACTCCAAAAAATGCATTTAAAAATGTAAAACCTAAAAATCCATGATGTGAATCTCCCATTCTCCATCACATCTCAAAGGTGCTCTATTAGATTGAGATCTGGTGACTGTGGAGGACATTTGAGTATAGAATGAGTATTTGAGTACAGAATGTTTTCTGTGAGGATTATGTTTAGGGATAGAGTTAGGGTTAGCAGATAGAACATACAGTTTGTACAGAATAAAAATCCTTATATCTATGAAAAGTCCCCATAAAACATGGAAACCCGTTATTTTACCAAAAATTGATAGTTTCATCCAGACTTGATTGATTGATTGATTGATTGATTGACTGACTGACTGACTGACTGAAGATCAGTGCTAATAGTTTTTTGCCACTACAGCAGGGCTAATGTGAGTGTGCTGAGAATTATGTCAGAGCTCTGTGGTCCTATGGAACAAACAGTGAATGTCTAATAGCCAGGGCTGGGTGTGAAATGGCAAACAGATGCTTTAAAAGGGGCCATTTTCCCACGTACCCATCTGATGACTGAGCAAGGTGCTGACAGCTTCACGTCAGCATCTGGGAACAAATCAATGTGAAGTTGCACTATACATACTTCAGGGCTCAGGGTGTCTCTGGAGAAGTGCAGACAGACAGAAGAGGGCAGAGAGAGCGAGCGAGAGGCAGAAAAAAAAAGAAAGAGACTAATGCAAACACCAAACAAGACTTGATGTCTGGATATCATCCAGTCTCACTTACAAAAAGCAGCATTGGCCCCCCCACTTCCTGACTGGCCTGAATTCAAACAGATTTGTCCCCACATTACATGCAGACAGCACAGCTCCTCCCCGCCACCAAAGGAAACCCATCTGACATCCAAGAATATCTAAGAGACTTTGTTTTTTTGCTTTCTCAGCACAATAAGAGTTGCACCAAACACTAACAAACAAACTAGACAAGCTCCTTGCTAAAGCACAATTAAACAACCCATCAGGGTCAACGTCAGTTCAAGCAGAAGGTACCTTTGAATCTCTCAATAAGCAGTCGACATTTAGGATTGAAAAGCATTCCTGAGTCTAGCACAACCATGTTCAATGCCTTCAAATCTTCTAACAACAAAAAGCTAAAGATGTCTGCTGTGCTTCCTCTTGTAATTGGCATTGTCAGGGCTGAACTCCAGCAGCCTCCAAGCCTGTAATTTGACTTTTTGACTCCAAACCATTTTTGAGCTTAAACAATAAATAACAGGTGAGGAGAGCCAGAAAACTACAAAAGTCATAATTATCTAGTTTGTTTCATTTAGTGTTTGTTCAATTATTTCAGTAATGTCTGTTTTTGTGCCAGATAAATACTGCTCTGATTTTAGAAATAAATGATCTGATATTCAAGTTATATAATTAATATAACAATGTCTAATATAATATTACATATCTTTAATAGTCAATTTCACATACGGAACAAGAAACATCTGGTATTTATGCAATGGTTTTCCATCTTTTAGGCTTATTATTATTCACATAGCACCAAATGATGTTGAAAATTTGTGATGTAATTTACTGGAAATTAACTTGTGCTGTTATCATTAACTAAAACTACAAATTTGTGTCTCTTGAAAAAAAAAACTTTTCCTAAGTCAGTCAGTTTAATGTAATTTAAGTTGAACCAAGTTGATTATACTATACAACTCGATTTTAAGGCAGCAAGTTGAAATTAGTGTAAATTTTCTACAGTGTAACTTTTTTCAAAAGAACACCTTGACTGCATAGTGTACTTTAAATTACGAGTTTGTTGATGTTTTGGATGCTAGTTTTAGAGTAGTTTCCCCAACACTGGTGGTACGACAAGTGGGCAACAAATGACAAACTAAAACATCAAAGGACCTTTGAGATGGTTAGACAGAAAAAATAAATCAAATAGGCTTTTAGAAAAAGAGAATTAACAAAGAAGTTGTTGTTTACTAAACATCAGACAGCTAAGATGGATGTCTCTTGTTTTGAGTCTACAATCATCAAACATTTGCAACATACGTGCTCTGCAACATGTCTCTTTGGCTGTCTGATGTCCCTCTATTCCAAAGCGTTTTTGATGTGGGCTTCTGGTTTCCCTTCCTGTTCCTTCACAGCTTAAGTGAATGTGACACACAGCTGGGTGCTGAAGACGAATCCCGTTTAGCCAAGGATGGCTAGGAATGGATACAGTTAGGCATACTGATTTCCATTAGCGCTGACATGGGGGACTGTCACAACTGCTGCAAAACTGTCCAGGCGAAACCATTTCTAACCTCATCCTGCATAACAGTAACTAATGCAGCTTTCCTTTCAACTCGGAAAGTCAGTGCAATAGAAGGACTGCAATTATTTTTTATGCACAGCTTGTCAGTGAAGCACAGCTCTGTGATCAATAGTAAATGCTGCTCCATCTGAAAGCACTGCGAGTTTGAGTCGCTTATAACGTGCAGTTGAGAGCCCTCTCTGGATTTCAGATGGAGCAGCATTTACTACTGATCACAGAGCCGTGCTGCACTGACAAGCTGCGCATAAAAAAAATATGCAGAAATACTGCGCATAAAAAATAGTCGCAGCCTTTGCCAAATCGCGTGTGGTTTAATTTCGATTAATTGTGCAGCCCTACTTCAAATATAACAGCAGAGTTTCTATTTTGTTTCTTTGTACATCAACCTCAGAGCATCAAGGATTTATGGTCAGAAGTCAGAGATATAAAATGGGATATATCCTGCATCTGACTTTGGATGGAACGCAGCTTAAAACTAGCTTACTAAATATCTATCTATCTATCTATCTATCTATCTATCTATCTATCTATCTATCTATCTATCTATCTATCATAAAACATGAAAACAAGACTTTGGTGCACATTCAACTTTTGATGCACAATCCTGGTCCACACTCAAGTTACGAGAGTGACAACTGCATTTAAATTCAGGAGTGAATCACTGTAAATTCTGTTCCATATTCATAAGGACAGCAGTTGCTCACTTTAACCTGTAATAATTTTAGATTGTGAATGCATTGTTGTGGATGATACTACATGGTAGCTGTACTGAGACAGCATCACTCCACCTGAAATAGTTCTTTAAAATGCACAAAATGAGCACAGATTGGTAAGTTAGGATTTTATGAGGGGTCTTAGTGAAGGGCTGATTGTGTTCAGAATGAGTTTAATCTCTTAGAAGAGCAGTGAAAAGCGCATCTATGTGGCCGTAGATACGTTAAGAAGATAATCTTTCTTCAGTCAGCAAGTGCCGAGCGAGGGACGAGCCACTGTCAACTCCTACAAAGCTGTGAGAGGGGAAACCGAGGCGCACCTTGTCAAGCCTTAATTTGCTTTGATGCATTCTCGCTGCCCCGAGCCATCTTGGCATGCAAGACGAGACAGATGTTGCTCCTGTACCTCGCATCCTTATAGAGAGTTCCTTTTGTATGCCAGCGGAGATCATATTTAACCCGGCGCAGGGGGAACAAAGGCACTCTCTGTGTGAGCTCGCTCTCCCTGCGAGCTTCTAGGGTCCGGGATGACAGATATTATCTGACAGGCTCACATGATTCGTTTTAACAAAAGGATTTTCTTTTTCTTTACTTTTTTTGACTCTGAAAATTACAGTACGCTAATAAACCCTAATCCCACGCCGGGAATGCAGTGTTTTGGCCGCCGCTAGTAATCTGTCGTACTGAAAAGATGAAGATTGAGAGCAAACTTGCCTCGCTGACAGAAGGATTATTAGGGTCTATCACAGCTCAGATACTGGCAGGTTCAAATTGTGTTGGATCTCAATAAAAGGGATGAAAAAAGGTTAAATCTGTCTTAAACAACCAAGAGCTGAAAGATACAGGACTTCAAAGGATGTGAGTGACAAAACGGAAAGTGAAAAACGAAGAAAAAAAAGAAAAAGAAAAGATGGACGGCGATGGAGAAAGAAAAGCGAAATGAAGAATAATATCTGTGCAGATGTGATAGGCCCAAAAAGTGTTTGGATGCAGAAATAACACTTAAAATATCTGAATGCAATTGCATTACTTTGCAAGGATCTCAAATGCTGCATGATCTTTTAACTTTCTTCATTGTTTTTGGTCAATGTCTTTTAATCAACTGGCGTATTGGTAATTTTTGTGGATGTATGAAGCTCTACTCAAGTTCACACAGGTGTGGGGTTCATTACATTAACTATGAACATGATCCAGTAATATATCTACTAACAGTGTTTTGCTCGTGCTATCTTTCTTTAAATAAATGAATTATTAAATAAATGAAATGAATGAAATAATTGTTGGGGTCATTCTATGATTGTTTAAGCATGATTAATCATTACCTGGTGACCAGCACAGCCACGTCCACAGGAGGAGGGTCATCTCTGCTCCCAGGAACATGATTGCTACCCAGGTATCGTGCGCCGTATTCCTCATGCTGCCAGTGACAGAAGCTCTCCAAGGCTTTTTCGCCATGATGGCCCACCTTCAGCTTTTCCTGAGAGCACATTGGACAATATCTGAGCATTAGAATATAATTATAAGACTATGATACAGCAAAGGTTTAAATTAAATGTTTCCCACTTTATTTTGTAAGGAATAACCTTCAGTGGTCATTTAAACATGATCTGCCCAGTCACCTTACATGCTGGTGAACTGCAGGATTTATTTTTTCCTTTAAAACAGTAAGACATAATGAATTCTGTCCCAAACAGCCTCGTTTTCATTTGCCTCAAATTAAATATGACATCTACTTACAGGACTAAATAGTTTACTCTTCAAGCCAGTGGATTTTACTTTAAAGACCCAATAAAATTGGCGAGAGCAGTATTTCCTATTCACACAGGAAAGGGGGCACACAAATCAAATTTGGGCTTAAACAGCCTTTATGGTGTTTACATGAATCATGATTTGCTACTTTGCTACTTCCTAGTCATTATAGAGAGTGTTTTATTAGACAAAAGTTTGTTTACACTACCGTTCAAGACTTTGGGATCAGTAAGATTTTTTTATAAATGATTATTTACTTATTATTTTAATACTTTTATATAACAAAAAGGACACATTAAATTGACCAAAATTAAAAAAAACTTTTACATTGTTACAAAATCATATTCAAATAGATGCTGTTCTTTTGAACTTTCTATTCATCAAAGAATCCTGAAAAAAATGTGTAACTGTTTCTACAAAAATATGAAACAGCACAACTATTTTCAACATTGAGCACCAAATCAGCATATTAGAATGATTTCTGAAGGATCATGTGACACTGAAGACTGGAATTATGATGCTGGAAATTCAGCTTTGCATAACAGGAATAATTTTTTTTATATATATATATTTATTTATTTATTTATTTTCAAACAGAAAACAGTTATTTTAAATTGTAATAATATTTCACCATATTACTGTTTTTACTGTATTTTTGAACAAATAAATGTAGCCTTGGTGAGCATAAGAAACTTCTTTCAAACACATTAAAAAATCTTACCAATTCCAAACTTTTAGTGTGTGTCTCTGCATGCATGATCAGCAATATTTTTGGTCCAATTTTAAATGTGTATCTAATAAAAGTCTGTCAACTTGTAGAAGTACACCAGCACATATTGTTTAGCATCAAAAATAAAAGTCTCCATGGGATCTTTAATTTCTTTATGAACTTCCACTGACATAAACGTGGTCTTTATTGATTCATCGATCACACAACGCCATCAAAATGGCTTTGGAAATTGCTGGTGTAATTCGGCTGGACTTGAAGTCAGTTTGTTTCAAGCATCTCTAAACCCATAATTTCCCTGATTTTATCTTCCTGATATCAGAGATTGTGAGTCCAAAAGGTTTGCCCTGAAGCAACAATACACACACACTAATGGCTATTCAGTGACATCCTGACATACGTAATTTTACACTTTAGATGTGAGTACTCAAAAAAACCTTCTCGCAATCCAGCAATAAAATGGAGGGGAAAACCAGTAGTTAAAACACACACACACACACTGAGCAAGATAACATCGCAGGTCCTGAAAATAGGAATAAAACAGCAAGGGAGTGGATAAATGGTTGAGTAACTACATACATAGATCTGGTTGTTAATCTAGTGTGTGTACATCAGAGGGTCACACTTACTGGACGGGTGTGCAGAAGAACTAACTTGGTGACCCGGATGTTGAGCCACACACCCAAACTCTGGTGTTGAAACATGTTATAAACCTATACAAAGAGAACAAGACAAGAGAATTAACTTACTGATCAAATATGCAATATCACATATAAAAATAAATATTACAAAGTTTATGTGGCGAGCAGGACGAGGTCGAGGGCTGTGGGAGGACGGCGCGAGGCCAGTGGCGTGACTACTGATCTTCACGGTCGTCGCTCCTCCTTTTATGCTTCCGCTCCTCCATGAGAGATGTGAGACCGGTGCGTAGCGCAGGTGTCGCTCATCACTCATCACGCCACCGGCCTCACACCGCTCTCTCACGGCCCTCGACCTCGTCCTGCTCGCCACAGTTCAGTTTTGAAAGTTATGCTATTGTTTAGCAGTTGACCAGTTTGGGTTTAACAATAACCAAAGACAAAGCTTTGATGGAATACTTACTTAAAATTCAGTTAAAATATGTATACACTCAAAACATGAAGAATCTACTATTTAGTAGTCAAAGATAAAGTGTCTGTTAAATGCCAAGCAGGCACGTTATAAGCTGACGTTGGTCTCAAAATAGCCCGATATAACAGCTAGGCCGATAAGTTATCTGATATTGGGCTATTTTGATACCAACATCAGCTTATAACATGCCTGCTTGGCATTTAACAGACATTTAATACCATTACATTGAAGTGAATATAAAATAAATCTGAGAAAATACTGTAGACTCTTTGAAGTCATTGTCTCAATTGTAACAAAGCAAAAATGGAGTTTCAGTTGGTAAGTTCGATTAATTTCTGTGAATTAGTTCAAACTGTCTTTTTGAATTAATTAATTCAAAACACTGATTCAATGACTCAGTTTTTTGTATTGGTGAGGTTTTATTGGTTAAATACCGTTGGCCAATAAACAGTTCCAAAATCTAGAGACACCTTGCGCAGATAATGCTAAATCTTGTGTAAATACTGAGTAAAAGCATCGCCATTTGCCAATTCAATCTCAGCCAATTTGCTACACAATAACTTCTGATTTACAACATGCAGTATCTCTATATAAAGGAAGATAAAATAATCAAGAAAGAAATAGAGTTGAGCTTTCATCACCCTCACAGAGTAAGCTGTGTGATTCACAATACAAAATTTGTACTATTGTACAGAAAAAAAAATCAACGACAATTCCATGCGGGGTAAAGTTAATGAAGAAGTATAGAGCTCAACTGAAGGGAGGATTCAGATATTGATGAGTAACCAGCATCTGGAGGGGAATATCAGAATAACAGCACGATTTTCCACAGTGTTGTCGAACTCGTCTGTGAAGAATGGATTTATAAGGTCCTCAGGGAGGACAAAAGGAGGTGTACTTTCTTACAAAATCCCACACATCTGGGCAATTCATTTATTTTTACATTAATCTTCATATGACTCATCATTGTCATTAGAGATACAGTAGAGAGGGCCGTTCTTGAATTGATGAGCTTTGCTTTACCACAGCAGATGCAGTGAGGTGTTGTTTTGTGGACTGTTTTACAGATCAGTATTTAGTTTGCTTGTACTTTATTACACAGGCTTGTTTCCAGACGCTCGCAGCGCACACTGTGTTTACGAACCTGTTCTGAATGAGAGTGAGGTCATTCACTCTCGGATGAACTGAAATACACAAATCAAGAAAAATTTGCGCTGAAAAGACATGAAAAGTTATTTTAGTGGCTGACCTTATTGCATATGCATTTGTAGGAGTTTCCCTTTCAGACGTAACATTTATGGGAGGAGAGTATTTAAATGATTCATGCAAGGTGATTTACTAAGGTTTGCACTGGTCAATTTACTGGTGTTTGTGACATTATTTACCGCCCAAAAAAAGCATGTCTTAAACCAGACGCTTGTCACAAGTGGACAAGCACGCATCTGAGGCGGCGTTGGTGACACGTTGTATTAGTCGTTATATTTGATTATTAAATAATTAATTTCATTTCATTATAAATCACATCAAAACATTTTACAATCCTACTAGCCCTTTATTTAGATTAAAAACCATTCTCATTCATTTGGTGAGGAACATAGCGTTTTGAGCAGCATTTGCAAACCCTGTCATGCTGTTGGCCATATGCCACTGCAGCAGACGCATAATTGATTGTTAATTTAAATGACGATCGATCATGGGAATTTGTGAAAATTGACATCCCTTCAGTTCTATAATTGAAGTTTCCAGGTCTAGTAATCTTACTGTTACCTTTCTCAGACCAAGGGGGATTATAAGTGCTGCTGCTAATGTTTCAAGTTTTTCATACAAGTAGTTCACCAGATAGATTATTATATATAGACTTAATATAGTTTAGGCTAAGCCTACCCATATAGATTTTTATTTAACATTTATTTTATGTTGCTTAATGTTTGCAACGGGTGAGCCAGTGCACAATTATTTTTTATGTATTTTAATTTTCTGTGCATAATTTATTTTGTTAAACTACATAAATCCCATTCTGTACCGTATCCCAACTGTTACAATAAAACATAATTTGAGCAATATAACATGCATTTTTATTCAGTATATAAGCAATATTTTGCTTTTTATGTTAAAGACTCTATTGATACCGTGAGAAATGTACATTCTCAGGAAAATAGCCGCTTATCAGTTAATCGTTAATCGATCGATAAGGTCAATCAATTAATGATTAATGAATTAATCGATAATTTGCATCCCTAGTTCCAACACAAGTTTAATTACAAATATCCAAAAGGCAACAGATGGTGGCAACACACATAAATGTAAGAGACCAGACAGAGAATGAACGTGAGGATACAACTTAAATAGGAACTCAAACAAGATGATCAATAGAACACAGCTGAAACAAACAAACTAATAATGACTATAACCAGGGAGACAAACAAGTGGCGGGAAGACACGTGACAAATGAAAACAAACTGAAAGTCCATGTAGTCCAATCTAACTGAACATATTAGTGACATCACGCCCCCTTCCGGAAAGGCGCGACCTCGCGGCGTAGCAAAATGATGACAGAGGGAGGGATGGAGGGGGTTTACCCCGGATTTCCACCAACTGCGGAACGGCTGCGGATCAGCTCCGTTGCGTGTCGGCTCCGTGCTCCGCCGTGCTTCAATACCCACCAGGTCCGGATTTGTTGCGGAACGAATTCACGTATGATCGCGCGATATAACAATCTGCCCTGTGCTGAATTGCTGCAGAGCTCTCCGGCATCCGGCAAAAATAGAAGCTCTGTGTATCTGCTCCGGAGGGTTGCGGATCGCCGGAGCTGGGACGGAGTCGGAACGCAGCCGTTCCGCAGTCAGTGAAAATACACACATTGACTTTAATGGAAACCTATTGACTCCGCCGCCGTTCCGCAGTTGGTGGAAATTGCCAGTTAGGAGGAGTACGAGGATGTGGCCAAGGGTTAGTGGCAGGATGTGGTGAAAGGATGGTGATGGCAGGATGACAAGACCCCGATGGTGAAGGTGGAGAAAGCCTGATGGCGCAGACCCAGAGCTCCACAGAGCCGACAGCCCACGGAGGAGATAAAGGCGGGAGGAGACACGATGTAGTAGGTGTGGCTGCCGACATATGGGGGATGACCAAAGGAGACGAGGACCCAGGATCAGATGACACAGACAGAGCCGGGTCAATGGAGCTGAGCAACATCGCTGGTGCTGGAGAACCAGGCGATGCCATTGAGACGAGCGTCGGAGGCGGAGCTGGAGTACCCGAGGACTGGTGCAATGCCGGTGTGACAGAGGACAGAGGCGATGCCAAAAAGGAGGAGGAACCCGCTGCAGCCGTAGGGGTGGAGGGACGGAGCGCAGCGGACAGCCCGTATGTCTGTGGCGGAAGTAGAGCGACAACTGACCACGGGGGAGCCGGTGGGACGAGGGAACCTGGTGGCAAGGCGGAGACGTCAGGCTGACGGGCCGAGATGTAAATCCGGCTCTGGATTTGGCTGTGCTCTGAAACGGGGCCGGACGCTCTCCAGACACCTAAAAACGGCCTCCCTCCAGTTAAGTCTTGTGGTGTCTGTCTGGGAGGTCTATGGGGTGGTTAAAGTTCACCCCGATCCAGAACAAGGTCTTCAAGGGTCTTGTCGTCGAGGGGGCAGGTGATGGCAAGATGGCTAAAGTTCAAAAGATTGGTGCTCTCCTAAGCCACCAAAATAAATTGGGCATTTATATCCAAATTTGGAGGTCTGCTCTTCTGTCACAAGTGGTTGCAGGCAGACAGATGAAGACAGAAGAATAAAGTTCCAACACGAGTTACAAATATCCGAAAGGCAACAGATGGTGGCAAAACACGTAGACATAAGAGAGACCCGACAAAGAATGAACGTCTACTAACTGGTAGATTGCATTGGTCATTTGGAAATGATCCGGCTGCGTCTGTGTTCTTTAATTTGCGCTTCGTCAATAGATCACAAGCAGAACTTTCCACTTTCCACTGGAATTGCGCTCTCACGCTAAATTACCCTGTTTAGTAAATCTGGCTAATAGACAGCACTCTCATTTTTGTAACAGAGCCCATGTGATAAAAGAGAAGTGTGTGTGCGTGAATGTGTGTGTCCGAGAGCTGCCGACTCATGAATGTCACACACAGCACAGCTGCGGTGAGCAGAGCAAATGTTACACTCACACACTCTCTCCCAACCGCTATCCGTTACTCTAGTGTCCAAAGGCTCTGTTACATGCAAAACATGCAAAATATGTAGTGTAAACAATCTAAACCAGGTTTATTATTGTTAACTAAAACTAAAAACTAAAAATATATTTTTATTTAATTAGCTCATATGAAAAAAGAGTTAAATAATTTGTTTATGCTTTGTTAACAACTTATTAGTTGTAAATAGTTCTCACTTTAGATTAGGGTCACGGCTAATAAGAAAATGTCATTAATTAAGTGCTTTAAACCAACCTTTATTAGACATTAATTGCATTAGTATTATGTAGGGTAGGTTTAGGGGTAGAGTTAGTGTAACAGGATAGAATTTAGTTTAAACAGTATAAAACAACATATGCCAACTGTGTGTGTGTGTGTGTGTGTGTGTGTGTGTGTATTTAAATAATTATGTATTTGTAAACAATTTAAAGAACACTGAAAATTAATGTGATTAATGTCTAATAAAGGTCGGTTTAAAGCACTCAATTAATGACAGTTTTCCATTTTCCCTAATCTAAAGTGAGAACTATTTACTTCTAATAATTAAAAAAAAAATTAAAGAAAAGATTTACATATGTCAGCCTATATATTATGTGAATATGTGACTCACCATGTTCATAACGGTGAGCAGGAAACGTTGGGAAGCCTCAGCACCGTGGTACTGCACCATATTTGCGTCAGCCACCACGACCGTCTCCACGGTGAACTCTCTACTCAGCCTAATGGCGTTCCTCCTGCCACGCACCTCCTCTGCTCCTTTTGCCCTTTTCTCCTTCTTCTTGTCTAACACACACACACACACACACGTACAAAAATGGAACTGTTAGGCCAGAGAAATACTGTACACTACCATTCAAAAGTTTGGGGTCGGCAAGATTTATTGATGTTTTAGAAAGTCTTTTATGCTCACCAACGCTGCATTTATTTGATCAAAAATACACTAAAAACAGTAAAATTATTAAATATTATCACAATTTAAAATATTTGTTTCTATTTTAAATATTTTTTTAAAGGGGTGGTTGATTATGATTTCACTTTTCTAACTTTAGTTAGTGTGTAATGTTGCTGTTTGAGTATAAACAACATCTGCAAAGTTACAACGCTCAAAGTTCAAAGCAAAGGGAGATTTGCTTTTAAAGAAATCATTTTTTAAGGACTACAACAAACGGCTGGTAGGAACTACACGAGCTTCCTCCCGGGTTAGTGACATCACTAACCCTAACATTTACATAAACCCCCACGCAGTCCATGTTGAGAAGAGGAAGAGTTGTTGTAGTCCAGCACATTTGTGAGTCAGCTCAAACTTTAGCATCCGTCTTTTCACATGCAATAGAAAGTCACTCTGTGTGCATCTCACAACAGTTCATATACAAGCGATTTATAGATTATCATGACAGAATATGCTAATTGAAGATAGTTAACTCCACATCAGCAACATAAATTCATCAACTAACCATTCAGAGATGTCCTGTTGCATTCTACATGTTGTCACTTCTTCTTAGTCTCTCCATCTTTGTCTGACTCCGGTTTAAACATAAATGGCAGAATATGGGATGATTATAGTATCAAAATGATTAACACGTGCAAGCACACTTATCAATGAACTTGATAGATGTTGCAGAAATGTTTTATCCATGCCTTTCAACTTGCGTGTGCAAAATTCAAAATTGAATGAATGTGAAGCAATTTGTACAAATGGAGACATTTTTGTGAATACAAATGTTTTCCTTTGTATTAGTGCATCATAATTTGCACATGCAACACAGAAGATGTGCATGTGTGGATCAGGTGACACGCGTGCATTCATTGACGTCTTTTCTTTGTCGATCTCATTTGATTCATTTGGATTTTGAGACTTTCTTTTCGCGGTTTTTAAGCATTTCACAACCCACACACAAACAACTACAAATGAATAGGCCTGGTGCTAATTATTAATGTGTGCACAACTACCCATCTATTTGACAAATTCACAAATGTGCGTCACTACATTTAAACTAATACAATACAACTTGTGTGTGCAAAATACAAAACAAATACAAAACCTCGATTTTGTATTAATGTAGGCCAGAATTTGTGCATGCAACAAGTAAGATGTGCAGTTGTGGATCAGGTGACACGCGTGCATTCATTGACTCGTTTCTGAGTCGATCCTATTTGATTCATTTGGATTTTGAGACTTTCATTTCGCGGGTTTCGCCTTGCACGATCCACACACAGCTGTCTGAGAAAACCTGCTACCACTAGATGGCAGTATTCTGCTAAAACAGACAACGGCAGCATAATCAAGCGTTTCTTCCGCATTTAAGACGCTTAATGAGAGTGATATTGAAGCACCAAATTTACACAATAATATAGGCCTACCCTATTAATAAAGCATACTTTATAGAGGTAAACAGATAACATCAGATTATGAACACCCATAGAAAACCATAATAAAACGCTTAACGTGCAATCGCGCGTTGCATGTTCAATAAGGTGTTTGGCTACTGAGTTTAAATATCACCGTCTTACTGCATTGACGTTAAGCTTTTTCTTTATAATATTATGCTCTATGGGAGGAAAACTATATAGCCTACAGACAAGAGACTACATGAACGCAACGTACGGCGTTTCAAGTTAATAAAATGTTCCTTCCCGAGCCTGTTAAAAAGAAAAAGCTTAACATGAAATTCTGCAGTTGCGTTTAACTTTGCATGTGAAGGGAGAGCAACCGGTCCGAGAGCGCAGTGAAGTTTGATATTCGCCACATTTTATAAAGGGACCATCTGCAAACTCCACTCACAGTCAAAAAAATATAAACGTCCAGTCATTAATTCAAATGAACATACTTCCAAGGTTAAGACTAGTGGGCAGACTGACTTAGCCTACTGTTACTGTATGTCCAGCCAATATCTCGATTGAACAGTACAATTTTTTAAATTACTGTAAATTGTTTTTCTATTCATGTTCATGTAGTCTCTTGTCTGTAGGCTATATAGTTTCCCTCCCATAGAGCATAGTATTATAAAGAAAAAGCTTAACGTCAATGCAGTAAGACGGTGATATTTAAACTCAGTAGCCAAACACCTTATTGAACATGCAACGCGCGATTGCACGTTAAGCGTTTTATTATGGTTTTCTATGGGTGTTCATAATCTGATGTTATCTGTTTACCTCTATAAAGTATGCTTTATTAATAGGGTAGGCCTATATTATTGTGTACTAAATTTGGTGCTTCAATATCACTCTCATTAAGCGTCTTAAATGCGGAAGAACGCTTGATTATGCTGCCGTTGTCTGTTTTAGCAGAATACTGCCATCTAGTGGTAGCAGGTTTTCTCAGACAGCTGTGTGTGGATCGTGCAAGGCGAAACCCGCGAAATGAAAGTCTCAAAATCCAAATGAATCAAATAGGATCGACTCAGAAACGAGTCAATGAATGCACGCGTGTCACCTGATCCACAACTGCACATCTTACTTGTTGCATGCACAAATTCTGGCCTACATTAATACAAAATCGAGGTTTTGTATTTGTTTTGTATTTTGCACACACAAGTTGTATTGTATTAGTTTAAATGTAGTGACGCACATTTGTGAATTTGTCAAATAGATGGGTAGTTGTGCACACATTAATAATTAGCACCAGGCCTATTCATTTGTAGTTGTTTGTGTGTGGGTTGTGAAATGCTTAAAAAACCGCGAAAAGAAAGTCTCAAAATCCAAATGAATCAAATGAGATCGACAAAGAAAAGACGTCAATGAATGCACGCGTGTCACCTGATCCACACATGCACATCTTCTGTGTTGCATGTGCAAATTATGATACACTAATACAAAGGAAAACATTTGTATTCACAAAAATGTCTCCATTTGTACAAATTGCTTCACATTCATTCAATTTTGAATTTTGCACACGCAAGTTGAAAGGCATGGATAAAACATTTCTGCAACATCTATCAAGTTCATTGATAAGTGTGCTTGCACGTGTTAATCATTTTGATACTATAATCATCCCATAGCAGAACAGTTTCTGACATTTTAGCTTGTGTCTGCGTGAGGTAATCGGAGCTGCTAAAACACACACTCTTGAAGCTCCGCCCACTGTGTCGGGAGCTGCAGCTCATTTGCATTTAAAGGGCCAGACACAAAACGGTGCGTTTTTGCTAACCCTCAAAAAGTGACAACTTTAACATCAAAAAGTGACAACTTTAACATGCTATATAAAAATATCTGTGGGGTATTTTGAGCTAAAACTTCACATACACACTCTGGGGACATCAGAGATTTATTTTACATCTTGTGAAAAGGGCATTATACCACCCCTCTTTAAATGTAATTTATTCCTGTGACAGCAATGCTGAATTATCAGCATCTTTGCTCCAGTCTTCAGTGTCACATGATCCTTGTTTAAATCATTTTAATATGTGGATTTGCTACTAAAGAAACATTTCTTATTATTATTATTATCAACATTGAAAACAGTTGTACTGCTTAATATTTTTGTGGATGACAATTTTGTGGAAAACAAATTTCAGGATGTTTTTATTAATAGAAAGTTCAAAAGAACAGCATTTATTTGAAATAGAAATCTTCTGTAACATCATAAATGTCTTTACTGTCAGGTTTGATCATTATCAAAAGTATTTTTTAAAGCATTTCTATTAAAAAAATTATATTCTTTTGAATGGTTGAATACTTTATGCAAACATGAATGCTTCATTAACACATTTCAAGCGTGCATACTAAAATCCAGATTGCATGTACTTGTGCAGGGTATGTTTCATGTCTTAGCATCAAACCTGCAATTATTTCAGGAAATGTGTTTTTTGTTACTCTGAAAGACATACATATGTATACAAAGACATCGAGATTGATACATAGGACAAACACAGAATTACAGTTCCTGGAGCTGATAAACAAATCAACAACAAACAGAAAGAAACTCTTCAAACATTACGGCTATAAAGCACAATGTTTGACTGAACCTGCTGTCAGCTCTAAGCAGGGGACACATTCTGGTTCTAAACAAGCACAGTTCATCCTCAGAATTACACCACATATGTTGTGTGTGCACAGTTAGACCTGATCTCAACAAAGGCCACAGCTTTACTGTAACCAAGTCCAAACCTTTGAGAGAGCCAATGTCCACCAGAAATAAGACCAGACCGAAAGAACAGAGACAGAAATAAAACCAAAACGGTTTTATTGTGACTGATTGAAAGGTACATGTTCAAAAAATATATTGTTTTTGTAACTTTTATATGCAAATTTAATTGGGCGATAACTATACGTAAGATGAGGCAATGAGGATTTGTATTATTATTATTTTTTATTAACCGTTTTGAAGTTATATGAACAAACACAAAAACATAAAACAGTCGGGACAACATTATTAATAATAATAATAATCTAGATTGCCTCAGTCCACAAATATATACAAAATAATTATTGAAAAGAAAAATAAATACATAAATTACAATATTCGCAATTGTTTTATAATACAGCAGATTCACCACAGGAGAGGAAAATGAATGTTAAAGCTCCAGTCCGTAACTTTTTAAAGTTAAAAATAATCCAAAATACTTATATTTAAAAAAACTTATTCTGCCAGTGGTCAAAACTATCTGCTTGCCATAGCTAGATTCAAAACGGTTAGCTTGTAATAATGATTTTAATTCCAGTGGTACTGGTGGGTTTCCGCGGGAAATTCGAGCATGTCTTTGCGTCATTACGTCACACCCGTACACATAAAGAAGGAGTTTCGGCTAGCCGGCTATAGGCTACTGCGCGTGACGAGATGTTTAGATGTACACTCACCGGCCACTTTATTAGGTACCCCATGCTAGTAACGGGTTGGACCTCCTTTTGCCTTCAGAACTGCCTCAATTCTTCGTGGCATAGATTCAACAAGGTGCTGGAAGCATTCCTCAGGGAGTTTGGTCCATATTGACATGATGGCATCACACAGTTGCCGCAGATTTGTCGGCTGCACATCCATGATGCGAATCTCCCGTTCCACCACATCCCAAAGATGCTCTATTGGGTTGAGATCTGGTGACTGTGGAGGCCATTTTAGTACAGTGAACTCATTGTCATGTTCAAGAAACCAATTTGAAATGATTAGAGCTTTGTGACATGGTGGAAGTAGCCATCAGAGGATGGGTACATGGTGGCCATAAAGGGATGGACATGGTCAGAAACAATGCTCAGGTAGGCCGTGGCATTTAAACGATGCCCAATTGGCACTAAGGGGCCTAAAGTGTGCCAGGAAAACATCCCCCACACCATTACACCACCACCACCAGCCTGCACAGTGGTAACAAGGCATGATGGTTCCATGTTCTCATTCTGTTTACGCCAAATTCTGACTCTAACATCTGAATGTCTCAACAGAAATCGAGACTCATCAGACCAGGCAACATTTTTCCAGTCTTCAACTGTTCAATTTTGGTGAGCTCTTGCAAATTGTAGCCTCTTTTTCCTATTTGTAGTGGAGATGAGTGGTACCCGGTGGAGTCTTCTGCTGTTGTAGCCCATCCGCCTCAAGGTTGTGCGTGTTGTGGCTTCACAAATGCTTTGCTGCATACCTCGGTTGTAACGAGTGGTTATTTCAGTCACTGTTGCCCTTCTATCAGCTCGAACCAGTCTGGCCATTCTCCTCTGACCTCTGGCATCAACAAGGCATTTCCGCCCACAGAACTGCCGCTCACTGGATGTTTTTTCTTTTTAGGACCATTCTCTGTAAACCCTAGAGATGGTTGTGCGTGAAAATCCCAGTAGATTAGCAGTTTCTGAAATACTCAGACCAGCCCTTCTGGCACCAACAATCATGCCACGTTCAAAGTCACTCAAATCACCTTTCTTCCCCATACTGATGCTCGGTTTGAACTGCAGGAGATTGTCTTGACCATGTCTACATGCCTAAATGCACTGAGTTGCCGCCATGTGATTGGCTGCTTAGAAATTAAGTGTTAACGAGCAGTTGGACAGGTGTACCTAATAAAGTGGCCGGTGAGTGTATAGGCTTTTCTCGCAGCACTTTACATAATTAAACTTATGGCATCCAGAAAGATCCAAACAACAATCATCAGTGTCAACTGGAGATTCAGCAGTTATAAAACCCAAAAGACTTCGTACTTCGGATTTAAGGTGGCTAGAGAAAGAGAAAGAAACCGTCTCATGCGAACACAAGGATTTAAACATCGGCGGGGCTTTTGAAAAGTGCGTGAACTCCGTGTTTTGAAGGGGTTCAAAACGGAAGAAGAGACGGCTTTTTTCTGCTGAACAAGTAAGTTAAGACATTTCAATAGTTCAATCGTGTAACAGTACGTTTTCTTAATTCACACAGTTATGGAGTTTCCTTTGTTGTGCCTTTCTCGTTTTGCTATTATGGAGAATATGAATTCTGAACTACACAGGTAACCATAAAACACATTAAATTTAACATTAGTCACGCAATGCTGATGTTGTTAACATGAACAATTTGAGAACAAAGTAGGCTATAATTTGCACGGTTGCAGTAAATCTCGTTGATTAAATCTAACGAAGCTTATCATGTCGAATGCTTTTTCCCCCTTAGTTGGTCAGAAAAAAAAATGGATGTTACTTACTTGTTCAGAAGACATTTTCTTATGAAAATTCTTATGTTGGTCAAACTTTCAAAAAGTGAATCTGTGATTCTGTATGACAGTATCCACACAGCGGTGACTGACAGCACCACTCGCCTCAAAGCACTGTGTTCATCCGCGCTGTTTCATGCCGATTTACAACCCACGTAAAGATAATAATTCCGCGAATCACTGCAGTTACAGATTTCGAACAGAGAGATGGCGACAAAGAGGAAAAGCTACGGACTGCAGCTTTAAACTACCAAAAGTCCCAAGAGAGGTCGCCATGTGGCTTCAAATCTTTTTTGTGAGCATAACTCCCCAAAATGTAACTGTTCGGCAATGAGGATTTGTAAGGTAAATGGCTGACAACTGATCCCGTCACAAACCTGTCAGCAGGTCAAATCCATTCATAATACACTTTCACCACAACCAACAATCACACACAAATGGTATAAGGAACAGATAGCTTTCCACCATCTGGAGTCCAGTTTTGGTTTATTTGCTGGGTTGCACAAACCCACCGATTTGTCCTTAAAGCTACCAAAATGTTAAATGATGGTTCAAACTGTTTCGCTTTGTCTGTTTTATCGTTAAGTAAAAAAAAAAAAAAGTACTAGCTTTGACTAATACCAAAGTACTTTTAAGACAAGTCATTTCACTTGGCGGCCATCTTTGAAACGTCTCTCGGGCATGCAAGTGCGGCTCTTTGAATGGGGAAACATCAAATTCTCTTAAACTGTTCGCCAAGCTTAAGATTAAATTTCATATTTGAAATCCCCAATGAAATCTGACAACGGTCTCATAAATTTTGTTTCTAAAAGCTCGAATCATGAAAAAAAAAAAAAATCTTCATGCTGGACCAAGCTAATGTGCACGCGCAGTCCTAAGCGCGCGTCTCTGAACACTGACCGTTACGACAGGAACCGGAGCTTCTAATGGCAGCTGCAGTGACGCGATGACTTTACCAATCAGTGATTGGCTCTTATTTAGAAGGCGGGACTTATTCTGCCATATTGCGTGTTGCACTTTCTCTCGTTCATGTGCTTTGGCATCACATATGAAACATTGCGATCAAAAGATGGAAACTTCCGCTAGGAAATAAGCACTTCTGTGTGAATACAAGCAAGTGCTACGGCATTGATGTACTGGTAACTTATCTGCAAACTATAAACATGTCAACTTTAACTTTAACTAATGCAAGTTTACAATATCACATTATGAAGCATTCAGTGTAGAACATTTAATCCTAAAAATGGCTACACCAGTGTTGTTATTGTTAACTTAAACTATAAAAAAAAAAGATTAATTGAAATAAAGCTGAAATAAATATAATTTTACTTCAAATATAAAAAATTAAATGACTTAAATTAAAACTTAATAAATTAAAGCTAAATATAAATGATTTTTTTTTTTACAAAAACAAGTACAAGTACAAATCCAACTTTCACTACTGTGCACCAGTAGTGAAACAAAAAAGCAATTTGAAAACTTGTAAAAATGTGTTTGTTCAGTTGAGTTCTCACCCCCCATAATTCATTGGGGCTCTGATGGGGGTCTCTGCTGTATGTTTACAGGTGTTTAGAAAATGTGTAGTTGTGTGAATGTGTGCGCATTTATAAATGACTAACACAACATATGGTGCTAATGTGACGCTCTTTTTGCAGCACAAACATTTTTTCCATTCTCAGCTGTTTTCAGGCAGATCTGACTAAAGAGAATGGAAACTAATGGTGCCTTGGGCTTCCACACAAATGACACTGAAAATCACACATTAACTAGAAATGTGCTGAAACCATCAATAATTCCTGCAGACAGATACAACCATAAAACAAGTAATGAGTAAGAACAAACCATTATTAATGATCAGAAAGCTATCACAAAACTGTCATCTAGAGCTGTAATAATAAGACTTATACGGATGACTCAGGTGGCTTCTGCTGTTCTGATGTCTTAAAAGAACAGTGCACACAAACCTTGATGTGTTTGATCTTCTGTGGAAGACAAAAGGAAAAGTTTAGCAGAGATTTCCATTCCATACAATAAAAGTGAATGGAGACTGGGGCTGTCAAGTGCCCAAAAATGACAAAGCAGCACCATAAACAGTCTAAATGACTTGTGCACTACATAATAACCATATCGAGTCTATGTATTTGTATAGTGCTTTTGTCATGCATTGCTCCCAGTGAGCAGCCAAAGGAAAAACCTCTAAAAGATGTTTAGATGAAGAGGGAGAAAAACCCAGAGAAGAACCAGATTCAGCTAGAGGAGCCTAAACTGCAATAATTGCACATATGCTAAATATCATTTATTCACATAAGTGTAAATGCAACCATGTGTTCACTGAATATATCCATTAAAATGATTTCATTTTTTTTTTTTTTTTTTATTCTAGTCAGAAAAAAATTTAAGGATAATGATTTGTTTGGACTACAGTGAATCGTACTGTTCAAAACTTTGAGGTCAGTAAGATTTTTCTTTTTAAATAATGCTTTTGCTCAGCAAGGATGCATTATATTGATCAAAAGTTACAGTAAAGACATGTATTACATTTTTTACAAAAGATATCAAATAAATGCAGTTATTTTGAAAGTTATATTTATCAAAGAATCCTGAAAAAAATATGTAAGTTTCCATTATCATATTGATAAAAAAAAATGTTTCTTGAGCAGCAAATCAGCATATTAGGATGATTTCTGAAGGTAATGATGCTGAAAATTCAGCTTTGCCATCATAGGAATAAATTACATTTTATAATATATTCAAATAGAAAACAGTTATTTGAAATTGCAAAAAGTATTTCACAATATTACTGATTTTAGTACATTTTTTTATGAAATAATACAGCCTTGGTGAGACTTCTTTCAAAAACATAAAACAAAATCTGAACATATTATAGCTTTCTGTGCAAGATAAACAAAACAAAATATTTGAAACTTTTTCCGAAATTACAACATTTCTGCATATTCAAAGTTGTTTTGATCTTCAATCAGTTATGAGACATGAGAATCAATAGTGTGCGTAAACCTGGCACAACACATTTCTATGGACAATATTTGAAGATTAAAAATTCTGTTAAACACGTTTATACTCCATTTAAAAGAGGCTTTATATGTGTTTGGAACAACATGAGGGTGAGTAAATGATGACAGGTCTTTTATTTTTGGCTGAACTGTTCCTTTAACAATCCATTTGTTTATAACATCCTCTTGATGTTCATAAGTCTTAATAAAAACTCATTCGAGTCATTGATACTTTTGGATGTGCTCACTTCAACTCTCCACAACATTTAACCTGATTTCTGTCAGGTCCATTAAGTCAAGAACACACAGACAAAATAATTAAGAATTATTTGAATAGATTGCAAACAGGTTGATGTTCCTGAATTGAAATTGGCGGTATGGCTCTGTTCAGGGAGTCCTCTGACCTTTCATGAGCACCATGAAATAGCAGAGAGTCAGAGGACAGCAGCAGCAGCATTAGGGAACGCTCACACAGTTTTAGACTGTGAGAGCTAAAATATCCCCCTGTGAACAGAGCAGCAACATGACATAGCAAATGCCACGTTATGCATAAGGAGGAGCTGGGGAGGTGGCGGGCAGCAGAAGCGAGCAGCGAGCTAGCAGAGCGAGCAGCAAGCATGTATGAGCAAGGTGAATGAGCTTAAAATAAGGCGCCTTGTTTGAGCTTGGCCATTGAACAGCGAGGGGAGTTAACCAGCTAATGCAGCTCAGCTGGAGCAGATCAGCTGACGGGACAGTGTTGATAGCAAATAGCATAAGCAGCAGCTTGACTACCTGGCCTGCCAGAACTGACGCTGACGCTCGATTTCAGGCCATGATGCTGATGTGTCCATTCCAAAATTCAATTAATTAACTGCCGATAAATCTCTCAGTCAGGCCCCTGAAGCTTTGTGAGGGGCCATAATGGTGAAAACGGTGTGAATGACTATAAATAATATTTTCATGCTGAAGGGGAATCATAAATCACGTACCCAGACCTGCACAATCTCGTGTGTGTGTGTGTTCATGCTTTGTGAGGGCCATCAAATTGGTAGGTAGAAGAAAAATGTTTTTTTTCTGTATAACAGAGCTGAAAAATGATAGTCTTTTATAAAAAAAAAATTGCCTCCATAGCTTAAAAGACTAAACGCTGTTTTCTATGGAGTTATGTTTAAGTATCAACTTTGACTAAGATGTTTCTCCCAAAAGGGCTTATAATAGAAATAAAACAAACAAATGAGCCAATAGTTGACAAAGTTGCAGATAGCAGCTCAGAGAGTTTTTTGTTTTGTTTTTTTGTTGTTGTTGTTTTGCTCTCAATTTAATCTAATTGCAGTCTAGGAGAAACAACCAAAACAACTGAGATGTTAATGAGATCATTAACTCTATTAACATTAACTCTTAGCACTTAGCTTTATTATCGCCCATGCTACCAACCTGGTACACTTTTTTAGCTCTTCAATGGCCATGTACACACGGTAAAGTTTCAGGAGTGACAACTGCATTTAAATGCGTGAGTGAATCCCCTAAATTATCATTATTGTGTGTGTACGGAACATGACTCACTCCCAAAACTGCGATGATTGACACCATATGGTCACAATAGCTACGTTCTGGCGTCTCGCGTGTTTGGTTTCCGCTATTTTTGACCAAATTAATATAACAATGACAAAAGGCTTGTTGTGTTCAGCAATTTTAACTAAATCACAGTCATCTGAGGCGTTTTGTTTATGCTTATGCTTCAGTTCCATACACACTGCGTAGAATATTTGTAAATACTACCTGCATTATTTAGGAGATAATTCGGGATAGATACCCTCAAACTAATGCTGTAAGAAACTGGACGGTTAGAGGAATACATTTTCTCTTTATTCTGTCATCCTTTACTCACCCTCATATCATTCTCAACCCGTACACTGTTACTCTGTGAGAATCAAGCAGAATAGAGATTCAATGTAGATTTTTTACAGTATAAATCACCATTCATTTAGTGATCCATCAGCTTTTAACCACTGTGCTTCTCCCTTTAACAAATACACTGTAAGTCACTTCAGATAAACGCACCGCCTAAATGACAAGTTTCTCATAATCATTTTTGGGTAGATTCTGTTCTCTCCAGACACCAAACTAGCCACTAACCACCCCCAGAGTTCAGCATGAATGTGCTGTACGCATCAATCAAACGCTCTTCTTGGATCAGTCCTACAAATTTCACACGTTGTTTCCTCTCGGATCAGATCAGTCTTTGTGTCTGCTCCCAAACCGGCGTTCCCTCTTCTCAATGTGGATACTTGATCCTCTTCAACTCCACTCACGACGCTAACGCACCGACATGAAGAATGAGGCAAGCCGTCTGTTTGTCCTGAACCTGAGCTTCCTGGCATGTGAGCGTGGGCAGAATGGATCAACGGACCTACAACTCCGCAGATTACACGGCCCGATTAGAAGTGCTAAGTGCGTTTTGTCAGAATCCAATTTCAGTGGAGACAGAGAGGGAATCATTGAGGGAAACCGGCAGCTTTTCCTCACTCCTGCCGTCACCACCGTGCAACCTGATCCATCTTACGCATCCAGACAGCGCGTGTGTGTATGTGTGTTTGTGTGCCCGAGAGGGGCATGTGGAGTTTAATGGATTTAAGGTCTGTTTCTGCGAGTATCCTTCTCTGAGGACTTGGTTTTTGAGGTGGGGTTATTGTGGGAAGCAATGCTCAACTTTTCTCACTTAACTGTTTTGAGCTTTTAAAGAGGAAGAGACAACGGTAATCTTGGGGAGAAACTAACTAAATGTTGTGGCGTGACTAGTAGATTTTCAGTTGCATGACAGTACTTCTGTTTTCAAAATACTAGTAACAACTAAAAAACAACTAGCTATTTTTTTTCAAAAACATTTTTTGCATCAACATTTTGTTGAGCACTGATGAGATGAAGTAAAGAAAATATCTCTCTCACTGAAATAGCGTTGAAAGGGCTGATTCATTTTAGCAGTTGGTTAATTTTAACGGTTCATTCATATAGAAACAATTCACTAGCTGCATCACAATTCATTAGTAGGCTCCAAATTCAGAGGCTACATCCTTCGAAGGACGGATCTGTTGTTACCTTCATTGCAGGGGAAACGAAAGCCATATTTAGAGGCCGCATTTAAGCAAAGTCCCTTTCAAGGAAAGAGCCTTCGTCACTCAGTGGTGACCCAATCGGCCTTCGAAACAAATGAGTGCAGCACACACTCAGTTAACATACTGTGGTAAAAAAAAAAAAATCTAAATGTGGAGTTTTATATTTATAACATATGATACAGTTAAGCAACATCCCACGACCAAGAGTGTTCTCTTCCTGAATACCATCACGATTGAAAATGTGACACTGATTTCCTACATTTCAATAAACAAGTACTTTACATTACATTACATTAGTACATTTTAGACGTAATATTGACTGTTTTTGTTCTATTTCAGCAGCGAAAATAGTTCAAAACAAAGATCACAGCAGAACCATAGTGCATCTCAAAGCAAACCTCACCCTTGTTTCATTACTAAATGATTCAGCGTTTTGAACGAATCAGTTGAGTCAAAGATTCAATGACCCATTCATAAACAACTGCCTCATTCTTGAATGCATCAGCCATCTGAACGAAACGTCTAAATGACTCAATGATTCACTCATTAAGACGGTCACTTGCTGGCACCTACTGGTGGTTTAGTTTCATGTTTAAAAGTATAATTCTTTCCCCAATATTTTTTATCTGTATATTCAAAAAATATTTAAAACAATCTCATGACATCATTTAATACAGTTGTATTTTTTCATTGTAGATGATTTATTTTGATTGGTAACAGCCCTATAGTGTCTTTTTATTCTAAATGAATTTATTGATCAAATTTAAGAATTTGAAATGAAAGATAAGGCATACATTAAAAAAAGATTAGGGGAAAATGCCTTGGGCTAAATATCACAAAAGCTGATAGAACACAAATGAGAATATTGCTTCAGAAAAAAATATATTTACTTAAATCCTGTTTTTTTCCAGACAAGCAACTAGGACAAGTGAATGAACAATTTTGGAGCCTGTTTAGCACATTATGTTTTTATACATTATACATTACTGATCTTAGCAACTGTGGTCGTCAATTATCAGACAAACCTTTGCTCCTTTCTACTGTAAGTCTGAGGAGGATCTGTGTGTTTGGACAGTGTCAGTTTTCAAAAAATATGATAGAAATTCCCTTCTAATAAAAGCATTACACTAGCCTGGATGCCAGCCCGAACCCCGCCCACAACATTATTTGGTCAGGAAGTTTGGTCTGGACTCGATCCATTGAGGAGTAATTATGATCAGTTCAAAAATCGTCGGGCCAATCAAATTGCCAGGGCGGGCTTTATATGATGATGGACAGATGATCTGCAGTTACGTAATCATCACGTTATCAAAGAGCGCTTGGGTTGAACTGGTTTCCCTCAGAGATGACTGCAGCTGGAGAATTGAGATGTATAGATTGCGCTATCGCGTCTGTTGTAAAAGAAATCGACAGGGCATTAATTTTAAAAGACGAACAGAGAACTGCAATCAAGGCATGATCGGAAAGATGTTTGCCGCCCTTCCTACGGGGTTCGGCAAGAGTTTAATTTATCAGCTGGCTCCGATGGTCGCTAAGAAGATGGTATGCAATGAAAACCCTGTGGTCGTTGTGGTTTCTCCTTTGGTCGCACTCATGGAGGACCAAGTAAAAGAAGCAACACTCATTATTTTACTACTTCTTCCAGCGTGCGTGCAGTTGAGTTCTGTTGACAACTATGCGTAGCTCAGCGTTGCTCTGATTGAAAATTACTGCCGGGATGTGTATAATAGTGATGCATTTTCCAATCACAATAATATGTAATTTATCTATTTCTTCAATGAAAAACGACAGATAAAAATGCCATTCGCAATGTCAAATATCAATCACATAAGAATAACATCAGTTAAGTTTTTACCACTTTATGAACACATTTTACTGAAAATCATGGCGGATGTGGAACAGACTACTTTATCAAAAGGCTAACCTGACTGTATCTGAACTACTTTAAATTATGAGCAGCTTGTAGCTTGGCAAGCTTAGGTTTCGAAGCAGCTTCCCAAACCCTGGTGGGAAATGAGAGAGAAGACTCTGGCAGGCCAGCTGAAAGGCCTCCGACAGACATGAGTGCAGAGGAAAGAATTTTCCCCCCAAATCTGGCACTTTTTTCGCCTATTGGTCTATCGCCTGACTGACTGACAGACTTGCAGACACCAGGTGCTGGGGGAAACCGCATCGCTAATGCACCTGGAGCTTTTTTACAGCAGAGACAAGATCGCTAGAGTCCAACCGCATGCCTGAAACACACAAATGCACCCACATATCAAGACCCTTGCATACCCACCAACCTTTCTTTCATTTCCAACTATCCGTTTTTTCGTCTATATGAACTGGTTTTGGTTACTTAAATTCCCAGATACTGGCATATGGAAAAAATCTACTTGTCAAGTCTGCCGGTGGTCTTCTCATCCTCGGGTTATGTAATATTCATAGTACACAAAGTCAAAAGTAAAAACAGTGGACTTGAACGATGTTGAACCAGGCAAAAAGTTCAAGGGGACTTTAAGTCTGGATCTAATGTAATCAGCCACGAACTAGGGTAGCGTACATATGGAAATTCCATAAATTGTTTTTGTTGGCCCATAGGATTGTATATATCCACACACATACCCAGATTTTTGGATAATTACATCTTCATTTCAAAGGGTAAACTACAAATCCAATAATGCAATATGCTTAGACAAAACTTCCTGCCTCGGAATATGAAAACCTGCAGATGCTGGAGGCATTCAGAGAATCAGAGGGAACAGAAGAGGCCGTTTTCAAACATGCGAATTCCTTTCGGCAAGAAAAATCCATAATCCTGGCAAAGAAAAACCCAAGGGGCTGGAAAATATGCACGGTATTATTAATGTACGCGAGCAGGCCAACAGAATACTTGCTTTCTTACTGGTAGTATTTCAACAGCAAAGCAGCACGCTCCAACAGGAGTTTACCACCATTTACCAGTGCGATAAAGGCATTAAAGAGCAAAACAGCGGAGCTTTCTCTCTCCCAATATCTTTCAACGCTGCTACGAAGATGAAGACATCAAAGAGTTACATGGAGTCATAAAGGTTTCTATGAAACACTTGATTTACAGACTTGACAACTCTTGAATCTTAAGCGGTCCTGGAGGGAAGAGGAAGATGGGAGACACATGAGAACCTGAGCGTGAGATTATGATAACAGACTCCTAGAGCGTAGTGGTTCACCACTGGTGAGTTGTGGCCCAAAAGAGATTCACAGGTTTGTTTCTACAGAGCAATGCTGAATGCAAATAATAAAATGCAACTAAACATATAATTGTGCATAGTTAGGAGAGTGAAATAAATCCACTAAATGTCCAATAAAAATGTACAGTATTTTATCTGTCACTAGTAAGAAAATTTAACAGGTTTTAGTTTATGATGAACAAATTTGGAACCATGGGTCACCACTTGATAGTCAACCTAGAATCTGTGTGCTTTTAAATCCACTGTAGAAACACTAGTATACATGTAGCACATAGAAATCGTAAAGGTCTCTGGGTGAAAAAGGTGTTAAACTGTGCATTTATTCCACAGCAGTGTAACTGACTGCATAAATACACCACTTTTCCCACTAGCACCCACAATTTGACAAAATGAAATCCCTGTGAAGCTACGAACTGAACTAAAATGACCTCTAAATCAATGGGGCTTGCCACACTTGACACGGTTAAGCCCTCCACATTTCAGCGCAGCGATGTCTCACCTTGGATGGTTTGGCACAATTTCGGGCTGCTGTCTGCAGCAGTAGCAGGTCCATCCGATGAAGAATGTATTTCCCGGATCACTCGGTGTTCCCAGCCAGAGAAGGAATCCGCAGCCTGGCCCACTGGCGTGATGAACAGTCTTTCCTCTTCAGTTTGAACCAGGCCAGTCTGCAAGAAAACACATGAGGTGGAACAATCAATAACGGCAGATGAGAAAGCCTTTATCTGGATAGAATTTGTAACTTTGGAGGCAATCTGTAAATGTTCAGAATGTTCAGAAAACTGTCCAGTAAGATATTAAGGATATTAAAAAAGTCATGTTTTTCAAAAGTTAAAAAAGTTATAAAGAATTTATATTTTTTTATTATTTTAATTTATAAAAAAAATCGTATTATTCGTTTTTTTCTATATATCAATTAATATATTTTAATTACATAGATTACATTAAAATATTTCACAATTTTATTATAAAATGTTATAATATATATACACACACACATACATAGTACATACATACATGCACATAGATTACATTGTATTTATATAATTTGCAACAAATAATTATAATTAGGCTACTTTTAATTTCTTTAATAAACAGGTTCTGCACATACTGAAAACAACAAGATATGTAGATATACCAGAAGATTACTGCACTACCTGAACAGACAGCTCATATTTCATCAGCTTTACTTGATTTGATTTGGATTTTTTTTTTTTTATGTCTTAAAGCCACACCTGCAAAGCTTTTAAAAGAAACTCATGAAATCACTATAAACTGAGTCCATGTGACTAAGACTTCTGAAGTCACATGATACCTTAATGTGAGAAACAGACATTTAAGATATGGACTACGTTCATGTTTTTGATCACTATGAACTGCTGATGTACAGTAAATAATGGCATAACTTTAATTTTAGGTGAACTATTCCTTTAAGATTGCATAGAGAATCTCAGATGATGTGCTTCAGGAGGAAGCTGATGTGTTTTCTATTACAGCAAACCCAGGATCTCCCATATACGAAGCCTTCTTTCCCCTCCACCTGACCGTGTCACCCCTCGTGGCTTCAAGGGCACAAAGATGTGAAATGTGATAATAATTTATCTCCTTTTGCCAAGGCCCAAAACTACAAAGTCAGCATCAAATCCGGAGACAGCGTTCAGTCAAGCAGAATAGTCCGGATTGACGCTGCATGATCCAAGCAGCACAACAGAGGCTTCGCTGGAGAAAAGAGTGGAAAATGCACATGGATGAGGTGAGGCAGATGTGCATAGAGCCCCAGGCGGGTGGAGGAGGAAAAGAACATGGGAGTGCTGACAGGAAGTTGCCCATAGAGGCTGTAAAACATACGCTTTCATCACAACATGTACAGACAAACCCCACATGTACCAGGTTAAACAAAGTACAGTTACATATGGCTACACTCCGAGGAGAGATAGAGCAGGAAAAATGGTCCGAAATGACATTAACAGGCAGGAAAACCTTGTTTTGGTCCTCTCAAACTTCAACATTGTTTAAACAAGATTACTAAGTAGAAGTTAGAAGAAGTAGACTGCGCATGAAGGTCTCTTTTCAAAGCCTAGTGAGCTCCCTACGTAGACAGCAACCTTCTTTTGCACAAGATCAAAAGTTGCATTATATGCATTCTTCAATGAGTAGGGATTCCCACAATGCATTGCAACAAGATCCGTGTCTGCGCCAATCGCCTCGTGGGCAGTTGCGCTTCGGGCGTCCCAGGTTCGAGCCCCGGCTCGTGGACCTTTCCCGGTCCTGTCCCCCTCTCTCTCTCTCCAACTTTGCTTCCTGTCAACTAACTGTCCTATCGTGATAAAGGGCAAAAACGAAGATCCGTGGAAAAATTTTATCAAAAATGGTAACTATAACTATAAATATGCTTAAATCAATTAATATGTAAAAGTATCTAAGGGTACAATTACACATCAACGATGTACTAAAAACAGAAAACATTTGTAAAGAAACACTACATGCCTTTAGACTGAACACATAATACGCATGCGCATGATGTCACCATTTTCACACATTTGTGTTTTCATAGTTTACACAGAGACGATTTCGATTTCACAAACTTGCACTTTGAAAACCATTTTCAGAAGTTTCAAAGTTTCAAGTTTTCAGGCCCCCAAACCGACATAGTTGTATAAATGAACGGCCAAAACGCATAAAACGTTTTAAGCTTTTAGTTGAAAACAGTGTTGTGAAAACGGCCCTAAAAATAGCTATAAAAAAAATCATTGTTAACCAGAAAATTTTGCTTATTTGGGATAGCATACTACCATTCAAAAGTTTAGGGTTGGTAAGATTTTTTCATGTTTTTGAAAATGAAAATGTAAAAAATAGTTTAAAAACTGGACATCATTTCCACCATCCAAAATTGTATTTCCTTGCGGTGAGCAAAGCGGCGAGAGAACTGCTCGCGTCACTGACAGCTGTCAGATGGGGCCAGTTAAAACACACAGCTGATCTTCGACTTATCTGCAAAACCGTTGAGAGCTTCACATCTGCTCACGGTCAGTCTCACTTTAGGTGTCAAAAATGTCTGACCCTTCTAGTCACATGTGGATAGAGCATTTACAGTAACAATGAGCTCATTTTCCACATAGTCAGCATAAAGAGGGATGGGTCAGGGTGGTCAACTAGTTGTCAGTTAACCGAACTGTCAATCGGTGAGGTTTGTCAATAAGTTTGTTCAGAATACGTCAAAGACCACAAGCCCTGGCCAATCAGATGACTGAAAAAACCTGCACTCTAATCAGATTAATTGACAGCTTGCGATAATGGAGTGCCACATCCCTTTCTGGTGTTTGATTGATGGCATTTCAAAAGGAAGTTTGAAGGATGGAATGATCGTAATGGGACCAAAGTCAGGGAAACTCTTTCTCAAACAAACAGCCTCTCTCCCATGGGTGGGCCTGGAATGCTCACAACCACAAGTCAAATAACCACCACATATTCAAAGTGTGGTCGGGTGTATCTCACAAAAACATGTCAGTGTCACATTTGAACTTAAAATCAAAAGATAACTAATAAGAAAGAAAAGTAAGCCTGTTTTTAGGACCATTAAGAATTAAATGCATTGTGACAATTTTTTCACGACATTTCAGCACATATCCTTTCTTCTAATACGAACAATTACATTATAATTTTTAAAAAGCACCTATATTGTTAGTTCTCTACTCACTAGTGTCAAAAAAAGGTTTCACGTCTGTTTTGATCAAAATGTCGCAAAAGCAATTAATAAAACTCTATTAACCAGAAAAATTGTGCTTATTTTGGATACACTTTGGATACAGTATTGTTCAAAAGTTTGGGGTAGGTAAGATTTTTTAATGTTTTGAAAAAAGTCTCTTATGCTCACCAGGACTGCATTTATTTGATCAAAAATACAGTAAAAACTAATATTATGAACTATTATTATTATTATTCATTTAAATTATCTATTTTAATATATTTTTAAATGTAATTTATTCCTGTGATGTCAAAGCTGAATTTTCAGCATCATTACTCCAGTCTGCAGTGTCACATGATCCTTCAGAAATCATTCTAATATGCTGATTTGATGCTCAAGAAACTCTAAAAAAAATATTTTCATTATAAAAAAAAATGTCAGAATTGTTTGATAAATAGCTAATTTAAAAGAATAGCAAAATGGAAATCTTTTGTAACATTGTAAAAATATATTTACTGTCACTCTGATCAATTTATTGCGTCCTTGCTGAATGAAAGTCTTAATTTCTTTTTAAAAAAACAATCTTACTAAACTCAATCTTTTAAAAGGTTAGACATCAAGAAAATGTTCAAATTAATAAACAAATAATACATATAATAGATGAGAATGTGAGTTTTTTGCATTATGGTAACGATAATTAGAGGAGGCAACGAAATTTAAAGGACTTTAATTTTCTTTAAGCAAAATCAGATTTCTTGTTATTGAAACAAACACATTCATGCCTTTCCAGCAGTGACAATCTCCCAACAGCTTGGAACTTGGAACTCCACTCACCAGTCCACCACAAGCATCCAATGAGGCGAAAGAGTCAGTGTGATTGAGAACGGCTCCGGTATAGAAACACCGCCGAACCTTTAGAACAGGTTCATGCTGAACGCTGCCCTCCTCGCTCCTCTCCTCCATCAAAAACCCCTCGGCGAGGAAAGAGTCGTCTCTATGGAGCTGCAAGTAGAGTTCCTTTCCGAAAGCAGGCAGCCGTAGAAACAGGTGGTCCTCCTGCTGATGGTCCGAACGTCGTCTGCGACCTCTGCTCCACCTGTAGGTTCCCTGGAGCAGGTGCACCTCTTCTGGCCGCAGCTCCTGCGGAACGACCACATCTGTCTCGTACATGGCAGATTGCGCTAGAGGACATGCAACACGTTGTTATTTGAAAAGCAGTGCAAAGTGGATAGTCACGTCAGAGATCCCAAAAAAACCTCTATTTCCATGACTTTTCCATGACCTTCCCAGCCGATTACTGGATAAGCATTATACCCAATTTCATGCAATTAAATATTTTAGTGCTGAGCATAACCAGAAACACTTACATTCACTATCGTAATTTCTATGATTTTTAAAATAAAAAAAGAAGATTTTAATCATTTCCATGACTTTTCCAGACCTAAAAAAAATATTTTAAAATCCCCTGACATTTCTAAGTTTTGTGGTAACCCTTCAAGACAGTAAAACATTTAGTTTTATAAGTTACAGTTTAGTTTATAAGTCTGTCTGCAGTTAGTTAAAGAATGATACACATCAGGGGGAATAAAGTTGTTAAAACATTAAACATGGAAATAGAGGGTACAGAAACCACCGAACAGTTCATTAAAAAAATGAAGTAACAAAGTGCAAAGAACCATAAGAAGCACACACTCAAAACCAAGTAGGCTGCCTACATAGACAGTGTTCTTGTGCATCATACAGTTGCATGAGCTCACATGCTCTCTCAGCACTCTGTGATGTAACATTAACTCTTTGCCAAGAGAGTTTTTGTTCCCATAATGCATAAAAATGCTTTCTAGGAAAGTAGCTCACTGGAGTACAGAAGACACACTATTCTGGCTGCCTAGACAGTATTTTTTGGGCATCGTACAATTGCATGAGCTCAACATGCACTCTCGGGCAAGAGATAATACCTACAATTATTTTGAAATGGAATCTAAAATGCCTACATGAGAATGTGACTTGTGTACTCTAATAAGATGATTATCTATACAGCATTGTGTGCAACATACAGTTGCATGGACACTCTCATTCAAGAGAAAAAAGGTCTAAAAATGTGCCACAAATGCCCCCCAAAAACTGTCTAGTTAGGCAGCTGACTACACAGAGAATGTGTGACCTCTAGTAAGCTGACTATCCAGGCAGCCTTTTTGGCATCATACCGTTGCATGAGCTCACATGCACTCTCAGCACTCTGTGATGTAACATCCACTCTGCCAAAAGAGCGCACGTGACGTCACATCATTTCTTTCCGATTATGACGCCCAAAAAAGCTGTCTAGGTAGGTAGAGCACTTGGTTTTAAGACACACAACATCTTGAAATGTAACCTGGGTGGTGAGCTCTATATGGCTCTTAGTCTTAGATAAACAATTTCATCTTAATTGAAACAACATGACTGAAACCTTTTTGTAAGCAGCAGGAAAAATATGCAGTTTGCCGTTAAAAATTATATAAACCAGTCGAGGAGACAAGTCGCCGTCGGTTAGTAAACGTTAAATGATCCAGTCGAAAAAAATACCATGGTAACCGCAGTTTCCGCCGTTATCTTGACTATGCAACTGCAAAATAATGAGTTAATAAGGGAATATGTGTAGAAGCTTTCAGGTCATTTCTGACATATATATATATATTTTTTTTTTTTTGTCCAGCACCTATAGCTGTAGTAATATAGGTAACGTTACATAGCCTGAAACTGGTAACCATGGTGAATTTCTGTCAGGAGTATCGCAGGTGCTGCAGTCTTACCTGATATTGCCTTCAGTCCAATGCAAAGGAGAATTAAAGACAAGAAAAGCAGTAGAGTGTCATTGCCGTGCATTATTATAAGTAATATGTCGTAGATAAACAGTCTGTGTGAAGAGAGTAGGCAGTGTGCGCTGGCGGAACAGCAACAGGCAGCGGACTGACGCGAAGTTTCAGAAAGTTTAATTACAGCAGACGGGGAACTCAACTTCAGGCAAAAGCCCCGCCTCCGAACACAGACTGCGTTCGGATTCGTCAATTTGATCTATGTAAATAGATTCCTGCAGCGTCATTGGCTATTGGTTCTGTCATTCTGAAAAGAGGGCCGGGACAGTGCACGCTGTCCCACACATCTTTTGAAACAGAGGGAAAGGCAAATCAGCCTGCAGCTGTTAGGTAAATAAAACGTATTAAATCCAACAGTTAAGAAGAACTTGGTGGTAAGCTTTCATTTGTCCGTTTTTGGCACATTCTCTGCTGAACAAAAACAAAATCTGCCTAAGCTACTTTTTTTTTTTTTTTTGCTGGTCTCCCAACTTTGCCAAAATGATGATCAGATTAAACTTGACCAGCTGGTAAGCTCACAAAACCCCTCTAATCAACCAACCAATGGCTGAGAGACAAGCAAACCAGTTTAAGGTGGTTTGCTTGTCTATAGTTTTAGATGGGTTTAGGGTATTTGTCATCTGGTCAGTTTGGCCAATCAGCTAAACCAGCCGAACAGCTTAATCCTTCTGGCCGGGGCAGGAGGAGACCCGCAAAATCATTTAAATTCAACTAAGGGCAGCAAAACCACCTTAAGCTGGTCTTTTCAGCAGGACAATGCATAAACTGATTGCGTTCTCTAACTTTTACATAGTCATAGACATGTAAACTTAATTGTTAATTGTTATAGCTTACTGTAGATGCCACAACATGTCAAATTAAGAATTGGGCCTACTATTAAGAATTAATATAAAATATTATTGATAATATTCAGTTAATTATTTTCAATAATAACTTTTTTTAACTGTGTAAATGAATTATATCTCCTTTACTTTCTATTAAACTTAAAAAAAACTCAATTCTAAATGTTATGCTCTAAATAAATAACCCCAGCCACATTGAATCTTAAAAGTGCACGTTGTAATTTGAAACCTCTCAAGTCAGAATAACGGCACATAAAAGAGAGTCTGCACAGGGTAATTTGCAAGTATATTAAAAGAACAACTTCAATCATTTTGAACTGCATTTCACTTCATAATCAAAACCACATAGATAAAGAAACGCAAATAACATCCTGGCAAAGAGATTGACAAAAAAAATCTTCTATCCCTTTGTGTAGACATCCTTTGTCATCAGATAACTTATTGTGAATTCTTATGGATACCATCTCCGTGGCGTATATGCTGGCATTGCCTGTAATTGTGCCTCATCAGTTTTAGAAGTAACAGATGTGATGTGTTATTACTAATGCAGAGCATGTGAAGACCTGGATAACATTATGGGAGAGTATCGATTTAAGTACTGGATGATTATTATATACTGAGCTGAAAATTGTCGTTTTGAATGTAAGTTATAGTTGTCAACACACAGATAAAGCAGTGGGGTGGGATTGTATTGTAGCCCATATACAGTCATTAAAGGGCCAAAACTATGTGAGTTATGTGTGCAAGTCATGTGATTAAACACAAAAATGCATTTTGTGTTTTGCATGTGTGACCTTTACAATACGCCTTGTTTTAATATTCAGTTTGAAAACTGAAACAAAACATGATTTAAATGTCCTCTATTTAGCACGTTAAATGAAATGCAGTGCATAAGGGAGTCTGTACAGCAGTATGCACTAAACTAATCTAATAAAGGAGCATTTGAGTTGCTATGCAGTTACTATGTCCTGGATAGTTGCTAGGGCATTATGTGGTTTCTATGCAGTCATCTTAGAAAACACCACTAATTCGTATCTCATATCAAAACAGGAAAAAGGCCTAGTGCAGTCTGGAGATGCACTGAACAAACCTTTGGTGTAAGAATCTACTCTCCATTAATTTTGTGGATTCTCTTACAACAGTAAGAGCAATAGAAAAAGTCATTTATCAGCAGTCCGTACCCTGAGAAAGGCGCTCTTGTGAGTGGATAAAGTTCATTAGAGTAGGTCAGCAGAGGCTTTAATCCTATTTCAAGTGCTTTGATTTTCTCATTCCTCTTCGCCAAAGTACCACTGAAGAATTACTGCTTCCTGTGGATAGCGGGGCCGCTGGCACAGCCAAGTGGCCCGTAATGAGCGATGGTCATGGCAAAATGATCTAGGCTGGATACAGTGGTGCTATGATGATATCTGAGCACAGAGTGCCGAATTTATAGCAAAATAAATCTGCTGATTGTAGTTTGAATGTACAGTGTACTAATGCACTGATTATCACTGAACCACCCAGAACACGCTAGCAAATATTCAGAAAACCTGAGAAGAAATCCCATAGAAAGTTAATTGCATGCCTTACAATTTGAGGTCCATGTCCATAAATGATTTAGGATAAGCTATGTGCAAAATGTTTGATCAACAACGACAGTAGTCAACATTTGAAGTGGTTTTACATGAATTTTGAACAATTTGAACAACCGTTCTTGTCTTAGGACAACTTTGATGAACTTTTTTGATCCACTTCAAATGTTGACTACTGTATGAACAACAGTACTGGTGATGCTTACTTTAGCAAACACTATTAATGATAATCATGTTTGGGAGGAGAAGCGTTGTTTTTTATATATTTAAGCAGAACAAAATATCACCTGCATGACAACAACATGATTCCAGGTAGCCCAGATCCTTACAGTCATCCCTGGAAAAGATCCCTAGACAGCAGTGATTTATGAACACAAGCACAATAATGAAAGCAAGTATTGTGACACCAAAAATTATTTAGCAGTTATCATTTTGAGTTGACACTGTAGAACACAGGTTGTGTGCTTGATTGCAGAGGTCAAGAGTGTGGTCAACTGCTCCCTCTAGAGGCAGTACACTAAACAAAGAACGTGTTCAGTCGGAGTGAGTTTTAAAAGGCAGTTTGTTCTGTTTCATTATGCCATTACTGCTTGACTGCCCTTTACACATTGATTTTAAAGGGACAGTTCACCCAAAAATTGAAAATGCATTACTCACGGTCATGTTGCTTGAAATTTGTAAATGAGATTTAATAGTTAGGACAGAAGGTATGAAGATTTCATCGTATAGAAATGAGCAACTTGAAAATGAGAATATTTTCTCTGTGTTCCATTAAATGCAAAATATATCTATAATATGACATAAAATATAATTGACTGTAAAAAAAAAAAAAAAAAAGTTTTTTATGGGGAATTACTCTTTTCACCCAAAATATTTTGAACTGGGGGTCCATTTAACATATAGGGGAGAAAAAAATCATAAAATTTCTATTTAAATGACCATTAAATAAAGATCCAATTATAAGCATTATAATATTGTGAAATATTAGATCAATATTAGATCTTTATTACAATAAAATTTGAATTGAACAATTTAAAAAAAATCCTTCATAATCCAAACATTACACTTTTCATTGTAAAAAACAGTAAATGCACTAAATTCTCAAAACCATCTCTGCTGATCTGTGGATATTTGCATCGCCCCAGAGAAACAAAAATGATTTGTCATACACACACACACATATATATTGCAAAGGCCTGAACTCATTCATCTCAATTCATTCTTTGTCATTCTCTCATACACATATCAAAATAAAACACACACCAAATCAGTCACTCACAGCAGATGTGAATATTCAACCAGTTCATAAATGTCAATAAGAACCTATTAAATCTCAAATTTACCACATACAGCATTCAGATATACTTAGGTAGTTTTAAGTCAAATACATAATATTTTGTGAAAACATGTCTACACTAAACCCCAGCAGAGCATCAAAACTTTTGGATGGATGGATGGAATGGTTTCTATTCAAATTTGCACTTAGTTTGTATATTTCATATTTATTTTTAATTTAATTTACATATTTATTAATAAATTAGATTGTGCGGACCAGAGTGAAACACATTTCACACTTCTTTAAAATTACAATTGAATAAATTCCTCTTCCCGTCATTCCAATTAAACTTCCTGTGGAATGTGGCCAATTCAAATTGATGAACTGAAAGGCAGCCAATTCTTCAATTCTGAGACTTGGAGCAAGTAAGATTAAAGTTAAACGGTGAAAACTTTTTAACACCTTTAAAACTCACTATTTTAATAAAACCACTTCTGGTTTTGTGGCATACACATATGAAGGTAACTATTAAGCCTCTGACTGACTGGAAGTCCTTTATTTTCAATGATAGCTGGTGATTTGAGTTGAGCAGAATGCCATGTGGAGACTGCCATTGGGAGTGCAGATTCATACGCATAGAAATGCATACGAGAAACCAGCACTGCAGAGACTCAGTGACCTCCAGCAATCAGTTGATGCAAATAACTTGCATTGACAAAAAAGATGTTACTGCAGTGTGAACACCAATAAGCCACAATATGTTGGACACATCCAATATAGATACAGTAAAAGAAGTTAAGAACTAAAAGAAAACGTCAGCTGAGTGTCCACCAAGCCCCAGAGGTTAAAGTGATACAAAGGTAGATGTTATTCTTCAAAATCACTCGCAAGAAATGCAGACTTGAGATTCCATTTCAGTTCTTTATAGAGAACGATGTAAAAGCAGCACGATGAAGCCTCGATGGAAGATGCCAGACGGCGAGGGCAGCCATGGTGACGTGATCTTTGAGCTTCAAAAACAATGAGCAGTCTATTAAATCTTACAAGGGGTTTCTTTTTCTTTGTGCGGTGTTCTTTCATAATTACCCATGTGATCCTGTGCCACAATAAAAAAGTTCTTATATTAGTTGAAAGGGGGAAAATAGGTTTAAAGCAGCCAAGACACAGCGCCTCACATCCAGTGAAGCCGAGTTGAGAGAAAAAAAAGGGTTTTCAGTGTTATTAAAAGATGCAATTTGTTTTGACAGGTCTCTGGCATATTATGTGTGGAAATAAATCCAAATTATGTTTTTGGCTCCTCACATCCCTGAGGCCAATTCAAAGTCATTCACAGTTTAAGGAAAGATGTGTCAGTGATGATTAGCTCCGCCTCCACCACAGCCATTGGTCACTTTCACATGTCCGTCATTGTCCTCGGTCACAATGGTTTCCCCGTCCTCTTCCTCGTCTTCTTCATTGTCACTTCTCTCATCTTTGGTTAACTATCAAAAAAGATGCATTTTGGGAAAAATTTTAAATAATAATAATTCATAGCGAAAAACATCTAACACTCCTTTATTTCTAAAACAAATTTGAGAAAGAAAATTTGAAAATTTTGTGTTGTGTAGCCAGGGTGTTGCTATGTGGTCTGAGTAGTTACATGCCAGTTTAATAAATAACACTAACAGATACAACTTTTGATTTAATAATGTATTAATAAATGTTACAACTAACAGAAGTTGATGAATGCTTTGTTGTTGATGAAGTATGTTGCATAATAATAATAATAAACTTTATTTTATATATGACTTTTAAAGCAGCTTCTCAAGGCACTTTAAACAATAAAAAATATAAGGAAAAAACAAATAAACACAGAAGCGTACAAAAAAAACACACTGGAATACAAATTAGTTAAAACCATCAAGAAAAAGCTAACCTAAAAAAAAATAGTTTTTAGGTTAGATTTAAAAATGCTTACATTTTGTACATCTCTAATATGAGAAAAGAGTGCGTTCCAGAGTCTAGGAGTATAGGAAGAGAAAGCCCTGTCCCCTACAGATCACAAAAGCGTCTGTGGAACAGAATGAGAGGAGCGCAAAATGACACTAAGAAATATATAAAGTTAAAAGCGCAGACAGATACTGAGGGGCCAGACCATGCAGTGCCTTATTATGAGCATAAGGATTTCAAACCTGACTGGAAGCCAGTGCAAGGACTGTTGCGTAAGTTTATTGATCCTTAGCTTAGAAAATATTTCAAAATCAGACAATAAGCAAGCTGATCTTTGAACTTCCTGTACTTAGCAAAAACCAAAATGAAAAGCACATCATCTGAAAATACAGCCGGTCTTGAAACATTAACCTAACAAGCTGTTTGTAGAAACCAGACGAGCAAGTACACAATCCATCATCCATGGTAAATGAATCCGAACAGTCTGATGTGCACTAAATCACGAATAATTACAGTAGGTCCCTTCGAGCAACAGGCTGCAGGTACACAGAGCAGAGAAGCGATTGAATCTGGCATCCCTCATCCGCTCTACATTTGCGAGAGATCATGTACGCTGCCAGTGCAATCACTCTCAAATTATGACTCACCTTTTTCAATAGACTGAGCTGGAGTGAAAACAATGGAGCACTAAACACGGGCTGGCAGGGCTTATTTCAATCAGAAAGCGAGTGTAATGGGAAATAACAGAACAACAGCGCAGACCTGGATAACTCAGTCACCGTTACAAGCTTGTGTCATCTTTTGTGTTTGGAGTATAATTCATGCAGAATGACTTTGCCTGTAACTGCCAATAAATGCATAGGCCTTTGCTTCACATTAATTAAGGTTTCCTACAGGATCCAAAATTACTTGTTTTAAACACATACAAGAAACGATGACATGCCATGACTACAAAATGCAGGACATTTCTTCCTCTGAGATGGAATTGTGACTAAAAACTCATCTGTTGTTAAGTATAACACTACCTATCCCGGTGTTTGTTATATTTCACAATATGAATACTAGCATGTACTAATATATGCTACATGGATTTAATATCAATGATTTTTCAGGTGTAAATTGGTTGTAAAAAGCAGTTGTCACTCTCATAGATTACCAAACTGACAAACTGGAGACAACCATATTTAACGGCAGTGTTAATCTCTATTGGCGCTCACCCAGCACTTAAGGCGAGACACTACAGGTGAATAGGGTAAATTTTTTAACTAGCAGATATCACCATGAAACTTTCCCAGTTGATTACCTACATTAAGATGAGAAAAAAATGTATTACAAGTTTTCTGTAATTTAATGTTTAAATATGCAAATTAGGCATTATCTAATTAAATATGCGCTAATTTTCATATATTTCAAAAAATGAAATCTGAGTATTGGATAAAGCCAGGTTCAAAATTCTTTTTTCATTGTGTTCACATATTAGATGGGAAAAAAATTACAGAAGGATTTATGGATATCTACTTTTGTTATCCTATAAATCAGAATATACTGTCAATAGCCTTAAAAAATATATTTTTGCCATGTTTTTTTGAATAAAATGTTATATAAATCGGGCTAGGAATAATATATTTACAAATCCCTCTGTAAATGTCTTCATAATATAACTAGGTACAAGACTGTAAAGTTTGGTGTGTATAGGTGCTACTGAAGTGGAGATTTCGGACTTTAAGTATGAGAGAAAAGTCATTTTGAGAAAACGGGCTTTAAAGATTTAGCATCAGCCAATGAGATTGCGCATTTGCGCCCTTTTACTTTCACGATTGGTTGCTGATAAAAAGGAAATGACCATATTTGGATGCAACAGCATTGTACAGGAGAGAGAGAGCTTTCTAAACGTGTGTGTGATGACAGGGTGCAGATCGCGATCGCGGAGCAACGGATGATTTAGATCGCCAACTTTTGATGAATTTATGAGAAATCTACAGACGCAAACATACAAAGTGCAGTAAAATAAAGACCTAAATGTGTATTTCGTACTTTTTTTCACCACAAGTCTGAAAGAAGACATGTTCCTGAAGACAAATATCCCGAAATCTCAAAATTGACCAGTGAAAAAAAAACTATGTTTTTGCCTGCCGTGTCTCGCCTTAAAGATTAAACGCAGCATAAGTACAATTGTGTTCCTGGGCTGTACCAACCAACACTGGTATAACCGGCATTATGGGATTGTAACTAAGACCAGTAAAGCCAGAAATTATGCAATGATAAATCACAATAGGACATTTAAGTTTGACAATAAATGAAAACCGTGTCATAGCTGAAACTGTACCAGCTCACAAGACAACAGATAAGTTTTCTTCAAAACAGCTTTAGTCAGGAACTCATCAAATTAAAACAGTCCGTCCACATGCAGGTCAGAGCATCCAGAATTTTCTGTCTGCATATTTGCCGTTTTATGACTTGTTAAAAGTCATAAGGTCTCAGTTCTGTCAGTTGAGATGATTGACAACTAGCCGAGGGTGGTGAGGAAATAGTGTTAATGGTATTTGTTAGTGACACATGGCCTACGGGCTGCATAGATGCACCTCATTACTTGTTTTACTATTATTTTTGAGTCATTCAGATCTGCTGCGCCTGGAACCGTTTTATAAATTATAATTATCATATGTATTCAGGGCTTTTCACGCAACACTTAACCCCAGGTTAATGTCTTTTTAACCCTGGGTAAAGCAACGTTTCTCACTTGTAATTTTGAAAGGGGTTAGTGATGCTTTTAAGCCTGGGTTATAAAGATCTGCAACAAAGTGCAGTGCCAAAGGTATAAAGTGCTAAAATGTTATGGCGAGTTGTTTAGCAACAGACAATTACCATAATCTGCCTCAATACATATTCATGAGCTTTGTACAATCAGAGAAACTTTCACAAGCTGTTTTGTGTTAAACATGTTGAAAAGTGATGCATAGCCTACTGTAAGTTCATCAGCATTTCACTTTTTTGTCCTTGTATTTGTACCATGTTTCAGAAGATCCAAGACAGGTTCATCATGTCACAACATTTACAGATGCACAAGCAAATATAAACACAAATCACATACAGTAGTTTATTTGTCAAATCAAATGTTATTAACTGCATAAATTTGGATTTAAAAAAAAAAATCCCTGTAAAACCAAGGTTTACAAATGTACAGTGAGAAATCTCTAAATAATGTCTACCCAAAATGAATGACCAAATATTGTATATGAATACTTACTTACTAAGATATGAATGATGTGAGAAATGGAACAAATCTATATTGCATGAGCGTGAATTGAAACAAATAAAACCTTCCCAAATGTAAATGTAGATAAACTTACACTTCCGAAAAGGAACATCTTCACCATACGTAGAATCAGATATGCCCAGAATATGTGGAGCATCAACAGGACGACAAGCATGAAGTTAAAAAAGTAGTATCCAAAGAATGGTGGGTAATAGTCAGGCGGGTAAACCCATGTGCAGTGAATGATCCTGGTATAAAAATACACGAGACAACAGAGATTTTTACAACTTTCGTAATATAAGTTATGTAAACTACCCCTGAGACTCTGAAAATAATAGTCACACACAAAATTCTCACCAAAATGGAAAGATTATGAGTCGCGTGACTATGAAGATAGCAGCAAATACCACAAAGATGCTGTTGCATGTTTTTTCCCATTTGGCATAGTTGAAGATCTTAGCGGACTGCAGAGAAATAACACACACACACACACACACACACACACAAACGATTTATCCATGCACATCATTATTTTTTTTTATTCATGTGCCCTCCTGATCTTTAATCAAAATAACTTCCCCTCCCTCTTGCATCGATATCTCTTCTTTTCTCTGATGATGTGTTTACTGGCGTGAGGGCGGGACAAACTGTCACTAGCATGAGATCCACCAATAGCAAACCACAACCATCCAACTATCCAATCAATTCCCCATGGACAAAAATTAAGTCCCACCATACATTTTTTTCATGTTCCAGAAGCCGTCTCATTCAGATGTACGTCACAGAGAAGCAGTGGTGGAATGTAACGAAGTACAAATACTTCGTTAAGTAAATTTTTCACGTATCTGTACTTTACTTAAGTAGAATCAATAGTGCATACTTTTTACTTTTACTTCGTTACATTTTGCAGCAATTATTATACTTTCTACTCCACTACATTTCTACAACGTTCTGTTACATTTTCGTTACATTTTCTGATCAGTTTTTCCCTGCCAAAACGTCATCCTGACCGTCCGTTCGTCGCACGTTTCTGTCTCACCAGTGAAGTTTGGTTGCCATAGATATATCAACCCAGTCACACTAAATGCGTCTCTATAGCACGCAGTGTGTTTATCGTGCAATTTATACGCGAAAATTAGTTTTTACATGCATAGGAAACGCATTGGTAGGTTTAGTAGTGATGTGGGGTGCGTGTGTATTATAAGTTTGGTTAGGATTAGTATGGCAAGCCAAGAGGTTCAGAATTACGCCATAAATGAATCGCGTTTACAGCCAAACGCCGTCATATACGGCGTTTTAACATAATATGTGTGTTTATATATGTACCGTATATAGTAAGGGTATATAGTAAGCTTGATGTGTATATTGCCTAATTGCAAGCTTGTTCAGAAATGGTGACAAAAACTTAAAATATAACTGCTTTTCCATCATATTGATCATCATTATATGAGTATTAGGTTGAATGAGTTAGAATTAACTGTTTTATTAATCATTAGAATATAGACATTAAGAGAATAAATTGTTATGCAAGTACTTTTACTTTTAATACTTAAAGTACATTTAAAATCAGGTACTTTTTACTTAAGTAGGGTTGTCATTGTGGTACTTCTACTTTTACTAAAGTAAATATGTCTCTGGTTATTTGTACTTTTACTTAAGTACTGAGATTCAGTACTTCCTCCACCACTGCAGAGAAGAAAAGACTATCATAACTCTTCCATTTCATGGCGACTTTTAATACGGACATTTATAAACATTCTTAAAGACGCCATTCTAGAGGTAAAACTCCAATAAAAAGGTAAAGTGGTAAAAGCCTAAAAAAAAATTTTTAAAAAGAGTAATCAAATAAAACAAGATTGGTCATATTAACCTCCAAAAGAATGTCTGAAGAATCGTGAATGAGCATGACCAGGGTCCCGACCCGGATGTAGTTTCCACACCAGGAGAAAGCCAAGAGTGTCAGTGTGGCCCAATGATGGATGATCTGTTCTTTAAAGTCCTAAAATATAGATATACATTTACAAAAAGTGTTCACAGTAATTCTCTGTGACAGTGAAAAAAGTAGATGTGCTGTTAGATGAGATCTGTATCTGAAATAAAAACAACAACAAATCAATCTAGTTTTAAATAATAGATTACAATAGCTTGCTTTGTGTGTCTTTATTTTTTTTTTAAATAATGATCAGATGTTTATTCCAGGTCATGTGATAAATGGTTAAGCTCAGGCAAGAGATAGTTTAAAGCTTAATTTGAAAGATTTCAAGTAGTTGAAATGTAAGGGTATAATTATGCAGAATAAGATCACATGATACTGACCTTTCGTTTGACATCGAATGTTATTCTGAGCACTAGAGACAAATAGAAGCTCATCTCCACAATATAATACCAATACTGTGACTCCAGCATGGACTGCAAAAGCGAAAACAACAATAAGCTCTCAGAGAAATGCACAATAACAAGGGATAAGCACTGTTACATTTATGACGGAAAATGTAAAAGACTCTTTTGTTTGATCAGAGTGAAGTATATATGCAATTCATTCATTGTGCTTTGAAGAGGGCGCTTTTTTGAGCGATTATTCTAGGAAACTCAATGTTTTGAGTGCCAATCTGGATGACATCACTGTTCTTTTGATTACAACCTGGAACTCCGATAACAAGTGAACGGTTCCAAAAAAACTCTTCAGCTGGGCCAACAAAAAACATCTTTCTTCTAAATATGGCCATGTTTGATTTGGAACTAGCGTGAGCTTTATTATCTGCCTTTTTTATTAGCCATGCCGTAAATGTGAGCATTGCGTGAACACTTTATCGGGGCCGGGTCAAAGCGAGCAAAATCTCCTCTGCTCTTATTAGTGCAGGTAATATGAACAATAAAATATTCCTTGGAGCAAATACAAGGAAATTAAAGATCTGAAGTCTGGAACATACCTGTTTGGGATAACCCTTCCATACCTCCCGCAAATTATAAAACCAGGGTTTCTGTGAGAAATAGAAGAAGCAATAAAAATACTGAATTAATAAAATGACAAAATGGACAGTTTAGCCTCTAAACGAACTTTAAACTCAAAACTTTACTTTCTGACGTGAAAAATTAGCTCTTTATCTATTTATTAATGACAGTTCCTAGAGCTGCAATGTGACTGTGTTCTAAAACAGCATTTTAAGGCATTAAAGGGATAGTTCACCCAAAAATGAAAATTCTGTCAGTAATTTACTCACCCTCATGTTGTTCCAACCCCGTAAGACTTTCGTTCATCTTCGGAACACAAATTAAGATATTTTTGATTAAATCTGAGAGCTGGATCACTCCTCCATAGGCTTCTTAAGGGGTCGAAACTGGCCGGCCCAAAAGTTATGAAAGACATCCTTAAAATAGTCCGAGTGACTACAGTGGCTCAATCTTAAGTTTATCAAGCGACTAGAATACTTTTTGTGCGCAAAAAAACAAACAAAAATAACGACTTTATTCAACTAATCATTTCCTTCTCTGTTGGCGTCGAGTGAGTTCACGTAGTGATATTGCGCAAAGCTTCTAGGTTGTACGTAAAAAAATATCTTAATTTGTGTTCCGTAGATGAACGAAAGTCTTACGGGGTTGGAACAACATGAGGATGAGTAATTACTGACAGAATTTTCATTTTTGTGTGAACTAACCCTTTAATAGGCACAATCACAACACAAAAACTGTTCCAAACGCAATCACTTTCGGAAATCCGATAATGTAGTGGTTCTCAGGGGGCTAAGATGACTTAAAATGATTTAAAATAAGATTATAGTTAAATAAGATTAACTTCAAAATGAGCTAAATAATAAATATAAAGATATTTCGTTTTTAAATTGCCCTCTCAACAACTGTGAGGAAATGTGAGGAAGCCTTGGCGCTTTAATAAATTAAAACGCCATGAGCATTTTTATAATGAATATACAGTTGAGTTCTAGTTTTGACAAGCTCTACAATAATTTGTCAGGTAGAAAGTAAGTAAAAATATATTTTTTTAAATCCTTATTCCTTAAAGGTGACATATTATGCCCCTTTTCACAAGATGTAATATAAATCTATGGTGTCCCCAGAATGTGTCTGTGAAATCTCAGCTCAAAATACCCCCCAGATAATTTATTATAGCTTGTCAAATTTGCCCCTCTTTGGGTGTGAGCAAAAACGCTCCGTTTGTGTGTGTGTGTGTCCCTTTAAATGCAAATGAACTGCTGAACCCCACCCCCATTCAGAAGACGCTTGATCCTTTACATGAGCTTCAGATACAATAATAAAACACACAAATCCCACTCATCCAAAATCTCAGAAAGAACCAGTAGCGAGTGCAGCCTTACGGAAAGACTCAGGAAGAGGTTGCAACATTTAGACGCATATGGAAGTTTCTGAATGGTTAGTGGATACATTCATAGTTGTTGTGGAGTTACACTGATTCAGCTGTTTCTGGGGGATTTCCATTGAAAATAAAATTAATCCACTGCTCTCTTGACTCATCTGAGGCTGGGACTCCAAATAGCGTTCTGTGCTTGTCTGTGGAGCCAACGACAAAACAGTTTGCATGCTTTGCTCGAACTTTTGCCATTGCGTTAGAACTGGTTTGTTCCTTGCAAAAAACAAATGGCGGCGCCGTGAGTGGAAATGTGCAGATTAAGTGGCGGGAATATTATAATAAGATCCCCTTCCTACGTCAGAAGGGGAGCGAAATCTGACCGGCTTTTTTTTTGACATGCTTGCAGAAAAAGGCTTACCAAAACAAAGTTACTAGGTTGTCACTTTTCACGTTTTCTGGGTTGGTAGATGCACCGGGGACCCGATTATAGCACTTAAAGTCAGATTTTCATGATATGTCATCTTTAAATCCTAAAAAGAGTGTGATCCCTTAACCCTAACTCTATAAAAATGAATGATTCCAGAAGTTTAACGGTTAATTATAATTCATTATTTTAGTTTTAAGTTACTTTTTAAATTCACAGAAACCGTGAGCGTCCTTAGGTTAAAATCATTTTTGAAAACAAAAATAGGATTTTGTTGTGTATAATGGGGGCATTTGTATGATGCTGCCTATGTAGTGTGTTTCAAATCGGTCTGAATTCACCACAGTGCTCATCTGTCAGAAGCTTCACACACATTAGATCTCTAAACCCCTGACAGCATCATAGAGCTGATCACAGAACTGGTTCAATGGTCCTAATCATGCCAATCATCAGTACAGGAAAACAGGCATATTTTTCATAGATGTCTTAATTCAGATATGCAATTTTAAAGGAAAACCATAAGAAAAGGATAAACTTACATCATACAGGGCTATGATTCCACCAATGAACGCCCCCAGATAAAACACCATTCGCCAACTATAGAGACAACCCAACAGAGAGGAACGCTCATGTGATCAGGGATTACATTCAGATCAAAACCACTAATCAAAAAACAGTAACAAGTCAGCAACCATTTGGTTTTTGGGCCTTAGACTCAATGACCGCTGCAGTGCATTGTGGGCATTACATATGGAACAGTGTTTAATAGGTAAGGATTAACAATACTTCTATAGCATTTATTAATCTTAATGTCTTAACATTAACAAAGGTTAATACATGTTGTAAAAGTATATGAAACAGCTAAAGGTGCATCTTTTTCGTCAACACTTGTCCCATTAATACTAACACTTATTCTGTATATCTATTTATTTTTTATACATTTTTTTTTTAAGTTGCCCAACTGTTGGTTTGTTTTTTTCGATTGTTCACCTCATTTGTAAGTCACTTTGGATAAAAGCATCTGCTAGCTAAATGATTAAATGCATATATAATTTTAACTAAAGCTAACAAATGAGACCTTATTGTAAAGTGTTACTGTTGTATAAAATAAAAACAATTGTATAAATTCATTTAGCAATAATCTATTTGGATTATTGTGACTTACTCAGATGAGTTTTTGGTGATTTCTTGATGAAAATAAATTATAAATAAAATGATATAGAAGAAAATTATATATAAAATAAAATTATTTTATTTTTGAATCCTACTTCCTGTGGTTACGTCATTTGTGCATCTATTTCTTATTTTAATTCACTTATTTAGTTTCATTCTTTATGAAGCTTAATTTTGAAAGTGTTTCTATATCTGAAAAAGTCAATTAATTAAAAAACCATTGACATTTTAATGTCTAAAATTATTTTGTCAGATAAAAATATTTTTTTTCTAAATCCTCATCAAATCACACAGACTGGAAAAGACTATAATAATTATTATTATTTTAGTTTTAGTTACTTTTTGAATTAAATAATTTTTACTTCCATTTGTGCATCTTGATATTCTGGACATCTGCGATGTGCGATTCAGTGTCCAAAAACCCCTAAAATTTAAAGTGTTCTGGTACAGCAGCAAATTAGACTGCTTACATTTACACATTTAGCTTTATATTTTTTATTTTTTAAAAAGCCTTGCATTCAAGGTTTACAGTTCATTTTAACATGTTATGCATTCCCTGAGTACCAAACCTATGTCCTTGCCATTTCTAGTGCAATGTTTGAAGACTGCTAGAACACTATTTATCGTCATTATACGACAATATTTGACAACAGAATGCAGCATTTGACCAATCACTATCAAGTATTCCAGACAGCTATGTGGTAAGTCAAATAAGTGTATGTACAGTATATTTATTTCATACCTGGCCTCTCTAAATTTTTTCAGAACACTAGGACGGTCGTGGTTTCGTCTCCTCCTGAACCAGCGCTCCACTTGTCTACTTGACCAGCTGCATTTTTTACACAGACCATCTATATCTGCCTGATAAAAGATGGAAGAGATCAGTGTTGCAAGTCATGAAATACTGCAACCATCTCCTGCAGAAAAGTGCCATTTTGATTATGAAAAGTGGTGTAGTAATTATGGCTTTATTTGACCAATAAATACTCAGTTTTGCCAGATTTACATAAACACTTGAAAAATAATACATTTTAAGGCTGTATAATTAAATAATTATTCTAAGAAATAAAAATAAATATAAAAAAAATTATTCTTATCAAACACATCCAGTCAGACTTACATGAAGGCATTACATACATTTCTGAAGGAGCCAAAACTGCTTCATTAGATGAATAACCTCAAGTTTTGGTCTGGGTTGAGAGTTTAATCTAATAATTAATTTTTGATTTATAAATCAGATTTTTTATTTTAAATAATTAAATAATTCAATCTAAATATGAAATAGAGTAAAATGTTATTTGTATAGGTATATGGGTGAAAATTCTTTTTTTTTTTAAAGGAAAACTAAATAAAACCTAAATATAAAATCACGTGATCATGGATGGAACTGAGTTCAATTCAAGTTTCCAAAAAAGCTTTAGAGAATCTTGCCTTAAATGATGTCTTAAACAGTGATGCTCCCCCGTGATCAAGCCACAAGCCACTTTAAATCTGACGAGGATCTGAAGTTCAGAATGATATGTTGTTAAGTGAGAGGAGAAGACGTTACCTGTCCTGGGTTTTTTGACTTTGTATTGAAATAATGTTCAAGAACAGCATTGTGCTCCACTTTGTATCCGGTCTTCTCTGAAACGCCAAACGAAGCTGCAAACGGTGTCGCTATTAACCTAAACAGACAGACATTAGTAGAATTAAACCATTGACATTTTTTATAATGTATATGTTGGCATTATCTCCCAAACATGAATAATCACTGATGCATTTACATCCTTCATATGAATCATATTCAAAACTTAAGGAATCAACGCAAAACTATAGTTAAGCTGGTTTCAAAATAGTGTAGCCTTTCTAGTAAAAAGCTACTTTTTATTAGCAGACTAGCAGTGCAGGTGCAGCACAAAAAAAACTCTACCCTGACAAAAAGATCAAGCTAGGTTATGCTGATCTCAAAGCCTGACCAGTTGAAATGTGGCTAAAATCACTCTGAAACCATCCAATACCAGCCTGACCAGACTGGGATATGAGAAAATTAGGCCGGTTTAAGCATTTTTGTTGTGCATGGTTTTTTTTTTTGTTTTTTTTTTTTTTTAGAAGGCTAAATAGCCGTTTAAGGTCTTTTTCATAGTTAAATATTTTATTTAGTTCAGATTTAGTGTAAAGGTAACTCTTTACCACTCTGTAAAGAGTTTAGTAATCAGGTCACTGATCAGGAAGTCAGCCATTTTAAGGCCCGTCTCAATCACAGAATCCTTTCAGTGCACTCAAACTTTCGATCCCTAAAAAGTCCCACTATGCACCGTGAAAACCAGCAAGTATTGATGCTCGCTATTGTTTCCTTACTGGAAAATCTGAAGCGCGAAACAAATCACATGGGTTTTTTTTGTTTTGTACAAAAAACATTAATTATATTTTGCCATAAAAATGCATCGCTAGACAGGTAATTTACCTAATTTGGCTAACTTTTAAAATAAATTTACAGATGAAATGTTGCAGCGATATGTAACAATCAAAGTATTTATCATTAAATAACAAAAAAATGTATGTCATAAAGATATCTGTGCTGCTGTAAATCATAAATACCAGTAGTGGCGTTGTCACCTGAAGGGGAGCTAGTGAACTGATTGAGATGCACACTGTATCTTGTATTTAGTTTATTAAGCCAAAACCCTAATTTCTTATGTCACAAACACACGTCAATACAGTTGGTTATTTTTTGGCAGCTTAGAAGCTTATAGTGTAGCTATACTTCAAAAGGGTAGCTTTACTTTAAAACGAGCTTTTAAGCTTTAAATTAGTGCTGGGCGGTATCACGGTATTTTTCAAAATACCGTGTATATTTTTTCCCTAAACATGACTGGGTTAACCACATTTTCTACTGAGTGAGAGAGGAAATACTGCAGTAGATTGACTTAGAATGCACTATTTTATTGTCATGAGTGAATTTGTAGAAGAAATCCACACTATTAATACAGGGTTGCAAGGCTGTTTACGAAATAGGTGCCAGCAGAAGGCGCTTTAGGAGCGGCAGAAATAGCGGTTTCCCCGGTAACGCCTGTACACAAAGCAGCTCAACGCACATAAACGCTGCTTTATCGGGAAAGAAAAAAGAAAGATTCAATCGTAATAACAAAGAAACTTTTCTAAAGACCGTTAGTTCACTTCAGATACATTCATATAAAAACACAATGCCAACCACAAATAGATTATCCAAAAGGCTGTGTTGATATTGTGAAACACTGTAATATATTTTGACAGCTATCAATTATAGTTTAACCTATCCATCTTCACAGTCACGCTTAGTAACACATCCATCACCACAGAGTGCAAGAGTGAAAAGGGACCCTCTCAAACAATGTCGCGCCGCACCGCGTTCCGATCATAGGTTCCGATCGTTATTAAAGCGTCATACACCGGTATTGCTGTATATTAAAAATTCATATCATAACAAAAATAAACACCGGTATTCGGTATGAACGGTATACCGCCCAGCACTACTTTAAATGTTTTCTAACTTGATCATGTCTGTTGCAAAAATGTATCATTTAACAATTCATTTTAAACTGTACTGTAAATCCTGGGTTAACATTCTTCTTTTCATATTTACAAGGTTAATAACATTGATTGGCTTGGCCAAATTTTTAAATACAAATTTTGGGCCAGTCTAGTTTTTTTATGTGACTGTTAAAATAAAAAAAAATTGTTATAACCAATGTTAAAGAAAACAAATTACATGACTAACTTGTAAGACTAGTCTAAGCAGTTTATGCAACCAGGCACAGATGTGGTATATTTAAAATGTTTGATGATAAATATAGTATACATATACACTACTGTTCAAAAATTTGAGGCAGTAAGATTAAAAAAAAAAAAAAAAATAATACTTTTATTCAGCATGCACACATTAAATTGATTAAGATTGACAGTAAAACAAATGTAGATAATGTTTTTTGTTGAAAAAGAAAACATCTTTCGTGTTACATTATGTGTATTGAGTTGGCCCACTTGATTTATTTTTTTCACTTCAGATTTTCCAGTATAAGTAAACATAGTGAGCATCGATGCTTCCTGGTTTTCACAGTGGATTGTGGGACTTTTTAGGGAGTGAACGTTTCAGTGCACTGAAAGGATTCTGCGATTGAGACGGCCCTTAAAATGGCTGACTTCCTGATCAGTGACCTGATTACGAAACTAAGAAGCTGATTAAGACGCACCACAGAGTTGTAAACACAGTTACCAATAAATCTGAACTAAATAGTTAACAATGAAAAAGACCTAAAACAGCCATGCAGCCTTCTCAAAAAAAAAAAAAAAACACATGCAGAAATGCTTAAACCAGCCTTTGCTAGTTTTCTCATCTACCAGTCTGGTCAGGTTGGTATATTGGATGGTTTTCAAAATGGGTCATTTACAAATTCTCACGCTGGCCGTTGAAATATATACCCTGAGTGATAGATCAAATTTTAATTTCCTGCAACATAATCAGAGAAGTTCCACCACCAACTCACCTTTCAAACAAGTATCTGACTAGCAGGAAGACTAAAGCATACGGCACAATGACGTAGAGGTGGGAAACTTTGGCATAGACAAGCCCTTCCTCATCTTTGAGATCGGCCCACGTGAGGTTCCCCGGCAGCCACAGCCGGTCCCACCACAACCACTCACCAATCATACCAATCATGACCACGATCTGTTGGACACAGCAGATGACAAGTACAGTTATACAAGACTGCATGCATCACGTTACAAAAAGAAGTGTTTTCAGCCAACACTCGAATACTGAATTCATTCGAGGAGAAAGTGTGAGTGTATTCAACATGAAAACAAAATTGACACCATTTACACTCTTGATACATATTGCATCCTGGACTTAAGGTTCATGATGCATCAGTGCACACATTATTCTAAAGAAGAGAAGTTTCATAATGTTTTATCCTGTTTATTATTGATATGATACCTACATATCGGTACATAATTTAATACATTTAATAGTAGCATCCATCCATACAGCATAAAAGTCTATGGTACACTCATAAATATATGATTGTAGAACCTTACAAAAAAATGGATTTTTCTATAATATTTTAAAGAGAGATGAGAGAAGATTTAGGAAATGAAATAGGAGATATTGGATGTTCATTTTGATTAAGGACATATTAGATATAGCATAGACACATAAGCATTAGTGATGAAATCAGGCTTATTCAGCACTGTGTATTTATGCCATAAAATAAAAAAATTATTTATTTTTTTTGCATCCAATTACTACAAGCGTGCTATGGAAGCAGAATCTTGCTAATACCACACAATAAAAGGTCGATATCAAAAGACTTTCATGAAACTATCATTGCTAAAATGGTTGAGATTCTGTAGCTCTAATTGTATATATACATAACTGTGCAGATTCTGAAAAAGGATTTGTCCAATTTGTTGACAGTAAAACAGCTTTGCTGCTACTGAAAACAGTATTTAATAGGGCCGATGCTAACCCGAGGCAAAACCACATGCTTATGTACCAACACACACCTGAGACGCCATGCACCTGAACAGCAAATACAAGTAGGGCTGGTGTGAACCAACATGTTATTGTGCTGATTTAAAGTTCAAATCTATTTAGTGAATTGCATCATGTTCAACAGCAACTCACACCCAAGCTAATACAGTCTAAGTATTAGTTGTGATAAACAAATACACTGAAGCTATGCTACAGGGAAATATTAATGAGGCTATCACAAGTGAAAGTATGTCTCAGAGACTAAACTATTACATAATCCTGGGTTATTTTGTTCAGGTTTCACACGGTCCAGACTGGGTTAGTAATTAATCCTCCTGGGTATCAAGTTTTGAGATATTAAACTGTACTGTAAATCCTGGGTTGATTGGCTTGGTCAAATTTTTAAATGCACCATAACAAAGGTGCCTTAAAAGTGTCGCGAACCATATCAAGCAGGTTATACGAGGACTTTATTGTGCCGTGATGTGATCTTATTGCCGCCTCAACCAAAATAGATTTCCATTTCAAATAAAAGCTGTTCTTTTCAACTTTCTATTAATCAAATAATCAATTGGGGGGAGGGGTGTTACAGTTTCCACAAAAATATGAAGCAGCACAGCTTTTTTCAACATTGATAATAATAAGAAATGTTTTTTGAGCAGCAAATCAGCATATTGGAATGATTTCTGACGGATCATGTGACACTGAAGACTGGAGTAATGATGCTGAAAATTCACCTTTGATCACAGAAATCAATTAGGCCTACATTTGTAAATGTATTACAATAGAAAAAGGTTGCAATACTATTTCACAATTATATTGTTTTCACTGTATTTTTTATTAAATAAATGCAGCCTTGGTGATCATAATCTTCCAAAAAACAAAATTTTAGTATCTTACCAACCCAAACTATTGAACTAATGGCTAACTAATAACTGCTTTGGCTTTGATCAGGCAATATTAACAGCACACAATGGCATTCTATCTCCATGACTGTACTATGACCAAAGAGAATGACCAGAACACCACGTCAACTGAACATAACAAAGAGCTCAGAGTTTGTTTGAACAAGACGCCGAGTAAGCAAAGCTTGCCTCCTCAGATCACACAGAATTATCATCATCTTTCCCTTCAACCCCAATACTGCCACACACAACTCTAATAATTATTATTTACACCACTATCTTCTTTGTTAACCATTTCTGATAACAAGAAACTAGGATATACGAACTGAAAAGTTAAAATTCAAGAACTGACCAAACTTAAGGACATTAACAATTTTCAAACTTTAGCATTACAGTACAACCCAGCTTATAATGTAGAAGTTGTCAATTGTAAAACACAATCAATTTAAATAAAAATAAAAACAACAACAGAAAAACCTGGGTTTAACATGATTTTCCATTCCATTCCAGTCTTAAAATCCAAAAAAGCTCTTGAACAGGCAAACAGGTTTTCACAAGCTCTACTTCATTGGAGACACTTTCCAAACAACTTCCATAAAAGGCCTCTTATTTTCAACATTCTTCTTGTTTCAAGACTGAAAGTTTTTCAAAGGTCAAGAAAAACCAAACACTTAGGCTACCTCTGCTTCCTGTCAGCGGTTCAGTGCAGTGTTCAGGTAAACGTCTGATCTCACGCCGCTCGCTCTGCGTTCCGCTGGTGAAGTGAGTAACATGACAGCACCGCTGCTCTCGAGACCCACGGGAATGTTCTTTGTCTGAATTACTTTGCGGTCACACCCTACCTTAGTAGCAATTGAGTTGCTTCCTCCCCTCCCTCCTTACCTTCTGTAGATTAACAGGCATTCGGTGGGTTCACTCATGCACACACACATAAAAACTGCGCCCTAAGGACTCACCTTATTTGCATAGTGCAACTGATAGAGCTGCAAAAGGTGAGGGCGAGATAGTGTGTGAACAGCCAGATACGACAAAAGGACAAACAGTCAATGACTCAATTGGGTGTGTTTCCAGTAAAAACACGCTGCCTGTACTTGCACCCATTAGGTATCTGGAATTCAGGAGACACCTATATAATAGTTTTACTTCAAGACACACACTTTACATTGGACATCAAGTGGTGACCAAACACAGCACCACAATTGGTGCATAAAAAGTAAACAAAGGCATCCTTCAAAGACCCAGAACCAGATATGAAGAATGAAGACCCGGAGTCAGAATTATAAAAAATTAAAGAAAAGTTTTACTGAAGATAGTTTGCATTTTCATCAGCAGAAGTCAGCTTCAAGACTCACACAGGAGTTCGTAGGCCGCCTCGCTTACAGTTACAAAGATCACAGCAGTTATACCATTCCCAAGGTCTAAGCTACGTCATTGCTTACAGGTTGAATGATTCTCATTGGCTAAGAAACATTAAGAGCCTAAACAATTTAACACATGTGAGGAGATAGGGGTGCCTATCGCCATTAGTAAAGATAGTTGTCGTCCACTCATTAGATTTAGGTCTGTGGTGGCCTCGCAGGTTAGAGAAGGGCGCCGGGGTGTCTGGTCCGAACGTCCAGAACCTACATAGAATGTCATACGCACACACACACAAATAACAGACACTAGCAAATAACAGCTCCCATCAAGGCTGAAGAGAGTCTGAGCTCCTTATTATCAGTTAAGTATACCAAAACATAATGCTAAAACATTCACTCGTTTGGGAGAAAAACAGATCACTGGCATTTACTCCCAAGGAAGGAAATATACTGGAAAGAATACATTTTAATACAACAATTAAAGTTTGATAGTAACGCTCAATATAGCTTGACCATATGTCCAGCGAAGGATCATGTGTCCACGCTGCCTTTAGGACCCTCTAACCTTTCTACTGATCCCAGAGAAAGAGACAAACGGCCTTGTGGGTTACGTGGCCTTCGTGTCCTGCGTGTACTACGTGCAATCTCAAAGTAAGATTGGAATGCACCTAAAAGAAACTGGTTACTTGCATCCATGCATTTAAGAAAATATAATTTCACAGGCACAAAGAATATAAAAATTATTATGTGATAATGAATATATTTGATTATTGATTTTTATAAAGGAAGTATATAACCATTCAAAATGATATATGATTATATATGTATTTGAAGAGGCAAGGGATTTTGACCAACCCTTCATCCTGAAAGTGCATAGATCCTATCAAACTTATAAACATGATGAAACAGAATAGAAACAATTAAATTCTACTTCTTAAATGTCTCCTAAATTGGTGAAACTCAATCCATACATTGTGGTTGACATAAATCATATTTATTCGCACTGCAAGTGAACCCTTATGTAATCTTTTCCCCTTTTTAATCTAATTTTGCTGACTTCTAAGCAATAGATACATTTCCACCAGAATTATTTTGCTCTATGATCATTTGTTTTTGTAGCACTATATTATTTATATTTAGTATTTTTCCTGCCTTTCTTCTGGGGTCAAAGTTGATTTTGAAGGAAGTTTTTTTTTTACTCGAGGCTGCATTTGTTAGATTAAAAACGAAGTAAATTACAGTAATATTATGAAATATTATTGCAATTGAATTGTTTTCTATTAGAATATATTGTAAAATGTAATTTATTCCTGTGATGCAAAGCTGAATTTTCAGCATCATTACTCCAGTCTTCAGTGTCACATGATCCTTCAATCATTCTAATATGCTGATTTCAAGAAACATTTCTTATTATTATGAATGTTGAAAACAGTTGTGCTGCTTAATATTTTTGTGGAAACCACGAATTTATGCGCGTTCAAAATATTTTTAGCAACACATTATTTGAGAAATCATTCATGTCTATTGCTCAGTTTATATCAGGTTTGTTTATATTGAGGAGCTAGACCGAAGCTGAAGGTTTTATCCTCTGGGATCCTTAATTTAATTAACGTTCGCTAGTAACATTCAAGTAGAGGAGAGTCTAATCATCTAACAAGCCTAATTATGACATTAATGTGAGCAACAGCTGTTTGATCTACAGTAGTGGTGCCTTTCCCTCTGAAAAGCTGTTGCCGGATGTTGATTCTGGATATTTGCATATAAAATTATGGAAATTTGTGATGTAATTTAAATGCTAAATGATGGTGTTTGGCCTAATCCCACAATCCCATTTAGTGGAATAAACCTGCTGTTAATATGGGTTTACATACACAGTAATCACAGAGTTTATACCTTTTTGAGTGAAAAAAAATAGACAAACACAAATGCTGAATGAGGGACTGGAGCCATACCAGAATATCACAGGACGGACTCTTGGAAAATTTGCTTTTGTTAGGAAACTTATTATGGAGTGATTTAGCAGACTAAATTAAACAAATGAATATAAAATAAAATTGTTTAACATGCCTTGCAAGTTTTTTTTTTTCATTTTAAATGATATTTCACATGGCATTTTGTGTCCTTTTTCATTTTAGGTGAAAGAATAAAAGTAGAATGAACTAAGCACAAATATATAAGATTATTATATTTCATAAAAATTAGTTTACGTTAGCTCAGCTCCGCTAAATAATATTACATATAATATAACAGATACATACATTTTTATTTTTTTGCAACATTCCATGCCGTATTTAATAATTTAATTATATATATTATATATTTAATTTAGTCCCTCTATATCTTATTAATTTTGATGCAAAAATAATCTTTTGGTTCAGCAATGTATTGTTTATTCACTGCAGTAATTGAACAGATAATTCTTTATCAGTCATAATCTATCCCTGTTAGTTAGCTTAAAGTCAAAGCTAACTAACTAATCCTGTTTCTCTGCAGTTCTGCGCTGTTTAACAGTTTTAGAAGTGAGGTAGGGTTGTAGGGAAAGAGACCCCTGTTATGTAGTCTAGTTACGGTGGTCCTCAAGTCCATAAGACACACGAACACTTTATCTAACAGAGATTCGGATGCATATTCAGTCTGAACTTGTTCTACCGCCATTCCAGATGGGCAAAAAGATGCTTCAGCATCTGTCCTACCAGAATCTACATCAGTATTCCCAGAAACCTCATCGGATTCGTCTGAGCTCCCATAATCGACCAGTCGTGGAACTGAGACTTCATTACCTGCTTGAACAACATACAGCGTCTCTGAATTAGCAGAAGGAGCTTGAACGGAAGGATCAGTTCCTCTTCTAGTGGCACCAAGCCTCCCATCACAATCTTCAATATGACGACAAGACCTACACAAGCCTGTCCAGTCCTCACGGAGAAGCTTCAGGTAGTGGACGCAGTATTCCAGGAAACATGTTTCCGAAGAGATGAGGAAGTCAAGTAGCACGGTGTGGTCAAAGGAGAGGGAGCGGAGAAGAAGTATGAAATGACAGTGAGGGTTACAGCCCCAGACGCAAACCCCCGAGTCTGAGGAACTCAAACTGTGAAGAAAAGGGAAAAAAAAAAACATTTACCATTAAATTATTTTTATTTGTTAATAAAAAAAAAAAACATTATAGATATATATATTTTTTTTTTTAATAAAAACATTTTCATTTATATATAAATATATATATAATAGCCAGTGTTTCTTATTTCTTAACAAATAAATAAATAGATGAATAAATAAAACCTTTTAAAATATTTTTTAGAACTGTTATAAAGTTCTTTATTCTATTAAAGCTGTAAAGGTCCGTTCACACCAAGAACGATAACTATATTAGTGTCCACACCAACGCACGATAACTTTCTGTACATCATAAGCACGAACTGTAGTTTTGTCCTCTGCCGCATTAAACGCACAATCTCTTTAAAACAGGATGGATTCTATTATATTTGCGGTTAACATTTTCATTGTTTATCAGCTGGAAAAAAATTTTTCTGAAATTGATTCCAACACTATTGTTCCTCTGTGTCATTATCGTTAGTTGTGCTTGTTTTTGATACCAAGCAACCCCTCAGAACTCTAGCAAAATTCCAAGAAACTTCCTAAACTTAAGGCTGGAACACACTTTGTGACTTTTACCCCCTGTTTCAGAGACAACGCTTAAGTCTAGTCCAGGACTAAAATGCATTTTTAAGTGAACTTAACTGAAAGCAACTTGCACTGACATATCTTAAAATATATCAGTGCCCATATTTTGTCTCAATATGCACACCAGTAATGTTTTTTTTTCTAAGGCACGTTTTAAAAAGCTACTTAAATGCGCTAATTAAACTAAAGCCTAACCCTGGCTTAATCTAAGCCTTGTCTGTGAAACCGGGATCTAAATAGACTTCAAAACACTAGGCATCATATACTTGCTGGCTTTGTAAATGGTTACAGAGAAAAATTAGGCATCATACACTAAACAACTCAGGATCATTCTTTCAAGTCGTTCTGAACACAACAAACTCACACAACAATACTGCTAGGAGACATGTGACAAATAAAAACAATATGTGTTCTAAAATTGACTCAAAATATCAAACCTGTTTGAAATCTTCCAACTGGATTGGTAAATTTTTTTTTTTCTTTTTTGTGAAATACATCAACTCTGACTGCCCAAATATTTGAGTTTGATTTAATTTCAGCAATGCTGTACATTAATACCTCTGGAAATACCCATATCAGTTGGAAGAGATATAGTTCTGGGTACATTATAGCAGGATTTATAAAACAGATTCCAAACCTTTTTTGATATAAATACAAGCCAATCAAAGTCTTGCTTGATTCTATCATGTCATCATCCTGTTCAGCAAATACTACAGACACCCAGGAGCAGCTGTGAGTGTCTGCAGACATCAGAGTCCCGTGACGCTGGAGGAATGACATGAGCTCTATTAAATACTGATGGATGTCAATGTCACTCTGAGATCCTGGAAACACAGGAAAGACATGTATTACGAAGAGATACATTGCCCCCTGCTGTTGTAAATTATTAAATGGCATGTTTTATTTTTAACTAGGACTAGGTGAAGGACTAGAAAGTTACATTTATGCTTCACACATGCAAGCAAACATTCTTACAAATGCGTTGTGAATCAGTGCTTCCAAATAATTCAAAACATGCAATTCATTTGAGACAGAACTACTGTGGTACTTTTATAGTATTTATTAATATTTTTAATGAGATTTTATTTTTTAAAAATATATATATATTTAAATTAGTTTGTATTTTAGTAATTTTGTTGTGTTTTTGACCATTTAAATTTATTTTTTTTATTTATCTTTCATTTATTTTTATTTTAGTAATTTTAATACTTTCACTTTATATTTCAGTTTATTTTCTAAGGCCAAGGTATTAAGTTTTCATCCAATATTTATATTTAATTTCAGCTTTATTTAGAGTAATGAAAACCATTTAAAAAAGTTTTAGTTAAACAACAATAACAACATGGGTGGCACAATCATATGGAACAACGTTCATGATTTATTGCAAAAAAATGTAAGAGTACTATATCTAAACTGGTTTTTCACAATAGCAAATGTTCTGCATTTCTTAAAAATAAGTGTAATTTCTATTCTATATCATTCAGAATACCTTAGCAACCCTATAGCATATAAAACAGTTTTCAAACTATACCAAATCTGTTGTCCAGTTGTTACTATGATGATGTGAAAACTAATAAATGACAGTTACCTTTCCAATGAAGGCGCTGAATGTTTATTTCTAGTGACTTCAGCAAAATCAGGCTCACGGCTCTCAGTATCACATCGTCCTTCTGCGTCCCAGCGAGTCTTACATCACAGTTCCCACCAAAGAAACTGGCCTGAGCTTTCACAGGCACTTCCTTGAGCCAGCCTGCATTCACTTCCAGTAACACTCCATCTGCCATGGTCAACATGTCCTCAGTCAGGCTGTGATCGTCATGTGGCGCAGACTGAGCTTCACCTAAAGCCCAATCGTCCCCGGCTCTCCGTAGAAGACTTTTCTTTAGAAGAAGCAGTGCTCGTTTCTTCACAAAATATTCCACATCTGTTCTCATGACACGAAGGAGCGCTCGCGACTGAACAAATATGACTCTCTGAACAGAAGAACAGACTCCATATCTGAGCCGGGCAGCGCTGAGGACTTCAAGGAGGTCGAAGAACTCACACATGGTTTTAGAAAGATTCATCAGTTCTCTTTTGTGAGGGTCCTGTGTGTCTTGAGTCAGAAGGTTGGTGTGCAAGGAAGTGATGGAGGCATCCAATCCAGAAAGAAGCTTCATCAAAACATCTATGGAGAAGACAAACAAGCAGCTGGAATTAAGAGATCATGTCCTCTGAAATGAGAAGGCAAAAATTGGTTGTTTAATCCAAAGTAAATTCATGCTATACAATAATATTTTTTATGTTTATCTGAACACATTATACATTAAACTAAGTCTACAATTATTTATGCATTTTTTAAAATTATTTTTATATTGCTTCAAAAATAACTACAATCTTTTGTGTAACTTTTATTTGTAACTACTAGCTGTTGTTTGACTGTCATTCTAATAGTAATAACAACAAAGACATTTATTATTATTATTGATAATAATAAAACAACTTCCAACATGAAAAAACAATGGTTTAATAATCAGATAATGATAATTTATTCTCTTATCAGTCTCAAATCGTTATTTTTTTCATACTGGAAATTACTTGTTTATTTTGGATAATAATAATGTTTTATATCTATAATAATACAAATTGTAATATTAATAAGTCACCTCATTTCATGGCAAAAGGTATTGCTTTATTATTATTATTATATATAATAATAATAATAATAATAATGACAATACCTACCAACATGAAATAAATAATGGTATGAGAATAATTCTCCAACAAATCGGTAAACATGCTGACGGCAGAAATTTAACCCAGCTACTAAGCATCATTTCTTGTTTTCAAGTCATTTCAAGATGAATTTTCAATTTAGATTCAGATATAAGTGAAAGTCATGATGTCTGAGTGAGTTATTTACATCGTAATTACTACATATTCAGTCAATTATCCATATTTTTCTAAGAGGTCATGCCTGTCTTGCCACCTCAGATAAAACCTTTTGTAAGGTTCCACTACATTTACATGAGGATACTAAAACAACTATATCTACAACTGTATGTGAACACACTTCAGTACCTGTTTTCCTCTGGCATATTTCTCCTCTCAGCACTCCTTTAATCACAGCAGTCAGTGACCACAGACAGGAGTCCAGTTCACTGCTGGCTGATGGTTTCTGAAACACTTCAGCACACCTGTGTCTCCAGATTGAGCTGCTGCCTCCCTATAATCAACAATTACAGCACTTAGTGAACCCACACTGCTTGAGAGAGAGAAACAGAGAAAGCATTCATAATATATCAAACCCTCATAATACTCAGATGGAGTAGTTGCCAGTCCAAGTTAATACTCACATTGATGGAAATGTCACTGATGACATAGACTGATATACACTTTGCAGATAAATGAGACACCAGCTGGTCTTGACAGTTGAGGAGAGAAACCTGTATAATGGGTCAAAAAACATGTTCAAACTGACAGATATGAAATGAACAGCTATAGGGTCTCTACATTAAACTCTAGGCTTAATGTATAATCACAAGCTTGCCCAAGTCACATTTTGTCTATAAAAAAAATTCCAAAGTGATGCAGTTTGCAACATCTACTACACCACTATTGAACAGAACTGAATCAACATTGAACTGACTCGAGCTGAATGACGACACTATTGTCTTCTTAAGAGATGCTTACAGCTGAATTGAACCAGTTCTATAATTAATGAACTTCACACACTTATGGAACCGAACTAAATCAACATTAAACTGAACTGAGCTGAATAAGAACACTTTTATCTTGCTACAGCTGCTAATTTGAACTTGTCTTATATTTGAAGAAGTTTACATCATTAATTCAGTTATTCTCCTGTTTATTAATGTGAAGCTGCTTCGAAACAACCTGTATTGTACTGTATAAAGTGCTACAGGAATAAAGGTGACATGACTTAAAAGAAAAGAAAAACAATAAGAAAATATATTTTACACAAAATAAATTTAACACATCACCCATTATATTTTTTGCATTGTGCTATTATTTTCAATAAAATTAAGAAGTTTCTATGCACAAATAAAAAAAAAACTGAAATGACTTGTAAATTCACTTTACCATAATGTGTTTGGCCATTTTGTTAATTTTTTATTATTATTTTGTAATTCCCATTATTCTCGGTAGGGATAAAATATATGTTTTAAATATATATTGTTTTAAATCAGATAGATAGATAGATGTTTTAGTTTTTTTTTTGGGGGGGGGGGGGGGGTTACAGTGTACTTATACAAATAAGTACTGAGTAAAATTAATTAACAATATGTACTTAGTGTATAATTAGTGTTAGGGTTTGGTTTAAGGTTAGTCGCTTGTAATTATGCATACTGATATTACTATAGTAAGTACATGTAAGATGTGTAACAGGGACACTGTAAAAAAAAGTATTACCAAAAACTCTATCAAAAAAACAAAACATTTTTATTAATTAAAATAATGTTACTTATTTGTTTAATTTGATTAAACATACCAGTTTTGCCATCAGATTCATTTCTTCAAACAGTCTCCTTTTGACATCTTCATAGAATATTGTGACATCTTGTGGCAGACTGTGTGCTGTCAGCCTGTTAATGATGGCCTCAATTAGAGTGAGACACAAGCACATGAGGTCTCTGTGTGTGACAGACGGAGCAGGAGTGTTTGCTGTTTGATCAACACACGATGAGATTCTGCTGGAGAGCTCTTCACTGCTCAGGCTGGGAGCAGATCCTGTACGTAACAGCCTGAAAATGGCTTGGAAATCCAATCCTGCAGCATCCATGCTGAGACACTGTGAAAAAAAAGGTTCAAACTAATGATAATCAGTTTTTCATGCTCGAACTTGTGTTTAAACAAAACTACTGTAGATATGACCTGTAATTTGTTAATGTTGTTATGCATTAATAAGACTAAAGCCACTGAATTGTACTGTACCAACCCATCTCTTCAACCACATGCTTCTTCTAAAAAAACTCCCCCTTCATGAACATGTTAGACAATTTGATGTCAGCAAACCTGACTGTGAAAAACGATTGACAGAGAGAGAGAGAGCATTTCTGAATGGCTAAGAAGGCCAGAGCACTTAGTTTCTAGGGCTATACAAAGACATTTTATATCTGCAAATCAAAAATTTTGGCTCTGTAAAGTTCTAAAAGACATGCCAAATTTAGTTAGACAAAGTTATATCCTGAATTTAGTCCTGAATGTGTCAGACTTTAAAAAAGCAGCCATTTGTTATTGTGAGTATAATTAAAATTCATTAATAAATGAACTGCTTTAAAGGGGTTAGTTCACCGAAAAATGAAAATACTGTCATTTCACATTCACATACAAACCTTCATCAACTCTCACATCAGTTGTGGTAAACAGAAGCTCAAGCATGTTCGCTTGATGTGCGAGAACCAATGAGGTTCATTCGGTGTATTACTCAGCAAGTTTGAGCTTCTGCAAGAACCAATAAGGGTGATTGAATCTTCAATGATTTTAATATCTATTTGTGAACTTTTTGAAGTGTCAAAGTGTCAGTTGCGTAGCTCTCAGATTTAATAAAAAGATCTTAAATTTTGTGTTCCGAAGATGAACGAAAGTCTTCTGGGTTTGGAACGACATGAGGGCGAGTAATTAATGACAGAATTTACACTTTTGGGAGAACTATCTCTTTAAGCCAAAGACAGAATGACCAAAGTTATGGCCAGCAAAATTACAAAATGAGTTGATTGGCTTGCTAGTTCAATAAGACAGAATGAAATTAAGTCAATGTGCAACACTCTACTTTTGTGTTTAAATGAATTTGCAAGAATTAAAAAAGTATGATTCTTCCCTTAAAGTACTTAAAGACATTGTATATGTGCTATTCCAAAATATCCTAAAATCACAAATGTATTGCTTGCAGTTGCAGCATCTTCTTTGCTTACGTGATTTATGATGAATTTCCAAGTTTCTCAATATCCTGTTTATGTTCCCGAGCAGCCACTTCATCAGTCTCTGCAAGAAATAAATATAATAGACAAGAAGATCATAAATGGACAAATAACCTCATATTTACAGGTCGGTAGAGATTGTTTAGAGATTTTCGTATAAAAAATGGGTTAGAATCCACTGACATACGTGATCTGTAGAAAGATGCTGCGTTAAAGCAGAATTTATAATGTAATGAACAGCTTTTAGGAAAAATCAGTTAAAACCCCAGTTTTTCTTCAACAGTGATTAAAAAAATCCAACATGAACAAACGCCTCCATAAAGCACATGGAATGCTGTTTGCCATTATCCGGCCAAAATTGTCGCAAAACTCTAACCTTTCGGCGTTTTATTTTGCAGCGGTATGATGTATGCATGACGTATTTGACAGCTCGAATCTGATTGGTTGTTGCGGTTTGAAGCCTTGGAGATGGTGTTCATGGCTACCTGACTGTATTTGTACTCTGTATGTATATTATATATTTTTATTTCACTGTCCCCCGAGTTATTATTGTGTTAATTAAGCAGATGTCGTTAATTTTATCCTCTCGCCACAGGTTAAGAGAGTTTGAATAACTTTAAAAGCAGTGTTCTTCTGAGAATGGTCAAAAACCGCTGGCTAAATGCTAACAATGCTAATGCAGTAACAGTGTATGTCAATCACAGAGTTTGTCAGATTCTCCTTCAGTTTAATGATAAGTGTTAGAGTTATCGTATCATTTATTGCAGTGATATTAAAATGTGTTATGTGTGTCTCTAAAAAAGAGCAGCTTTAGTATTTGTTTTAGGCTCATTTTAGCTGCCACAGCTGGTTTAGCACACCAGCTAACAGATTCATTGTTCTCAGTGCAGCAGCTACAAACAGGGTTGTTTACCTTTTATTTACTTTATTTGAGGTGATTAAACAGGTTAAACTGCAGTTGATGGTATACATCACATATGTTATTGAACATTTATGTTGTTAAAGGTAGATGTAGGTGTGCAAATGCTCGCTGCAGCTGTTTTTTCAGAGTCTGAAAGACAATTACATTGTGAACTGATGGGTGGCAGTAAATGTTTGCTTCTAGACAGAGAGCTGATCAATTTAATGACAGATAAGTGTGTAAATGAGACGTAACCAATTAGGTGTGGCTAAATGAGGATTATGTAAATATCTATATGAATCTGCATTAATATATATTAATACATATAAATGAAAAGATATTATATAAATGATGAATGAAATTGAATCATGTTGATGATGATGATATTTCTATATTACTCCGCATCTCTAGAATGGAGTTCTGAAGGGGATATGAATATGGATGCAGAACTCAAAGGCTGTTTTAGATCTACAAGACATTAATGAACGGTAATTTTGTAATTTCTAATTATCTGTAGTAGGCAATGTTTTTAAATATTTACTAATTTGTAATTTCTGTCATCTTGTTTTATATTAACATGTTTATGTTGTCTGAGCTTGTTTATGGGTGGTTTAATGGATTTGCCTTCATGCAACGCAACTATCTCAGTACTTTCCATAAGTGCATAGATGCACTTTCCATGCAAGACTATTTTTAAAAGTGATGTGCAATTGTTTTCTTTTCATACTGTTTTTTTTGCAATCAAAGATAATTAATACTTAGTCAATGTATTTGTTCTATCATATCTATCATGTTGTATTCTTAAAGAAATATATTAAAATCAGCGTCATACATTCCAATGAAACACTGTTTATAGTGTTTATATATTTATGTAGTAATTATCTCGTATGATAAATATGTAATATTTATCTCAAATGTATGGCTCATAAGATTTTAAGTATGCTGACATTCTTGTAACACACATAGTAATTTATAATTGTGTTTTTTATTAAGATTTTACCAGTAAGAGGTCTATACACATTCACTTGTTAATATTAGTGCTGTATCCAGTAGCCTAGTTTTATTTGTGTTTTATATATTTTACACACACACACACACACACACGTGGCCTATATATATTATAGAGCCTGTGACATTCAAAGCATTCGATTTAAATGCAGCATTCAAATTAACAGTAATTCTAAAATCTTATGTAATATTTTATGCATATGTTTTTCTTTTATTAAAGGTGCTCTATGTAACTTTTCTACTAAAATGAATCCTTTTTTTATTGCCTGTGTGTGAAGGGGTTGTAATCACACATTAAAATGATCTACTTGTTGAGTTTTGCTATTACCTCTGAAGGCCAGTATTCCTATTTCTATGTGAAGTCTCCGGGTCGGATTTACCGCGAAATCCAACGGATGTGACGTGCATGCGCGCTCCCGAGCCTCATACAGTCTATTGTAGACGGTCAGGGAGTTACGTCCAGTTAAAGGCGCACGTTTTTCGGCTTATATCTCAGTCAATCTTTGATCAATATTCCCAAGACTCTAATCGTTCGTAGTGCTGGACGGGGCCTTTCGAACGAGCCCACCCCCGAGGTCCAACTCGCCCGGCTCCCCGAGTTATAGCTGTTCGAAATCGGGGGTCCCAGCGAACGGCGATCCGGTAGGGGGCGTCCCCGAGGCCCGCCACTCTAGCGTTCGGGCAAGGGTTCCCCTGGGACCTCCTCCCCCGAATTTGAGCTCTCTGGGTCTTTGCGTTCCAGAGATACGAGCGATTTTCTTCTGAGATCGTGACGTCACTGGCGTCCGCAATTTTGCAGCGCGCCCGATGGTTTTCTGCTAATATCTCCGCGAAAACACCACCAAAAACTATGGAACCTATATGGTTCTTTTCAGCTCGACTAGATGGTCCCAACGAGCTCGGTGCTCGCCGAATCCGTCAAGTATTCGCCGAGATATTTGCGTAATAGACGGTATTGTCTATGAGTTCGAGCACGAGCGCTCTTGTAAAATTTGGTTGCAATCTGAAACATCACCACTAGAGGCCGCTAAAAGTTACGTAGAGCACCTTTAATAATGAAGCAGTGAGTAGTTAGTAAATTAATGAGAAATCGATATTCTAAGCTGATCAAGAATACAAATTGTATTGGTATCGGCAGATACTTAAGGTTGCAGTATTGGTATCTATATTGGACATGGAAAAGTTGTATTAAAAATTTCCTTTGAGACATTTGTAGTTGATTCCTCTAAAAAATGTAAACACTCTGGCTGCATTTTTTTCAGAACATACATAATTGATCATCCTTTGATTTTATAATGAGGAGCTTGTCTATCAGTAATGTCATCCGTGTGTTTGTCTGCAGGGACACAGGAGCGTCTGACGCCCGTACTGCGAGATGTGACAGGATGCTGAACCATCACTGCAGAAGGAACCCAGAGTTACAGGAGGAGCTGCAGATCCAGGCGGCGGTGGCGGCCGGCGATGTCTACACTGTCCGCAAGATGCTGGAGCAGGGCTACTCGCCCAAGATCAGAGACGCCAACGGCTGGACGCTGCTGCACTTCTCTGCGGCGAAGGGCAAGGAGCGATGCGTGCGCGTGTTCCTCGAACACGGAGGTAAAGGTTTGGTTGCTTTAGGACAGTGGGGAGATGGGCAAGTCTGATTTAATGTCACTTTGTGAGAAAATATCTCAAATGACCGGCCTAGATTGACACTTATTATAAACTGTGGTTGGCTTGCTGAAGGTGGCTCTTGAAGGAATACGTTCTCCCCAAAAATTGTCGTTATGTTACTTACCCTAAAGTAATTCGGGCCCTGTATTATTATCCCTATTTTTAAAACACAGGCTTCTGTTTTCCACACACTAAAAGTAGATGGAGATTTAAACTACCAAGCTCCAAAAAAGACAACAAAGCGTAATGAAAATGCATTGTTTAATGTGTATTAATCAGTATATAGTTTGAATATGATTCCTCTCCTTGGGTAAATTTGATTTCACAATGATCAAGTACTTTTTCTCAATGGCACACTCTTGATAACCAGTTCACAACGGTGGCTGAGGTGATATTTTACACTCTTGCATTAAAATTGTTTCCTATCTTGTCATCTCTTAATCCCTTAAAATACTAAACTGGTATTACGTTGCTAAAATAGACAATACTGTTCTGATGTTCATGTTTAAGTGTGCTAATGCATGCTAGACGTTAGGGGGCGCTATAAAACAGCTATTTTTATCAAAAGATCTGCAGATAGAATGATCCACAATTAAGTGTTTAACTGTACAGTTGCACCGTCCTCTTTTCCTTATTGAGATTCAGAATAAGTTTAATGCTTTAATTCGCCCTTACACAAATTAAGGCCTTCAATCAGAGCAGAAATGAATTCATGGCATTTAAAGTCATGGCATTAAAATGTCACATGCATTGCAAAACAATGAATATCGTCCCTAAGTATTTCTTTATGAAATATTTATTTTCTCAGTATTTCTTATGAAAACTTCCATTTGAATTAAGTTGATTTTTCTGAGCTCACTGGCAGATATTTGTTCTTCTTTTAATCATAAACTCACTTAATTTTGATCAATTCCACAAAAAACATATTTTTTTGCTTCATATTTAACGTCATTTCGCATCTCAAGTAAATGCGTCTTGATTTAAGAATCTAAGACATTAGCACTGGAAAACAAGACAAAAACATTGAGGAAGAACAGCACTTTTTTGCAGTTTGATCAGAATTTACTATAAAAGTTATTCTATATTCTAGTGGTTGGGAGCAGAGGCATTCAAGCGACTTATTTTGTAAAAATGAATTAAAAAGTAACAGATATCTGTTGGAAGTGTTGCTATTACAACTCATTGTGTTTCTTTAGTTGGTCTTAAAACGTATTAAATCTACCATTAAACCTGTAGAAACCCTGAATCAGATTGATTGATTTTTTTGTCAGGAAATGTAATTGAATTTCCTGTAGTTAATATAAATGTTTCTAGTTAAGTTTAGTTTAACATATTTTACATATTTACTCATAACTACTGGAAAATGATAGATAAATCGTTGAAATGATTTGGTCAAAAGCTGTAAGAGCACAGAAGTATGAACTTTTAGCTAGCTAAATGTCATACAAATAATTATGACCAACAATTTAAGGGACTGTAACTGTAGTCATTTATTAACATTTAAGAGTTAAAAATAAATAAAAAGGATTCCTTTTAGTCTTTGTATACAAATATTGTACATGATAGAATGACATGAATGTAATGTTCTAAACATTACTATTTTATATATCTTAAGTCCACTTCCATTCATGTTTTTGGAATCCAGCCTACATAATATAGTAAAGAAATAGCCTAATTATTTTTATATTATGTTGTTAATTTTTTAATCATGTTGAAAGCAAGTATAGCCTATCATAATGCAATTGTAACTTTTATTTATTTTTTTCAATTTCACATGGCATTTTAAGATTTAAGTACATTTTGAAATGTCCAATGTTAGAGAGCTTACGTTACACATTACTGCAAAGAAAGATAGATGTATATAAATGCAGATTGACTTGTGTAATAATAGTAGGGCTAATGCATATATATCATCTTTTTTTTTTTTTGTCAGTTAAATTAGTTTGATTTTGTCATGTGTTTATTCTTCAAGCTGTTTTTTTCTTTGTGATCTCCAGCGGACCCCACAGTGAAGGATTTTATCGGAGGCTTCACAGCTCTGCATTATGCTGCCATGCACGGCCGTGCCCGCATCGCCCGCCTCATGCTGGAGTCCGAGTATCGCAGCGACATCATCAATGCCAAGAGCAATGACGGCTGGACTCCTTTGCACGTGGCGGCCCACTACGGCCGCGACTCCTTCGTGCGTCTCCTCTTAGAGTTCAAAGCCGAGGTGGACCCGCTCAGCGACAAAGGCACGACGCCGCTCCAGCTGGCCATTATCCGCGAGCGCTCCAGCTGTGTGCGCATTCTGCTCGACCACAATGCCAACATAGACATTCAGAACGGCTTCTTGTTGCGTTACGCCGTCATCAAGGGCAACCACTCGTACTGTCGCATGTTCCTGCAGCGGGGAGCGGACACTAACCTGGGCCGGCTGGAGGACGGACAGACGCCGCTGCACCTGTCGGCCCTCAGAGACGATGTGCTGTGCGCTCAGATGCTGTACACGTACGGGGCCGATACCAACACACGCAACTACGAGGGCCAGACCCCCGTGGCTGTTTCCGTCAGCATGTCTGGCATCAGTCGGCCCTGTCTGGACTTCCTGCAGGAGGTCACAAGTAGGTTCTTCTTCCTCTAAATCTTTATATGTGGACTGTCAGCATTGTTCCTCATTTTTTAGTAGATGGTAATAGTAAAAAAGTTTGGCACACTGATTAGGGAGGGTCTCAGTATTCTAGGTGACAGTACTCTTTTGAGGTCTCTCAAATCCTCTAGCGCCACCAACAGTCCAAATTTTCAAGTACGTTTTAGCTAGTAACTTTTGAACTAATTGAATTATTTAACAAATACAATTTTCTTCAGATTTTCCTTTCATCTTTATTTTAGTGGGTGACTATATTTTTGCACATTGATCTCTAATATTATGGTAGAATTGAATTAATTAATATTTAATCAGCAAGGACATTTATAATGTTACAAAGTTAAAAATGTTTTTAATTTTTATTTAAAATAAATACTGTTCTTTTGAACTTTCTATTAATCAAAGAATCCTAATAAAATGTTTTACTGTGTTTTTGATCAAATAAATGCAAGCTTGGTGATCATAAAAGACTTCTTTCAAAAATATTTAACAAGTTAAACATTTAACATTTACACAAGTAATGCAGCTTATTAATCATTTTATTGGCGGCTTTAATAATCATTTTATTAATCGTTTAAAAATAGTTCAACTAAATTGTAAGTTGTTTAACTATTTTTAAACGATTAACTAAAATGATTATTAAAGCTGTCAATAAACAATATTTGTTTCAAATAAAAATGCAAGTTTGCAAAAGAATGAAAAATAAACTGCAACTCTAAAGTGCACTACAATTAGTACTGACTGAGCATTACTTGTGGAAATAATAAATGTTTAACTTGTTAAATATTTAACTATTATAGTTAAGAAAAAAACAATTAAACAAATAACATTTTCAAATATGTACTTTTTTTTTTCATTTTTAAATGAAAGCTTCTTTGAAGCCAAACGTGAAAATCTAAAACTTCAAAGATTAAGTTGCATAACATGATATACATTGTCTAAATTTCACAATATAGTTGGTTTACTTTTTGTTCCTTTACAAAGTTGGGTTTTTTTTTTTGGCAGTTTACCTTTTGAAGAAGACACCTTTTAGCAAGATTTTTTCTTGAAAGGAAAAGTTTGGTTCAGCTCAACTAAACTTCAAGGTTATAACTTTTGAAGTCGATGTGAAGCTATTAAACCTTATTAATTACAAAAATTTCATCAGATTCAGTTCCCTCCATAAATCAGTGTCTCTTGTGTGTTTGCTGCAGTTTAAATTGCAATCCAAATATGATTTAGTGATGCACACAGAAATATATTAAATATTGATGTGTATCATATATGAAGTAATTGCTGATACACAGCCCTAATTGCAGTGCACATTATAGTTGGTATACTTTGCTCTTTCGAGTGTGTATATATACACACACACATATATGTATGCATGTGTGTGTATTTCTTTTTCTTATATTTAATTGCAAGTTTTGATTATTGTTTTTTTTAACGACAGTAACTAATGAGCTTGCCTTAGCAAATTACACCTTCGAAGCTTTAATTTTTCTGTTACACATTGACACTCATTACAGATATAAGTTTGAAGAGAGCTCCAATCAAGTCAAGCGTGAAGCATTAAACCTCAAAGGTTAACAAAAAGAGCATCATCAAAAGAGGTCATATTCACTCTTTCCTCTAGAAATATGTCAAATCTCACGAAGAGCAGCAGCTGATCTGTAAGTTGAGCAATGGCCTAACCTCCCGAACGTACACCATTATGATCTCTATCCCCCACACAGAACAATCGGTCATCTGAGAAAAGCGAGCCGTGTTACCTGAAGCACTAATGATCAAGTACGCAACAATGGCCACATTCCTGTGCACCGCTTCAACTTTGATATCGCCATATCAAAGCCACCTGTCTGTCGCAGACATTTACTCGCTGTCAACTCATTCAGCCTGATCCGATTTCACCTTGATTATTTATTAAAAAGGCACTTCAGCGGCTGTATTTACATCGACGGCTCAGACTTTGAGAGCATGACTTCATGTCTTGAAGGGAGTGACCGGTTCGCCTCTGTGAGAATACGCACTGATTTCATTTCGCTTTCTCTGCCGTCACCTATAGTTGCAAGCTTTTGGTAAGGCATTGAGACTGACAGAAGACAGGGGCTGCAGATGGCCGTCTCCAGCTCTTTGTAGTGGTTTTTCCAGCTGGCTTCATTTGTGGAAGCTCAGCCTGTGCCATATTGTGTTGGGATGGAAAAACTGGCCCATTAAAACTGATAAACTCTGTGCACCGGGTTCCTGGAACTCATTGCAGAACTTTCCTGATATCTTTTAAGATGACAAATGCAAAAAAACAAAAAACGTTTATTTTTATTTTGTTTCCTCCCCCGATGGCTACTTGTAATATTGGTGGTTTTCTGTGCCAATTTGTTTTAATTGAATGTCTGGTTTTTACTGCTGTATCTATGAAACATCAAACTTTGTTCTGCTTCACCCTGAATATACAGCATATACTTTGATTTTAATGGCAGATAAACACACAAGGGTCAGACTGTCCTCTTTACATTATAAATTGACTTTAAAATATTATTATAATTTTAACTTGACAGAGTTTGCTTGCATTTGGTGCATTTTGGAGAGTGTTTTAATGTTGTCACAATTTTCTTTTTGTATGATCTGTGTGAGGTTGCCATTCACATTTTGTTTATCTCGTGCTTAATATTCTGTTATAAATTTGTTGTGTTTTTGTAATTTTTAAACGTTTTTATTTCTATGTGTCTATATAGTTTTTATTAATTTCTATTTCAGTTTTAGTTATTTTAGTACATCAATGAAAATGAGAAATGCTCCCTTGGCAACTATCTGAAATAAAAAGAGTATTAAAATAAATAAATAAAAATGTATTTCAAGCAACATTTTTTTATGGTTTTAGTTTGTTAACTATAGTTACCCTGCTGTAGCCACCAATCTTTGGTATTTTTGTACGTTTTTCTCTATTATCAGTTTAAATTAGTTAATGTGCAGGAATGCAATCATTCAGTTTTTATTACATGTCAACATAGATTGAATTTAACCTGACAATTGTTGTTTCAGGGCAACCCAGGACTTTGCAGGATCTGTGCAGGATAAAGATCCGGCAGTGCATCGGCTTGCAGAGCCTAAAGTTTCTGGAAGATCTGCCCATTGCCAAGGTCATGAAGGACTACCTTAAACACAAGTTCGACAATGTTTGACGGAAGCCAACAAACTCATTTCTGTAGGTTCCCTTAAGACTCTATGCAAACTCTCTTTTTTCATTTCTACTCAAAACCTCTGGGAGCAGGTGCAGCGTTTTGTACAAGCGGAGTGAAAAAGCTTATTTACAGAGAAACGACTGTGGATCGGGGAGCACTGTAATGGCCACGTTTGATTCGTTCGTAGAAGGTGTCCTTTCATGCATGCCTGGAGAAATTCCTGACCCATGAGAGAAGAAAAACGCGATGTTTGATTTGTACCAATATCTTTTTTTGTTTCAACAAGGCCTTTGTCAGTATTTGACGTTTTCTATCGTCTAAATTCTCAGACAAGGAAAATATAAAAACCCTTTTAAACTATCAAGACAAATTGGCAAATATTCAGGCCACTCTCACAATTTTGTATGCATGTGCTATTGTCCTTTTTTGCTCGGGAGAAATTCTTTGGTCTATTAAGTTATTAACCCTCTGTTGAGAATCCAATTCATACCTAAAAAACCCACAAGCTCTCAGTTTTTCTCTGCAAACATTTTTTTTTTTTTTTAAAGAATGCCTCATTTAATCTGATTACAGTATCAGAGGCTCTTGACTTAAGTTTCCATTCAAAGTTCTAGTCTCGAGAGGTCTACAGGTGAACGTATGTGCACGCATAAATCATTAACAAACTTTATGTAAATAATTGTGTCATATATGTACAGCAGATATTTTTAGACTATTTAAGCCACAAGCTTGTGTTATCAAAGTGTTTTGTTGAGTTGTGTGTTTTTCATGTGACCTGTCAAGGGCTTTCATGTGGGAATGTCCGAATCCCCAAAGATTTGGAAAATAAGATTCGATTACAGCTACAAGTGATGCTTAATATTAATTGGCCATAATTTCTTTAAGATTGATTTTTTTGTTATGCACATGAAAAATCTCTTAAATCTTTGCAATCAGTAACTTAATTTATTTTACTTTTTCATTTAGTTTATTCAAGATTTGAAATGCACTTAAGTTTGTTTTTTCTTCAGAATATAAACAGTTGTCAAACCCACTTGTAAGGTCTGCATAGCATTAAGTTAGTTCAGTTCATTTGACACATCTTCAAGCAAGCATTCAGTTTGTTTCACACATGTGTCATTCAGATGGCAACTTGATTTTTTTAATCTTCCCTCCTAAAATCTCAATCAATGTAAGAGTTTTGTGGGAGATATTTGTGTGATGACTTTAAATGTCAGGACTCTGAACGGACTCCTTCACTTTCACTCGAGTCTATTTTATCTAAACCTTTTTCTAACACTAGCTGCCTTTACTTGCAATCTGTGACGCAGTACAGCTACAGCATTTCACCACATCATGAACTCAATTCAAGAGCATTAAAGTGACCTGCCACAAAATTGAAATGATCTCTTTTTTTTTGTCGCATTTAGGTTCAGTTTAGTGTGTTTTGGGCGTTTGTTGGGACGAAACCATCTCTGGATGACTGACTGCTTGCTACCATAATGTATTGAACTTCAGAACAATGTTTGGAGGACTGATTTAAGAGCGAAGGAATGTTATATGGGAATTGTCTTTACTAAGCGAAAGTCTTCCACAACTTCTACTACTGAATGTATATAATCTGCTGTTTGCAAGTTTCACATGTACATTTGTGTGAATAAATGGATCTCATAATGTCCCCATTTGTTATTTTTCAAAGTCTTATTGCTGTACTTTGAAGCAGTAATTGTGCCGTGTTCATCGATTTGCATCCATTTTTCTAGAGTTTGATGACTTTCTAATAAAATGTCTGCTAAATATGCTGATTACTGAATTCATTGTTCATTTTGTAACTGTATATTGCCTTCTAGGTTTTGCTTTCTTTCCATCTTTCCTTTTAACTGCAGTACAATCCACTCTAAAAACGCTGTTTAATAATCACCAGTTGCTTTAAGTTTATTTTAAAGGAATATGCCAGGTAAGATACAACATCGAATCAAAATTGACCCTACTTTAAACTTGTTCCACCTCTAAAATGACTTTCTTTTTCAGTTTGCATCACAAATCCTTTTTACTACTTCAACCTCTTCAACGATCTGCCTTCATTCCGGTATGTAATGCCACTTTCCATGATCCAAAAAAGTCCTGTTCTCCATTTTTGTTTTTGTATATCCAGTTTCATTTCATTAAATCAAAATGTCAGATTACAGAAGTGAAATAACCTTAAAAATAGCATTTCATTTAAACTTTATCAACAGCATTTTGCAGAATACTGCTACTTCGCTCAACCTCTCAAGACTAATTTATATTAAATTAAAATTGCTTTTAAACCCTCCAGAATTACTTTTTAATTCATTAATTTACTTATTTTTGCTTTTACAATCTGCGAAACAAGTCAGTTTTTTTCTGTGCACTCTCAGAAATAAAGGTACAAAATCTGTCACTGGGACGATACCCTTTCAAAAGGTTCTTATGTACCATTTAGGTACTATGTACACAATTGGTACCAATATGTACCTTTGAGATACTAATATGCACTCTTTAGGTATGTACCATTTGAATAAGGGTACCATGCACCCCAGTGACAGCTTTTGTACCTTTTTTTCTGAGAGTGTAATCAACAGTTATTATTTTATTATGATCGTTTTGATGATGCGGTAAAACTACATGTTTTAAATCCCGAGTGTTATAAAATTGTATTAAATTGTGTTTTCCAGGCCTGAAAACATCCTGGAAATGAATAACATTCTTACAAAGTCACGAAAAGTTGATGCTCAGCTTCAGATAAACTGCTCTATACCTAATCCAGAAATCACAAAGTAAAATTCATTAATGGGAAAAGGTCTGGGAACCCTGTTTGATGCATCGATTCACACTTTCCCGTGGTCTCATATCTCATCGTTATGCCATTACAACCAAAGCTCTGGCAAAGCTTGAGAGAAAAGCTCACCCAGTGCCACGTTATCTCTAGTAACGCTACAGGTTTCTGCGTACGGGGCACCTTAAATGACGACGCTTGGCACCGTCTCACAACTTATTCCAGAGATCTGAATGTATTGTTTACTTGAGAATGGCTGATGTTTTGTTGAAAAGCGATCTCTCTCGCTCTCTTCGCTTTCCCAGGAACGGCGTTCTTAAATAAAAAGGTTTCTGCTTTCCTGCTTCTCTTGAACCCATGCGAGCGGGGCCCGTGCCAAAACTCTGCAGTGACCTAAGAACACCGGTGAGTGATATATTTGCGCATTCCTACGACAAAAACACGGGCCGCTATCATTTATCGAATCACAGGTAACATTACACAATAAAACAATGGCATCTCTCTGTAGCCCGTGTTTCCTTGCAGACAAGCAGAACAATGCGTCTATTGTTTGGTGGTCCTGCCGGATGGATGGTGTCCTCAGCGGCGCTAGAAACAGGTCTTCCTTGAGCCCGGGCCGCTGGCTTCGGGAAACTCCCTGTCTGTGGGCATATATCTGTGAGGAAGAGGAAAGATCCATTTGAATGTGTGGGCTGACGGCCACAGAAGGAAATGTGCAAAGCAAATGCAACAGTGCTTTGTGTGTTGAATTGTGGTTATCGCTAAACACTTAGTGTGTAGGAAGCGGCGATTACTTAATGAGTAAAGTCATTAATCTTTTTGTTATGGGTGTTCTCATCTCTAATTCTAGTGAAATTTCTGCTAGTGCTGGATTTCTTCGGGAACACTTTACAATAAGGTCCCATTATTTATGTTAATGCATTAACAACGAGCAATGCATTTGTTAGAGTATTTGGTAACACTTTACAATAAGGTTCATTAGTTAAGTTAACATGAAGAATAAACAATAATTTTACAGCATTAATTAGTCTTAATATTAACTTCAACATTTACTAATACGTCATTAAAATCAAAGGTTGTATCTGTTAACATTAGTTAATGCACTGTGAACTAACATGAACAAACAATGAACAGCTGGATTTGTATTAACTAACATTAATAAATACTGTAACAAATTTATTACTCATTGTTAGTTCATGTTAGTGAGTTTACATGAACTAACTAACTTATTAGTTAGTTCTATAACTAACTTCATTAACTAATGAACCTTATTGTAAAGTGTTTTACCGAGTATTTATAACTAACTAATTAATGTTCGTTAACAAAAACACAACTGTTCATTGTTAGCTCAGGTCCATTTAATAACTTTGACTTTAATATTTCATTAGTAAATGTTGAAATTAAAATTCACTAAGATTAAGAAACGCTTTTTTATTGTCATTTCATGTTGACAAATGTATAATGTTAACAAATGGAACCTTATTGTAAAGTTTTTTTTTCCATTTTTTCTTTAGAAGTGCACTGAGGCAAGCGTCACTATTATGCTGCTCACGCTTGGGGTTAGTGATCTGAACAAAACCTTCACCCGCATGAAACTTGTGTGTGTAACTCATCCTAGCAACATGGTGTCAAAGTTTGCATGTGGAAGCACCACTTGCAAAAAATGTAAAGATCCTATTCTTTTTTTTTTCTGTACAATCAGCCTCTCACGCTGTCCAAAGAATTATCATAATGCACAGCAGAAATACTTAAATGTGAACAGTTTTGACTATTTGTCTCAACTGTTATCTTCATATTCAGCATGATAAAAAAATTTTCCATGTTCCATTTCCTTCTGACTTCCATCTCTTCTCTTCCACCCAGAGAGACGGGTGATGTATTGTTTTGTTTAATGTTTTTGAAAGTAGTCTCTTAATCTCACCAAGGCTGCATTATTTGATAAAAAAAATAGCAATACTGTGAAATACTACTACAATTAAAAGTAAGTGGTTTCTGGTATATATTTTAAAATGTAATTTATTCCTGTGATCAAAGCTGATATTTCAGCATCATTACTCCAGTCTTCAGTGTCACATGATCCTTCAGAAATCATTCTAATATGCTGATTTGCTGCTCAAGAAACATTTCTTATTATTAATGTTAAACACAGTTGTGCTGCTTAATATTTTTGTGGAAACAGTGATTTATTTTCAGGATTCTTTGATGAATAGAAAATTCAAAAGAACAACATTTATTATAAATAATACAATTATTAAATGTCTTTACTGTCTTTTTTTATTCATTTAATGGAATAAAAGGAATATATATTACAACAGAAGTAATAATATTTCACAGTATTGCTGTTTTTAACTGTATCAGATAAATGCAGCCTTGGTGAGATTAAGACTACTTTCAAAAACATTCAAAACATGAATGTTTCCATACTTTTGACAGGTACTGTATATATATGAATTTGATGATGATGATGAATTTATCTTTTTTGATCTCTTTCTCTCACTCTGTGTTGCTGTCACACTCAGGTTTTTTTTTATCAGCTCGGCTCTCACGGGCTGTCCGGCATTGGTATGTGCCGCACGCCACGGGGTCACGCTTCCGTCACAGCCCGTGGAAGCACAAAAGCAATTTTTTTTTTAATGCTCGTATTCCTCCACTCGCCTGTTCCGGTACCATTTTTTTTATCAGGTCTTCATTTAGCTGCTGAAAGCCCAGACTGGGGCTCATGCGGGACGTGGTGGTGCAGAACGAAGTGAAAGGCCAGAAGAGAGTCCTTCCCTCCCTCTGGGCCCGGGAATAAAAGCCCGCGACCGGAGAGCTCGAGTCCCGCCTGCGGCGTACACTGTCGGCCTTTGTGCTCTCGCACCAGTGTAATGTAAAGCCCCTAATTTTAAGAGCAGCGTACAGGTGCATCGGGGAATGAGACTAGAAGGTCGTCTCTCATTAACAAGAGAGCAAAGCAAAAGAAAGAAAGAGGGGGGCCGCCATGGGACAACAGATGTGTAGTCTTAATAATAGCCGTGTTATGCTATGGAGGAGATGGACGTATTGCTCGAGAATAAACTGTAATTAGATTAAATGAAAAACGGGGTCTCGTATATATACATTACAGTCATGAATGTCTCGAATCAATGGCTTAAAGACCTTTTGCATTAAAGGCTTCTGCTAAAATGCTCAAAATGGATTTTGTAGACAAATATAAACATTAAAAAAAAAAATTGTAGCTTTTGTTATGGATGATTTGGAACTGAAAGTGAAGGAAAAAAGTGTCCACAACATGCATATGAACTTTAAAAGCATCCCGTTATGCACATCATGAATGAATGAGAGTGAGCAGAACTAAAATGTTTTTCTTTGTGGCAACTTGTTAGTATGGGTTAGCTTTAGACTAAAGCTTGAATAAGGCCTATCGTTGTCTGTTTGAAAACCTGGACTTTGTTTTAACTCTGTCTATAATGACCTTATACAATCTTAATTTTGTGTTCACAAGTTGATTTAAAGACCCTTGTCCAGTTCTAATAGCACCGAGTCTTTGATCCAGTGGAAAATACCATTGTCAAACATAAACTAGCAAGCTAGCAGTGGCCTCATGTTATCTTTATAGCTGAAGACCCAGAAAAATCAAACGCGCTTATTTTACATAGTACGAGCATGTGTCGTACAGATGACAAGGATGAGTCACAATGAGAGTTGGACTGCTGATCCACCATGCAATTGAAAATGTAAAAGCTTGGCTGAGTGTCATTCGCTCAAATGCTGCTGTCTTTTATTGCCTCTGATATTGTTTCATCTCCCACTGCTCGTATGAGTGACTCATAATGCGATGAGAAAGATTTAAGAGATCAAGTCTGTGAACAGATGCAATGGCAACAGTGTTAGTAGTGCTTGTCTTCAAGTTAACTAGTCTCTTGGTTTTGCATAATGCAGCTATAGGAAAAGATCAGTAGATAAGATGTGCATTTATTTTTTGGAAAGTCAATCTGGAAAAAGCTGGCTCATGAGTTTGATGGTCTAGAGTAGTCAATTTTAGTCAATCCAGTTACAGTTAAATGTTGACTAACTTAAAATAGCATGATCTATTGACCCGCTTTAGGTGGTTTGATGGTCTCAGCTGGTTTAAGCTGGTCTCAGAGCTTAAATAAATCAATAAAAAAGTGCCTCAAAGCCCTATAAAACCATCAAAACAGACCAGCCTAACCAGCTTAGCCAGGCCGGGAAACTATCTTAACCCATTTGGCTGGTTTAAACAGCCTGCCCGGTTATTATCTGGCATCTCTCTCTAGAAGCGTGGGTATTTATGACGCATGTGGAGTTTGTTGATTTTGTGTTTATTTTAGTGCTGTCAGTTGAGTGTGTTAATTTAGTGTGATTAATTAAAAAAAGAAAATAATATGATGATAAAAATTATGCAATTAATCATGACCTCTGACAACTCAATTATTCTCAATTATTCTCAGCAATTCAAGCCTGAAGAACCGCTGGCTTGTTTTTGCGAAATGGACCGCAGGGTCAGTGAAAAACGTATTTTCAGTGATATAGAAATGTTGACTTTAAAGGGTTAGTTCACCCAAAAATGAACATTCTGTCAGTAATTACTCTTTACTAACGACTTTATTCAACTACTTATTTCCTTTTCTGTTGGCCTTGAGATTTCACGTAGTGAAACTGCGCAAAGCTTCTAGGTTGTACGTCACACGCATCACACACATGACCAGCGTCGGCCAATAGTGAGCCTACGTGTGACGTACAACACAGAAGCGCTGCGCTGTTACACTACGTGAAATCTCACGGCCCACAGAGAAGGAAATGAGTAGTTGAATAAAGTCGTTATTTTTGTTTTTGTTTTTTTAGCACAAAAAGTATTCTCGTCGCTTGATAAACTTAAGATTGAGCCACTGTAGTCACTCGGACTATTTTAACGATGTCTTTCATAACTTTTGGGCCGGCCAGTTTCGATCCCTTAAGAAGCCTATGGAGGAGTGATCCAGCTCTCAGATTTAATAAAAAATATCTTAATTTGTGTTCCGAAGATGAACGAAAGTCTTACGGGGTTGGAACAACATAAGGGTGAGTAATTACTGACAGAATTTTCATTTTTGGGTGAACTAACCCTTTAAATGTAATATCCATTCAGTGTTTTCTGTAGCTCAGCTGACAGAAAGGCCAATGGATTGATCATCAGGGAACATACTGATCAGATTTATAACTTTTGTTATTAAGTGATTGTTTTTGTCAACTACCAAAAATATGTTTTTTTGTTTGGGGGCTTTTAGGAGGAAATCTTGATGTGCGATTAATTTGAATTAATAAATCAGCATATCATGTCAGTAATATGATTATTTGAATTTTAAACAAATACTTTTATTTTTTTAATAAAATAAACTTATTTGTTATTACATTAACAATAACAAAACAATATTTTTTTGTTTGGTGGCTTTTAAGGAGTTTGTTTAAATTGAATTAATAATCATATCATGCAATCAATGCATATTTTTATTCAAATTATAATATTTTTAATAATTATATTTTATTATACTTAGGCCACAATAATGTAATGCTTTTTGAATCATTTTTGTTTGTGAGCTTTTGTGGGGAAATGTTTTTATATAAATGATTAATTTGGACAGATTAATCAGCATATCATGTAATTAGGTTTTGATTAAACTTTTTAATAATTATAATTCAAATAATTTTATCTTTAAATAAAATTAGCTTTGATTAAAAAAATTTACTTCTTTTTTAATACAAATATAGTATTTTTATTATATTTTAATAAGCTTTCAAATATGATTATTTTTCAAATGATTTTATTTTTAATAAAATTATAGCTTGTTTTTATTTAAACAAATGTATAAATTGTAATATTTATATAATATTTTTTTATCAGCATTATTAATGTTTTCATCTGACAAAATGGTGTAATACCTTTAAATATTTTTTGTTTGTGGAGAAATCTTGATATGCGTTTGATTTTAATTCATCAGCATATAATTTAATTGAAACATGATTTACCATGATGGCAACAGTTTCCAAATGACAATAGCAAATTAGACAACAATGACAAAGTGACTCCATAACTCAAGCTCATTTTGCTCACAGATGAGATTTAGATGCAGTTTATCTCTTCATCTGTTCATTTGCACAAGCGGAGTGAATAAAAAGGAGCATGACAGCTATCGATGTAATGGTTTATGTCAGAACTCGCACAGGCCTCTCTTTGCGTTTACCTCATCAAGGTTAACGTGGTCCTCAGTAAAACTATGATGAGCGCATGTGTTTTAGTTTAAGGGCTTCCATTCTTAAACCTGACCCTATCAATGTTGTGCCAGACATTAAAAGCATTTGCTTTGCAAATTATCATGATTTCCCATTGGAACGTGTCCCAAGTCAAGGCTCCAGCAAACGTTTCCCATGAGCTGGCATGCCATTGCGCTTATGCGGGCAGCGATTGTTTTCTCGTCCTCCGCGAACACCGTTTTGTTTTGTCCCACTGGACGTGCTGACAAAATATCAAGTGACACCATAATTTGATCAGTATTCAATAAAAAGCTTGAGAGGTTGACGGGGCCAGTTGAAAACACGCGCTCTCAGGGGAAAGAGGCACAGATCTGCCAGTGTTCAGCCGGAGAGAGAACAGGGCTCGGGAAAGATCCAAAAACCAGCTGGATGGGTTTCAGCACCGAGTCTGGGACCCAGCAAGAGAGACCAGACTATTAGCGCTCATGCAGAGAGCTCTAGCCGGACGCTGCGTTCTAAATGGAGGTCCAAGGACTGAGAGAGGTGGTTCGGGTTTCCCACACAAGTGTGTAGTGATTCAGAAAAAGGCCATCTAAAAGAGGTCCACTGGGTTTTCTGTTGAAAAGCAGCAGGATGAATAACTAGGTCAGATAAAAAAAAACGCAAATTGATCAATGTTTCGTCATTTTCGTCGCCCTTGTTTCCAGAAGTATGTTCCCATTCATTTTTTCTCAGGCATTTGAAGAAATCTTGTTTAAAAAAAAAAAATTTCCCATAATACATAATAAAATTACATAAAATCTAAAACAATCGTTTTTCCCATAATACATAATAAAATTACATAAAATCTAAAACAATCGTATACTATGACATTGACTTATTATATGTATCAAATTAAATGCATTTGAAGCTTATTGCCAAATAATAAAAATCCATTACATCATTTGGAATGGTATATTGGAGTTTATTTTATGCATTCCATGGTTTGCATAATAACAGTTGCTTCTCTGATTGGTGGATCTCATTTCAAGCTCATTGGTATTTTTTCACTGGGGATTTGGCTATTAAACATATTTTATTTCTTATTTTAAATATGTCATTTAAATCTCACTGTCTTGTTATTGTTCCTGCAGAAGCAGACTTCCTTATAACTCGCGTTAGGTCTATATGTTACAGTTAAATTACATTCTGCTGTCTTAGGGAGTGTTTAAATTACCGTTTTTAACTGAAAATGGAAAGTGTTTTATGCGTTTTGGCCGTTCATTTACACAACAACGGGCCTGAAAAAAGTTTTTGAAAATGATACCGTTATTGAATTTGTGAAAACTGTTGGTGACATTATGCGCATGCGTATTACATGTTCAGTCTATATGCATGCGCAAGTAACCTACTTGACTTGACTCCCAATTCACATTTTCCTGACATTTTTCCGCTTAATAGTCCAGGGTCACTTGTATTAATAAACCAACCTCATCGTTCGTCCAGACAAAATTGCTCAATGCTTTCGCCATCTTGATTGTTTGTATTCACCGCTCTGTAGAATAATTCATATATGCGCAAACATGTAGTGTTTCTTTACGGTGATCGTTTTGACAACATTGTTGTCTATAAGTGAAATAACTTTTCAGTTTTTAGTACATTGTGTAAACGTACCCTTAAATACAGGTTCGGCATTAAACTGTATGGCGCAGGCTGAGAGGTCTTTAACTCATTTGCTAGCAATCCCATCATTATTTATCATTTACATAGCACAGGTGATTGGTCGCTGTTGCATCAGCGGCCAATGAGCTACGGCTCAACATTCAAACAAATACCAGTGTGTTGCTGTTAGCAGTATGCAGCGCGCTTTCAGTAACCCTCTACCTTCCCCAGCTCCACCTGTATAGATCTGCTAGATGTGCAGCAGCATGTCTTACATACTCACAGCAATGTCTGATAATATTGATTACCACAAAAAATAGCTTTGTCTAGTCCCAAAAAAAGGTTACAGAGAGGAACTTGCAACGGAAGTGAATTTTGGAGGGTTTAGAGCATAAATGTTAAGCTTATCATTTAATGTAATAAACTTCTTTATACAGAAAATACACAAAAAATCAAGCTAGCAAATATTTTTGTGGCTGAGCTATTGAAACAATGAATATTTTAATGTTTACAGAGTGGCCCCATTTATAAATCATCCTTAGATGATGATGCTTCTTCAGTGGCCTGTAGTGTGATGCTAACGCAAACATGTTTATAAAACCAGAGAACATCCCTTCTATTAATATAGTAACTATAAACCTGTGGTCTGAACCTGTCATAGGCCTACCTGCGGAGATGATGTAGTTTATAGATAACCGCAGAGCGAATCCTGTCGCCCGTCTGCTTGTCTTATTAAAAACCCCAAACGGAGCGAGGCGGCTTGGGTTTCATCAGCCATAACCGCAGCCCTTTCAATGTTTATTTCCACACTTAATAACCAGTTTCATCTGTCAGATGCCTATTCATTACGCTTGGGGGAATAATTTAAGTGTGTCCCATGACGGCAACTATCATTGTCGCCACCGTAATAACACAAACGGATTCACGCGCTTCAGCCACGGAACAATAGCTAACATTGACGTTGTGGTCGAGAAACCCCTCGCTCGCTTACAAGCTTTGCGAGGCCAAAAGTGAGATGTAAACAGTGTTCGGTCATTCAATCTTCTACATAAGAACAGCGCTTTTGACAAGGAGCCCTGCATGTAGTCACAATAAGGCTCAGTTCCCCGGGCGTCTGTAGGCCGTCTCCCCCGCGACACATTATCTAGCGGGCCACGTTTCAGCGCAACAGACGTCCACTGTGATGACCTCGCTTTAACAGGTGCAAAGGTTTGCAAACTACAAATCCAAACCATAAATGAGACTGAAATCATGGTGGTTACTGATTAGCATGATTGGCTAAATTATGAGTCTGCTAAAAAAGGAGTGCAAAATCTTGAATCAAAGATCTTGACCTCTATGGTTGTAGACAGTGTTATTTTAGTATTATTTATATGCTTTTATAATTTGAATTCTTTTATTTTTCATATTTTTCAGTTCTTGTTTTAACTTGTTACATTTTTTGTAATTTTATGTGCTTTTTAATTTTTATTAGTTTTTTATATTATTACTATTTAAGTTTATTTTTTATTTCGAAAATGTTTTGATAGTTTGTTTTTTTCATAATGTCTTTACGATAATAAACCTTGGGAGTTTATTCAAATCTGGTTACTTTAAAAACAAAAATTCAAGAGACAATGTACTTTCATGATGTTTGGTTCCCATTAACAGTTTTTTTGCATTCTTCTAAATTCTATAGTTAGGATTAATACATTAGAAAAAAATAAGAGAAGTCCACGAATCAGAATTCTACCCAGCATTCCTTATAAATCACATTCCACCTCTAGAGACCTGTGCTGTCTTTGCCTCCCATGTCTTTTGACCCTGCTTTGCATAAACAAAGCTTCTACTTTAGGTGCCAGGAAATCTGGGAGAGTGTAATTCAGCCTTGAGAAATGTTTCTATTTTAATCTTTTTTCTTTCTTTTTTTTAAATATAAGGATATCAATTTTCAGAAATGTTTCTTGAGCAGCAAATCAGCATATTAGAATGATTCTGAACGATCATGTGACACTGAAGACTATAAAAGATGCTAAAAAATCAGCTTTGATATCACAGGAATAAATTACATTTTAAAATAAATGTATTTTTGATCAAATAAATGCAGCCTTGGTGAGAAACATTTTGAAAAATCTTACCAACCCCAAAATGATGGTAGTGTATATAAAAGTAATCAAAAAGTGTTCATATTTACTGTAATGAACTTATTTATTTGCTCAGTTTTCATTGCTATGTAATTTTACAAAATGTATCTAAAAAATGTGAGCAGTTGATTGTTGTTTTCAGATTAGTTTTTGCTGTCGTATTGCGGTAGAGAAAATAAAAAAAATGTGTGAGAGAAGCTAATGCTGCAATTTCACAAAACTGTCCACAAAGGTAATTTCATCAAGTATGAAACACGAGCCCTAACTGGAGAAAACCAGCGATGACAGACGTTATATCTAAGGTTCTTTTGTTAGACAGTTTTCCTCAATAAGCTTGCAAATTGCTCTGATCTTAAACACAAAGCGCTCTCTCACTCGAGCAGTGATGAGCAAACCTGTGGCAGGAGAAGTGAGGTGCTGAGAAACGCCGAGGGTTTGGAGTCGGAGTCGACTTCAAAGAGGTAACGGTGACAGCAGGCACAGGGACCAAAAGAGGCCCGTCAAAGCCTGGGAGCCAAACCACGCATTCAAATGTTGATGTTGGAGTCTAAAATTAGCGGCCCTTCACAAACACACATTTAAATGAATGGTTTGCCTGAAAAGTGAAAATTGTGATCATTGACTTACCCTCACAAATTGTTACAAACCAGTGTTGCTTGAGTAAACATGACAATTTTCACTTTTTGGTGAACTCTTCCTTTCTTCTGTTTTTTTTTTTTTTGCATATAAATACACAAACTGAGACTGCAAACACGTTTCTATAGACGCCTAGTAAAAATCTGCCTCATTACTTTGCAAAATGATATGATAAAAGAAATGTGAAACTCAGTTTGTGTATAATTAGGCCTAAATGACCATGAGTAAGTGATAGTTTTAATAGTCTCATGCATGTTTTATGGTCGTATCACATTCAAAGTGGTTTGGCAAATAATATAATTGTATAAATGCATAGGACATAATAATCAGACGTGTGGAAACAGAGCAGTGCCGTTTGAAAAAGAGCTCGGCAGCAACAGCTAATACAAATACACACGATGGCTGAATGCTGAATGAGTTGTTCCTGGTGACTAATGGTGATTTCTTGTGTTGTTCAAAACAACGAAGAGCTGATTGGTCAAATCAGGTTTGCGAGCCCCGAACGCAAACTTGCCATCTCGAGGATGAAATACACACGCACTCCACACCCCAATTCCTACCCAAGGGGTTTACAGTGCGTATCATTTGCACGCAAAAACTATTTTTGGCGTAGGCCTATAGCCTAAATGCTACGACAAATTAAATTCGTACTATAGATACGCACTTTCATGCGATCGTGTTGCATTATTGCATGATGAGCTTCAACCCTGTGTGATAAAGTCAGCCAATGTCATTATCTTTTCTTTTCTTTTTTTAGCTTTATTTTGATTTTTTATTTTTTTTTGCCGATCTAATGTTTGGATCTAATGTCCACTAACAAAATATATTAGAATCAGTGACGTGCTATTTGCTAACATGCTTTTTGGTCATTTTAGTAGATTGACATGGGGAAAAAAGTTGCATAAAATTCTTCTTTATATCTCCTTTTGCAAGCCACAGAAAAATAACGTTATGGTGAGTAAATGATCACTTTTCCTTAAAGTAATATATTTAAGACAACCCATCCTTACATCGGCCCACAATTCTTCTGCACTGCTCAAGTCTGCTTTGTACATGCTTCGCTGGACTAATTGGCTCATTTCTATCCCTCAAAAACAAAGCTTGACCTTATCGAATATGGTCCCAGCCACTGTAGCAGAATATTACTATATCTGCCTGTGTTTGCTTCGCTTTTATCCAGTGTATTTTGCAACAAGCCTGAGCCCTCTTCATTTTCATAAAGGCGACTGAAAAGGCTCTTTGTTTGGGCCTTTGAACACCTGGAGGGAGTTATCTTAGGATGACTGGTCCTCCTTTGCTTCCATGGTCAGTCCGTATCGAGCTGATAGCCGCTGCCAAAGCAGTGAGCCACTGCACTCACCCACTCACAACACTGGCTTCAGTTAGCACTGATATTCCTGAACCACTCTCCTGGACTGTAGCAAATGCCAGAGGAGGTATTCATATGGGAAGTAAAATTGAGAATGAATGAATGAATTAATGTTAAATGTTAATACATTTTATAATGAATTCATTTTTATATAACTTAATAAAAAGTAAATATTCATATTTTTTACTTATTTTTTATACATAAACTATATTGACAAAAGTATTGGGACACCCGATCATTACACCAACAGGGACTGTAATGACATCGTATTCTAAATACATAGACATTAAAGGGATAGTTCACCCAAAAATGAATTCTCGTGTTACGCAGCATGTTTGAGCTTCAGCAAGAACCAATGAGGTTAATTCTTGTGTTACGCAACACGTTTGACCTTCTGCAAGAACCAATGAGGTTAATTCTCGTGTTACGCAACACGTTTGAGCTTCAGCAAGAACCATTAAGGTTCATTATTTTGTTACGCAGCACGTTTGAGCTTCAGCAAAAACCAATGAGGTTCATTCTTGTTACACAGCACGTTTGAGCTTCAGCAAGAACCAATAAGGTTCATTCTCGAGTTACGCAGCACGATTGACATTCAGCAAGAACCAATAAGGTTCATTCTTGTGTTACACGGCACATTTGAGCTTCAGCAAGAACCAATGAGGTTATTTCTCATGTTAAGCAGCACGTTTCAGCTTCCGCATACTCGGGCGTTCTGGGCGTACTCGGCCCATATCAGATAGCGGCTCCAGTCCTCCTGATGTTGATGGCAGTAGGAGCGTAGGAATCGGATGACCTCTTGGTTCATGCGTTCGGCCTGCCCGTTTGATTGAGGATGATACCCTGACGTGAGACTGATGTTGACCTGAAGGGTCTTGAAGAAAGCTGACCAGACTTGAGACGTGAACTGGGGGCCTCTATCAGAGACGATGTCCTCAGGTAGGCCATAAAACCTGAATACCTGGTTGCAGAGGTGCTCTGCGGTTTGTAGAGCAGCAGGGCGCTTGGCCAGAGGTATTAAACGAAAGGCCTTGGAGAATCTGTCTACAACGGTGAGGATGGTGGTATGACCCTCGGAGACAGGCAGATCGGTAATGAAATCAATGGTTATATGTGACCAAGGGCGTTGTGGAATGGGAAGAGGATGTAACAGACGGCAGGTAGTTGACGTGATGATTTCTGGGTATTGCAGATTTGATAGTGTCGGACGAAGGCAGTGGTATCTCGAGCTAAAGAGGGCCACCAGTAGTGATTTTGTGGCAGCTGGATGGTGGCTGAGATTCCTGGATGCCCAGAGCTAGGAAGAGCATGAATGTGCTCCAGGATCTGGTTCCGGAGCGTATCGGGGACATAGACCCGGTTGGGTGGACAGGCAGACGGGATCTCAGACTGAGAGTTGATCTGCTTGATCTCTGTGTCGACGTCCCACTGAATGGGAGCGACGATGAGATCCGGAGCCAGAATACTCTTGGGGTCTTGTGGTGTGGGTTCAGGGTCGCATTGACGTGATAGAGCATATGCCTTGGTGTTCTTGGAACCTGGACGATAGGTGACTGGTAAGTGGAATCGGGTAAAGAACAGTGACCAGCGAGCTTGTCAGGGATTCAGTCTCTTAGCAGTGCGTAGGTACTCCAGGTTTTTGTGGTCGGTGAGAACGGTAAAGGAGTGGGCAGCCCCCTCTAACCAATGGCTAGAAGTTCATGGCTAGAAGTTCTCTATCTCCCACATTGTAGTTCCTCTTGGCAGTATTTAGTTTGCGGGAGTAAAACTCACATGGATGCAGTTTGGACGGTGACCCCTGACGTTGAGAGAATGGCGCCTAATCCGGTACTAGAGGCGTCCACTTCGACCACGAATGGTAATTCAGGGTCAGGATGGTGCAGAATGGGTGCTGTGGTGAAACGTTGCTTGAGCTGATTAAAGGCTTGGGGGGCAGAATCATTCCATGGAAGACGATGCGCTCCCTTCCTCACCAGAGAGGTGAGTGGGTTTGCCACTGAACTGAAGTTTCTTATGAAGCGGCGATAAAAGTTGGCAAACCCGAGGAAGCGCTTCAGTTCTTTCAGGGTGGTGGGTCGTGGCCATTCAAGGACTGCTCTGACCTTGCCCTCGTCCATGGCGATGACGTACCCCAAGAATGTAGTAGAAGTCTGATGAAACTCACACTTCTCCAGTTTTGCGTACAGTTGGTGCTGGATGAGCCTCTTGAGGACGGTTTGAATATGCTGCACATGGTCCGTCAGGGTGTCAGAATAAATCAGGATATCGTCGATGTACACTATAACTGTTCTTTGGAGAATCTCTCTGAACACGTCGTTTATGAATGACTGGAAGATGGAATGATTGTTCGACAGGCCAAAAGGCATGACCAAATATTCGTAGTGCCCTGTGCTGGTGGAGAAGGCCGTCTTCCACTCGTTCCCTTCCCTGATATGGATTAGGTTGTACGCACAGCGTTAGTCTAGCTTGGTGTAATACCTCGCAGTACGGAGCAATTCCAGGGCGGCTGGTACCAAGGGGAGTGGGTAGCGCAACTTGACGGTGATGTTGTTCAGGGCACGATAGTCAATGCCGGGTCGAAGTCCTCCGTCCTTCTTCTGGACAAAGAGGGTCGAACGTGGAGGGTCGAATGAAGCCCTTTGTGAGTTCCTCCTCAATATATTTCCTCATGGACTCGGACTCAGGTTGGGAGAGAGGAAATACACGGCCCTTGGGAGGTGTGGACCCTGGTAGCAAGTCAATGGCGCAGTCACTGCACGGTGAGGCGGGAGTTTCGAGGCGTTTGTTTTGCTGAAGGCTTCTGATAGATCGTGGTATTCGGAAGGCAGGTTGTTCGTGCTGGTCCTCCCCACGGGCACGGTAATCGCTCAGACGGGTGATGGAGTGACCTGGACGAGGCATTTGGAGTGGCATAAATCGCTCCAGTGGACAATTTGGTTGGTTCTCCAGAAGATTTGTGGATCGTGCTTGCGGAGCCAGGGTAGGCCTAGAATCACAGGGGTATGTGGAGTGTGGAAGATGTAGAATTGTATGATCTCTCTGTGGAGTGCCCCAGTTTGTAGGTGAAGTTCCTGGGTTATATGGGACACTTGACCAGAGCCTAGTGGCCGCCCATCGATGGCTTCGACTGTGAGAGAAGAAGGGCAACGGTTTAATGTTATGTTATGTTGTCGATTGAATAGTATTTGAATGGTGAGGTTTATGAATTGGTCGAGGTCTCTACCTTCATCACGACAGGCGAACTCGGACTGCAGTTCGTGATTCAAGCCCCTTCGGATGATCACTTTAAGCGTGTCGTTATTCCAGGAAGTCTGGGCAGCGAGGGTGCGATACGTAAGAGGATATTCAGCTCCCGTTAATTTGCCCTGCGTGAGCTCAAGCAAACGATCGCCCGCGCTCTTCCCCTCCTTGGAATGTTCGAAGACCTCACGGAAGGGTTGGAGAAACACAGTGAAAGAAAAACAGTGAACTGGGGCTATTGTGAAATGTAGTGTGCACCGGGAAGTGTACATTTTCGGGCGAGGGCGCCCTCTGATGGCCAGAGAGGGAGGTTACGGAGTCTGGGATTGTGACATCTTCAGCTATGGAATCAGCATAGCATTGGCGACTTTTTACGCACCATGCGCCTCAGCACTGACAGTAACCACACTTGAATTCACTGAGTACTTTAGAACAACTCATTTTATTTACTTGTATGCAATGTTTGTAAATTGGTCGTCAAAATTGATTTTATACACCTGTGGCAATACATGTATTAAATATTTTTTACTTATTCAAATTTGTGGGCACATTAGTGAGCTAGATATTTATAATTAATTAACTTTTTTATTAATATTTTTGTGTAATTTAATCTAATAATTACCTTTTTTATTCATTTTTAGTGGTGTCAAATCGATTAATCGTGATTAATTGCATCTAACATAAAAGTTTGTAAATATATATGTGTGTGTATATACAGTAGTCAACATCGATTAGAGTAATCGATTTGACAGCACTAAAAATAAATTAATCTCAGTCGTCAAAATTGATTTGTCAGCACTATTCATTTGACTTATTTTTTCAAATTTCTGGACTATTAATTCCTTTATATTAATGAACTAGATATTTACATGAATTAATTAATGGGAATGGTTATAAACAAGATATTTACAAGTTTGATTAATTAATTAATATTTACTTGTTTTATTCATATTTGTTGGCAAATAAATAAACTAGAAATTAGCATTTTTTTGGTTAACTTTTACTTATTTTTTTATTCATATTTGTGAACAAGTTAAGGAACTAGATATTTACATTTTTTGAAGAAAATAATAATAATGTGATGTGATAATAATAATCCAAATAATAAAATAATCCAAATGTGAGTAGTGCTTACAGGCTCAAGTTAAAAGACCCTCGGTGCCTCAGAATTTGCGTACTACATTAGGTACTACATTTGAATTTGAACTTACTTTGTGACCGTTAAAATAGTATGTTCTATATAGTATGAATGTGTGTAGTATGAATGTAATCCATACGTACTACTGTACATATGCCATGTTACCTACACAAGCGTTGTCGTCTCGTGTGGCCTCATGGGATAGTAAAGTGTCCATCGAATGCACACTTCAGAATGTCGCCGGCAGTAGGTCATCCAGGAACTTTTCTCATACTGTTTTTCGAAAACTATGTATTCTGACATACTACTCTGTTGGCGTACTGTTTTTCGCAAACTATAGGGAAGTATTCGGTTTCGGATGCAGCGCCTATCCCCAACTCTCTATATTTTCTGGTCTTTCCAGACAAGTAGATAATAAAACCATTTGCTTATGTAAATCCAATAGCCTAAAAAACAATCATATTGCAAACATTTCACAAGCCTCACAGTTTTAGATATCATTCATGTCCATGGCACAAATGGGATGGAATGAGGACCGGACTTACTACTCGGGGTCAGAGGTTTGTTTAAATCAGTAACATGCAAGAGCAGTAGTAAATAATGGTTTAGAAAAAAAAAAATTGTGATTGTTATTTATATTGTTTCATTATTTAAATAATTGTTTGAAAACATCTTGTATCTTACTGTGTATTAAACAATATAAACTGTGACGGTTTTCTTTAGTTAGAGCACCTGTTCTCTGTAGCTAAATCTCTATATTCTTGTGTCACTTCGATTGAACAATGCTGACGATTTTCTGAAGCGTTTCTATTGAGATCTGTTTTGGGAAGAGTCTGCAGAGTCATGTGATTTCTTTGAGGATGCAGTCATTACAATTAGCCGGGTAATGCTGCTAAACGGCATTGAAGCCTGGAGAGGGGAAGAGACTTGACCTTCATTTAAAAGGTGTGGAACGCCAATTAACCGGAGCACCCAAGCTTGGAGGATGAGGGCACTTGCCTCCACTTTCCCACGATTTTCCCCCGGATCACATTTTCAGCCGTTTTTTAAAAATCTGACAAGATTATTTGATTGGTTGATTGATAATTTGCATGTAAAAAAAGTTTGCTTGATTTTCTGTCATTGTGATTAGCAACCTACAAATGATTATAGCAATACACTAAGTGCAGATATATTTGTATGCGTTTCAGGTTTTAGTGAGCAAAATACGATTTTCCTGCTTTTCCTGCCTTCCCTTCCCGTACGCCCTCTCTCGCTCGATCTCTCTGAGCCTTGCCCTCATTAGGAAGTGTTTAGAAAGCTGCTGAAGTGAGAAATGGGCCCGCGAGAGCTCGTTGTCCTAATTAAACTTTGACAAGAAGAGTGACAAGAAGCAATGGAGGGGAAACAATGGCAACAGTGTCCGAGTATGAGCCCAAAGCTGGGAAAGTCTTTGTCCCGCCGAACAAAAGCATTTGTTTGCACGTATTCAACTCCACTCAACTTCACCAGGCCCAGGTGCAAAAACCAACTTCATGATGAACATCAGAATGCATCACACCTTGGCCCATCTGATGCCCAGCCCGCCGTCGCTTCAAATCCATCCCTCCGCAAGCAGATCAAAGCCACTTTGTTACAATGTAAATATTGCTGGACAATTAATTCACACTCATTACCTCCAATGCCTGACATAAAGACACAGCCAATCATTCTTTTCAGAACTGTGTAAGGCTTTTGAAGAGTCTAAAACATTCCCAAACTTCCTAACCGCAGCTATTTCCAATGTTTGATCTCCTCAATTCCTGATTTGTCATGTAAACGCATATCTGGAAAACAGCATGTTTTCTGTTTGAAAGACTGATTCACTGGCAGGTGGGACGAGAAACTCTGTTTGTCATGGTAGGCGGAGAGCACACTTGCCCAAAAGGGGGAGGACCTTTAAAAGGTCTTATAAAGTGTGCTGGATGTAGAATCATGTTCACTCAACAGTGATCTGTAATCTTCATCCCTATAGCACTTCGCTGCGACCGCACTGCAATGGCACAGAATGGGACTATAGAAAACGGGGTGACTCGAAACACGTCCCCTCCGCCTCTGCCTCAACCTGTGAAAATCCCTGAGATTAAACACACGAAGGTAAGAGTTTTTCATTGTAAAAATAAATAGCAAGTGGAATTTTAGTCTGATTTGTGTAGTGCCTTTTCAAGGACATTTGTGAGAAACATTAGGCCTTCCCTATTAAAAATGAAGGATTTTAGAGCCTGATGTCATTGAAGTTTTACAAAGAACTTTGTATAGTTTTTAAAAAAACTGTACTGGTGAGTTAAAGAGCCTAAAAACTTTATATTATCTTCAAAGAACCTCATAGCAACTACCCTATACAGAGACAATTATTTTTCATGAGGAATACAGTACACATCCCATGGTCATGTTTTGTCTTTAACCATGCAAGTCCTAATTCTAAAATAAGTCTTAACTGTAATTAGAACCACTGTTTTTGTTGTAGATTTTTATCAATAATGAATGGCACACGTCAATCAAAGGAAAGAAGTTTCCTACAATCAATCCTGCAACAGGTGTCAAAATCTGCGACGTCGAGGAGGCGGATAAAGTAAGACGTATTTGACTCATTAGATGTATAATTAAAAAATGAATATGCATGTACAGTGAATGGGGAGTCATGTATATCTGTCATGTATTTATTAATTGCAATCATTCATGTAAATATGACTTGATTTAAAAAGAAATAAGATTCACTCAATTTATTAAATTCCATTATTAAGCAAGGAATTCATATGCTTATATTGTTTTCAGGGTTTGTCAGATATGTTTATTATTTATTTACGCAGTTACAATTATTTTATTTATATTTAGGCTATGATTTGGCAGCTAATATAAGATTCAATTATGTTAGTTTAATTAGACTACTATTATCAGTTAAACTATGAATATGCATATGAGACTGATTTGAGAGTTTGTATTTATTTTGTAATTGCAGTTATTTTTTATAACTATGATTTTGTCAGCTGATACACGATGTTGCATTTTTAAGAAGTCACTAGACTATTATGCAAATAAGTCTGGTTTAAGAATTATGAATATGATTCTTTAACGGTACCGGCTAGCCTATAATAATTTGGCAACATTGGCTGATTAAATGCATTGATCGGGTTACTTTAAAATGATTAAGTCATCTGCAATTTCAATTTAATAGACATAATAAATAATAATGAACGATTTACCTTTAATCTGTTGTGTAGTTCTGGTGTATTCTAACGTGGTGATAATTGTTCAGGCTGATGTGGATGAGGCGGTTAAAGCTGCCAGAGCGGCCGGAGAGAGAGGCTCAGAGTGGCGGCGGATGGACACCTCGAGCCGCGGGAGGTTATTGCACAGACTCGCGGACCTGCTGGAGCGAGAGCGCGCGGTGCTCGCGGTGAGTTCTGTTTTCTTCACGCGATTACAGTAAATATGCTCGCGCGCATGCGATGTAGACAGCGGCTGGGATTTCGATGTTCTACTCTAATTTTTTTTTAACATAAAGTGGGACTCTGCAAAACTTTAACTGTATTTTCAATGCCAAAATAATTACTTTCAAGGCCAAATTTGCCGATAGCGATATTGTGCACTGTTACTAGGCTATAGCATTGTGTCAACAGTGCAGAAATGAGCTAATTTAACAGGCCTACACAAACAACAACTAGGCCTACTTAAAAAAAAACATTAAATTAAGATAGCCTACAATATACACACAAACAAAATAACATTACAAGTCTCTTTATTTCATCGATCAGTCCTAAATTCGCTCATGTCAACTCTTATTAAAAATGGCCTCAGATCACTATCACAGCAAATCTTTGTCAGAATGAAGAGGCTTCATGAAAATAGGCTACATCAGTCAGAATATATGAAACAGATGAGCTAATTGAGCAGAATTAAATTTCTGCCCATTTGAAAGAATTGTTGCAGATCGTAGAATGAGCACATCTCATAAACAGCCGAGCTTATGAAACTGCACACTTGCTGCTTCATTGATGATAATGGCTGTGTTGTGTTTGTTTTGTGTCGATAGGCTGTCACGCCTGTCTGAATGCATTCATCAAACACTGCTGCAGGTGTGAGCATTGACACTGTGCTCTGATTTTCAAGTCTGGTCTATTAAAACATCAAAAAGTTTAGGATTTAGATGCCTTTGAGTAAACAACGTGTTTGTTCTATCAAAAACTGCCTTCTTCATCTTTGGGCGCATTGTTGCTTGTTTCTATACAGTATCACAATGCTTGGGTTTTACATAAAGCCTTGCTTGAGTTGGTTTTCACCCTGTTCTCTTGCCAGATCATATTAGTTACCGCATTTGTGAATGAAATTTTACAGATGTGTGTGAAGTAATGTTTTTAGACTGCACGTGATTGATAATTGCAAACATGTCCTGTGATTCTGGGATATAGCTCATTTCAATAACTCAGAGCTCTGCATAGGGAAATATAGAACAGATTTAGAGATAGAGAGGTTAAAATTATCACTTTCTTATACTGCGCTCCCATGTCTATATTAAGCCATTTACAGTGCTTTTTGCGGTTGTACATTGAGCGAATGGGATGGATCAAATTTAATACGTATTTCACAATTGTACTCATGCATAAAGTTTTGTATGTTTCCCACGCAAACAGATTCTGAAATCTTTATTTTTCTTGAGTATAGAAATTCAAAACACACCCAGGAAAGGATAATTTTGTGAGGCTGTTAGTAGCTTGAGATGTCAGATTGATCATGCTTTATAACTGTAATGGTATTTTAATCTTGAACATAATAAGTTTTTTTAGAAGCGTGGTCGGTAATCGATCCATTCCAGCACTGATGGTTCCCATATTACAACTCTCATGAGCAAGAAATCTGCCAATGACTTCAGCCGGAAACTTACCCACCTCCTTTTTTTCCTCATGATGACATTGTTTATATTGTTAGAGGGCAGCAGAATTTATTATTTGTGTTATTGTTTAATTTCTGGACCTACAAAACTCTCCATGCGCATTAAAATCTTGGCATCCTCTGACTCACATTAAAAAGTTGTTTTGTATCAAATTTGTAGCTCTCGAAATGAGCCTGCTTTTCGAAAATTGCCAATAAAAATGCCTATTTGAAACAGATTGCTAATAAAAATGATAACTTTATGCTTTTATGTTCTCAGAATTGGTTTGCAGTAGTTGAACCAAATACTTTTTTTGTTTCTAGACTCTAGAGTCAATGGACACTGGCAAACCCTTCCTGCATGCGTTCTTTGTCGATCTGGACGGCAGCATTAAAACCCTGAGGTATTACGCCGGCTGGACAGACAAGATTCATGGGAAAACCATGCCAGTCGGTGAGTGTTGATTATGTCAGTTGTTACTTATGTTTTCAGTCAGCTGATTTATTTAGCACCATGAATGATTGTCTGTCATGTGGGCCAGGGTTGAGCAAAATTTCAATTACAATTTCGAATAACTGTTTTCAATTCAAATATATTGTAAAATATAATTTATTCCTGTGATGATAAAGCTGAATTTTCAGGATCATTACTTCAGTCTTCAGTGTCACATGATCCTTCAGAAATCATTATAATATGATGATTTGCTGCTCAAGAAACATTTCTTATTATTATCGATGTTGAAAATAGTGGTGCTGCTTCATATTTTTGTGGAAACTTATACTTTTTTCCAGGATTCTTTGATGAATAAAAAGTTCAAAAGAACAACATTTATTTGAAATAGAAATATTTTGTAACACGGTAAATGTCTTGCTGACCCCAAATTTTGTGAAGTGTTTAATTTTTTAAAAATGTATTAGTTTATTTTTATTGGTAAATACTATTTCACATGCAAGTTTAACATGGATGGACAACTGTAAATAAGAAATTTGTAGGTTTTGCAGACTAATGGCAGACAGAGGGAGAGTCATTATTTACTATTAAATTACACACTGCAATTTTAAATTTGAATTCTGCTTCCTGTATGCTACCGAATTCAAATTTGATTCAAATCGAGATATTGAATTTCAATTTAAAAGGTATTTTCAATTCAACTGGTGTGGATATGATAAACACATCCAAGTCAGCCAGTGTTTCCTAATGTCCTCTTCCTCTTTATACCAGTGATGAGTTAATGAGCATGAAAGGGTTGATGGGTTTCCTTCAGCCCTGGGTGGTATGTCATCCCCCTCTCTAATTCTTCCCTTTCCCCCAGCATTCCTGCCACTCCAGGATACTCAATAGACAAAACATGCTTCCCTCCTTTCCCCCTGATTAGATTCAAATAAAGCGTTAAAAGACGAAAGCCCTGGCACACAAAGGAAAAGGAAGAGGCTCTGATCCTAATCGCTGAGGTACGGCCGCTAGTGCCGCAGATGAGCTGGAGTTCAGGGAATCAGCGGCCAGATAGAATATCTCGCTCTTTTGAGGGCTGGAACACGGTGCGTGACTGAAGCCGCTTTGAATTTCCCCATTGATAACAGCTGCCAATTAGCATACGTCAACCGCCTACTGCCCAACTCAAGTGTTTATTTGGAAAAATGTGTTGTTTAGGGTTCATTGCTTTAGCCGGATTAAGTTGGTTTGTCGACGCGCCAATTAGAAGACCAGTCTGGCCAATTTGACATTTCCACCCGCAGACAGAGGTGGCTATCACTCCAGGCATGTTGCATTGGGTCCCAACTAGATAAAGATGCACACAAAATAAGCTTTTTCATGCATATATGATATTTGGACGGGTTAACTCTTTAAAGCCTGACATATGAGAAAAACTCAATAAAAAAAATAATGCATATGTTTTTTGTTTAGAATCATATTAGATAGCTTTTATGGCGCATATAGTATATGCTATAGGAAAATATGGAAATCATACTTGAGGAGGAAAAAAACACCTATTATTCAGAGGCCCAAACTAAGTAAAAAATATTCCATTTGGTGCAGTTGCTGATATTTACATGACCAAAAAGAAAAATGAAATTCTTACACCTTGTCATCAATAAGCGTTTTATAACTGTATAGCAAAATACTTGCATAATACATATACATATCAGTTGTCACTCTATCTCCAAATAACCTGGTATTTAAATGCTTAGTCTTATGATCAAAACTCACTAGGGAGCTAAACATATAGTGCAATGCAATACAATGATGATTGAGAGATGAACAAATAAACATTCCTCAAAAGCCTGATGTATCATATTTGATACTCACATTTTAACATGATTTTTATAATAAAACAATCATGTATGAATAATCAAGTATACCTAATTTACTTCAGTCCATTATGTTCATCTTGAAATATTACAAGCAATCTAAAAGTTATTCTTTATTAACTTTATACAAATCATTAAAGAATTCATTGGAAAAAGACCACGAGCTTAAAGGATTAGTTCACCTCAAAATGAAAATTTCCTGATAATTTACTCACCCCAATGCCTTCCAAGATGTTCATGTCTTTCTTTCTTCAGTGGAAAATAAATTAAGTTTTTTGAGGAAAACATTTCAGGATTTTTCTCCACACAATGGACTTGAATTGCAACCAACGTTTTGAAGTCCAAATCAATGCAGTTTCAAAGGGCTATGTAGTGCTTCAAACGGCTCTGCACGATCCCAGCTGAGGAATAGGGTCTTATCTAGCGAAACGATCGGCCATTTTCTAAAAAATAAACAAACATTTATATACTTTTTAACCACAATCGTTCGTCTTGTGCTGGTCTGCGACGCGCCAGGGATTACGTCATCACGTTGTAAACGTCACGAATTATTATTTTTTTATTAATAATAATAATAAATTAAAACAAAGATGTCAGACGATTTTGAAGTTGGAGGAGAAAACGGCAGAAAATGAGATGGAAGTTTTCGCCCTTCCCTGCCTTTTTTAACCGGAGTAACGTTACGCGTTACACACACAAATAACTTAGATAGATGACGTGACGCGTGACGTTTCCAACTTGATGACGTAATCCCTGGCGCGTCGCAGGCCAGCACAAGACGAACGATTAGGGTTAAAAAGTATATAAATGTTTTTTTTTTTTAGAAAATGGCCGATCGTTTCTCTAGATAAGACCCTATTCCTCAGCTGGGATCGTGCAGAGCCGTTTGAAGCACTTCCTAGCCCTTTGAAACTGCATTGATTTGGACTTCATAACGTTGGTCGCCCTTGAAGTCCATTGTGTGGAGAAAAATCCTGAAATGTTTTCCTCAAAAAACTTAATTTATTTTCCACTGAAGAAAGAAAGACATGAACATCTTGGAAGGCATTGGAGTGAGTAAATTATCAGGAAATTTTTCATTTTGAGGAAACTAATCCTTTAAAGGGACACTGTGTAGGTTTTTAGGTATTTTATTATCTGAAATCAATATTTTTATTCTTAAATATGTCCTCAATGGTGTACAAATACCTCTGCAAATTATCTGACTTATCCTCGTAAATTAAGAATTTATTATCTTTATGTACATGGGACGGGTAGGTTCACGGAGGCTTCCATGTCGTTCCGCCATCTTGAAAAACTATAATAGCAGAGAGGGTCAAAAAGTACCAACCAAACGCGTTTCCACAACGCGTTTTCGTTCAGAGCCAGCGTCATGTAACTGAAAGCAGCAGAACCGGAGGAGCAGAGCTGAGAGGCGCTGGTCACTGCCCCGGCAAGTTTAAAAGGCTGCATTGCTTCTCTTCTCTGCCTTGGAAACTTTCAATTCTATCAAGATCGTCTTTTGTAGCTGCCGCGGGCATCTTTGTCGTCGTGGTATTGACTCTCGCTCTCCTCCTCTTCCTCGTCGTCCACCTCTACTAGACGACAGCGCCGGGTGATTCTGTCAGCAGTAAATAGGCTACTTTTAAAATAATGTAACTCACGTTTGAATGCCTTTTGTTTGTGATCCGATGTGGATTCTGATCACCATATAAGGTAGAAATATTTATACGCGAGTAAAAGACTATATTGCACGCTAACCATTAACGTTACCATAGTAAACAAAATAAACGCTTGAAGATACGCATAGTAAAAAAAACATAGTGAACGTTTGAAGAAATCAGACCAATCATAAAGGTTATCACAATAATGTTTTTATTTTATCTGTCAGATAGCCTACGTCTCGTCTCTTTATACCGGACTATCATAAAATAAAGCACATTTTTTTTCCCGGGAGCTTCCTCTGTTTCTCTGACTGAAAATATCTGTAACGTTAGCCTACTGGGAGTCGAGAGAGTGCTAAAGCTCCTCAGGTCGTATTATTGGTGGCATATATTTGTAGAAATTATCATTCTTTTTAAATGTGATATATGTCCTGTTACTACCAAATAAACAGAAACAGACGCGATTGAAGTAAGTGTGTCCTATTTCTTTTGTGAAACCTAACGGTAATTTATTTCTGTGTGACTAATGTGCAATTTTGACATACATTAATTCATGATCAATGTATCGCCTTTTATTGTAGACCTGGTAAAACATCGATGCTTGGGTTTTAAATAGTCAAGTAAACAACAAAAATGCCAGCAAACGGTCGCTTTTATCATATTTGTTTTGCAATGCTGTTTCCATTTCTTTCTGATTAGTTTTCTGATAACACGGGCGTGTTTTATTGAAGCACCGCGGAGCTTCTGGCCTGACAGTGGAAACGTTCTTCTGATCCACTGCCTCTCTGTCCTCTCCCTCTACTGTTGAATCATCTGATGATGATGATGATGATGATGATGATATCTAATCTAACAATGCACGTACTTAAGAAAATATAACGAATAAATAAGCATAAATACTAATTACAATGGTTCATGTTTTTCACAGTCAGTAATTCATACTGTAAAGTTGCAGTTTGTTTGAAATAACAAACCTGTTCACCCAAAGGAAAACTCGACGAAGTGCTATTAGAAGACGTCCTGTCAATAGCTTTTTGGTACATAACGGCTACCGTAGATGCAATACACATTTGAAAAAGCGAGGCGCTGGAGAGCACAATTCGTTTGAATGCAAAATACAATTTCACCGCTAGATGGGAGTAATTCCTACACAATGTCCCTTTAAGGGAGATATTATACTACAATTTATACTAAATTATACTACTATGAATCAGCTGACAGAAGGCTTGCAGTAGATTGTGTACAAGTTTTTTCAGCAAATTTTGGATCATGTTGATAATTTAGAGGCCTTAGAATTTTGCTTATCAAATATGATATGGTAGACTTTAGGGTTAAGCAATGAGCAACATGATTTTTTCTATTTCATAATGGTTGTGTGGCAATTCAGTCCTGCTCCGCATAAATGCTTATCAAACATCATGTTTTGATTGATTGTTAATATGTCAGATTACAGTATTATTAATATTTTCAGTCCATACAAATGAATTAGTTGCTGCTGGAAATCTGTGGGCGAGGCTTTGGAAACGTACAGTTTGCTGAAATAAACCCCTTCTAGATGCCATGTAAATTTAACCTTTGATAAGCAGCACTGTCGGATCAGTTAGAAAGGGCCGTTGGCTGATCCCAGCCAGAGATGAGCATTGTGTGAGGGAGTCGTCAAGTCTGTAATCACCCCGACACATTGCAGCGTGGGGAAACACGAGAAGGTCAGGTCTCGGAGAGGCCGGCTGTGGTAGATTAACAGGCGTGGCTCCCACGTAACCATGCACAGATATATGAAATGTCATATATGTTCCTGGGAGTTTCGTATCCTGGTGTCAGCAGAATGTCTGAGTTTGTTGTTGGGCTGTAGTTTTAATTGGAAGGCTTTCAATGTGTCTTATGAAGCTCACACTCTGTTCCAAAATCTAGTAAGCTTAATATATATATATTAAGAAATAAAAAATTAGTAACCAACAAACTTTGCATCCGTTTATTCAGCAAGGATGCTTTAAATTGACAAAAGGTGACAGTAAAGACTTACTAAAAGATTTCTATTTCAAATCGGTGCTGTTCTTTTGAACTTTCCATTCATCAAAGAATCTTGGAAAAATGTATCAAGGTTTCCATAAACATTTGAAGCAGCACAACTGTTTTCAAAATTGATAAGAATAATACATTTTTCTTGAGCAGCAAATATTAGAATGATTTCGGAAGGATCGTGTGACACTGAAGACCTGAGTCTTGATGCTAACAATTCAGCTTTGCATCACAGGAATAAATTACACTTTAAAATAAATTTCAACATTTACTAATACTTTATTAACATCTTGTTAACATTAGTTAATCCACTGTGATCTAACAATGAACAGCTGTATTTTTATGAACTAACGTTAACAAAGATTAACAAATACAGTAACAAATGGATTGCTCATGGTTAGGTCATGTTAGTTAATACATTAACTAATGTTAACTAATGAACCTTATTGTAAATATTCAAATAGAAAACAGTTTGAAATTGTAATAATATGTCACAATATTACTGTTTCTTTCTACTGTATTTTATAAATAAATAAATGCAGCTTTGGTGATCATAAGAGACTTCTTTAATAAACATTAAAATATCTAACTGACCCTAAACTTTTGAAAAGTTGTGTACTTGTGATGTGAATTTGTTCAAAAGATGGTACAGTATCGTGAGGATAATGCTGCCTCCCACTGATGATGCCTTAAAATACTGTCTAAATAGGCAGCATCCTAGGTTTTGGATCAGAGAGAATGAATCATTGTGAGTGTTTTAACAGGGTTTTAATAAAATGCTTTTATTTTCGAACTTACGGTTCCTTAAAGCTGTCATTAGCAGGACTCATTAGCACCCTCATGTTGTTCCAAACCTTTATTTTGATATGATTTCACTGAAAATCTTCCCCTGCACTTCTGTTCACATAGAAAATAGCAGCGTACAGGTTTGGAAAGACATGATGGTGAGTAAATAATGACAGAATTTTCATTTTTGGGAGAACTAAGGGTTAATAATCAGTCGTTGTGCAATACTTAGCGAGACCACTCGAATCTTTAACTGGATACACGTTGGAACAAGGAAGTGGTAAATTGGCCAATCTTATGGCATTTTCCAACGGAAAGGTTCAAGTGCGAAGAGATGTGATAAAACAGCATTGCTACCTTACATTACCCCTGACTGGTTATCTGACTCCTGGGAGAGAGAGCAAAGGGAGAAGGAGACCAGTGAGGGTGAACAAAGGTGTGCATCCAAGCCAAGAGCAGATCTGCAGCGGGTTTGAACTGCTGCCCAGACTTCTCACACACCTCAGGCCTCTCTCGTTTCAATGTGTCTCCGGTGAAAGCAGAAGAAAAAAAAAGCAGCAGAACATATACACTCTTCCTGACCAGAGCTTTGTGTGGGCCATTGAAACCGTCGCTGTGTGTTTTTCCCAATCCTTTGTCTTTCATGTTTGGTTTTCGGTGGTCACATCCAAGAGCTTCCCAAGGAAACAATGATTGTATATCAAAGGGGAGCTTAGTGTGTTATAGTGTTTAGTACCCCTTGACTACCTTATTTCTTTTCTTCCCAACAGATGAAAACTTTGTGTGTTTTACCAAACATGAGCCCGTCGGTGTGTGCGGAGCAATTATTCCGGTGAGTTTGTGGCTATTTTCCATTATGGTTTTTTTTTTTTTTTGCGCGTGTGGATCAAATCGGGTGGTTGTGGTACAGCCTGCTTTTTAATTGGTATTTTTAGATGTAATTAGCATTTTCATAGTATTTTTATTTTATTTTATTTTTAATTATTATTTATATATTTATTTATGTATTTATATTTATTATTTATTTTAATTATTATATTTAATTATATTTCTATAATTATAACTATTTAAAAGTTTGGGGTCTGTGTTTTTTTTTTTTTTCTTCCCAGAAACCATTCTAATATGCTGATTTGGTGCTCAAGAAACATTTCTTATTATAATCAATGTTGAAAACAGTTGTGTTGCTTAATAGTGTTTTGGAAACTATGATATATTTTTAAGGATTATTTAATGCAATAGAAGTCTTAAAAACATCTTCTAGAATCTTATAAATGTTACAAAAGCTCGCGAGCTCCACGGCAGACTACCCGACAGTCAAAAGCCCTGTCCCAAATGGAACCCTAAGCCCTCGCGATCTTCCTCCGAGTTCGCACTTTAGTGGCGTAATGCCACTTTGACTGTCGGGTAGAAGTCTGCTGTTGAGCTCGCGAGCACCCTTCTGAAACCTTAAATGACAAATGGGACACCCTAACTGTCTTGTGGACTTAACAGACACACACACACAGCGGCCATTGTAAGTCCACAAGCCAGGCCACAAGTGCACATGAAGTGTGCCATTTGGGACAGGGCCAAAGTGGCATTACGTCACGAAAGTGCAGACTTTGGGCTTAGGGTTCCATTTGTGACAGGGCCTTTCACTGTCGGGTAGAAGTCTGCTGTGGAGCTCGCAAGCTTTTGTAACATTTATAAGATTAAGAATTTGTCAAAACAGTGACGTCATGTTCATGTGTATTACGTGTTCAGTCTATAGGCGTGTTATTTTTCTTTACAAAGTGACATCGCCAACTACTGGCCTGACAGCATAATACAGCATTTCTTGTCGTTTTTGCGGATCCGTGTGAACGTGGATTGTTTTGACAACATTGTCGTCTGTAAACACAAAAAACGGAAAAAAAATTCCGTTTTTAGTAAATCGCTGTCGTGTAAACTTACCCATAATCTGTTCAAAGGTTGTTTAATGCCGTCACCCTAGCTCATTGCTTTTATGCCAGATTAATACTGCTCCAACTGCAAGTAAATAAACATGTCTGTACATTTTGTATAGCTTGTAGTGTAAGTTCCATGTCAGATTATGTAGTCTCAGCCTCAGACGTCAAGCCCACGGAGCGTTGGCTGAACGTATGATGCATATGGCAGACTTAACTGGAAACACTTCAGGATTTTCGAAGTCGCGATCTGATTGGTTGAATTCTACAGGATGTCAGGGAGACGCGTGTTTCGCGTTTTTTAACGGTCCACCTGGAAACAAAGCCGTCATGATGCCAAACCCCCTTGTGGAAAAAGAAAGAAAAGCCGTTGTGTTTACAGCTGTGACAATGAGCGCTTACCAGGATCAACTAATTGCTGGATTTTCAAAAGTATGTGAAGTTCGTGGCTCCATTGTTGCAGTAAACTTGCACAACGTTCTTGAATGAATCATTTATTAGATGCACGCCAGTCTGTTATCGTTGGGAGATCAACTTTACATTTTCACGCCCCTAAACATGACTTGGAACAAAACAAACTGTGATTGGTTGCGTTACATGTCAGTCAAACGTAGGGGCTGGGCGGTCCTTGGCCAATGAAAGCTACGATGAAGTCCAGACCTTCTGCCGTCACTCTGAAGGTCTGGTTACGCGAGACAAAATTATGATTAGCTTGTAGTATGGCAAGTTAAATTTTCATAGTTTCCCTGGGACGGGAAACTGTGTATCTTCAATGCTTGCAAAATGCACTTAATTTGTGTTAATTTGACAGTATTAAGACTGGCATTTAGACAAATAAAATAAAAAAGAAACATTCTCGATTCAACTCGAACATGGTTAAGAACATAAACACAGTGAGCTCCTGTAAGTGTTGAATCACACATACATGATGGCTTTGTCGCAGCATTGTTTATATACTGTAGCCAACGCCTGTCTAGAGTCTTTCAGATGCATGTAAGCAAACACCTTGGATACAGATACACACTCTCACACATGGACGAACACAAAAACACCACTCCCTCTCACAGACATCACACGAGACGAGCGTATTATGATCTCACGTGCCACTGAAGCTTATTAATGTTTATGAAAGCTTGCACGAGCATCAACTCTCTGAAACCACGAGGCCTTGTTTTGTTTCCTTACTGTAAAAGAGCCTGTTTTCTCTCTTGACGTAACTCTATCAGAGTTCTGCCGGATCTTTTTTGAAGCTCTAAATCCTCACTAATTCCGATGACAGAAAAGCACGGTGGACGTGAGGTATGAGATGAAAGTGTGATTTGACTCTCATATAGAGGATAGAGAGTACAACAGTGCCCGTCCGCCTTTTTCAGCGGCTCTGGTTCCGAAGTATTTTTTTCATTCATTTTAAAATAGTCTTTGTTAAAGAGTTATAAGCCATGAACAGCTATGAGGTGAATCACAACACTACAAACTTTGATTTGAAGTAAAAAAAGAAAGAAAAGGAAAATCGTACAGAAATAGGTACAAGACTGTGTACTTAACGGCTTTAAGAACTACAATCCCATGAAGCATTGTGAGCAGCATAATAGAATTAAAAACGATGGAGAAACATAAAACTTACGTATTTACAAATGTTGATTACTGTATATGTATAAAAAACAATATTTTAAGTTTTTTGCAATATGCAATGTAAACATTATTTTCATAATGTATCACTTTTTATCTTTTGTCAAATAATTAATGTGGTTCAGATAACAATATTTTGAGTTTCTATTTATTAAACCAATCTCCTTCATTGTATTAAGTTAACTAAAAAAAATATTTCAATTAACTCAAAATTTTAAGGCAACCTGGTAACTAACTTTTTTAGTTAACTTAACTTTAGTTAAGTTTTTCAGATAAGTTAAACCAACAATAGTTGGTTTTACAGTGTGCAAACATTTCAGTATTTTGAGGGTGTAGCGAGATCGACTCGATTATACCATTCGCAGTGCTTCGTGGTAGTGGGCGGAGCAATGGAGCTATTTTGGAGCGTGTTGGTTTTTCGACTCTCTGATTGGTGTAATTGTACAGCATCACGAGTAATAGTTTTTCACCAGGAATTCTGCTGTTAAACACTTTTATTTACTGAGTGGTAGCTATAGGTGCTTGCTGTGGGGTTCTGAATGGTTGCTAGAGTGGGTGCAAGTTATGCATGTTGCACCCTAGCAACCACCTAGCAACCTATTGTAGACAAATTTATTCAATGTTGTTTATACAGTCACCCTATTTGAGGTCACACCCTAGCAAGATAAAAAACCCTAGCACCATGACAGATAATTTAGTAATTTTTAGGCAAATTTAATGGTTTAATGAATACCATACAATAATAAGTGAAATCTTTCTTTCTAAAAATAATTATATATTATAGTTATCATAATTTAAAGGCTTGTTTGAAGATTCTTCTGGGTGGGTAATTCTTGACTAAATTAAGTTATTGTCATCGATGATACACCATATTGTCTCAATTTCCATTAGTTACAAAAACGTACATGTCATTTATCAAATCAGGCCATCCAAGAATCTTAGTCCATCAATGACTGGCTTTTTATTGTCTTATGTTGCTTTGGAAACAAAGCACAAACTGTTGATAGACACTTGAGATTATATCATAAAGTCATTATTCATATTTGGGATTGATTTGGTGGTAATTAGAGAAAGCAAAGCTGGCATTCAGAGCAGTGAGTCACTCAGAAAGAAAAATAAGAAAAGTGAAAATGCAATCCAGAAACATGTCTAATTGCCATCCAAGAAGATGTAAAAAATAACAACTCTTTTCTACAAGTGATTTGTGTACATATTTATGTAACTAATTTTACAGAGAACAGCAATTAGACTTGTTGGTGTGCTCTCATATTTAAAAACAACTGAGGCTCCTTCACTTCTGGCAGAAAATGTTCATGGGATGCTTTCTGCTTCTGCTTTTTCTTCTTCTTTTAGCCTCCAAATTTATATAGCTTGTAGTAACAACCCATAATACTCTAGCAACCACTCAGAACCCATTAGCAACCACCTGACATGTTCAAATCTTGTTTCAAAAAGCAATCCCAGTGCAATAGCAGTCGGATGAAATCAAACCAGTGCAGCTGTGCTGATGTACATGTGTTTGTGTTTTTAATTGTAATCTTCTTCTGCATTTATAGTGGAACTTCCCTCTGCTGATGTTTTCGTGGAAGATCGCGCCGGCTTTGGCCTGCGGGAACACGGTGGTCATTAAACCCGCTGAACAGACCCCGCTGACGGCTCTTCATGTTGGAGCTCTCATAAAGGAGGTGAGGGTGCAGCGGCGGCTCATGGGATTTGTTTGGTTTGTTGGAGTTGATTTTATTAACATGGACACTGATGATTGATTGCATCAGTGTTGCCTTTCTTGCATCCCAGATTCTGTGGTTTGACTGTGCATGTTGCACAAACTTTGTAAGTCAGTGTTTCCCAACCAGGGCTTCATGATGGATCTGCTGGGGGATCGTGAGATTATGATAGAAATGCCAAATTTAAGTTTGCCAGAGGCTTTTTTACACCCCAATATATAATGACTAGTGCTGTCAAATTGATTAATCGCGATTAATCGCATCTAACATTAAGGTTTGTTTACATAGGTGTGTGTAATGTATATATTTATGTGTTTATATAAATATAGTAAACGCACACAGACATATATATACATATACTGGCGCTTTGGGTGTACAATAGTACATTTGAAAGCGCTATATAAATACCTTATTCATTTATTCATAATAATATATACACACATACAGTATATTATGTAAATACAAACTCTTATGTTAGATGCTATTAATCGCATCTAATCAATTTGACAGCATTAATAATGACATAACATTACTTTCTGGAAAACTTGATTCTGATTGGTTGCGGCATTGAGCAAATCTTTTTGTCTAATTTGCTACACTGTAAAAAGTGATCAGTTGACTTAACTTAAAAAAAATTTAGGAAACCCGTTGCCTTAAAATTATTAAGTAAATAAACGTCATGCTTAATCGAAAAAGTTAAGTAATGTGGAACTGTCAAGTCCACATAATTTATTCAATTAAGCATTAAGTTTAACTTAATAATTTTAAGGAAACAAGTTTACTACATTTTTTTTTAAGTAAGTGAACTGAACACTTTTTACGGTGTACTTTATATAAAATAAGATAATAAAAGCAATAAAATAAATGGCAACAAATACAATTATTAAATAAATAAAAAATCATACTATAACTGTAACATGTGAGCAGGGACAAGGCAGAGAATCCAAATGCAAGCACAACAGTTGATTAACAAAAAACATAAACACAGATAATCCAAGAACAAGAGTAATCCACAGAGAGCAGGCAGGAGAGCAACGACAGCAACACACATACAGGAGCAACCACCGACAGGTGTTGGTGATTTGATGTCATGGGGACTAAGGAGGGTAACTATGGCGACAAACAAGGTACAAGGCAAAACCATAGGGCAAAACAGGAACCAAACACAGGAAGTGAACACAGAAACAATGGGAACAAAGAATACACTTCAACATAAAAGTCCTTACAAAACACAAGACACAGCACAGGGATCGTAAGAATAACACTATTGATTTCTTTCTTGGATTATTTGCTTATGATTATGATATTCTCATAAGTCACTTTGGATATTTCGGTAACACTTTACAAAAAGTAAGTAGTTAACATGAACTAACTATGAACAATACTTCTACAGCATTAATTAATCTTAGTTCATGTTAATCTCAACATTTACTTATCATTTTTTAAGATCAAATGTTGAATCTGATAACATTGGTTAATGTGCATATAGTTCAGTGTTTGTGCGTGTTAGTTAATGCATTAAGTAATGTTAACAAATGAGAACTTATTGTAAAGTGTTACCGATATCATACATTTAATTTAATAAAATTAGTTATGAAAAAATATTTACAGTAGAGTACATTTGAACAAAAAAGTGTTTTTTATTTATTGAAAGTATTACACTTTATTTTTATCTTATACACAAAGATGAGTAATTCAATTTATGATATATGTTTATTGAAAGATTTGAACTTGAAATCTCAGGGGTATAAAGCCAGCTGGGAGCCCCTGGCTGTATTACAGAATGACTCAGCTGCATTGTGGTTCATGAGTTTTTGCTCTGTTTATACAAAACGCTCAAATTATCATGTTTAATTCTTCAAAGAGAGCAGGACTCATGAATTGCTGTAATGACATGGAATAAAACTGCAGCTGCAAGCCTTCTGTCAACCGCCCCTCGCTTTCTATTCAAGCCCTCTGTATCTAAAAAAGAGCTGATTTATGTCTTCATCATTATGAATGAGATCAGTGTGGTTTAAAGTCCTGAAAAGAAAAGCGTCTCTTTGTGTACATCAACAGTCTTGCAGTCTCTGTCCCCGTGGGCAGTTTTTTTTTACCTATTCATTTACAATGTTATCCTTCTTTAGTAGAAAGTATTAAGCCATATCACACAGTATTAAGCCTGTATGTTTTTGTACATAATAAAAAATAAAGCCCTTTCTTTTCATCATGTCAGGCTGGCTTTCCACCTGGAGTCGTGAATATCGTACCTGGGTTTGGATCTACGGCTGGAGCAACAATCGCCAGTCATATGAACATTGACAAAGTGGCGTTCACAGGCTCTACAGAGGTGAGGAACTAATGGGGAAAAGCTCAGGCTAAATGATATTGCTCAAAGGTTGCTTTTTCAGAGCTTGGTTTATTTGACCAAAATATATTTTAAATAAATGTGGTGAGCGGTGCAAATAACTTGTGGTGAACTTAGGCAAATATATTTAACAAAACCTTCACATGCCAATATGTTCTTCAATCTTAAAATACATTTTAGGTAAAGGCAAACTGTATTTTAAAAATATTTAGATTGAAAACATGCAATATATAAATGGACAACAAGTATGAGAAAACATGAATTACTACAACTTATTACAAATATGTTTATAAAGTGTATATTTATAAAGCAGTGTGCTTTACATGCTATATATTTCTATGTAAGCTATATATCTTGGCAACACTTTACAATGTCTCATTTGTTAACATTAGTTAATGCATAAACCAACATGAACTAACTATGAGCAACATATTTTTACAGTTTTATTAACCTTTGTTAATGTTAGTTAATAAAATGTTCATGTTAGTTCACAGTGAATTAACTAATGTTAACAGATACAACTTTTGATTTTAAAAATGTTGTTGAGACTAACATTAATATTAATAAATGCTCTAGGGGTATTGTTCAATGTTAGCCAATGTTGACAAATGGAACCATATTGTAAAGTGTTACCCGAAGTGTTATTTTGAAATACATATCGAAAAATATATGAAAATATATATTGTTTGCTGTATGAATGAGTTGAGATGATTTATTTCACCTATGGAAAATGATGTGTCACCTCAAGCACCAATAAACCATTTTGTTAAACTTTCAGTTCTGTAGGATGAGATCTATGTGAGCTGAATCTCAGTGCTATGAACTGTAGTATTTCGAAGCGCTGTGCTGTTTTGGTAGTTTCCCGTCATTATCTACATGACAAACCAGATGATATTCATAAGTTATATACAACAGACGAGCTAATGGAAGCATCATTAGCAATCGCCGGCTGCACTTCCCGCTCTCCTTATTGTCATGTGCTGTCTTTGTGTTCAGGTGGGCCAGCTGATCAAAGCGGAGGCGGCCAAGAGCAACCTGAAAAGAGTGACTCTGGAGCTGGGGGGGAAAAACCCCTGCATTGTGTTTGCTGACTCAGACCGTGAGTGATGTGGTTTGCCAGATCTCACTGCTGAAACAATAATGATTGCACTGGGGAGGCTGGGAAAAAAAGGGAATGGGAACGATGTGTGCAGTATGTTCCTAAATCAAGACGTACAGGTCTTCATTTCAAAGAGTGGAAAGTATTTAGACACTTAAGGGACACTTAAAAATGTTTGAATGTCATTGCATTATAAGACGAAAACCAAGTGCATTTATTTTAAAGGAAAATCGTACGCTTTTCAATCAAATTGCAAGCATTGTGTGTTTGTGGAGCATGAGTGGAACATATTCATAGTAAATGTGATGAATCACACTGAATCTGAATATCTCCATTAAAATCACCAAAACACCAGCTGATTGAAAGACATTGAGCAAAACTGATGAAGAAAAGGGATGTTAGTGCATCTAATGCAAGTGTGACAGTTCTTTCTGTAGCTCAAACAGTCCGGCATGGCATTAGCAATTCCCAGGGGCTGCATTAACTGATAGAATGGATACCTTGAATGCAATGTAAGCTGCTTTGGATAAAGGCATCTGCCAAATGCATGAATGTAAATGACTGAACCCTGGAAAGCTGAAATATGAAATTATAATCAGAATTTTTTAATAGAAGTTAATTGAACCTTTAGACAACTAAAGTTTGCATGTGTTTTGTTTAGTATCTTATTTGATACATGGCTCATCTAGTATGATATAGTGAGAATATGGAGCTCATAGTTGAGGAATAAAAAACACCTCAATTTTATTCAGAGGCCCAAACTGAGCAAAAATAAGCAATTTGGTGCAGATGTTGTTATTTATATGGCCAAATAGATGTAATTCTAATAGCTTTTAATGTAAGTCAGTGAGATCTTTATAACAGTATAACAGACTACTTACATAAAATGCTTATAAATATCAGTTATCACTCTGTATCTCCCATTATTATGTCTTATTAAGTTCATATTTAAATACTTAGTTTTATGATCTATCCTAGTTTTTATGCAGGGTCAAAACATATAATGCAATGCAATACAGTGATGATCGAGAGATGAACGTTCCTCAAAAGCCTGATGTATCATATCTGATATGTGCATTTTAACATGATTTTTCAACAAAAAAGATGATGTATGGATAATCAATTAAACCTGCTTCAGTGCAGTAAGTGTTCGTCTTGAAATATTTCAAACAATATAAAAGCTATTCTTACTGTTACTTTATAAAAATATGTAAAGGTTTAACAGCAAAAAGACGTTTACCACAACCCGAAGGTGGACATTTTTACAATTACCGGTATGCTTAAAGTCTTTTCACTTGCTAAAAAACTATGAACTATCAATCAGATGACAGAAGGCATGTAGTAGATAGTGTACAACAGTTTTTTTCACCAAAATGTTGATGATTTATATGATAGCTTTATGTGGGTTAAGTTGCCAAATACATATTGGACCAATGTACAGTATGATTAAAGTTCATTGAAGTGCATTTGATTGTGGTACAGTTATATTTCTGATAGGCTTTTTTTTTTGGCTAGAGTTTATTCAGCCCCAGTGATGTTGCAATACTGCAGACCACACATGCAGCTGTGAACTCTTTTCTGCTCTATTATTATGTATGTTCACATCTGCACACAAACCCAGATTTATGCCAATGCACAGCTCATTAAACTCCAGAAAGGGTGTAATGATATAATGCATTATGTTATCAAGTTTACAAATGAATCAAAGCATGAACATTGGCACGGGTACCGAACTGCTACATAATGCACTGCAGCTTTTCGGAAAGAAACAAAGCATAATGGCATGGGAAAATAACACAAGAAAATGTTTTGTATAAATTGCACACTGATGTGTGTATGTGTGTGTGTGCAGTGCAGTCGGCGGTGGAGGAAACGCAGAAGGGCGCGTTCTTCAACCAGGGTCAGGCGTGCACCGCTGCGTCACGCGTGTACGTGGAAGAGCAGGTTTATGATGAGTTTGTGCGTCTCAGTGTGGAAAGAGCCAAGAATATTGTGATTGGAGATCCTATGGAACCGCAAACCTCACACGGGCCGCAGGTGATCACTCAGTTTACTCACTAACTTGAACGTTTTCCTTCCTGTATTCAGGTTCTTTATGTGTTTCTGCTCTTCTGTCAGATTGACCAGCATCAGTTTGATAAGATCCTGGCGCTGGTGGACAGTGGGAAGAGGGACGGGGCGAAGCTGGAGTGTGGCGGCTGTGCAGTGGAAGACAGGGGTCTGTTCATCCATCCGACCATCTTCTCTGACATCAAAGACCACATGCGTATTGCCAAAGAAGAGGTACGACGCTCCTCTGTGCTCAGTGTAATAGTATGTGCACTATAATTTGTAAAACATATAGAAAAACAGCTACATATGGTGTAGATGCAACAGTTTTTGTATTTGGTCTTGGCAGACTTGATCTGCTACACTGCTGCTGTAGATTATTGCTGCTGCTGCAGAGAAAGTATGAACTTGCTACTGCTAACAGATACACAGACACCGTGCTGTGAGCATGTAAGATATGCTGCTGCTGCATAAATAGACATAAATCCTGTAGCAGATCTAGGCAGGTGGAGCTGGGGGAGGTGGAGGTTCCAGAGGAGCTCTGATAGTGCACTGCAGGACAGCAAACACTGAACCAGACTATTTAAATGTTGAGCAAGGAATCTCATTGGCTTCAGGATCAGCAGAGGCCAATCAGCTTGTGTCATGCAGTAAAAATATGATTGCTTGCAGATTGCATGTAAAGGACCGATCAGCCTGCACCCTCAGGAGTTCCATGACTCAACTAGATATTGACATAACCTTAATTTTGAACTAACTATAGAGATCTTTAGTGCCCAGTTCAGAAGGATTAATCTGGATTAGAATGATCTAGATTTGGAAATCCTATGTTTTGCCATCCAGTTTTATTTTTGTGGAAAAGTAAACTGTCTCCCAGCAGAAGGGTGGATTTCAGGAACAAAAATGTAATAACTTTTAAAATGGTCAGAAATTACAACATTTGTATCATGTTACATATATATATATATATACACACATACACATACATACAGTATATACACATTTATTTAATTATTTTATTAGTTTAACTATTAAATTAATAAATCAGGATAATCCTTTTTTTAAATCAGTTATCCCAGTCTTACTAAAAAATTTGAATAACACAACCTGACGATTTTGACCCAGATCAAAACCAAGATTGGATTTTGGGACCTAATCTGATTTCATAATTTTTTTCTTTTCTTTTGAACAACCCATTTTCAAGATTTGATCTTATCTGATCAGACTGCTTTTGAACAACTGGGCCCAGGAGACAGGAATCAAAATTTGTGTCCTATAGTGCCACCTGCTGGATGATTGTGGCATTAAAGACCTGTGATCAGTGTCTGACCTGATCACAGCCTGATCAAATCAAATAAATACAGTATACGTATTTAAAAAAATATATATATATTTTCAAAGTGAAATATGTTTGTATTTAAACATACATATACCGTATATATAATATATATAGTCAGGATGGTAAAAGAGGAGGAATCTCATGCTGGAATAACAGTGATTTATTGATTATGAAAGGCACACAAAATAGGGAGGAATTGTGAGGCCAGAGTCAAAAGGGGGAACAGGAAGGATTTCAGCCATTGGCTGCGTCCGAAAACTGATAAATGCTGCCTTCGGAGGACTCATTTCAAGGTCGGAAGGCAAGTCCTAATGCAATGTTAGTTTCACTTCCTGTCTCCTGAGATACCTTCATCTGATTCATTTTTGAAGGCAGCATAGATGTATCCTTCACTGCCTTTGATATCCCAGAATCCTGTGCTTTTCCAGTCTGTGACAGTTGAGCTAGAAAAATAAAGATGGCGTTTGAAAGTTGCGGCCGGTCGTCAGTTTGTGTGTATGTATCAATGTTTTTCACTTATGATGTCATTTCTAGCGAGAAGTTACTTTTGTAGTCATTAAATATTCACTTAGTTTTCACCAAAGCTCGCTCTATTTTGCTGTAAATCATTAAACCGTTACACTGCCTCAGAAGTCTGTCCGAAATCAGTTTCGCAGGGAACCTTTGCGCGCAAACGCTGCCTGCAAAGTCATTGCCTGATAGGGCAGCGAGGAAACAAGTCAGCTGCCTACGTTTTCGGGTGCAGCCATTTTCAAGCTCACTGATGATTGATGAACACCTGGGGATGTAGAGGTAGGGAACTGGCAGTGGAAGCTGTAATCTTGGGGCTGGTGGGCAGGGAAGATCTAAAAGGGAGCATGAAGGCTAAACATGAAGGATGGGATCCACCAGCCAAAGCAGACAGGGGAGTTGGGGATCAAAACAGAAGGGGAGGAGAAAAAACTAAACTAAACTAACCAGACAGGAGCTCAAAAACAAGGCTAGAAAAACGGGGGGGGGGGGGATAACCAAGTCTCAAAAACTTCAGATAAATGACAGGAAGACAAGCTCAAGGTAAACTGCAGAAAATGGATCTGGCATAAGACAGAAAACTAGACGGGAATATAAAGGGTGACAAATGAACTAAAACAGGTACGAGCCATAATGAGATAACAAGATGGGCGGAGTAACGGTAGACAGTAGAGCACATGGCATGACAACACAAACACCAGGGGCCTGTACCATGATGGTAGTTGAACAAACTCCGGGTTACAGGATTAATTTCGAGTTGACAAAACCAAACCAATCCAACCAGGCTTTGTTGGTACCATGATGCTGATCATCAACTTTCTCTGTCAACTCAGGCTTTGATCCTGAGTGTGACATCAGTAGCGAACAGCCAATCACATGCTGAGAAAGAGTGAAACTGCGATTCATTTCTTGCGAAAGAAGCAACGCGATTCACTTCTCTCTTCTGCAGAATATTACGAGATAGAAAAATCAAATCAAACAAATTTACACAGTAAGAAGAAAATAGCTGTCTATGAAAGAGGACAACTAAAAGAAAAAGTCTTGCTATACCAGTGCAAGTAAAAGTTGTGAAGTTAGTTTATATACTGTAGTTTATATGTATAGAGAGAATTGAACATTTAAGCTCACATTTAGTCATTTTTATAGCTTTATCTATTGATTCTAGAGCTTATTTATATTACCTTTATATATTTATTCATTTAAACTGTGCGTAATTATAATTGATAAACTAAAATTATACATGTGTGATCGATTAAGGGTATAATAATTACATAAATAATATCTAAATCATACAAAATTATTATTATAAATAAGCATTAGTAAAAGCCAGTAGATTTTGTCTTTAAAAATCATTTGCTATGTAGTGAACTTTAATTTGGAGTAGAAACAGGTGGAGTGACTTTATCGCATCAGACATGTGTCACTTTGCTCACAGCTGATTGGTCCAAGTTCGGTCTGGAACCTCTTACCTGGAACATAACCTTGTAACACTCTGCTTTTCAATTTTCTTTGTTGTCAACAGGTGTGTCACTATAAACGCACAAGGGGATCTTTTTAGAATGAAATCAATAATCAGAAAAATCATATACTTCAATCATAACACATTCTTGATGTTTTCCTTTATCAAATAACCATGCTCAAGCACAAATGCATGGAAATTAATGACCCACACCGTACCAAAACAACTCTTCAGACGGCGCTGAAAATCATTCAAAGGAAAAACCCATATCAACCCGTTCATTTGCTTGACGCGCTGAGCGCCGTATATAAAAAAAACCCGTGCGTGTAACCCCACACTTTCCCCACTGTCCCAGTCCATAAACTTAACCCGAAAAGATTTTCAGGCTGGCCCAAGATCGCGCTACAGTCTTTCCAACCAAGATACAGTCAGTTCGCGAGACATAATCCTGTTGGCTGCGTGACAAAAAACGTAATCCACAACAAGGAAAAAATAGAGCGTTGAGTCTCTGGTGTTCCACTCCAATAAAAAGAATGAGTCAGATCTCACCAGCTCTGTCGATCTTCGGGCAATGTTTACTCACACAGTTTCTCAAACTTGGGTTCAAGCATGTCCTTCTGCTGGAAACGCATCCCCAAGTAAACAGTCCAGGTGGTTAACATATTTTTTGTCCCATTAAAGCCATCTCTTGACGTATCGGTTGAAAAAATTCTCAAACCCTAAGGAAAAACAGCTTTAACTCTGTGACGCTGCAGTTAACAAAAACTGGCGCGCCTCTCTCTTCAAAACACATCACCACCATTAAAAAAGCTTAGGTGTGCCTTGTCCCGTAATCAAGGCCATCCGCAACCTTAAAGGGATATCCCCCATTATTACCAAAATACATAGTAGATACTTAGTATATTAACCAGGAATACATACGAACCATATACATGACATCCATCATTCATCATACATGAACATTACTCATAACCCATGTAATACGTTCTATGACACCATAACAGTTAATATTTTAAAGACACCTTTACATTAATGTGATAATGTTACAGATCCCCCCCCCCCCCAGCTGGAGGTACCGGAGGCTGAACTCCAAAGTAGGGCTTCAGATTGACCACATTAACCGTGTCCATCTTTTTATTTTGATCATTCCACTGTACATGGTAGTTAATGGGGCCTAACTTTCTCATCACAGTGGCTGGTCCCGACCACTTGGGCGCAAGCTTCGATGAGAAGTTTTCCGATGCTCTAGAGAGCGGGTGAGTACGGACCCAGACCAGGTCTCCCACCATAAGTGGTGCATCTCTCCGGTGGGTATTGTAATACCTGGCTTGTCTGGACTGACATCCCTCAACTCTCTTCTTGACTTGATCATTCAGTTGTTTCTGTCTTTCCAGCAGGGTGTAAGGTGACTCTTGAGGAGTAGGAGGGGAACTAATGAGTCTCTCCAGGGGGCCTTTCAGGGACCTTCCGAGCGCCAGTTCTGCAGGGGTTCGACCCGTGGTCTCATGATATGCAGCATTGATGGCGAAACGGAACTCCCTGATCCACTGGTCCCAGTTCTTATGTTGGTTCCCCACGTAAGACGCGATCATTGTCTTAATGGTCCGATTGGACCGTTCAGTGAGGTTGGCTTGGGGGTGATAACTAGTGGTGAATTTCTGCTTCACTCCCCAGGTCTTACAGAGGTTACTCATTTCATGTCCGGTAAACTGTGCCCCCCGGTCCGACACCAACTCCCGTGGCACCCCAAAGCGAGTGAAGATTTCATCTTTCAGAACTGTCACAATTCGATGTGCCTTGCCATCTTTTAAAGGAAACATCTCCACCCACTTCGTGAAATAATCCACAAGGACGAGAAGGAAGGTGTTACCATTTTTACTGCGGGGAAAAGGCCCCATAAGGTCTATCCCCAGCTTTTCCCAGGGTTCTTCCACAGGAGTAGGCTGCATGAGGCCAACTGGCTTTTGATTTTCAGCCTTATAGACCTGGCAAATGGCACACACCTTGACGTAGCCCCAAACTTCCTTACGAATAGAAGGCCACCAAGCTACCTCAAGGATCCTCAGAAGTGTTTTCAACCTGCCCAGATGTCCGCTCAGAGGATGATCGTGAAAATAGGCCAAAAAAACAGGCACAAGAGATTTCGGAACGACCAGTTGATACTTGTCCCCCGTGTCCTTAACAGGAGACCGTCGATACAGGAGGCCGTGTAGTTTGGTGAAACCTATCCGGTCACACTTACTAAGATCGTCCGCCCCTTTGGCTAGGTTAGTGACCTCTGAATCTTCTTCTTGGGCTTCCCTTATTTCAAACAGGGAGGAAGGCAGATCAGAAGAAACATAAGCCTTCACTGCAGCATAGACGGCGGCAGATGAAGGAGGTATAACCGCTCGGGACAAAGCATCAGGCACGATGTTATGGAGTCCTTTCCTGTATTGGACTCTAAACCGAAACTGTTGGAGCCGCAGGATCCAGCGGGTCAGGCGAGAGGAGGTTTTTGGACAGTTGAAGGCCCAGGTCAAGGCAGCATGATCAGTATATATGGTGAACTCAATCCCCTCAAGATAGTGCCTCCACTTCTCAACTGCCCAAACAACTGCAAGACACTCCTTTTCAGAAGTGGAGTAATTGCACTCTGCCCCCCGCACTCCCCTGGATGCATAGGCGATCACCTTCTCCCCTTCCACTGTTTTCTGCACCAGCACAGCCCCCAATCCCACATCACTGGCGTCTGTGTGGATTTCAAATGGGATAGACATATCAGGTTGCATGAGGATAGGCGCATCCACCAGCGCCCTCTTCAACTGGTCAAAACTCTGCTGACATTCTTCTGACCAGACCCATTCCACGGTTTTCCTCTTCAGACGATTCAACGGGGCTGCCAGGTCTGCAAAATGATCGATAAATTTATGGTACCACCCAACAAGGCCTAAGAACCGCTGGAGGGTCTTGATGTTAGTGGGCTTGGGATACGCCATTACTGCACGTGTCTTTTCTGGATCCACCTGCACGCCCTTGTCCGAGACTACGTGGCCCAAGAACCTCAGCTCCTGCCGAAACAAGGCACACTTCTTGAGATTAAGTGTCAGTCCAGCCTTATTGAGCTTCCCTAGGACAGCGTGCAGATCCCGAAGATGCTGTTCATGTGTGGGTGAAAAGACTATAACATCATCTATGTACACACAGCAGAATTTCCCTCTAAGCTCCCCTAGGACTTTCTCCATCAATCGCTGGAATGTGGCTCCAGCATTTCTGAGCCCAAAAGGCATACACCGGAACTGATAGAGACCCATGGGCGTTATCACGGCCGTCTTGGCCTTACTATCTTCGGACATGGCGACCTGCCAATATCCCGACTTCAGGTCGAGAGTGCTGAAGAATGCAGCACCATGCATAGACTCCAGTAATTCATGGATGATAGGCATGGGGTAGGCGTCTGGATGGGTTTTTGCATTAAGCCGCCTAAAATCGACACAAAATCGAATGGACTCATCTGGCTTCTTAACTAAGACCACCGGAGCACCCCAGGGAGACTGTGACGGCTCAATAATGCCATCCTTGAGCATCTGTTCCACATGGTCAGCGATGATCTGCCGCTTAAAGGGTGAAACCCTATATGCCCTGCAGCGGACAGGCACCTCGTCAGTGGTGAAGATCCGATGTTCTTCAACCCTTGTCTTACCCAAGGTTCCAGAGCATACTCTTGGCCAGGCCTGGAATAGTTCCCTGACCTCTGAAGGGTGGTCTAGAAAGACAGGAGACACCATTCCTGATGATGGCAATGGATCCAAAGACCCCCGGTAAGGAACAGCTACATATAGGCTAGCATTAGAACAACCTTCAGCGTCCTGCTTCAATCTCCACTCCAGCGGGTGAGACAGAAAAGAATGGAAAGTATAACCCCTGGGGCCTTTCACCCCATAGGTCTGGTCTCCCATATTAAGGATAGTAGAAGTTTTCCTGAGGAAGTCCAAACCAAGGATGATAGGGAAAGCCAGGTGGTTGTCAGCCATAACGAACATCTCCATCGACCATATCATCTCATGCCATAAGTACACCATCTGTGTTTTCCCCACCGCACCATAGGTCTTCCCATCGGCCAAGGCAAAACTTTGGTTATCAGTCGGCGTCAATTGCTCCCCTTCACGAACCAGTTCTAGCCAGAGACTCTCCTGCATAAGTGAGTACGTGCATCCAGTGTCAAACACAGCATGGCACTGCTTTCCCCTCACCCCTACTGGGACATAGAGGAGCTCCATTGGAGACTTCCGTCCCAGCTGTACTACTGTCACCACATCAGCATGTTTCTTAGCCTCCTTAGACGGCCCCTTGTCCTGCATTTTCTTTAAACCCTTCTCTTTGGCCTTCTGCTGGTCCACCTTTCCCCAGTATTCTCTAGACGAGGTGCAGTCTTTCTCCACCAAGGTGCCAGTCTGAACCAGCTGGTCCACATTTGTGACAGTGCCCCGGAGGCACCCAGCTATTCGAGGATTGCAGTTATTAAGGATCTTGCGCACCAACTCGGTCTCTGTTATATCCGGCTTCCACCGCAAACACAGAGCACGATAATCGTATGCAAAATCCCTCAGACACTGATCTGGCAACTGTACCATGTCCCGGAGTTTTTCTTCTACCTCTGTGAGATAATCCGGCGGGAGAAAGGCATCATTAAAGGCATTTTTAAACTCTGACCAGTTATGCACCTTGTTTTTCGCCACCATCCACCAGCTATGTACTGGCCCTTTAAGAGTGTTAGACAGGGCGCCCATCAGCTCTGCATCAGACAAGGGCCGTACTGCAAAAAACGTTTCGCAGCGATCAACAAAGTTAAGAACATCGGCCACTTCCCTGGATCCACTAAATGAAGGAAACTCCATCTGAATAGCCGGCCTGGAGTAAACCACAGGAGGTCTGATGGCCTGACTACATGAAGCATCTAATGGAGATGAAAGGCTGGCGTTTGATATAAAAGGCTGTATAGGTGGCTGGGAAAATGCTCCAGTGAATGTTGACTGAAGCTGAGCACCTACCACACTATTAACTGGCTGGCATGGAATGAGCCCTTGAGCATGAAGATTCGAGGACTGTACAGTCCTGTCAGAACTAGCCGCCAGGTCAAGCGTGGTCACGTTGTTGATCACGGGAGGAGTGATTCTACTGATAGACGGGCTCATAACCTGTACTCCCATACTCAAAGGGGCTCCTGTTTGTGGAAAAGCACCGGAGGAATCTTGAGCAGGAGTAGAGCGGCTATGCGGTGGATGAATAGTAGCACCTGTACGTGGAAGAGGCCTAGGGAGAGTAACCAGGCTGGCCCGCTTCAGCCGATCATGTTCTACTTTCCACTTTTCATCACGTCTCTTTAAGCACTCCACTAATTTTCCTTCAAACTGTCTCAGTGTTGACATCATGCGTTGCTCAAGCGCCTCAACACTTGTATCAACATAACTTCGTATACCCACTTCTCTGTTCAATGCACTATCAACAGAATCTCTAAAGTCAGTCTCAAGTATATTTAATCTGTCCATAACTGACCCTAAATCAGTAGTGATGGTAGTGAGAGCAGGAAGTGTGAGATAAGATGTATCTCCCTCAGTTCCAAAGCCTTGTTCATTCTCTTCTTGGTCTGATAGGTAAAGTGAACTAATCAGCGATGTTATCTCCCCCACAGGATTTCTCCTAGTTACCCATGCATCTCCCCTTGCTTCATGGTACTGTTCACTAGGCCCAAGCCCTGATGTAGGTGTAGAAGCCCGGGTGCCATGCTCAGATATTTCCTCCGGGAATTCAGCAAGGTCCACCAGGGGTGCCACCCTAGTTTCTATCATGTCTGTCATTTTTTTTCTTTTTCTTAATTTTTATAAACAGTCACACAGATTTCACATCACTATGGTAACAAAAAAACAAAATCACCAAAATTACATTTCATTCCCCATACGGGCCACCATCTGTAACACTCTGCTTTTCAATTTTCTTTGTTGTCAACAGGTGTGTCACTATAAACGCACAAGGGGATCTTTTTAGAATGAAATCAATAATCAGAAAAATCATATACTTCAATCATAACACATTCTTGATGTTTTCCTTTATCAAATAACCATGCTCAAGCACAAATGCATGGAAATTAATGACCCACACCGTACCAAAACAACTCTTCAGACGGCGCTGAAAATCATTCAAAGGAAAAACCCATATCAACCCGTTCATTTGCTTGACGCGCTGAGCGCCGTATATAAAAAAAACCCGTGCGTGTAACCCCACACTTTCCCCACTGTCCCAGTCCATAAACTTAACCCGAAAAGATTTTCAGGCTGGCCCAAGATCGCGCTACAGTCTTTCCAACCAAGATACAGTCAGTTCGCGAGACATAATCCTGTTGGCTGCGTGACAAAAAACGTAATCCACAACAAGGAAAAAATAGAGCGTTGAGTCTCTGGTGTTCCACTCCAATAAAAAGAATGAGTCAGATCTCACCAGCTCTGTCGATCTTCGGGCAATGTTTACTCACACAGTTTCTCAAACTTGGGTTCAAGCATGTCCTTCTGCTGGAAACGCATCCCCAAGTAAACAGTCCAGGTGGTTAACATATTTTTTGTCCCATTAAAGCCATCTCTTGACGTATCGGTTGAAAAAATTCTCAAACCCTAAGGAAAAACAGCTTTAACTCTGTGACGCTGCAGTTAACAAAAACTGGCGCGCCTCTCTCTTCAAAACACATCACCACCATTAAAAAAGCTTAGGTGTGCCTTGTCCCGTAATCAAGGCCATCCGCAACCTTAAAGGGATATCCCCCATTATTACCAAAATACATAGTAGATACTTAGTATATTAACCAGGAATACATACGAACCATATACATGACATCCATCATTCATCATACATGAACATTACTCATAACCCATGTAATACGTTCTATGACACCATAACAGTTAATATTTTAAAGACACCTTTACATTAATGTGATAATGTTACAACCTGCCCCGGACCAGGTTAGTGGAGCTTAAAGTCCCTGTAAAGTCAAAATTTTGTATGTGTTCTGAGTTTGTCACACCACAGAAAAATGTGTTATTAGCCACCCTGCCAAATTTGAATGATAAAAAAAGCCAGCAAGTACATAAAATAAGCTATCAAAATCTTGAAAAAATGAGCAGTATCTCTGCTCTCAAACGCTGGGGGCGTGTCCGCTGGCTGCGCTGAAACCACGCCCACTCGCGGGAAAGCTGCCGTCGACTCGCCACACTCAACTCTACAGCCGGAATGGATGCTCGCACGGTGGGCAGTGGGCACGCACTGCCGATGATGGCACCAGTTGTCGGCGCGACGGGAGGATGAATGCCGAGGCGGGAGATAGTCGGTTCGGCCCCATTCACCAGTAACAACGGATTATCAGTGAATGTCTCAGTTGTCTCCGACGAAAGTTTATAAAACTAACCCGTGTAAAATGATCACTTACAGAGGCGGGTTTTGGCAGTGATCCTCAGTTCTCCATCAAGGTTGGCTCTTCACAAAATTAATCCACTTCTTCTTGATGTAGCTAATCGTTTTTCGGAAATTTAAATAAGGACACCGATCTGTTTTGTATGTGATCCGGTGATCGCATCCAGGTAGTAGCCTACGCTTTTCTGTGACGAAGGCATAGCTAGCTAGCAATCTGTAGGCTGCTGTAGTAACTAATAGTAGGCTACTGACCGTAACTCACGATTGAGCGGCAAAACTGATGTGAATTGTTAGGGGAGCGGACAGCCTCAGTGGCTCCAGTGCGTCATCAAGTAGGGGCGTGTCCAGGAGCTCAGGGGCTCCAGTGCGTCATCGAGCCCCGTTTTAGCCCCGCCCAAAAAATCCGTAAAATATCAATGGTGAAAAACTGTTTAACGGTCTAACTCCACAATTCAGTACTTCACAGTTCACAGTCTTTGTAATATGTTTTAGCAATACATTTCTAACATTTATAATGTGTTTAGAATTTTCTTTTAAAATTGCCTTTACAGGGACTTTAAGTTATGCGCAAGTTACTATGGCGATGAACACTGCTAAAAGCCAAACCACTTTCATGGTGCCTAAAACCCTGGGTTGGCGCAAACTAAACTGAAACATACCTGGCTTGCCACCTTAACCGGCTTCATGGTATAGGCCCCAGGTGTCAGCCATGTGGTCCAGACAAACACAAACATACCCAGAGCTGATCAGACCGGCACCCATATAATGTTTAAATATAAATATATTTCACTTTGAAATTCGCTTTGTCATTTCAGCTGACTGTCTGAAAATATGCATCTGGCTGCAAATTAAATCACCATTTAATGTAGCCATCATAAAAGTGTAAAAGTCATAATATAACTGCATGCGCTTTTTTTTTGTCCTTTATGGAGCTTGAAAAACATGATAACTCTGAACTTTTGTTGAATGGAAAAAAACTTTAGTTTACTATTCCTTTAAGCACCTGTAGAAAGCCTGGGCATTAGTGTTGCACTGATGTGTGTATTTTGCAGATCTTCGGGCCGGTTCAGTGCATCATGAAGTTTAAGACTCAGGAGGAGGTGATCGACAGGGCCAACAGCTCACAGTACGGCCTGACGGCAGCCGTGTTCACGCGTAACATCGATCGTGCCTTGAGCGTATCTGCGGCCCTGGAAGCTGGAACCGTCTGGTAGGAGACTCACTAAACTCATGCAGTGAGCTTTTCAAGTGTAAACATTCACCAACTGTAATTTATAATAACAAACACAAAAGTAAATACAAAATCTAGTGGTGGACTAATATGGGTATTTCAGTGGCTGATCTACAAAGCAGAATATCCGATATATATATATATAAAACAATCTAAGCATTTATTTGATTCCCAAGTATTGGTCCATTTTCAAAGTACCAACTTTGTAGATCCTTCCAACAGACATGCATCCCCAATACCATTTTATTTCCCCTGCCGTGCTTAATGGTGCAACGCATGCCTTAAACGAGTATTAAAACGCTCCAGTCATCTCCTACTAACATACCTGACACCATCCTAAGTTCAATTTTGGCTTGTCGGACTGCAGAACACGGCTCCAATCTTTCATACTCCAAACCTTATGTTCTTTGGCAAATGCACAGTGTTTTTTTGCAGTAGATAAAACTAATATGGTTTCTTTACTGGTACACAACCTCTCAATCCAGTCTCCTACAGCCATTGGCTTACAGTTCAAGGTGAAATTGGAGGTTGGAGTTCTCATCCAGGTTTTTAGAAGCTGTTTTGAGGTGGAAAAACACCTTTAGAAGGTGTTTTTGTTTCACATGAGCAATATCAAAAACAGACCATTTTAACAATACCCCACTTGGTTGCAGAGGACAGCTCCTTCCATCTGGCCATTATGTTATTAAAGCTATTAAAAAAACACTTTTAAATACCATTTGGGAACTTCCATGAATCGGGTGTCGATCGTTACTATGTATATGTAAGTGTTTCCTTATATTTATGTATTTTATTCTTTTAATATATTGGTAAGTGTTTGATCTTGTGATTGTGATGCACTTTGGGCAACACCTGTTGTATTAAATTGTGCTATACAAATAAAAAAAGGAAGAAAGAGGAAAGAAGATTTTTTACTAAAACCCACAAAATAATATTAGAGCTAAAATGAATAATATAGCTAATACCTGCCACATAGTGATTTATTGAATTATTGGCTGGGAATAAAGAGTGCAAGCTGTATGCATCTTTGCATCATGACAAGTGAAACGTGGAACTCGTACATTAGTTTTACACTCAAGGCGCAACTTTACAACATGCAAACACAATATTTAATGAATATTTCATTGAAAGTTTGAATAAAGTGCAAAGAAGCCAGTTTTCCTAGGTCGGACATTACTTTTGGCCACCAATGTATATACAAAGATGACATGAGCAGGAATTTTCAACGTGAGGTCAAAGGCCATGTTTCTTTCTGTTCTCCAGGGTGAACTGCTACAACGCCTTACATGCTCAAGCTCCATTCGGAGGCTACAAGATGTCAGGAAACGGCCGAGAGCTGTGAGTGCTGATACTTTTGGTACCCTAATGTCTATGATATGTAATGTTAGTTTTTAGATTTTTGCATCATAGTTTAATCATGACCATTTTCCAGACTCTCAATCTCAAATGTTATGCATGTACATTTCTTTCAAATGTGTGTGTGTGCAGGGGTGAGTATGCACTGGCAGAGTACACCGAGGTCAAAGCCATCACTATTAGACTCGGCGAGCAGCTGAAACTGTGATCTGAAGCTCCACCATCTATCTGTGTTCATAACAGCATCTGTCAGTCTACGGATGAAGAAACTCTGGCTTTAACCATCAGTCTCATTTCAGCTCTTTTTCTACCAGTCTGTTTATTTGATGTAGATGTGCTGTACAGATTTGAAAGAAAGTTTGTGTTTTTTTATTTTTTTATTTAATTTGGATGTTTTTAAATCAAGCAAAGTCATCCATCATCTCTCAATATTTAGTAATATAAAGAAATATACTATATCGAACTTAAGTACATATGTTTTATGTAGTTATTGCAATAGATTCACATGCTTGTTTGCCTGGCTGAACACATAGTCACAGGCTTTGCTTTTGATTTGGAGGTTCAATTCTTCTTAGTGGTCTTAAAGTAGACATGAAGCGGAAGTTGCGGTTTCTTCCTCCTTATTGTGACTAGTGAAATGGCTTCTCTAACAGGAAAAAATTTAGGCCGGGACTTGATTTTTTCCAGTTGGAATTGATTGGATGGTTGTGGTTTGCTATTGGTGGATCTCATGTGAGTGACAGGTTGTCCCGCCCTCACGCCAGTAAACACATCATCAGAAAGAGATGTCGCTGCAAGAGGGACGGGAAGTTATTTTGATTAAAGATTAAGATTGCACATTAATTAAAAATCAAATAATAATGATGTGCATGAATAAATAATTTATAATAAATAATGCAATATTTCATCAAAACCAAGAATGGTCTGTTTTGATTTCATGGTGACTTTAAAGGTCTCCTGGTAATATATAACAAAATATGCAACCAAGTATAGTCTGTTATGTGTAAAAATCAGGTTTTTGGATTGAAATTCCGAAATGGTCCTGCAATTCGCCTCAAAGCTGTCTTAAATAATTTCTGCTTCTCTGACACCAAACACAACTGCAAAAATGATTTAACTGTTACTACATTCACTTTGTGATGCTGAATGCAAATTGAAATGATGAATCATTTTTAGCACTGTATATGGTATATGGTGTGTTGCCCTGCATATGTTAATGTATAATTAGCATTAATAGTGATTTCCTTTTGTAAATGTACATACACATCATATGACAGGTGAATTGACTTAATTGTTTAAAATATACTTTGACTTATTAAATAGCTATTGATTTTAAAAAATGAATCTGAATCAATAAAAAAAAAAATCATATGAAGTAACTGTTTATTGTCATTTTGATCTGTTGAAGTGGTGCGAAATATACTCTATACAAGTACCTAAATTAGTATCTATCTAGGTGTAATGGCACAAATATTTGAGCGTAACTCAATCCCTTCCTTGAGTACCAAGGTTGATTTTCGCAAAAGTAGGCCAAAGTTAAGGCCAAAGGGCCAATTTGCAACTTGTGCATTTGCATACAATATGTTTTTACAAGATCTGGTTAAGATATTAAACAATGGGAGTGTTGATATTAAGTTCAAATTAACCACAATTTATTTTATGATTGAAAATTCTTTAATTGGTTAAAAACTCTACTGCACAAAATAATTCAAGGCATTTCTGAAAAGCTTTTTGTTTTACAGGGTCTAGTGCTGTCACTATGTATCTAGTGTCGGGTAGTATGGTATTCCAAAAATAAAATACAAATAGATTTACATAAAACCTAAAAGAAAAGGATTACAATTCTGCAACAGTGGTAAAAGAAAAGATGGTAAAAGATAGATTAAAATATGACTTTCACATTATAAAAAAAAAAAAAAAAAAAAAAAAGGTTTAAATGTTATTTTTGTATAGAATCAGCCTCTCTGACATAAAAGTGCCAGAAACAGAAATCTGATGTGTCCTCTTTTATATTCTATAGATAATGTAGTTTGATAATAGCCTACTTCTGAAAACGTCTTCACACATATAGTGAAAGATGCTGGAACTTGACTTGTGAAGACATTTGAAGTGAATGAAATAAACTAGGCAAATCAAGTTTCGCTAATGATCATGTAAACAGGTTTCATAACAGAAACCGTGAATTCAGGTTGATTGGCACACATTTTCCAAGTCATCTCAACGGCAACAAGTGTCCCAATAATCTCTGAAGTCACCCTATAGCTTATATGGACAGCCAACAAGGAAAATACACCTGTGTCATATTTATTAATGTATTGTTGGAAATGTAAAATTAGTAAGGGACGGTTATACTATACAGAAATATAATGGACTCAAACAATAGTCTGGAAAGTCCCCAGCAGGTTTGAAAACAAGCGCGAGCGTGTGTGTGTGTGTGTGCGTGCAATGAGAAGCAGACTCTCAACTCCTCAGGAAAGATTGTCCCTCAGATCAGGAAGTAGAAATCTGTTTTGATCCGTGAGCGTCTACGAAACTGATCCAAACCGAAAGCATCTGAGGAGCTCCGCTTTATTCCGCGGTTTTACGGGATATATCATGTATTCAAGTGTGTGGTAAGTACACTAAACTATCTTATAATGTTGTTGACTAGACACCACATGTATTCCTCATCTACACTGTCTGCGTCGCGACGCAACGTAACACGTCTAGTTAGTTTGGTTTGGAACGCTTGCATTAATTCGCGCGGCGTGCGCGTGCAGCCTTTATAGATTTACCGCGCCGTGCAGCGTTTGCAGTACAGGTGAGGAGGTTGTGTATGTGCGATATTGTAAACTGTAACATTTATTCAACAAATTGGGGAGTCCGAGGCAAGTTACAGATATAAGTAGATCTGAGGTTGCTGTAGCAGTGATTTTTCTTGTAGCTAGTTTCAAACTCGTGTTAAATTGTTTTGTTTCATGATTGTTTTGATGTTTAAATGGGCTGAAAACCCTATTTCCAGGGTGACAACTTACCCCGTTGACTATTGTGTCAATATGTCCTGCTTTGCCAAAGCTTGCCCAATAGACTATGTTTTTTCCTGGGTACCAACAATGGAAATATAAAATAATAACTGAAATATTTCTGTAGTCACGTCTTACACGTTTGTGTCCATACTATATTTTCAAATGATGTTTAAAAATATAGCCCCGGTGTCTCCTACTTAATTAAAAAGAAGTTGTAAATGTAATGTCTAGGTACAGTAAGTTACACCTACCCAATAAAGTAATTGGTGATGGAACATTTGACAGTACTTTGATGGTACTAAATGTTTACCATGGTATTTTAAAGTGTTTGACATTCCGTGACGTTGCATATGGGACTCATTCTTTCTTTCAAAACATTTCATTGCAAAATGCGAGTCAAAATGTGTCTGGCCGTACCAGCATTTCAGTGGTCACTCATTAAAATTCAATGTAGCCTACTGTAACTCGCCAAAGAAAGCTTGTTTTGTTTGTAACCAAATGACCAATGACCTCAAGCCAAGGAAAATGAGTCATGTCATTAGCTGGCACAACACACATCAGCTCTGGAAAAGGGTTTGCTGGATACATCAGTTTCTTGTGGTGGATTGTAGACTTGTAGAATAATTGTTAGATTGCAGTTGGTATTTGGATCAGCTGACGTCTCTTAAAATTGAAAGCAAGATACCAGCAGAATTACTTTAGATTGGACATCTATAAAAAGATGGTTGGCATTGGCATTTTGAGGAACTAACTGAAAATGTGCCAGATGCCACTGGTGTTGTTGCTGTATTTTCATATTCAAAAAGTAATTGTAAAACTCCACTTTACTTTCATATTTTAACTTATTTCCAAAGGAAACAGAATTGGACTTCAAACGTAAGGGTTCATAAAGACAATTTGTTTTTGTTTTTAAACAACCTGCACCTATGATTAACACCAATAATGTGTATAAAATAGTTTTTATTTTTTTTATTTTGTTGTTCATGTATTGCAACAATGCAATGAATATTCTAAAATGATATATTCTGTTGCACTCTACATGTTGTCTTGTTCCTTTTCACTTGTCTACAAGTGTCTCTGAATTTTTTAAGACAAGCAAATTGAAGGATGTCTCACAATCTGTTCCTCAAGGGGTATTTCATATATCTTCAATCAATGATGACATCCTCAAAATGAAACCGCAGCTTTTATCCTGAAATATGTCGTCGTACTGGAACGTCAGAGAGACTGCAGATCCAGGCGGCATCACCAGCAGCATGGAGGAGCAAGATGGTAAGAAACCTTTCTACATTCAACAGGGTCCGAAATTAATCTCAAACTCTCACAGGACACAGTAAAGTTTGTTTGCTTGTTTGTTTATATATTATTTTTTAAATAATGAATGTCTTATTTTATTTTTAAATTATTATTATAAAATATTACATTTATTTATTTTGTTTTGATGTATATTTTTTTTTTAATTTTTTTTATTAAATATAACATTTTTATTTTTAAATTATTATAAATTATTACATTTTTATTTTTAATAATTTATTAATTTATTTATTCATTCAGTCATTATTTAGATTATATCTATAAACCTTATGATAATTATTTAACTAATTATTTAGTATTTTTCCCTGTAAATTTGGCACATTTGGCACTTGGTCTGGCAGTGATCTACTTGGAAAAAAATATTAAAATTGTAACGTTTCCAGAACATCACTTTGACAGAGATTCATAGCAGATCCTCTAAATAAACTGTAAAAACAGTGACATTTTTCTCTGTGAAGACATACTGAAGTCAGAGAAACTTCCTCATTGTTTTACAAATGGCCAGACAGTGCATAAACAGAAGTGTGGCAGTTTGTGGATTCGTTCAATTTGTATATTCATAGCACTATGAAGGTTAATATTTCCCTCTGAGAGAAACACCAGTTCAGCAACTTGACTGTGTCATGTAAGTGAGAAATTGATACAGTGATACTAAGAGTGAATTCAATTCGGCCGAGTGTACCTTGTAAGAAGCAGCATGTATAATTTGTTCCTTTTTAGTTGTTCATTTCACCCCTCTGAAACCTTAAACAACATCAGTAGTGCAGTTCTGGTTCAAGGAACTTCACAGTCTGAACAGTATATTTAGAAATATGAACTGAAACCCAGCTTTACTTCAGATAGGTGTTTATAGCATTGCACGTCATTTCCTCTCACATATACTCAAGTTTGATTGTGGGGTTGGGCTGTATGCTTGCATTTCATTTGCATTATTCAGTGCATTCAGCTCTCACTCTTTAGTCAAATCTGGATACTGATTAATATAGGGTTGACCACAGATTCATATTCATATAAAGAAATAACTTCCCTTCCCTCTTGCAGTGACTTCTCTTCTCTGATGACACAATCATAAACAAATGATATATTAGGATATTAATAATGTATAAATCACACTTTTTTTTTTTATAGTAGATGTTTCACAGTAACAGATATTTCTCCCAGAGCAGTGACAAAAAATGTCTTCAACTCTTATTTTAAATATTAAACCTTTAGATGAAAATGTTTTTTACATTTACAAATGTAGTCACATGTGCCTCAACTTTTGACTGGCATTCAGCCAATTATAATATATTTAACAGTCCAATGAACTATATTCATCTTTGGCCATCCCGATAGTTGTAATATACAGTGTCTTCTTGCAAGAGTTGCTGCCTTATGTTAAACTTAACTACTTCAAATTACTTTTTGTTCACATCAATCTATACTCCATACACCATAATGACAAAAAAAAAAAGATTTGTGACAACTTTGCAAATTTATTAAAAAGGAAAAATTTAATTAAGTACATTGCATAAGTATTCAAACTCTTAACTCAGCAGTATTTAGTTAAAGCACCTTTACAGCCTCAAGTCTTTTTTGGCACGATGCGAAAAGCTTTTGCACATCCGCATTTGGCGATTTTCTGCCATTCATTTTGTAGTCTTCCCAAATCTGTGCCTTGATATAATACTGTCTCTGAGCTCTACAGTCAGTTCTTTTGGTTTTTGCTGTGATATGCATTGTCAGACATTTTAAGAGGTGTGTACCTTTAAAAATCATACCCATTCAATTGAATTTGCCACAGATTAACTCCACTCGAAGTGCAGTAATATCTACAAGTGACATTGGAAAGCGAAAGTGTCCCAGAAAAGGGTATGAATACTTATGCAATGTAATATCTTAGTGTTTTTTAATTTATTTTTTATTGGCCAAGTTGTCACAAATCTGTTTTTTGCTTTGTTATTATGGTGTATAGAGTGTAGACTGATGTAAAAAATAATAATAATAATTGAAAGTAGTTTAACATAATGCTCTGCAACATAAAATGTGAAAAATAAATTGAAGGGCTGCGAATACTTTCACAACCCACTGTATATCATTTCTGGGTTGCACTGCGTTGCATTCTGCCGGAAAACAGATGAAGTAAGCATCCCGTGAAAAACAGTCAATATCCCCCCAGAGCTGAAATCTCATGCCATAGGTGTTGGGTTTCCTTTTCCCTGCCGGCTCAGCATCAGCAACACCGTTGCCATTAGCAACAGTGACTTCGCGTGCATCCATCGGTGTGTGTTAGAGCAGCGTGGCTCATGTCTGAGTCCCGTCACATGTCTGTGTGTGATTGAGTGTCGTCTGAGCAGCGCTGGTCTTGTGTGATGGTAACACATGCTGCAGAAAGAAGCCAATGTGCTAATCTGGCTTAGTGCGGCTTGAGCTAGCTGCAAACGCAATCTGAGGTCCTCTTGGGAGGGACAGAGACACAGCAGCAGGCCAGGGTGGGTTGGGTTTCACTCTTTAATGTGTTTGCAGTGTAAGATAACCTTGCCATTAAGGACAGCATGGAGGGAGGAGACGGGATTTTCGTTCTGTGAAGCATCTCTATAGTCAGGTTTAAGCTCCGGGTACTGGACGTACTTCAAGCTTGTGGATTTGTGACGGACAGTAATGAGATGATTGCCGGATAGATCCGTGCAGAATGATAAGGTATGTGCAGCTGACAGCGCTCAGCGTGTTTGGATTGTGGATGTCTTGGTTCTTTCCTGCGTTTCAGGTCAGTGTCCATAGTGGGAATTGGGTTTAACGAGAAGAAGTGATAGTGTGGGGAACCTTTCATTGACTCTATACTTTCAAATTCAGTCTTATACCTAGCGGGTTTTTTTTAGTTTAAGGGAATGAAGTGGTAATAAAATATGGTGAAAGTAATGAAAAAAGTTCAATTTGGAGGCCTTTGATCTAATCAGCAGATGTTGAGTAAGTGTTAACACTTTTCATTTATATGTAAATGGTGGTTTACACAAATGAAGTTCCACTTGAGTCACATGGATCACTTATGATGACAACTACCTTTCTGGGTCTTGAAAGTGGTAGTTGCATAGCTGGCAATGGAGGGACAGAAAGCTGTCCGATTTCATCAAAAAGATCATCATTTGTGTTCTGAAGATGAACAAAAGTCGACATGAGGGTTATTAATAATTAATGACAGAATTTTCATTTTTGGGTGAACTAAAATATAACATATAACCCTTTAAGTGTCTTATTTGTATAGTTCTTTTCACAATACAGAGAGGTTAATTTCACAATTAAGAGGTTTGCATTATCATATCTAGAGTTGAATATTAATATTTTTAAGGGTTTGAATACATTTAACATATCTTGATATTTGCGTATTTGCATAAATTATATACAGTATATGACATCATTAATATATATTCTACAATAGCCGCTATTGTAGATTGATGATACAAATTAATAATTGCGTCAGATTTTAAATCGATTAATTGAAACTGACAGTTTGAAATGAATTATAAGTTGTAAAGAGTCAAGTTCACCAATTCTTTTTTGGCTGAAATTTAAATTGGAGATGCTATTAAAACATCTTTTGATTTCATATAGCCAGCAAAATCATTGCAACTGTATTGTGAATATTCAACCTTTTGCTCAGCCCAATGTTGACAGTGAGCTCTCTTAATTTTTATCTTTACACACATAGATCAATTAAGGTCATTTTTATCTTTTACACACATCTATTGTTCTGTCGGTTTATTATTTGATCATTCTGTCTGTCTACCTGTCTGTCTGTCTATCTATCATTCTATCTGTCTATCCATCTCTATGTCTGTCGCAGTGTTGTTTTTAACTAAAGCTATAAAAAAAGATTTTGGTAATTGAAATATAAAATAAAATAAAGTATAAATATTAGATAAAAACATAAACTTACAAATACATTTTATTGAATTTATTATAAAAATCAGTATTGAAATATAAGTGTATTCTTAGTCTACAATTCTCCCACTTTGTCTACAATCTTGGATGAACTTTTTCACTGGGCTTTTTGTGATGTGTTTTCATTTTTGTAAAGTTTTTCATTTACAGTCAATGATTTAAGGTGACACAAGAGAATTTGGAATTGCAACAAGTTGAACTGTGTTCATGCTCATCTTTCCTTCACATTAGGAGCATCTTAAATACCTTAAAATCTGTCTATGTTGTCAGCTTGCTGGTTTCAGAACGAAGCTATTGTCTTGGCTTTGGTTTCTCCTCCAGGTTGATTTGGTCTGGGCGATACGTGAGCTGAGACCGTATTGATGCAGGCTGGATTTGTTCTAATGGTTACCCTCCCTCAGGCTTTCTCCGGCCTCTCATCATCAGAAAAATGTTCTCAATTATTCATATGAGCCTTTTCTATTAAAGCACACAGCCATACCGGCACTTACCCGCAGGTCCGGCTCCTTAACATCAAAGCAGACTTGATGTTAATGGAGCAGCGTCTGCCGCTGGCCACATTCACCAGATAAATGTTAAAGGGCTCGATGGAGTAATGTGAATAATAGGAGGGAGTGACTGATTTGACCTTCACTGGCCTCTTGGATTGATATCATAAAACTCACATTTACTGTCTAGCTGATGATCTACCCAGAGATATTAAAAAAGATTATTAAAGGTGTAGTTTACCCCAATAAAAATATATCTATCTGTCTAACATTCTGTCTATCTGCCTGTCTCGGTTCTGTCTATCGGTTCTGTCTATCTGCCTGTCTATCTGCCTGTCTATCATTCTGTCCACCGTTCTGTCTATCTGCCTGTCTATCTGCCTGTCTATCATTCTGTCCACCGTTCTGTCTATCTGCCTGTCTATCGTTCTGTCCACCTTTCTGTCTATCTGCCTGTCTATCGTTCTGTCTATCTGCCTGTCTATCCTTCTGTCTATCGTTTTGTCCACCATTCTGTCTATCTGCCTGTCTATCTGCCTGTCTATCTGCCTGTCTATCATTCTGTCCACCATTCTGTCTATCTGCCTGTCTATCTGCCTGTCCACCATTCTGTCTATCTGCCTGTCTATCGTTCTGTCCACCGTTCTGTCTATCTGCCTGTCTATCATTCTGTCTATCATTCTGTCTATCTGCCTGTCTATCTGCCTGTCTATCATTCTGTCTATCTGCCTGTCTATCGTTCTGTCTATCTGCCTGTCTATCTGCATGTCTATCGTTCTGTCCACCGTTCTGTCTATCTGCCTGTCTATCTGCCTGTCTATCATTCTGTCTATCTGCCTGTCTATCATTCTGTCTATCTGCCTGTCTATCTGCATGTCTATCGTTCTGTCCACCGTTCTGTCTATCTGCCTGTCTATCTGCCTGTCTATCTGCCTGTCTATCTGCCTGTCTATCTGCCTGTCTATCTGCCTGTCTATCATTCTGTCCACCATTCTGTCTATCTGCCTGTCTATCATTCTGTCCACCATTCTGTCTATCTGCCTGTCTATCTGCCTGTCTATCATTCTGTCCACCATTCTGTCTATCTGCCTGTCTATCACTCTGTCCACCATTCTGTCTATCTGCCTGTCTATCATTCTGTCCACCGTTCTGTCCACCGTTCTGTCTATCTGCCTGTCTATCATTCTGTCTATCATTCTGTCTATCTGCCTGTCTATCTGCCTGTCTATCATTCTGTCTATCTGCCTGTCTATCGTTCTGTCTATCTGCCTGTCTATCTGCATGTCTATCGTTCTGTCCACCGTTCTGTCTATCTGCCTGTCTATCTGCCTGTCTATCTGCCTGTCTATCTGCCTGTCTATCGTTCTGTCCACCGTTCTGTCTATCTGCCTGTCTATCATTCTGTCTATCATTCTGTCTATCATTCTGTCTATCATTCTGTCTATCTGCCTGTCTATCTGCCTGTCTATCATTCTGTCTATCTGCCTGTCTATCGTTCTGTCTATCTGCCTGTCTATCTGCATGTCTATCGTTCTGTCCACCGTTCTGTCTATCTGCCTGTCTATCTGCCTGTCTATCATTCTGTCCACCATTCTGTCTATCGTTCTGTCCACCGTTCTGTCCACCGTTCTGTCTATCTGCCTGTCTATCATTCTGTCTATCATTCTGTCTATCTGCCTGTCTATCTGCCTGTCTATCATTCTGTCTATCTGCCTGTCTATCGTTCTGTCTATCTGCCTGTCTATCTGCATGTCTATCGTTCTGTCCACCGTTCTGTCTATCTGCCTGTCTATCGTTCTGTCCACCGTTCTGTCTATCTGCCTGTCTATCGTTCTGTCCACCGTTCTGTCTATCTGCCTGTCTATCGTTCTGTCCACCGTTCTGTCTATCTGCCTGTCTATCGTTCTGTCTATCGTTCTGTCCACCATTCTGTCTATCTGCCTGTCTATCTGCCGGTCCACCGTTCTGTCTATCTGCATGTCTATCGTTCTGTCTATCTGCCTGTCCACCGTTCTGTCTATCTGCCTGTCCACCGTTCTGTCTATCTGCCTGTCTATCATTCTGTCCACCGTTCTGTCTATCTGCCTGTCTATCGTTCTGTCTATCTGCCTGTCCACCGTTCTGTCTCTCTGCCTGTCCATCGTTCTGTCTACCTGCCTGTCTCTCTGCCTGTCCGTTGTTCTGTCTACCTGCCTGTCTATCATTCTGTCCACCGTTCTGTCTATCTGCCTGTCCGTCGTTCTGTCTACCTGCCTGTCTCTCTGCCTGTCCGTTGTTCTGTCTACCTGCCTGTCTATCATTCTGTCCACCATTCTGTCTATCTGCCTGTCCGTCGTTCTGTCTACCTGCCTGTCCACCTGCCTGTCTACCTGCCTGTCCAGCGTTCTGTCTACCTGCCTGTCTATCTGCTGTCTATCGTTCTGTCCATCGTTCTGTCTATCTGCCGGTCTATCGGTCAAACGGTTAGCAAGCACTGGTGCACTTTTTTTTTTTTTTTTTTTTTTTACTCTAAGGGTGATGCAGTACAATTCCTATGTATGTGTACAATTTTCTTTGTGCTATACAAATGGCAAATAAAACTTTGAACTATCGTTCTGTCTATCTGCCGGTCTATCGTTCTGTCTCTCTGCCTGTCCGTCGTTCTGTCTATCTGCCTGTCTATCGTTCTATCATTCAAACGTGTGTCTATCGTTCTATCTATCTAGTTCATTTAAAATTATCTTGTAGTGTGATAAATTGATTTTTCAAAGTACAAATATTTCATTTAGTTTGTAAAACAATACAAGGTGGCAAACCTACATGCATAATAATTACAAAAGAATGATCAAAATGCCATTTAAAAAGCTTTAGATATAGTTTAGCATGTCACACCACAGAGCATGTTAACTATTTCATGCAAACTACCAATATACATGCCTTTTCCACTTTAAGTGTGTTTTGTGTCCAGACTGTTGCTTTTGTTGTTTGCTATTAGAGCTGCATGCATGCGTTTAATATGCATATGTACTCGTGAGCATCACTATCTTCTTCCCGATCTCACTCTCGCCCAGAGTAGGTGCTCTTTACATCAAAGGTAAACGTGGAAAAGCACGGCTCCGCAAATACACCCTCACCAGTCCGGGGGGAAAGGCATGTGAATTCTTTATGAGGCTGACCTGATTCCCGGCTGCTCCCTCTCCTCCTGTATCTGGGGCTCATTTCCCATTGCGTCATCTTTGCTTTAGCGTGAGCGTGTGCTAAGATTCCTTCTCTTTTACTGAGTATACGGTTTGTTTGTGGTGGCTATGCCCCAATTGCAGGTGTTCCGGAGATGGGAGCCAAGCAGTCAGCGGTTGGCAGCCATTCTCTGAGTCAGTCGCCCACTCTGAAGAACATCCAAGAGGCCTATACTGATGGAGAGGACCAGAGGGCACGCGAGCTAATCCGTCTTTCCTGCGAGAATAACAGCGGAGAGGGACCGGATGGGGTGAGTTTGATCATTTTCTCACTTTGTGCTTTTATGTTTTACTGAAAAATTACATAAACACTGAAGGGAAGCTGTGTATTGTGAAGTTCAACAGCTGAAGGACCAGCATATGTTGTGCTTTGGAACCTGCTACACTCAAAACAATATTTAGGGCTACATTTAAGATTTGTGTATTGCGTATGTGTAGTCATACATAAATGAAACCGCTAAGAAACGGGTAACATTTCTGTAATGGTAAACTGGATGTGTTTTAAATGCAAAATAACCTTTTTTTTTAAATATCATTGTAGCAAATTAGCTCAAAAGATATTTATAATAAATCATAACGAATTATAATTAATTATAAATATTTGAATGTTTTAGAATTGACTGTAGCAGAATTAATATAATTATTTAATCAGTTCATCCAATGAAAAGAAAGCATAATCAATTATCATTTATAGGAAGTAAATTATCTTCCTGGCCGAGAAAGAATAACCTTTTCCAACTAAAGTAAATAAAATAAAATACTCAAGATGTTTCAGTGACTTTGATCTTTTGTGAGTGGCAAACACAGAGACAATAAAGGGTGGGTATAATGGTTTAATAAACAAAACTACGGCAGGCTACACATACAACTAAACTAAGCAAAGATTGTATATAGAATCAAGAAAGTAATGAAAAGTGAAGAAAGAGAGAGAGAAGAAAAGAGAATGGCAAGATTACAATCAGAGTGGATTAACCACAACCTATGAGAAACATCAAAGAATCAGGGTCACCTTAAAGGGGCACAATAACGCACCTAAAGGCTGCGAATGGGTACTTGCATTGACTTCGGTTGCTGAACAAGTCCAGATGCAGGAGATTATTAATGATTTTGCCAGGAGTGCGCTGAAGCGTTCGTTTGGGTTCTTGGGGTGGTCCACGTTGAATCTAAAGAAATTAACTTAGTCCACGTTGAATCCAAAGAAGTTAACTTGAAGATGAAGTTGCCGGAAGAAAACAGGAAACGTTGTCTCAAAGAGATTGAGCAAAGATCTGAACTAATCAGGCACTCTTTAAAGGTCCTCTCAGTTCACACCCGAGGTGACCAATCAAAGATGACCGGGAAAAAGTCTTCTTATCCATCTTATCCCCATTTGCATGTTCATGGTGGCATGGAGAATTTGTGCAGTCTTTACACAAAAGTATGGTAAAAATATCATGATACAATTTGTCATAACATATTGTACACCATTGATTATAAAATCAAAAGAGGATTATTTTGATTCCAAGAAAGGGGATTTGAAGACATTAAAGCAGTGATACATCATCTTTGGATATCAACATTTGAAGTCACTCTAACATAACTAAAGAATCATAACTTGTCATAACTAATAAAACATAGGGACATGCATAAAACACAGCAAAAGTACTTTAAACATTTGGGAAAGTTTGTGGGTAAAGTGTGGAGTAAATGTCCTTTGTGTATTGGAAGTTTGTCTCTATAGTCGTTGACCAAATGGCTCGTGCCGTCTGGTCTACTATGCTATCTTTTGGGGCCAGTTGTTCAAAGGTAAACTGATCGTATTTTGGTTATCGGATTGGATCCAATCTTGAAAATGGGTTGTTCAAAAGGGAAAGGAGGAATCTGAAATCAGATTATATCACGGAATCCAATCCTAGTTTTAATCTGGATCAAACCTTCAGTTTGTGTTTTCAAAACTTGTCAGTAGGATTTGGATAACTTTGATAAAAAAACAAACCGGATTATCCTGATCCCAACAGAGGGTAGGATTTCAAGGTGGATTCCAGGAAGAAAATGTAGTAAACCTTTAAAATTGGTCAATGTGGCGAGGGGGGCGTGGTTCAGCGCGGTCTGTAACGGGAGAGAGAGAGGAGGACTGAGGACTTGTACAACGCAAGTGGAAAGAGTGATCGCCTGAGTGGAAAGAGAGAGAGCTGATTAAGCGGAAATAGTGTTATAGTTGTTATTGTTGCTGTAGCGAGTGTGGCGCCTTTTTGTTTGTTTTTGTTCTGAGTAAATAAAAGTACGAGTCCCAGTTACGCCGACCCCGTCTTCTTCCTTCCAAAACATTGAACCTCTTCACAGTCAAATAATACATTTGTATCATTTAGTGTATATACTTGTATTTATATTTTGCACTTGACTTGTGTAACCGTTGTAACAGTGATAAAGTAGACATAGGCTACCAATTAAGCTTTTCAGTATAGTAAAGTAAAAAAAAAAAAAAAAAAAAAATGATCTTGTCCCCATGAAATAATCCCCTAAACAGATATATAATATTTCCGTCTCAACCACAGCCAGTTACAAAAACATTTATGTAAACCATTTATGTAAAAGCCACAGTTTTTTTACATAAACTAATAAACGTACTGCGATGCTTATTTCATAAATAAATGAAACAGGTAAGAAACTAATTTCTGCTCTCAAAAAACCATGGTATAGTTTATTATTAACTATTTGCAGTTTTTTTTTGTTTTTGTTTTGTTTAAATAATCATATTTTCACATGAACACAAATCTGCCCATTGTGAAATCAATTACATTAATTTAGTTAAAAGGTATGAACATGGTTAAATTATGGCTAGCTGTGGAACAAGCAACATTCAATTAGTTTAAATGTAAGATATAACGAATGGACTTAATCCAAAAAGCTCAAGACATCATCATTGCTTGTTCCACAGCTAGCCATAATTTAACCATGTTCATACCTTTTAACTAAATTAATGTAATTGATTTCACAATGGGCAGATTTGTGTTCATGTGAAAATATGATTATTTAAAAAAAAAAAAAACAAAAAAACCCTGCAAATAGTTAATAATAAACTATACCATGGTTTTTTGAGAGCAGAAATTACTTTCTTACCTGTTTCATTTATTTATGAAATAAGCATCGCAGTACGTTTATTAGTTTATGTAAAAAAACTGTGGCTTTTACATAAATGGTTTACATAAATGTTTTTGTAACTGGCTGTGGTTGAGACGGAAAGATTCTAGCTGGCTGTGGACAGGCCGCCACGCTATGGTTTCGTAGAATTCTTGAAAACTTGAAGAGTCTGTTGGTTTATTTGTATAGGTTGTATAGTATTTACAGTCATTACGTTCCTGTGTATATTGCGTGAATGACGGGTGGTTGGGCAGATATTGTGTTTTGCGGTAGGTGGTATGCCATACGAAACCGTTGCCACTGAAACTGCATATAACGCACCAGTGGGGCTCGACAGCCTTAGTCAAACGGGTTGGCGCGTATGGTTGGGTTGCGGAGAGATTGTGAGATTGTGGTTAGGTCTCAGCAGCAGGAGGGATGTAAAGGTCAGTAAGCTGGGCTGAGTTGAGTGGGGGACGGAGGGGGGTGACTCTGGGACGCCAGAGTCACTGTCGAGCCCTCTTGAGGTGTCGTGGGCTAGTCGACGAAACACTGAGGACGGAAGGTGCCCACTTGAAGACCCTAGAGATGTCCCCTACTCGGCTCAATCCAGACAGTTGTCATGCTGGTCCACTAGGGAGACCACACTGTAGTTGCAGCCGTCGTGTGTGCTGACGCGCCAAGTACACTGCAGCCATTAACGCCGGACAGAAGGGGAGTCACACCACCATATGGAAAGAAGCGTAAAGGGGTGAAGTTTACTGTAAAGCTACGTCTTAGTGTTGCTTATCTTGGCGAAAGCCGAGTACAAATCAGCATGAAGTTTTAACATCTACTCTCGTGTAGGCCTAATGGAAATAATTTTTTAATTACTAAAATATGGTTTTCGGCATGAAAATAGCCAAAGAAGCAGGCAAACAAACAAATGTATATTTCATGAAATACTGAAAAGCAACATGCCAATGCCAAACTCTTTTAATCAATTCAAAATATTTTTTGAATTTCAAAATATTTATATACAGAGTTGCTGCTCATGTAAAATGTTCTAAATCGAAATGCAATACCAGCAGCGCAGTTGATCGTTTTAGTTACACATTGTAAGTAAATTGTCTTTTAGTAAACACTCATAAAATCAAATTGCATGATTTTATGTATAAGTCTGGAGCAGAAACGATGCACGATGAGTTAATCGCCAAAGTTTAATACTGAGGATTAGGTTTTTTTTTTTTTTTTTTTAAATTAATAAACCTAAATTTGAGCAATGGTCCAGTATCCGGCTTGGCTTAGCATAGCACTGTGTTAGCTTTTCTGATCTGCGTGCTCTAAAAACATGCTTCTAGTGAAACCCTTGAAACGTCTTGCATAGACAATACAGTCCTAAAAGAAAAGAGCCTATTAACAAATATTAAACATCACAGCTTTTTTTCACACTTGCTTCTCAGTTTTCACCTCGAGGTGCAATGTGTGAAATACACTGCACACATTAATTATGTGCTTTCAAAACAGTAGAAACATGATATCGACGTGCCATAGACCTACTCAAAACACTACAATTGCATGTGTTTACAGTCTGTTAGTTAAGCAGGTTAATTCTGCTTATAAGCAGGTATTTCTGATGGTAGACTAATGTGTTTTTAATGTTAAAGGGGTCATATAATGGTACATGCACTTTTACAAGTTGATTGTACTGAAATGTGTGTTGGCAGTGCCTGTACACAACCATCATATAAAGATAAAAATCCATCCAGTGTTTTTGTTTTAATCTCCTTATATGTTTTCGAGCCGTTCGACCCAAATCGAGCCGTTCGACCGTGTGACGTCACATGGTCGGACACCCTCCCGCGATTGTTGATTGACAGCAGCGTTTCAACACAGACCCGCCCTCGCTCGTCCTGTCAATCATAGTCTGTGCGGATCGGCGCGGTCATTGTTGATTGCTGGAGCACTGTCTATGAGCAGAATGGCGTCTAAGCGATTGTGGTGTTCTGTTCGAACACAGCAGTCATTTTAATGTTCCTAAATCCGAACCGCTGAAGACGCAGTGGCTGAGTTCTGTTTTCGAAGGGAATATTCCCCACGAGCAACGTCAATGCTTTCGTGTTTGCGCGAATTATTTCTCAGTGGACTGCTTTATAAAGGAGGATCAGTATAAAGCTGGGTTTGCTAAGAAGCTGCTCCTGAATAAAGGATCGGAACCTGTTCGTGTTCCTGCTGAACCTTCAGAAGAACTAAAGTGAGTGTAACGTTTTATTAATCTTTATATTAATCTTTATATTAATCTTTGCAAACCGCTAGCTGCACGCTTCACGATGAATGCGTCGGTTTACACTCAGGGCACATTACGGCATGTTTTCTATGTACAACGTTCTCAATATAATTCATAATCCCAGGTTTATAATGAACAACGCATTATGGTTCTTGTGTTATTGTGTTACAAACGGTGTACGCACAGAACAGAGAGGCGGGGTGAGCAAAGCTCATGATCATTTAAAGTCATATGCACTGAAACGGCGTGCTGAAAACAGAGCTGTTTTTGACCAGGTAAAATAAGTGTTTTCTTACAATACTAATGAGAATTTTTAATTAAAGTATATTACAAACTTTTAATTTAGACCCTAAAGAATCATATTAGCTTGTACAAAAATGGTATTATATGACCCCTTTAAAACATGTTTTGGCCTGTAAATCTGCTCTAGTCGTTTGTGTGGGCGTAACAATCAAACTAAAAAGGTGTTTTGAAAAGCACCAAAAAAACAAAAACAAGCTCAAGTCATTTGGATTTGACAAGGCATGCATTAGAAGTACAGGTGAAATGTATTCATTTTCTAAATTACAATATTTCCTCCTATCGTAGCTTAATATACAGAAATAACTAAGTAAATCGTTTGCATGTTGATTTCCCTGAAATATGTAAACACTGACAATGGACTGTTTGTTTAAACCACCTGACACTCTGGCTCAACCAATGGCGTGAGTTCAGAATATGCTATTTCAAATGCAGCCATTATGTTAGTTTGACAAAACAAATCCATGTTGTTTTATTTTTATGGTTAGCAGTTACCTAGCAATCATTGATAACACCTGAACAACCACCTTAGGACTCCTAAAAAGTCCAATTGTTTTCAAAAGTCAGTAAGATTTTTTTATAGAAATACTTTTATTCCTTCTCTGATGACGTCAGTTTGGCGGCTTGGGTTGAATATCCTTAAAGGGGTGGTATAATGCCCCTTTTTAGAAGATGTAAAATAAGTCTCTGATGTCCCCAGAGTGTGTATGTGAAGTTTTAGCTCAAAATACCCCACAGATAATTTTTTACAGCATGTTAAAATTGTCCCTTTTTGAGGGTCAGTAAAAACGTGTCGTTTCGTGTGTGTCCCTTTAAATGCAAATGAGCTGCTGCTTCCAGCAAAAGCTTGTGTGTGTTAGCAGCAGCTTCGATTACCTCACACAGACATGCACTGAAATGTCAGAAACTGTTCTGCCTTTTATGTTTTAACTGGAGTCGGACAATGATGGAGAGACTCAAGAATTGACACCATGTAGAATGCAACAGGACGTTTCTGAATGGTTAGTTGATGAATTTATGTTGCTGATGTTAACTATCTTCAAGTCTTTGATTAGCATATTCTGTCGTGATAATTTATCAAATCGCTCGTGTGGGAACTGTTGTAAGATGCCTACAGACTGACATGATATTGCATTTGTGTTACGTACTGTATTGCATGTGAAAAGACGGATGCGACAGCTTGAGCAGACTCACAAATGTGCTCTACTAAACAACTCTTCCTCTTCTCAACATGGACCGTGTGTTCCCAGGGGCAGGGTTTATGTAAATTTTAGGGTTCGTGATGTCACTAACCCGGGAGGAATGTTGTTTAGTCCCAGCCGTTTGTTGTAGTCCTTAAAATATCTTCCTTTGCTTTGAACTTTGAGCGTTGTAACTTTGCAGATGTTGTTTATGCTCAAACAGCAACATTACACACTAACTGAAGTTAGAAAAGTGAAATCATAATCAACCACCCCTTTAACTTAACTTATGAGCGAGGGATGGAGAGGAGGTGTGCTAAAGTAAAACCCTGCCCTCTAATTCAATATACCGTTTCACTTGTAAATACTTCACAACACTGAAGTAAAGTCGGTTGCAACTTCCGGTTCACTGGGACTTTAAGGAGCACAACTGATGATTATAATAAGAAATGTTTCTTGAGCAGCAATTTAGCATAGAAATGATTTCTGAAGGAGCATATGACTGAAGACTGGAGTAATGATGCTGAAAGTTCGGCCTTGCATCACAGGAATTTGAAATGGTAATAATATTTCACAATATTACTCTTTCTACTGTATTTTTAATGTAATAAATGCAGCCTGCGTGAGCATAAGAGACTTCAGTCAAAAACATTTTAAAAAGTCTTACCGACTCTACACTTTTGTTTTGAATAGTTTTATATAATATCAAGGAAATGCACTTACCCTCTGCTTCCTTGCACATATTTTTGTTTGTATAAGAATAAGAAATGCCTCATACTGTATGGGAAGAGATGTACAATTGGTAATTATGGACTGTATATGTATGCCTACCCATGAGAAGGAGGGGGGAAACTGGACACCAATATGAGTTACTGGATTTCAAGGACTTGAAAGCGTAGAGCTTGCATCTGTGAGGCCTTTAGAAGGATCTTGGATCTTAGGAAAGTTACAGCATGCGTCATCAAGAAAGATGAACTTATGTCTGTGGTAAACAACAGGAGTATAAAAAACTGACTTGGTTGCCCCTTTGGATACTGTTACATCAGGTAACACTCTAGTTTAGGGTCCTATTCTCACTGTTGACTAGTTGCTTATTAACACCATATTATTGGCTGTTTATTAGTACTTATAAAGCACATGTTAATGCGTTATTCTGCATGACCTGATTCTACATCTTTTAATCCTACCAATACCTACACTTAACAATGACCTTGTTAACTATTAATAAATAGTAATTGGGAGTTTATTGAGGCAAGATTTGTAGTTAATAGTGAGAATTGGACCCTATTCTAAAGTGACCATATCAGTACTCCCGATGCCTAGAATCCCAGAGCTGAGGACAAGAAACCCAGAACTGACTACACCTTTGTTTGAAAGTGTGATTTATTGTATTTTATACTTTAATTAGGAAGAGTTATTTTCCTTTACATGTTTGTCTATTATAAGAAGAAAATTAACCAATTAAAACACACCGCAAAACAATGGTAATGTATTTTTATGGTACCTTTATGATACTAAAAAAATGGTTTTAGTCTATGATTTAAAAAAGAAAGGCAGAAAACATTAATCATATGGTGTGTTAGTTTCTTAATATATTGTATATTCAGATATTCATACAATAAAATATTCTGGGGGCCATTAAAAGGCTTTGTTCACAGTAAGGTGATTACAGAGGAGATTACAGCATTATGGTCAGTTAGTGTGCTGTGCAGTGATACTCCTCTGTAAATGCTGTTACAGGTCTCTAATGAGGTCACGAGTGATTGATGGTGTGACTGTAATGGCTCCTAACCAGCCATCAGTTAACAAACACACATCTGATCCTCCTCTTCTGCCTCCACGCTCATCGCATTAGTCCTGCGCAATCAGTTTGTTATTGAGCTCAATGGTCTTGGAGATAAGAAATTTGTGTATATATTTTGTGTATACATATATATAATATTTCAATATTTCTGTGTTACCCTAAAACACTTGACCTACGCTCAGAATGAAATGCTTCGTATGTTTAGTGTAATACTATTTTTTTTAAAGTATTTTTAACATTATCATTTGATTTCATTGCGTTGGTTGTTAAATTCAGCAATTGACATAAATAAAATGAAAAAAAAATGACCTTTTACATTTATTAATTTAGCAGACACATATTTCCAAAGCAACTTAGAAATGACAAAAAGGTTTTACACAAAATTGGAGAAAAAATGCAAAAAAAAAAAATGCTTTGTATTCCACATATAACAAAGCATTTTTTGTATTTTTACTCCAATTTTGTGTAAAACCTTTTTAACTAAGATTATCAAATTACTTGGATATTAAAAATAAATCACACTTGACATAACTTGTGGTTCATTCGTCACACAGAGAATGGAAGTTCAAGTTATTTTTTAAATTATATTTAAGTCATTTAGTTAAGGTATGTTTTTTTTATTTAATTTATATATTTTTGGCATATTTTTGCATATTTTTTCTTATTTATGAAGCTTTAAATAGAACTGATCAATGGAATTTCAGAAAGGAGTTCTGCAACATTTGCCTGTAAAGCCGGTTTGAAACGGTGTACATTGCGTAAAGCATGCTGTGCTGCTGGATACGGCATCTTCTGGGAATATACAGTAATAGATCAAACCAGGTATTTTTGTAAAAATTGTATTCTGCATACAATTTGCATACTGCAGAAATAGTAGTAGAAATTGTATTGCACTAATTCAGAGACTGAAAGAGATCAGTGGGGAAAAAAGGATGAGTTTATTGTCTGTAGGCCACAGTGAGCCAGTAACAGAATGAGGAAGTGTATACTTGCATTTAAGCTAATGTGACTTTTGCAACAGCTGTTTCGTCTAAAATTAAATCACATTTTGTGAATGAAAGACTATTTTTGGAATGGCATACTAGCGTACTACTCTTACTAATCCACTACATTTGTCAAAATATGCATCCAGGGCAACCTTTAATAAAAACTCAATCCCACAGTTCAGTGTGCTCTACTCTACTTAATTTTCCGTTTCCAGTGTGACAAATGAATCGTGTTAGTATTCCATTCTCAACATTATGGTCTGACCATCGTATTTTAAACACCAGGTTCATGATGGGCAATATGAATTATTGCAGTTATGTAGCAATTAAACGAATCTAAAACATTAATCAAATATGTTACACCACAGTTTGTCTGTGATTTTATTTTTAGTTAAATACTCTATATACTGTACCTTGGGGCGTGAGAGAAATTAATACTTTTAATCAGTAAGGACACATTAAGTGGATCAAAAGTGACAGTAAAGACATTTATAATGTTACAAAAAAATTATATTTCAAATTAATGCTGTTCTTTTGAACTTTCTGTTCATCTAAGAATCCTTTAAAAAAATCACTGTTTCCACCAAAATATTAAGCACGCAGCACAACTTTTTTCAACGATAATAATAAGAAAGTTTGTCAGTTTTCACTGTATTTCTAATTAAATAAATACGACCTTGTTGTGCATAAGAGAATTCTTTCAAAAACGTATTGACCCCAAACCTTTGAACGGTACTGTGAAACAAAAATTACAAACTAAACTATCCATTCATTTGGTGTAATTTGTCATTTGTGAAGGTGAATTACTGCCACCTAGTGCTGATTTCTCTAACTAGAAACTGTATGTGTATGTGGTTTCACATATGGTCTATAATGGTCATCTTTTCTAAACCGTTTTGGAGTATGTGGACCATTGTAGTATGTTTTAAAAAGAAGACACCTGGAGCTTAATATTTAAGTTAATTATTATTATTTATTTATTTTTACAGATGCTGAAGTATAGTGGTATGTAAATGTTTTTTTTGCAAAATGTCTGTTTTTTATTGAAACAGATTTAACCGAATTGTATTGTTTGTGTGTGTAGCTGGAGCTACTTCGTTTGGCGGTTCAGAACGGTGATGTGGACGCTGTCCGGTTTTTGCTGCAGGACGCGCGGGTTGTGGTTCCACAGGAGCCCAGCGTAGATAACCCTGCCGTCTTAGCGGCTCATCACGGACATCAGGTGTTGGTCCGAGAGCTGCTGGACTCCATACCACGTGAGCGGAAACCAAAATCAACTTCCTTAAAGTCGGCATGAAATGAAATTTGTCAATTCTTATTTTTTATAGAATATTTCAGTATTTATTATAAATTTTAAATCGTGCGTATCATGATTTTTTTTATTTGTGTGCCCTCGTAATCTTTAATCAAAATAACTTCCCCTCCCCTTTGCAGCGACATCTCTTCTCTGATGATTTGTTTATTGGTGCGAGAGCAGGACAACCTGTCACTCACATGAGATCAACCAATAGCAAACCACATCAATCCAACCATCTAATCAATTGCCCAATGGAGAAACTCAAGTCCCACCCTCCAATTTTTCTTGTTCGAAAAGCCGTTTCACTCGAATACGTCACAATAAGGAATAAAAGACTATCACAACTTCTGTTTCATGCTGACTTTAATGTCAACGTGAAATCAAAATTGACCCTATATACTTTTTTAATGCTCATTCCAGGTTTTATTGCATATCGTCACTGTCAGGCGCAAACCTTGTACGACCAAAACTGCTACTTTTCAGGAAATGGAAAAAAAAAACTATATTTTTTTAAAGAGTTAAACAATATGTTGTCAAAGTTGATATTGTGGCTTCATATATGGTCAGAAACTTGCATGTCATTATATTATTAACATTTTACCAAAATCAAGCTCAACTGGAGTTCCAAGGTTTTTGACCAGTGAATGTCAGAGATTTGTCAGACCTTAGAATGGCCGCAGTAAGTGCATTGCATCACGTTTTCATCAACTTATAGGCTATAAAGTTTATTTTAGCTATCTGGGTGCTCAGCTTTTTCTGTCATTTGGACAAAATCTCATGTTTATAAAAGTGCTTTGCACAGGCTATATATACTGTATATATATACTGTATATGGACAAGCAGAGACGGTCCAAAATGTGTCACTTCATTCACAATAGAGGCGGATGGAGTTAGGTTTTACCGACAGTTTGAGGATCCAATGGAGCTATACGGTTTAGTCACTAGCTCTTTTTAATACTTTTCATTGGTTAAATATTTACAAAACCCACAGACAGACGTAAAGGTTGACCAATAGTAATGATTTATGAAAACAACAAGGTTTCCGCCAGACAAAGATATGATCCGAAGGTAGTGGTACGTGTTATTGCAAATAACAAAAGCTTATTTTTGTGCCCTTTTTTTTTGTATTTTGTATATCATAATAATTTGCTCCACTTCTGAAACAACTTTCTTTTTCTTTAGGTCCGTGTGTCCGTAAGGATCTGCTGAACTGGATGTTGGCTACGGCGTGCCAGCAGGGTCATTTAGAGGTGGTAAAGCTGCTGGTTTATACATACAATGCTGACGCCGAGGACTGCGCAGTAAATTCAGGAGAGTTTGCCATCATCACTGGTTTGCCCCTGTATGCTGCAGCGCAGGCAGGTACTGTAGGCTTCTGCTCATCGTATCTTTCACAACATTACAAACTTTGATTATAAGCAAAAAAAAATCGACCGGTATTTGAACAAAGGTACAAGACTGTGTACTAAACTGATTTAGTGAGGGAAAGAACTACAATCCCATGAAGCATTGCGAGCAGCATAATCAAATTAAAATTATGGAGATATATAAAACTACTCATTTACTCAAACTCAAAAATGTTGATTATATACATTATGTAAAAACTACATTGTAAGTTTATTGTGTTTTATCGAGTTGATGTGGGCGTTGACTCTGTTTGCATAGATAGTCTCAGAATTAGCATTTGAATAGAGCTCGCTGTCAGTAGGTGTTCACATTAGCGGATAATGAGCTAACACAAGAACGACTGACATCTCTCTTTTTATACAGATTACATAAACAGAGAATTTTAGTTTTTGTTTTGAATTAGATAATTTAAAAACACACTTCAATTTTTAGAGATATGCTCCAAAAAAAAAATTCTCGGAGACCGAGACGGCAGAAAGCACACCCTTTTTGTTTTTATTTTATTTTACAAAAGCACAATGTTTTGTTTTGATTGTAAATGAAAACATACAAAAGTAGACCATTTACAGTTTCAAATGTATTTCTTTTATCTGTATGACCATAATTGACCAAGTGAGTAATTTAAGTCTATTTTGCTTGTCGACCTCAGATGGTTATTGTGTCACTGGTCTGTGATTTGATGTCATTCTTATGCTTTTTTTTTATTTGATTTTTGATGTCTATCTATCTATCTATCTAGAGTCAAGTAATACTTTATCATCATGAACTGCACACTGAGAAAGCAGGGGAATTTTGACAGTGTTCAGGTTTCCCTCTTTGATCCAGCGCACATGCACTTCCTCCACTGCTCACACTTCCTCTTTCAGCACAGAGGTGTGGAGAAATAAAGCAAAAGTTCTTCCTGGTCCAACTGAAGTTTGTTTTCTCCACTCAGGAAACAAGGAGATTGCATGTTTTCTGCTAGAGAATGGAGCCGGTTTCTCCTCGTACACGCTGATGGATCACGCAGACTTCAGCTCGCAGCTGCTCAGACAGCGCCTCCTGCAGGACAAAGACACGCCTGCGGATGGGAGACTGCTGCAGGTGAGACTGATTCACACTCTTGACTGACCGAATTATTTTAAGATCAGCGCTGGACTCGTGAACAATGCTGCGGCTTTATTTTACAGAAGTTTTACAGTCAGTACTAGTTCCTCTTTGTAAATGTATTCCTTTTTCACACACACACACTGGCAAAACTTGATACCTGTGCATAAACACTACAATATACAAATAATATCCAAAATTTTGTATATTCCAAAAGTGTTCATGTAATTAGATTCTTAATTAATTTGAGCTTATAAACGTGTGCATGTTGTACAATAATTATAAAAAAAGTAAAATTGTTGTTTTTATTTTTTAAATTGTTGTTTTAAATGAAGTCTAGCCACAGGACACTTCACATCCTCCTGGAAAGTTCCTGCTTACGAGTTTGGAAGTCGTAATTCTAATGATTTTACCCAACCCAAACAATCTAACCCAAACACAGATCGATTTTTAGCATTAGATATCTAATTATATTACTCACATTTGTTCATTTGATCTGTTTTTTATTCTTTTTTGGATATATTTTGTTGTAATATTCATGAGCAAATGTTTGCATTTTTTAAAATCACAACTTTAAAAAAATAAAATAATTTTTACTTTTTTTCAGGTACTAAAAATATTTCTGAATTGACCTTAATAACTGCATGTAAACTAACTCTCATTAATTTAAAACTACATGTCAATTAATGACAACTAACTTTCATTAGAGTATTAGTAGACTGGGGATTGGGGAACATCAAAATAGTGTTAAGCAGACAATCTACTAATACTCTAATGAGAGTAAGTTAAAATGTAGTTGCAAAGTTATTTACAGTTAGTAGAATCATCGAAATAAAATGTTACCTTTTTATTTTAATGTTTTCATTTTATTGCTTTATTAAATTGCATTATATTTAATCATATTATTATTCTGTACTATTATGTATGCATGTGTTGTTCTGTATTTGTATTCTATTTAATATTTTTCTTATTTAGTTTAATTAATTTTATTATTATATTTTAATATTTAAAAAAAAAATTATTATGTTATATTTCATTATAATATTATATAATAATTGATTTATTAATTGCTAAACTGCACAATTTAGTGTTTATAAAAATGGTGTACTGTCAACATTCACAGTAGTAATGTATTATGATGATCAATACCAATTTGATTTCACAAGGATTCTTTAATCATCACTTCTTTAACGCGGTGTCAGGAAAATCCCACAGAGTTTCACTTTCCTCGTCCACAGGCTGTCCATGTTGATTGGTCAGGACGGAAGCTACCCTGGTTGGATCTGGACTGGTTCATGGACGTATCGTCTCGGATCACAGTTCTGGATCTGTCTCATAACTGTCTGTGCTCGTTGCCGTCTGTGGTGCCCTGGGGTCTGATACACCTGCGTTCGCTTAATCTCTCCCACAATCAGCTCCGAGAGCTTCCCACCCCAACGTCATCACAGGAGATCATCTGCAGCAGGTCTGTGACGCTTCCACACACCGGTCAAAATCACACAGAGAATCCAGGAATATCAACACATTTTAGATCTGGAAAAAACACTTTAGTCAGTTTTTCGTTATACTCATGCTTGAAATATTTTTGACTAGATAAAATTACTTTTCTGAGTGCACTCTTTATAATACAACTAAAAATATCTTTATCAAAATAAAAAATTGTTGTGGAAATTCATCACATCCTCTTAATAGATGTTTCTCCAAAAAGTTCTGATCAGAAGTTCATATCAGTGTTGTTTTAGGATTATTTATATAATATTATTAATATTTTGAATTCACTTTTATTTTCAGATTTTTTTTGTTGTATTTCTGTTTAGTTGTATTTTTTTATAAATCAGTTTTAGTCATTTTAGTTCTTCAGCTTATTTTATTCAGGCAATTGCCCAGGCAATATTTCAAATTTTCGTTTGTTAAATTTTGCTGGTCACAGACCAGCTTTGACCAGCATGAATTATAAGGCTTGTTTTATGCTGGTCTAGTGCTGGTTTAGTTGGTGGACCAGTGTAGTTAGCAAAACTTAGCTGGTGAAGCTGGTCAACAATATGCTGGTCTTTACAGCTATGACTTACTGTCTCAGGAGAAACATTTGAAAAGCAGGACATGTAAATACAAGTCTCCATTCAGTCTCAATGCTGTCTAGGAGAAACAATTGAGATATTAAAGAGTCTTGGTCACATGCTAAAGTGGGACCAAGTTGAATGTAATCAGCAGGTCTATTTTATCATGTTAAATCCAAATGTTTTTTTGCCCCAAATTCAGCACATAAAATGTGAAAAAAAAACATCTGCAGATACTGTCAGGGCCATCGTCTTTCTCTCTCGCTAATAACTCCTCTTTCCTCTGTAGATTAACTCATGTGAATTTCTGTGAGAATGAGTTGGAGTGTCTCCCTGTCGGTCTGCTTCACCTCGGCCAGTTGCAATTGATTTCTGCAGCAAAGAACAAACTCACCAGCCTCTTCAACATCCCTAACGGTACACACACAGACACACACCCTATTGGCTTCTCACATGCCGAGACGTACAGATCTTTGCATAAGCAGTATAGACAACATTCTTTAGTTTGGCATCAGCCACTCAGTGGCACACTCTGTTAATCTATCGCTCATCCACAGCAGTTTCAGCTGTTCGATTTAGGATCACTGATCAGTGTTTACTGCACTGGGTCTGTATTTCAAATTAAAATGTTTGTTTCCTGCTCCTTAACAGACATTATTTTCCTTTCATCAGACTATTAATGATTGAAGTCATTTAAGATAAATGTGGCTTAAGTGTATTATATAATAGTATAACTGTATATCTATTTTACAATTTTATACCAACCTCAAAACCAAAATGTCTTTTATGTGGAACGAACTTTCTTCACAATGAATGGCACAAGCTTAAATATTTTGTTTTTCCTAACATATGTGAGTGGTTAACTTGAAATACTTTCGGGAAATTGATATGGTGTTAAATAACATTTATTGTTTAAAAATTTAAAAATATGATTAAAAATATATATTTCTAATATATATATAAAAAAAGAAGTTCTACCTACTACCTACTTTTGTAAGCACTCCTTAAGTATCTAAAACGTTTTGTTTTGTTTTTCGGCCTTGATTTTGCGCATTTATTTATTTAATTAATGTAATGAATACAGCAAGTATACAGTTTCTCTGCATGGTTGTTCAGTGTTACACTGTTTTAAAGTGGTTATCATGGCAGATCTGTATTCGTATGACCGCACTGACAGCTGTTTTTCTGCTGCAGGCACTAACTGGATCGGCCTGCGTAAGCTGCAGGAGCTGGACGTGTCCGATAACAGCCTGACGGATCTTCCCTCCTCCATACTGCACTGTCTGAAGGTCCTCAGCTGTCTCAATGTCAACAGAAACAAACTCACCAGCTTCCCGGATCCCTGGGCCTGTCCTCTGGTGTGTCACCGCTGCGAACACAGTCTGATCACACACGTTTAGTGCAGTCTGTAGGGCTTAAGAATCTACATTTTTAGCAACATATTTTTAAATGAAGATATGATTTTATTTTGTTGTTTTTGCTTCTTTCTTTTTTTTCTTTTTTTTTTTTTTGATGTTTTATTTATTTTTAGTTTATTATTATTTATTTGAATTTTTTTCTTATTTTATTGTTTTTTGTTGTTTTTATTTTATTTTGTTTTGTTCTATATTTTATTTTCTATATTTTTGTTATTTATTTGTTTTGTTTGTTTTTTATGTTTATAATTGTTTTTTATTATTTATTATTTTGTTATTTTATTGTATTTCTTTTAGAGGACCAAAATATTACAAATAAAATAAATATGGAACTGAAAAGGTGCATTTTAATGCAATTAAATACATAAATGTATTTATGAAAATGAACATCAGTAATTAACAGTTACGATTACAGGAAACAGTATTGCATAAATTATACAATGTTGCATTATGGGTTAGATGAATGCCATAGTTATGTACCATGGTATATTTAGATAGTGCTTCATTAAATACCATGGTATGTGTTGTTAGAGTATGATGATAATCAGGGACAATTTTACCCCACAGAAAGTCTGCAAAGCTTCAAACAACCAGATCGAGGTTCTTCCTGACACCATCTCCATCTTCTGGAAGACTCATCTGAGGGAGGTGGACATCTCTGAGAACGTCCTGAAGGAGCTGCCCTCCTACATATTTGAGCTGGAGGTAAGGAGCAACCACAGAGGCCTGGTTACAACTCAACTATTGTGAACCCACCATGTTAGGGTGAATCGAACGAGAACATGTCCACAGCAAAATAAAAATAAGAAATATTAGTTACTATTGACTAAAGTGACTAAAGAGAATTTTTAACCATGATTCTTTCCCCCTGCATTTGTCTGGACGTTGTACTTTGCAATCCCATTGTTCTAATTCATTTGATTACTGTAATACGACAAATTAGTTTTGTTTTCTTTCATGCAGCACTCATAGTGCACCCGTTTCTTTTGTCTTTCTACCTCATGGTGGCGCTGTTCTCACATTAAAGGTCATTTGTAGCACTGAATGATTGTGGGTTTTCCTTCTGTATCTCCTTCATGGTGACAGATACCAATGAATCAGAGAAAAAGTGCTGGGATAATAAAATTGTATACACTAGTAAGCTTGAAAGACACCAAGTGTGTCATAAAGTGTTTACAAACGTACGGCAGAACAGCTTAGATGGGGATTTTATAGTTTTGAGTTTTGCAAGTTAACTGGCAAGATGTCAACACAAAGCTAACGACAGAGTGAGAAATCGAGATTGCAAACTAAAGAGCTTAAGAAAGTGTATAAGGAAGAAGGGAACATTTTTTTTATTTAAAAATCAATTTAATGCTCGAACAGTTTGACTTTAAAATCTCTGCTCTTTAAATGCCAAATATTTATGCGGTCTCGGAGCAAAGATAGTGATTAAACAGTGAAGTGCTAGTCATAATTGACGTTGTATTAGGATATCACACTTCACACTAACACACAACAAAAACTGTTGAGATGTGTATATTATGTCTAGGACAAGGTGAGCATCACTGTTATTATGGCTCATGCAGCTTGAGGAGAGGTGTGCTGATATTCTGTTCTCTTGTTGATGGATAAAAAAATTGGCAAAATAAAAATCACATGGACTTGCATAGAGACTTGAGTGTGGGCTCCTTTGACTTGGACCACAGACCACCCAGAATGCCCTAGCAACTTCATAGCAATGCTCTGGCAACCTCACACAACTCTCTAAGCGTTGTGATGGCAAGCTTTGCTTTGGATAACATCATTCACATTTTCCTATTTTGTTTTGTTTTATTGTTTTTGTTTAATTTTTATTTGTTTTTCATTTTACGATTTGATTACTGTTTATTTTAATATTCTTTATTTTATTTATTACTTTTTTATTTTAATATTCTTTATTTTTATTATGAAATATTTTATTATTTTGTTGTATTTTATTATTTATTTTATTCTTATTCTTATTTTGATGTTGTTTTTTATTTTGTTGATGTTTTATTTATTATTTCATCTTTATTTTATTAATGATTATTTTATTATTTTGTTTTATTTCTTTATTCTTATTTTATTTTGATGTTGTTTTATTTGTTTTATTTTTTTCCTTTTTATTTTATTAGGGGCCAAGCACCGAAGGTGCGGAGGCACCTATTGTATCTGTTCCCGTTCTTATTATTCTTCCTTTTTCTTCCGACTGGGCGTCTATGGCAGCCCATAGAACCGTGTCCGGGAAAGTTGTTCCGGTTTGACATTCTGATAGAGGACAGTCCCAACAGTAATTGCACCAATTTTGGTGTCTCTAACTCATTGCCTCTAGCGCCACCACCTGTCCAAAATTTCAAAATCATTATGCTAATAACTTTTGAACTGTAAGGCCTATCAACAACATTCTTTTTTCCTCTGATTCCTGAGCTCATGACGATTCGATCCTACCCTATGACGTCATTTTCCGTCATAAAAATATGGCCGCCATTTTGAATTGTTTAAAAAACCTACTTTTGCGAACTCGTCCTAGACGGTTTGTCCGATTCTCACCAAAATTGCACCAGATCATCCCCAGGCAGTGCCGACAAAAAGTTATGGAATTCAAGTTGATTCGCTTAACGGTTTTCGATAAACGCGCAAATTAATTTTACGTAGCGCTTGCGAAAACAGACGTAAGGCTGTATCTCCGCAACGCTTAATCGTATTCAGACCAAACTTGGTACATGTCATCACAAGCATGACCTGAGGCTACATGCTGCGTTTCGGCGCAGCGCCACCTACTGGTCCGGAGATATGAAAAACGGCTATTTTCGCTCATAACTTCTGAACGGTTTGTCCAAAAATCATAAAAGTGGTCTCTTTAGATTCAGGGCGTCATGCCGAGTCGACTGATATCCAATTTTCCCAGATCGGCCATTTTGGCTGTCGGCCATTTTGAATTATGTGCTAAAATGCTGTATTTTTTGAACGCATGAACGAATTGTTACGAAACTCGGTATGGGTCATCAGTACGATGCCCTGAAGGAGCCTGAGAAGTTTAGAAACAGCGCCACCTAGTGGTAAAATTTATTTTTCAAATGCTTATAACTCTGGCTGTGGTTGACTTATTTTCACGGGAGTCATCTCGTTGAGGTCCTGAATCGTTGCCGAGTCCAGAGATACCAAATATGCTAGGTTTCGACTTACGGTTTGTGTAGCGTTGTGATTTAGCGCTTAAAAATCATTTGCCGATATCTTCGAAACCGTTAGTCCGATCGAGACGAAACCACCGTCAGAAAATTGGAAACATAGGTCGATAGCTATACGCCAATGCCCAAATGCCCAAATATTGATAGTAAGGGGTCGTAAAATTCAATCAAAGTCACGTAGAGGTCATTTTTTACGTGTTTTTTCACATAAATGTCTATAACTCTGAAGTTAATCGAGATATCTTCACCAAAATTGACACACAGATGTAGGGGCTCACTCTGAGGACACATGAAAAAAATAGTGGGATTTTGCCTCTTGGTGGCGCTATAATAGAACAAAACATGAAAATCCCATTGATTTCAATGCAGTTTTGTGATGTGAAATGCTATACTTAATGAACACATTGCTGTAACATTACGAAACTCAGAATTTGTTACCAGCACCTTGCCTTGAAGGTACTCAAAAGATTTCAAGACAGCGCCACCTGTTGGTCAAAAGTTAAAATTACATTTCCAAAAATGCTAATAACTTTTTTAAAAATGTGCTTATTGTAATGACACTGGTCTTAATAGATTCCTTGGGTCATGCCGAGAACATAGATACCAAGTTTGACGTATTTGGACGAACTTCCTGTCTGCCATCTTTATTTACTTTCAGAACCTTCTTTTTCGAACTTCTCCTAGACCATTCGTCCGATTTTCACCAAAATCGAATCGTGTCATCTCCATACCGTGCCGACTAAAAGTTATGGATTTCGTGACGATAGAGGAAACCGTTTTTGTATACCGCAGCAGCAAAGTTGAGGCATGCTGCCAAAATGACTATTAAGTCTTTATCTCTGCAATGCCTTCACATTTTGACACCAAACTTTGTATGTGTCATTGTCACCTCACTCTGACCACATCACATCGATTTCGTAACTGCGCCACCTATTGGTCGAAAGTGATAATCCATTAAATCATCTTAAAAGTTACTGTATATATGATTTTTTTGCCATTTGCCCAAAATTATCTTAAAATGTCTTTAATTGCTCCTTGCTGCAATTGGTCTGCCACTCCCACCCATGAGGGCATCTGTTGCCGCTTCTTGCGCTTGGCCCCGGTAATGGCTGCTTGCAGCTATATTTTTATTTTGGTATTTGAGTTTTATTTGTAGTCTTTTGAGAGTAGTAGGCATCAAGTTTTCCCAGCTTCTGTATAAAAAATTTACAGCAGATAAATGTGCTAGCTAGTAAGCCCACACTTGCAAAATTACTTTATTGCATTATTACTTAATGGATCAGCCCAGCAATGATGCGTCATGTGTGTGCGTCACAAAGATAACTGTGTGTGTTTTAGGCCATTGTCTCTCTGAAGTTGTGTGGGAACCAAATCTCCACTCTGCCCACTCCCAACAAATGGAAATGCTCTTGTCTCCGAACACTAGACCTGTCCAGAAACCAACTGGGGAAGTAGGTCAAACTTACGCACACACATACAGTATATGAATATATACACACAGAAAGGCTCTGTTCCAAAACCTAGTGAGCCTACATAGGCTGCATTTTAATGCATCCATTGGCACATTACCAATCTGAAGGCTGTTCATAATTATGCCTTCTATGATAACCTCTTTTGGACAATGCTGTGAAACTGTAATAAGCTTAAAAATAGGTAACATATACGTAGCTAAAATATTGTTGCTAGATACCTTTTCTTTATTGAATAAATTATATGTATATTAATAATCAACGTTCTTCCGTTAAGTGCACATTATGCATTATGGGATTGCCTTCTAGAAAATCATATGTGCCAAATTATAAGGCAGTATCACATGTATCCTTTGTAGAGAAGAAAATGCTCTTCTAGCACTTCTAGATCACTAATATATCTTCGCAGTCATTGTGGTTGAATATAGACATATATATTGTGAATATCTGACATCGAGTGCTCTGAATGTTATTTTAGGACAGGAGAGCCGACCAAAACCAGGAAACTGGCCTTCTTCACTACGTGGCACAGACGGGACCCAGAGCCAGGTACAGTACATTCAAACACTGTGGTTACGTTGCCATGGCACGTTACAGTTTCACACTGTAATTATGGCTTTACCAGCCCTGAAGGGAGTTTACCAAACTTACCACAGAGAAACTGCCCTGGCAGTAGAACTAGAGTAATATCACCATGGTAATGATGTTTTGTTGAGTTTGTGACAAGTGTGTGGATTGTTTTAGTAATGGCATCAGAATCTAAAATAAACCCCTTTCAAATTGATCCAAAATATTTTTTTCAACCAAAAGGGGGACTCATATTTTAAGTTCATTTAAAGTGTTTTTAGGCAATAAGGCTCAACGGTATGACCAAAATCTTATATTATTAAATAAAAACTTATATCACAATATTTTTGTACAGCCATTTTTAAAAAACTTAAAAAAAAAAATAAGGACGGATTAAATTGATCAAAAATGACAGTAAATATATTTATAATAAAACTGAAGATTTCTATTTTAAATAAATGCTGTTCCTTTGAACTTTCTATTCATCAAAGCATCCTAAAAAAAATATGTATAACAGCTTCCACAAACATATTAAGCAGCACAAATTTTTTCAATGCTTAATACTATTAAGAAACATTTCTTGAGCAGAAAATCAACATATTAGAATGATTTCTGAAGGATCATGTGACACTGAAGACTGGACTAATGATGCTGAAAATTCAGCTTTGCAACACAGGAATAAATTACATTTTTAAATGTATTACAATAGAAAACAGTTATTTGAAATTGCAAACATATTTTACAATATTATTGTTTTTACTGTATTTTTGATTAAATAAATGCAGCCTTGGTGAGCATAAGAGAACAGAAGTGTATATTAAGTAATCATGCAATTTCGAATCATGTCTGTGTTTATGATAATGCATTACCGGTAAGTTAAATGTAAGACACTTCATCTTATTTCATTATTTGATCCTTTTTGGTTGGTAATGCAAACCAAAAGATTTCGTATTTTTGCGAGGTAATAATGCAAAGCAGTCCTAATGGTTGTGCGAATATGGACACGTTTCTACCGTCTCATAGTAGGCCTACATGCCGGTCTTACCGCCCAGCCCTATTAGTCAGTAATATTAGATATTAGCTTTAGAGTTACTACCGCAGTCATCAGTGATCATCCATTTTAATTCTACATTATGTGGTTATGGTGAAGTGCTCATCTTCTGTGGCTCTTTTCTTTTGACAGTGTGTCCCATTCAGTTTCCTGCAATCTTGCGGGATTCTCTGGAAGTTCTTTTCCTGAATGACAACCAGCTGGAGTGTGTGCCGCCGTCAGTATGTGCCCTCAAGAACCTCTCTGAACTCTATCTTTCCAAGTGAGTCACAGGGAAATCATGGGACATGTGCAGTAGGGTAGATCTTTATTTCTTCCACTTTATTATACGACTCACTGAATACACAGGGTCAAAATATTACTGCATAATGGTGCTAAACTGAATAATTGACCGTTGTCCCAACCAGAAGGGTTCTGAAAATTGTTTTTTATAGTTGAATTGAATAAGCTGAAATAAAATAAAATATAAATATTAGATGGAAAAAAATGAACTTAAAACTTAAAATGATAGCACTAAAATAAAATAATCTTGTCTCAAACAAATATTTTCATGTTCATTTATTAATTTATAATGTAATTTATAAAACAAACAATCCCATAATGCATTGTGACAAGCTCAGTAAAAATGGCAGATAGAAATGATTATAAATATAAAGTATTAAAAAGTAGAGTCATTGAATTTAAGAATTTTTTTATATTTAAATTAAAAATGTACTTTTTTTACTCATTATTTCTGCGTTTTATGTTTATTACAGCATTATGGCGTAATCTTAGCAATGTTAATGCCAAACTGCTGAAATCAATCATTGGAATGATGCAGCACTATTTCTTTGTTGCTGTCCGTGTAGAGCCTGACAAATCAGTCACTTGCGAGGTTCCAATTCAGCTATACAGCAAAAAACTTCACTACTTTTTGGAATGGAGCCCAAGAATCACAGTTGGTGATTCAGGGTTTTTCACAGTGTGGGTGAAAGTCAAGAGTTGCAAATCAAACTAATGTGCAGTACCAAAAAGACTTATTCCTCTCTCCTTTCTGCTTCAGCAATTAACAGGATGTAATGATGTTTTGTTTAGACTTCCATATCTTGATTTTAATCCTTCCTGTCTCCGTAGTAATCCAGGTATCCAGGAACTTCCTATTGAGCTCGGGCAGCTCTCCAACCTCTGGCAGCTGGACATCGAAGACTTGAACATCACAAACATCCCTGCAGATGTCAGGAAAGATGGTAAGACACTGGCAACTTTTCTAGTCTTGCAGCTCATATCTATTTGAATGGGAAACTTGCTGAGATTACATTTAAGTAACACATGCAACAATATTCAGCAATAAAATCACAAATCAATATTATAAATGTAGCTTCATGAGGTCAGATCAGTCGAAATAAACTATTTTTCAGGGTGGTTCAGCAAATGCAATTTTTATATTGAATAGCAGGACTTTACACTACTGCTAAGCAGTTATTATCGTTAACTAAATGAAAAACATGTGAAGAGTTTGGTTCCAAAACGCAATAAATCCATTTAGATTAATTTGAGTAAAAATGTGTTTTCTTTACCAAGAAAGTGGAAAGATGAAAACCACTATTTTCTGTTTCAAACTTTCACATAGCATTTGTAGGTCATAATAACAAAAAAAAAGTTGAATCCAGGTTTTGATTTTCAAAGATTTATTATAAAAACGGATTATTTTTTCCCCAAAATGCAATAAGTCCATTTAAAAAAAAAAGAGATCAAAATGCAATTAATCCATTGAATCAATATAAAAGTTTTTTTTTAGTTTTTTTTTTTTATAGAAGTTTTTACAGGTTCATCAATACCGTCAAAATTCTTTTTTTTTTTTTTGTTGATCGAATAGTACAAAATAGATAAGAAAAACTAGGAATCCGGGTGTATTTAAGGCGCTGCCGTTACTGTTTACATTGCGTGGAATGGTGCGTTGTGATTGGTAGAGAGCAGATATATCGCATTCTGCAGAGAAGGGAGACTGGCGTTTGTCGCGGTTTGGAAAGAAAGGGAGAAAACATGACAGAATAACACAGCGGATATCGCATTTTACTTAAAATTAAGCATTGACTTTTCAATACCAACCAAATACAATAGTGATTTTTGCAGTGACTTTTTTTTTTTTTTAAATGGTTTATCGCATTTTGGAACCAAACTCTTCATGTTTTCTAATTGAAATAAAGCTGAAATACAATCAGTTGCTAATACAATTTCAGCTGGTTACTTATTTCAGTTATTTGCCAAGGCAACATTTCTATTTTTCTTTTAGTTTAATTTAAAGCACAAAAACTGAGGTAAATTAAAAAATAAATATATATATATATATATATATATATATATATATATATATATATATATATATACACTCACCTAAAGGATTATTAGGAACACCTGTTCAATTTCTCATTAATGCAATTATCTAATCAACCAATCACATGGCAGTTGCTTCAATGCATTTAGGGGTGTGGTCCTAGTCAAGACAATCTCCTGAACTCCAAACTGAATGTCAGAATGGGAAAGAAAGGTGATTTAAGCAATTTTGAGCGTGGCATGGTTGTTGGTGCCAGACGGGCCGGTCTGAGTATTTCACAATCTGCTCAGTTAGGGATTTTCACGCACAACCATTTCTAGGGTTTACAAAGAATGGTGTAAAAAGGGAAAAACATCCAGTATGCGGCAGTCCTGTGGGCGAAAATGCCTTGTTGATGCTAGAGGTCAGAGGAGAATGGGCCGACTGATTCAAGCTGAGAGAAGAGCAACTTTGACTGAAATAACCACTCGTTACAACCGAGGAATGCAGCAAAGCATTTGTGAAGCCACAACACGCACAACCTTGAGGCGGATGGGCTACAACAGCAGAAGACCCCTCCGGGTACCACTCATCTCCACTACAAATAGGAAAAAGAGGCTACAATTTGCAAGAGCTCACCAAAATTGGACAGTTGAAGACTGGAAAAATGTTGCCTGGTCTGATGAGTCTCGATTTCTGTTGAGACATTCAGATGGTAGAGTCAGAATTTGGCGTAAACAGAATGAGAACATGGATCCATCATGCCTTGTTACCACTGTGCAGGCTGGTGGTGGTGGCGTAATGGTGTGGGGGATGTTTTCTTGGCACACTTTAGGCCCCTTAGTGCCAATTGGGCATCGTTTAAATGCCACGGCCTACCTGAGCATTGTTTCTGACCATGTCCATCCCTTTATGGCCACCATATACCCATCCTCTGATGGCTACTTTCAGCAGGATAATGCACCATGTCACAAAGCTCGAATCATTTCAAATTGGTTTCTTGAACATGACAATGAGTTCACTGTACTAAAACGGCCCCCACAGTCACCAGATCTCAACCCAATAGAGCATCTTTGGGATGTGGTGGAACGGGAGCTTCGTGCCCTGGATGTGCATCCCACAAATCTCCATCAACTGCAAGATGCTATCCTATCAATATGGGCCAACATTTCTAAATAATGCTTTCAGCACCTTGTTGAATCAATGCCACGTAGAATTAAGGCAGTTCTGAAGGCGAAAGGGGGTCAAACACAGTATTAGTATGGTGTTCCTAATAATCCTTTAGGTGAGTTTTTTTTATTTTTTTTTTAGGATTCTTTGATGAATAGGAAGTTCAAAAGAACAGCATTTGTTTGAAATAGAATCTTTTGTAACATTATAAATGTCTTATATATACACTACCGTTCAAAAGTTTGGGGTCAGTGAGAATTTTATTTTTATTTTTTGGAGGAAAGAAATCAAGACTTTTATTTATCAAGGACAGTAAAGACATTTATAATGTTACAAAAGATTCTATTTCAAACAAATGCTGTTCTTTTGAACTTCCTATTCATCAAAGAATCCTAAAAAAAAAAAAAAAAAACTGTACAACTGACAGACCAACAACTGTTTCAACATTGATAATAATAAATGTTTCTTGAGCATCAAATCCTCATATTATACTGATTTGTGAAGGATCATTTGACACTGACACTGGTGATGCTGAAAATTCAGCTTTGATCACAGGAATAAATTACACTTTACTATATATTCACACAGAAAACAGCTGATTTACACTGGAATAATATTTAATACTATAACTGATTTTTGTTGTATTTTTAATCAAATAAGCGCAGCCATGGTTAGCAGAAGAGAATTCTTTTAAAAGTATTTAAAATCATACCGACCCCAAACTTTTGAACGGTAGTGTATATATATATATATATATATATATTGTTATGACCCAAGATGATTTAATTTTTGTCTAAGGGAGTTACATTTATTTTGTCACTGAAGATCTCTAGAAAGTACAATGCAAACAGTGGTAATAATAATAATAATAAAAGCAGAGGAAATTGGAGTATGAATTGATTTATTCTTCCCAGCCCATAAACACAATAGGAAAATAAACTTTAAATGATTCCAAATATAAATAATCAAACAAATAAAGAAAAATACAATGAAATTCACCAAATAAAAATGAGTATTGCCAAAATCAAAGAACTAAATAAAACAAAACACTTCTAACTATAACCATGAAATCTAACCTCACTAAATAATAAAAAAAAATCTTCGGCGTGCCAAAGCACCCCTTAACTTACCTCCGCTAACAAACAAACAAAAATTTCAACTCAAGGCAACACTCTCTAAACTAGTGAACTAATACATAACATACATTACATGTAGCATGATGTATGTCACGTGACATTCTAGCTTGCTCTTCGTAAATGAGCACGAGGACACACGGTCAAAACCGATCAAATAAACTAAACAACAGATAGAAAACTAAAGAAACAAATTAAAAACAAATAAGGGACACAGGTCTAACATGGGCTACATAATCAACCTCTACGAGCCAAAGCCAAAGCCCAACCAAAGCCCCCGCCCTCCTTGAAGACAGCTGGCGTCGCCTTTTATAGCCAGCTTCCGGCAGAGCGTCATGGAGACGAACGAATCCCAGAGGACTAACAGGATCTGAAGCCAATCAGAATCTGATAACAAGAAACAGATCATAAGTACACAAACATAATCGTAACATATATATATATATTTATATATAACATAACAAAATTACTTAAACTTCAAATAAAATGAAAAAAAAAAAACGAAAATGGAAATATAAAATGAGCTAAATTAAAATATTAATAAAAACTATGTTAAAGGAGCTGTATGTAAGATTGTGGCCAAAACTAGTACTGCAATCACTGTCAAATTACTGTAGAGCGGTGTATCCCCTCCCCCTCCTCCCTGACTCGAGGTTGCCAGATCGGCTGCAGGATCCAGCAGGGACGTGACGAGCTGCAGCTGTGGTAACTAGAGCAGAGCTGGCAACCCGGATGCCGTAACACTACTGACTTCGTGATTGGTCGATAGGTGGAGGGTGGAGCATCAGACCAAAACACAACATGACAACATCAACATCAGTTGAGGGCTGCAACTGCACTTTTTAAATGACAATATCCTGGCCGGACTACTGTTGTCAGTGATATAAGTATTTGAAATGTACATGATTTCTTAATGTCTAGTGACATTTCAGGGCCATTTTATGATTAATTGAAATAAATTTCTTACATACAGCTCCTTTAATATACATTGATGAGCCAAAACATTATGACCACCTGCCTAATATGCTGTTGGTCCTTCGCATGCTGCCAAAACAGCACCGACCCGCTGAGGCATGAACTCTAAAAGACCCCTGAAGGTGTCCTGTGGTATCTGGCACGTTAGAGGCAGATCCTTCGAGTCCTGTAGTTTACGAGGTGGAGCCGTTGTGGATCAAACTTGTTGGTCCGGCACATCCCACAGATGCTCAATTGTCAAAGTCGCTTAGATCTTTATTCCTGCCCATTTCACCTAGATCCGACAAGTTGATTATAAGAACAGATTGTTTGCTTAACATCTAATCTACCCAGACGTCAATATGTGGCCTTGTTAGGAGATGATCAACGATATTCGCTTTACCTGTGACTGGTCATAATGTTTTATCTCATTAGAGTAAATAAAACTAAACACTGCTGCTAAATGGATGCTATGAATGGATAAGGAAATAATGACTTTATTTATCTTCTGCACTTTGTGCTACCACAGCAACATTCAACTCAATGTATATCTTGAATGCAATGAAAGTGCTTTTGATAAAAGCATCTGCCAGTGTAATGTGAATGCATCTATGAAACTAATTAAATGAAGTACCTTATTCTGTAAGAAGCAAAATGTTGTCATGTTGAACATGACTTTTTTGCATTCGAGAACATGATATTCCAGTTCAGCCTCTGAATACTGTATAATCTTGGATTTGTCTGATTAATGTTTCATTGGTGACTCCAGCTGTGAGTTGTTTAGCCAGCTGTCGATTCATCATAGAGCTGAAGCATTTGTTGCAATATTTAGTGCGTTGTGCTGTCATAACAACAGGCTCAAGAGATTTTAGAGGAAGTAGAGTCCCTAACAAACATTGCACACACGAACACATCAGCAGCGTAAAGCTGATTATCTTGAAGTGAAAATCACGGCATAGGTGGAAGCGTGGGTCGGTATGGTTCAGCTGAGGATGCCCTGGAGCTTGACATGTCACTCATGTGGACGTGCTATAACTGTAATGTTGAGGGCGCACAATTGATGTCAATACATTTTGGCATTAGCATGATGATGCAACACTATAATAAGGATAAAATTCATAGCGCACAAAAAAATGCATAGAATATATATATATGGTAATATAAAGTTCTTCTATTCCAGTTATCACTTGGATAAATGCATCTACTAACAGACACTTTATTTGAATTTTTTAAAGTATTATAATACACATTTTAAATAACAATGTGATGAATAAATTAAGAAAGTGACAATCAACAAATTAAAAAAAGGAATTAAGAAATAATTAAAATGGAGTTCAATTCAAATGAAAAATAATTCCCATTTGTAAACAATGAGCAATACTTTTTTTTACAGTATTTATTTATCTTTGTTAATGTTATTTAATATAATGCAACTGTTCATTGTTAGTTCATATCAGCATAGCTCCATTAAATAATATTAAGATCACAACTTTTGATTTTTAGCAATGTATTAGTAAATGTCGAAATTAACATGAACTAAGAATATAAAATGATTTAGAAGTATTTTTCAGTGTTAGTTAATCTTAACTAATGTGAATAAATGGATCCTTATTGTACAATTTTACCAAAGAAGTTTGTTTAAGAATGAAACCATTGAATTAAAGATGGGAAAAGATTGAATAGCCCAGTAGTGTAGTGATGGAGACACTGAGCTGAGGCAGATCTCTCTCTGTCTCTGTCCTGTCGTAGGTCCTGCTGCGGTCCTGGCGTACCTGCGTGCGGAGCTGCGAGGAGCAGAGCCCTGTAGACTGTTGAAGCTGATGGTGGTCGGTCCTCCTCGGCAGGGTAAGAGTGCTCTGCTGGAGGGGCTGCAGACTGGCAAACCTTCACCATTCCTCAACACTGACTGCAGCATCCACACGTCCAGCTGGGATCTGGAGCGACCCGTAGGAGTAGTGAAATCTTCTGTAAGGGCCCTCTCTACACACACACACACACACACTCTCTCTCTCATTTGTAAATGTAACATTTAAGCATTTAATTAGCATATATATATATTAGGTTTGTGACGATAGTACGTGTATCAACGATAGTCAGAGATATCGCTGACGCTGATGCCTTTGACGATGTCAATAATTAATAATAATTAATAATTAATTTGCCTTGCCTAAATTCATAACATCACCACATAACCACTTGCGACATCACCGACATGCGCGTATTTTTTCTCAAAGAAAATGTTTTTAAAACAGACTACTAAACTACATCCCACATGATCAAAATTGAATTGCAAGGTAATCCATTAACAAATTGTCAAGAGTGCTTATTATAAGAGACGCATCATTCTTATAGGCCTACAGTCGTCGTTTGAGCCAAGATGAAAACGGCATTGTGTTCCTCAGCATTTTGTTTCCATAGCACATTAACAAAACATTTAATCACAGTAATAACACTAAAAACAATACAATTACAAAATATTATTAATAATAATAATATAATATCACTAAAATTATATAGGCCTAATAACAGTCTTTAGTTCACGAACACAGCACAAATCTGCCATCTGTGAAAATCAGCTTCAAACGCTTAAAAAACAACTTGTTTAACAAGAAATATTCTTCTCATTTTTTCACTGTCATTAATGTAGGTCCACAAGCGTAATATTAAGCCAGTAAATTAAGACAGTTGCTATACCGTTATATATCCATCATCGTCTCTGAGAGAATACGCCGTTAATGCAGCGACAGATGCCGAAAGTCCGTTTCTGGTTTCACTTTCAGGGAGTAAGTGCGCGCGTACGCTTACATGCACGTTCTTAACCCGTTTATGCTGAATAAACGGACAATGCATGTGGTCATGTAAACGCATTAACCCGCTTTCCTTTGGAGTCAAGTCATAAGGTTAAGTATAAGCCGATCGACTCAGCTAGATGTTTGCCCCTTACCCTGATTTCTCCCGGCATGTAAAACACATTAACCCGTGTTCTTTGAGCTTATTGAAGTGCACATATGTGATGGGTTATATGACAGGAAAGCATCCTTACTGTGTATTAAGTGCATCTAGACAGAGAGAGAGTACTGGTAGGAGCACATATCGTAAACTCCGACTCTTTCTTGACCCAAGGAATTATAAAAACGTGTTCTCATCTCGTGCAGAAATAGGTCAAAATGTTGCATTACCACATGAGAGTAGCCTATGTGTCCATAAATTTCCCCCTGACATAATTCTGAAATAGTTCTGAAAAATATTCTCATGCTATAAAACTAAGTAATTAAACAAGCAAATTAATGAGTAAATAAGCAAGTTAATGATCAAATAAGTAAGCCCCGTGCCCGCCCCCTTACGATAGTATCGCCGATCTCACAGGCTGATGATAGAACGATATGAAAATGGAGCATATCGCCCAACACTAATATATGTATGTATGTATTGTTTTACTGTGATTATACTTGCTTAATACATTTAGCAGAATGCATAATATAAATGTTGAATACAAAACCATCCATCCATCCATCCATCCATCCATCCATCCATCCATCCATCCATCCATCCATCCATCCATCCATCCATCCATCCATCCATCCATCCATCCATCCATCCATCCATCCATCCATCCATCCATCCATCCATCCATCCATCCATCCATCCATCCATCCATCCATCCATCCATCCATCCATCCATCCATCCATCCATCCATCCATACATCCATACATCCATACATCCATACATCCATACATCCATACATACATACATACATACATACATACATACATACATACATACATACGCTGCCATAAAAATAAGTCAATTTGGTGAGGAAAGCAACTGAAACGCACTGTAGACAAATTAAGTGTTCTTATGTTGATTTAAAAACAATGGGTGATTTCATCATTTGAGCTTTTACTGAATTCCCAGTCTATCTGATTCGTTTTTCAGGGCGTGCCTTCAAATGTGTTTTTCCCACAATGCATGCTCATGGGAAAATGAACAGCTATGTTTGCTTTAACTCTGTAAACATGATAAGACAAAAATAAGGCAAGTCTAAAAAACACACAAAGCCATTTAAATGCCAACATTTTGACATCAGGGTTTATGAATGAGTAGCAGCTCTGGACCTTGGACCCCTATTTCTGGCCTTAAATGGTTTCTTAGCAGGAGTTAACAGTGTTTCAATTCTCATCAGGCGCCCTGAGTCAGAGCCAGACGTATAAAACCTGAGACAGTGTCTTGCACACACTGATGTCATATAGACATGTTCCTATAAACACACACAGAATGGCCTCTTACACGTATGTCATAGACAGAAGCAAACGTATACACAAGCACACTGATGTTATAAAGCCCCAGAGATGTCTCTCCACCTCGAGCAGCTGTGAACACTTACTTCACCGCTGACTCACTGCAAGAGTTTTTTTTAGATTTGCTGTTTAAAAGAAACATTCTCCCACAAAATTTTTTTTTTTCAAATTTAAATATCAGCTTTAATGCGCTTATCAGACAAAGAAAGTTTGAATGACAAAAAGAAGTATTCAAAATGTACTGTATCATTTAACTACTTGCAATCTGTAATTGGGTACATTTTTATTTCAAATTGATTTCAAGTTGCTTCATAATGGGACAAAATAACCATTGTTTCACTTCAGCAACTTTATAATTGGTCCCAAAATGCCTTGATGAAAGTAAGAGTATTGAGTGATGTTGTCAGGCGGTTTAATGCTTTTGTTTCTACTGTGGATACAGATTGACTTGGTGTCCTTCAATTTGTGGGACATTGGCGGCCCGGCCAGCATGTCGACGGTAAACCAGTGCTTCTTCACAGATAAGGCTTTGTATATGGTGATCTGGAATCTGGCTTTAGGAGAGGAAGCCGTGGCCAACCTACAGTCCTGGCTCCTCAACATCGAGGTCAGCAAAGAATAACACTTTGACTTTAGTCAGGAGGCTTCCATACTGAGCTCCATACCATACATTTTAATAAAAAACAATTTAGTTGACTTGGGACTGGGTCATTCTATGAAACAGGTGCATTTTTATTTTTTTATTTGATGAGGTGTAGATAAATGTGTTTATGCAAATTGAATGAGTAAAGTTTTTATTTAGTGTTTATTTATAAGTTATTTTATATTTTAATAATAATGAACAACATTGCAAACTAAATGTATAATGTGTATTTAAGTTTATTTATTTATTAATTATTTAGTATTTATTAATTTAGTATTTATCTGTTATTTATGGCATAGTTAAATAAATGAACAGCATTTTTTTAATGCAATAGTTTAATGTTAATAAATATAATTTTGCCATTGCAAACTAAGTTATTTATTTATTTATTTGGTAATAGTTTAATTATAGTTTTTCCTTTGCTAACTAATTTAATAAAGTTCTTAATTTTTGTACATGGAATGGACTATGGAATAGTTAATATTCACAACTTAAAGATTATTTAATGTTTTATCTCAACAAAATTCTATAGCCTATACAGAGAGAAAGAACAAAGACAAAATGCTATTCATATATTTTCAGAATGTGCATATTTACTAATAGAGCAAAGATACGTTATAAATGCAGGGCACAAGCTAAAAATAGATAAAACTAAAGGGGAAAAAATTAAACAAAGTTACTGGTATGTTGTAGATGTGTTTAGAAAAATATCTGTTTGACATAAACAACATATACACTCGTCTATAATGTGTTGGTGTTCATGTGTGTGTGTCCCTCAGGCTCGCGCCCCTAACTCTGCTGTCATTGTCATTGGCACACATTTGGACCTCATAGACACTAAGTTTCGTACCGAGCGTGTCGCTACGCTGAGGGCGTATATCCTGGCAATTTGCAGAACCCCTTCGGGTGCACGGGCCAGTGGCTACCCCGACATTACATGGAAACACTTACAGTTAGTTTTATCATCATAACATGCTTTAGCTTCCTTAATGGAATTGTTGTGTTGATTTTTGTGTGAATAAATGTGTGGTTGTTTGACAGTGAGGTGTCGTGTAAGACACTAGAAGGCGTGGACGGACTCAAGAGACTGTTGTTTCAGGTTGCTTGCTCTATGAAGGACATCAGCAACCCTGCTAGCTGTCACAGACTGGTGGGAAGACTGGTTAGTGTTAGTTAGTTAATCACTGTAGTCTCTGACATCTATTCAGTAAGATGGAAAAGCTAAAGTCAAACATACTGTTGCTCCACCTCAAATGCATTTAGTGGATAATTTTTATCCAAATGGAAGGAAAAGGTTTTCCATTTCATCTGTAATGCATAAAAAGGAATTATAATACTTTGATGTCTTTAAGATGAGAAATCTCAGTCAGTCTCTTTTTGTTGTTATACAGATCCCCAAAAGTTACCTAACCTTGCAGGAGGCCATAAAGGCAGAATGTCTGAGGAGAGACGAAGCCGATGAGGTTCAGTACCTGACGGACACGGAACTGGAGCATATCATCGAGCAGAGTCCTGCTAGCGATATCAAAGACTATGAGGATCTGCAGACAGGTAATGCATCATTTATTATGAAAATAAATATATATAAATGTATTATAAATTATTTATAATTTATTATATTTATAACAAAATAAATATAAAATGTTTTTAAATATACATTTATTTTAAAATCTATATTTTCTATTTTTTAAGATACATATTTATATTTCTGTTCTTAACTTCTATCTATCTATCTATCTACAGACAGGTAGTGCATTTACAAAAATAATAACTGTTTTAATGTATATTATTATAGATATTATTTAATATTATATATTTTTTAAGATATATATTCATATTTCTGTTTTTAACTTTGATATATATTTTAATCTGTATGAATTGAGTTTTTTTATTTAGTTAATTTGATTATTTATTAAATTAATTAAAGAATTGACCCCTTTTTTTATATACTAATCAACACACTTTTTTTTTACCGCACATTGTTTTAATGCCTAATTTCTTTTGTAAATTTCAAAGCATGTAGAATTCTAGATCTATAAAAAATACTTAAAAAATTGTCCCTCATGTTAGTTAAGTAATTATTGATAATTTAGTATATCTGGAATACAACATTTTATTTCATTCACAGTTCCTCACATTAAAGTTTAAAATAGATGTGAACTCCTTGCAACCTATTTGACCGCTGTAATCTAATGCATTTCCAAGTGAAACAGGATTCAATTAGAAGAATATGGCTCCATAACATCTTTTCTGAATCACATTCAATTAGAAGAATATGGCTCCATAACATCTTTTCTGAATCACACAGCGATCAGTTTCCTCATTGAGACCGGCACCATACTGCATTTCTCTGACACGAGTCACGGCCTGTGTAAACTGTACTTCTTGGATGCCGTGTGGCTGTCCGAGTGTTTGGAACGCATCATCAACCTGAGGGGCTCGCGCTCCGTGGCCTGCAATGGAGTGATCAAGGCAGAGGACCTCCGCATGCTGCTGGTAGGAACTGGATTCACCCAACAAACAGAAGAACAGTACTTCCAGTTCCTGGCCAAGTTTGAGATTGCTTTACCAGTCGCCAACAACAGGTAAAAACAATGGATTTTTTTCATAACTTCAGCATTCATTCATTCATATGCAGATGTTTAATGCATAACCTATTGTGAAAATAATGCAGACATTTTTTTTTATATATAGTAATATTTAATTGATTAAAAACAATAGCTTTCTGTTCTTTGTAACTTCAATCTATTTTTAATGTTTAAGTTTTATTTATTATTTAATTTTTAAATTTATTTTATTTTATTTTATCATTATTATTTTATTATTTTATCTTTTAATTATTTAATGGCTGTAATTTTTGTGTGATTCTTAAACCTTTTACACCCTATGGGAACCATCCATCTAGGAAGCACATTACGAGTTATTGTATATTATGCATTTTAAGTGAGCATTGTTTCAAACCTAATTTTGCCTCAGAAATGTCTTCTTCTCTTCATAGTTATCTGCTACCACACCTTTTGCCACCCAAACCTGCTCTGGACATCCACGGCTTTCGGCACCAAACTAACAACAACATCCAGCGGCATTTTAAGATGAGCTTCGTACCTGCTGGATTTTGGGAGCGCTTTATAGCCAGAATGCTAATCAGTTTAAACCAGATGGACGTACAGGTAAACGCATACCCTGAGATGACAGCTTAACTGACCAATAAAAGTCTAATAATTGCAGTCATTGCAAACATAGAATTAGAGGCCACATGATGACATTGCTTCTGACAGCCCCTGAAAACGCATGGTAAGACGCTTGGCACACTGTATTCCAGGTACCAATTTTGCCATTTTTTTGGCAAAATATTTGTGTTTTATATATCAATATTAATATTTAAAATAATAAATGTTAATAATAATACTGTCATTGTTATCATTATTGTTTTTGTTAAATAAGTTATTAAACAAAATAATAAATATTACTATTGTTATATTTCACTCTAAAATTAAAAATCGAGTGTTTTATGAAAAATAATCATATAATAAATTTCATTTTCAAACATTAAACCATCAAACATTTATTTTGACAGAAAACCGCAGGGAGCCCTCAAAATCGCCATGAAACTTGCGATAGTCTTTTCTTCCCTATTATGACGAATATCCAGATGAAATTGTAGGGCGGAACTTGATTTTGTCTGTGGGGAATTGATTGGATTGTTATGGTTTGCTATTGGTGGACCTCATGTGATTGACAGGTTGTCCCGCAATCCCGCCTGAGAACACGTCATCAGAGAAGAGAAGTCGCTGCAAGAAAGTTATTTTGATGGAAGATTACAAGGGCACATGGATTTTAAAAGAAAAAAGACGTTCACTGATAAATCATTTACCGTATTATAAATACTACAATATTCCATAAAAAAAAAAAGATTTCATGGTGACTTTAAATCTTCTCTTTTGTTGACAACTGCCGATGTATAAGCACTTCTTATTACAAGTTTGAGAAGTTGGTTGCACATTCTCTGTTCCTAAATGAACATTATAAGTGACCCAAATTCACAGAATACGAGTATGTGTGGAACAGCATTTACTGTGATCAGTCGCAATGAGACTGAGTTGCTTGCGTGTAAAAGAGCACAGTGCTGCGCTTCACTCTGAAACACACAGCACATATATTTACTTGAATCAAAGCCTTTGCGATTTGATAAGTAATATTGCAATTTATCGTGCAGCATTAGTAATGCATCAATGACTTTGACGATGGGGACGCCATACAGGAAGCGAGACGTATCTTTGCAACGCTTGGGCTGATTGGCATGAAATTTGCTATGCATCATTGCCAGACCAGTTTAGTGACATCGCCATCTATTAGCCTAGGCACATACAATCCGTCCAGAAATCATAATTTCGCCATGATGAACGCCATGATTCTTCACTTCATGTATTTCTAGGGTGCTACTTTATGCTATTTTGGACCAATTTAGCAAATTTTTTTTTTTTTTTGCTTTTTTGCTTTTTTTTTTGCTTTTCCTCCTACAGTGTTTGTTGAATCTTCGCCAAAATTGGTTTAGGTCAGACACAGACAAAGACAAAACCACACAAATTCAATTACTGGATTTTATTCTCCTGAAAAGCCTTAACAATTTTGCTGGCGAAGACACCAAACAGGAAGTGAGTCATTGTCTTGGCAAAGCTTTTGCATATTGACACAATTTTTCTTTCTATCAACGCCACATTGCCCTGAGAATATCATTCAAATTTGTAGCACCACCTACTGGTAAAACTTTTTGAACCAAACAAAACTGCTCAATCATTCAGTATCAAAATGAAGGCTTGGCTATGTAGACGTTGCTTGCAGCTGTATTTTAAAGTATTTCCTTATATGACAAGTTCTCAGGTGAAAGTGTCGTTGAAGCTGATCGCTGGTTTCAGTGTACTGATTATGATGTATGTCTCCTACTTTTTAATTTTTTATAATAGGCATTCGAGACCAAAAAGAATATGAAAAACCAGAGGAACCGCAGTACCGTGATCTACAGCTTTGCGGGGAACCAGCAGCGCAATCGCTGCAGCACGTTCCGTGTCCGTCGCAACCAGACCATCTACTGGAAGGAAGGGCTGTTAGTCACCTTTGATGGCGGATATCTGAGGTTAGTAAGTGTTTAGGGATTATTTATTTATTTAATTTGTTTTACATCTAATGAATAAAAGTATTTTTGTTAACATTTTTCACTTCATCACTTCAGTGTTGTTATTGTTAACTAAAAATTGTCTGAAGTATAAAATCATTGTTTACCCGTAAGCCAATCACATAACGTTTGCTTATGACGTGTGTTATTCGCCAGCTCAGCCGCATCGAACTTCCATTGTAAACGCATGTATCATGCGAAAACGAAACCGAGGCTGACCGAGATTTGCTGCCTCCTTAACCTGATCCTCCATGAGTGCAACCAAGGGGGACACAATCACAACTATCGCCTTGCTGGCCTTTGGCCTCCCCAGTTTCTCGCTGACGATCGGTAATATTTGATAAATTAAACTTTTACCAAAACCTGTCGGGAGTAGGGCCATGACATCACCTCCATTCAAAATGTTTAATAAACACTCTTCTTTTTCGCGCTTCAGTTTGGAAATGCCAGGAATATTCTCCACAGCAGAGCGAATTGCATCCCGTGTCTCCATATCCGCGGTCGTTTTCGATTTCCCCAATCTTAAACTCGGCGCTTAGCGTCTACGTCACTCACGGCTCTCAGCCCGCCCTCTGTTCGTTGATTGGCCGGCTGTTTTCAGGCCGGAGGAAAACTGAGAGACATGTCGATGTCTCAGACTGAGTACAGAAGCGAAATGGAATTGAGCGGAAGTACAAAGTCTGACGTAGTCAGGCTACCTATTATGCCCCTTTTCGCAAGATGTAAAATAAGTCTCTGATGTCCCCAGAGTGTGTATGTGAAGTTTTAGCTCAAAATATTTTTTTATAGCATGTTTAAATTGTCCCTTTTTGGGGCTGAGAAAAACGCGCCGTTTTAGTGTGTATCCCTTTAAATGCAAATGAGCTGCTGCTGCCGGCACAGAGGGCGGAGCTTCAAGAGCTCGTGCTCAATAGAACAGTTATAGTTTTTTGTAACCTTTATTTTACCAGGAAAAAAAAGCACATTGAGATTAATAATCTCTTTTACAAGAGTGTCCTGGTCAAGACTGACAGACACAGCTCGTTTGAGTTTAACAGATAACATCCATCAATACATACACATATACACACAAGAAAATCCAAATCAAATTTCAATATCAATACATAACTAGTTAAAACATCTACAGCCTGATGTTTCATTCTTCAAATCGTTTAAAACTACTTTGAAAATGTCCAATGAAACCAGCTCCCTAAGTTTCAACATACTTTGCAAATTATTCCAGGCAGAGGGAGCAGCAAATTTAAATGCCTTTTCCCCCAATTCAGTACGTACCACTGGAACAGACAGTAAGAATAATTCCTGGGACCGTAGGCTATAGCTACAAACATACTTTTTACAGATGTAGGTATAAAGATATGAAGGAAGTAGACCCAGGATAGATTTATAAATAAAAACATGTCAGTGTTTTTGTCTTCGGATGGACAAAGCAGACCATCCAACCCGAGCATACAACACACAATGATGTAGTGAGGGTTCTAAAAAGTGAGGGTTTTAAGATTTGTTATGAACCTCAGTGCACAATGATAAACAGTGTCTAAGCATGTAAACACTATGAAGATGCATGTCTATATATATAACATCACCATAGTCCAGTACAGACATAAAAGTGGCTGCAACAAGCCTCTTTTTTTTGCCTCAAAGGAATGACAGGATTTGATTCTAAAGTAAAAACCCAATTTCACTTTCAATCTTTTCACCAGTTGCTGAACATGAGGCCCAAAGGCCATCAATTAAAATCCCAAGATATCTATACTAAGACACAAACTGAATCTCAAAACCTTGGTACTTAGTAATAGGCTGAATATTATGAGGGATTGATTTTGATTTAGAAAACAACATGAATTTTGTTTTATCAGCATTTAAAACTAGTTTTAATTCAAATACGTTACGCTGAACAATATTAAATGCAAGCTGTAACTCAGAGAGAGCCAGATTGGGTGTGGATGCTGAACGTCTCGGTTACGTATGTAACCCTAGTTCCCTGATAGGGAACGAGACGCTGCGTCAAACGCTGCGGGAACGCCCCTGCGTTGTGCGTCATGAAGCACGTATGGAATCAGCCCAATGGAGAGATGAAACGTCATAGGCGGGTGACGTCATCGACCAGGAAACTATAAAGCACCCCAAAAACACAAGCGCATTAGCTTCTGATAGGCTTGAAGGAAGCGCTAACGGGAGTGCCGGGAGTATGGCGGAGCGACGCAGCGTCTCGTTCCCTATCAGGGAACTAGGGTTACATACGTAACCGAGACGTTCCCTTTCAAGGGAACTTCGAGCTGCGTCAAACGCTGCGGGAACGCGAATACCCACGTCGCCATAGGACCAAATGACCGTCATGTGAGACTAGCGCACAGAGGACGAGAGCACCTGTGCCCCAGGGGTAGAGCTTAAGTCTAGGTCATAGAACTTAATAAAAGTATGCGGTGAAGACCATCCAGCCGCATCACAAACATCACTCAGGGAAACCCCCGACAAAAGAGCTTTAGAAGCAGCCATACTCCTGGTAGAGTGAGCTCGGACAACCAAAGGTGAAGGCTGGCCAGCCGACTCATAAGCAAGTGAGATAGCCTCAACCACCCACTTGCTCATTCTCTGTTTAGACGCAGGACACCCTTTCCTGGGTGGCCCGAAACATACAAAAAGTTGTTCTGATTTCCTCCACAGGGCAGCTCTGTGGACATAAGCGTCTAATGCCCTAACAGGGCAGAGTGAATTAAGTTTCTCCTGGTCCGATGACATAAATGGAGGAGGACAGAAAGCCTGCAGAACCGTAGGTCTAACAATATTAGTAGGAACCTTAGGAACGTAACCTGGTCTAGGATGCAGAAAAGCTTTAACCATGCCAGGTGCAAATTCCAGGCACGAGGGTGAAACCGACAGAGCCTGCAAATCTTCGATTCTTTTTAGTGAAGAGATAGCAAGCAAAAAGATAGTCTTAAAAGTGAGAAACTTCTCGGGAACTTCTTCGATAGGTTCAAAAGGAGCTAGGGAAAGACCTTCTAATACAATGGCCAGATCCCAAGTCGGCACCCTCGTATGAACTGCTGGCCTCAGCCTCAAAGTGCCACGGAGGAAACGAGTTATAAGCGGGTGTCTCCCAAGAGAAACTCCACTGAAAGGGACGTGGTAAGCAGCTAGTGCCGCCACATACACCTTTAGTGTGGAGGGGGATAACCCTGTGGAGAAGCGCTCCTGCAGGAATTCCAGCACTGCACCCACTGGGCAGTTAACTGGGTCCTGCAGGTGTTCTCCACACCAAGAAGTGAAAAGTTTCCACTTCAAAGCATAAAGCTTCCTCGTGGATGGAGCTCTGGAGTTAAGAATGGTCTCAACAACCTCGGTTGAGAGACCGGAGTCTATGAGCTGGGCCCCCTCAGAGGCCAAGCCCACAGTTTCCACAATTCTGGGCGGGGGTGAAGTATCGTGCCCCCCGCCTGGGAGAGTAGATCCCTCCTGACCGGGAGCTCCAAAGGAGAACCGTCCAGGAGAGAAATCAGGTCCGCAAACCATACTCGGGCCGGCCAGAACGGGGCTACTAGTAGTAGACTGACCCCGTCCCGGCGGACCCTCTCCAGAACTCCTGGTAACAGAGCAATCGGGGGAAAGGCGTACAGACGTGACCTCGGCCACGGCTGCACCATAGCATCCAACCCCAGGGGGGCTGGAAGAGTGATGGAGAACCACCGATGACAATGAGTGGTCTCCTTGGAAGCGAATAGGTCCACCTCGGCGCGACCGAAACTCAACCAAAGGAGCTCCACCACCTCGGGGTGGAGTCTCCATTCCCCTGGCCTCGGCCCCTGCCTCGACAGGGAGTCTGCTACCACATTCAAATACCCAGGGAGATACATTGCTCTCAGAGATAGTAGCTTCCCTTGGGACCACAGGAGGATCTGACGGGCCAACTTGTAAAGCCGGCGAGACCGCAGGCCCCCCTGATGATTTATATAAGAGACCACCGACGTGTTGTCTGATTGAACTAACACATGATGGCCTCTCAGGTCTGTTAGGAAGTGTTTCAGAGCCTGAAACACAGCCAACATCTCTAGACAATTTATGTGCCACGAAAGATGATGATCCTGCCACAGACCTTGGGCTGGGCGACCACTCATGACCGCCCCCCACCCTGTGAGGGAAGCATCCGTCGTTAGCGTTATGCGACGACAAAGAGCCCCCAGCACAGGACCTTTGGATAGGAACCAAGTTTCTCTCCACATGACCAGAGCACGAAGGCAGCGCCGCGTGACTTTGAACGTGCGGAGCGGATTTCCCCTCGGGGAGAATCCCTTGGTCCTGAGCCACCACTGTAGCGGTCTCATGTACAACAGGCCGCAAGGTATAACGTTGGACGCTGCTGCCATCAGACCCAACAGTCTCTGAAACTGCTTGACAGTGAGTAGCTGGCCTAGCTTCACTTGTTTCACAGCTGAGAGAATCGAAGCGATGCGGGTCGGAGAGAGTCGCGCCCGCATCGATACCGAATCCCAAACGACACCCAGAAAAGTGGTCTTCTGGGAAGGAGATAATACACTTTTCTTTGCGTTCAGCCTCAACCCCAACTTTCTGACAGAGGCACTAGTGCTGCATCCATGCATTTCGTGAAAGTGCGGGGAGATAAAGCTAGGCCAAACGGAAGAACCCTGTACTGGTACGCCTCGCCCCCGAAGGCGAACCTCAGGAACTTCCTGTGTTGTGGAAGGATGGACACATGGAAGTATGCGTCCTTCAGATCTATCGTGACAAACCAGTCCTCGGACCTGATTTGAGACACGATCTGCTTGATAGTGAGCATCTTGAATTTTAGCTTCCCTACCGAGCGATTCAATATGCGCAGGTCTAAAATTGGACGCAACCCCCCATCCTTCTTTGGAACGATGAAATATCGGCTGTAATAACCTGACTCCAAACTGGGAGGAGGAACCCGTTCTATAGCCTCTTTTTGAAGGAGCGTTTTCACCTCTTGTTCCAATACCAGAGCCTGCTCGGGGCCCACCACTGTGTGCAGAACCCCTCTGAATTTTGGTGGACGACACCTGAACTGGATAGCATAACCCTTTTCTACTGTCTGCAGGACCCAATGAGATATTTTTGGAAGGCTTTTCCACTCTGCCAGAAATTCTACTAAGGGTACCAGCCTCTCGAGACTGGCCTCTGGTGTAACTTGAGCAGCAGACGCAGCGCCCTGTAACGGCGCACCGGCAGGGAACAACTGGTCTGACCGCTCTGAGACCCTCCTCAGAGGGAGCGAGCTTCCCTCGGGAAAGCGCTCGCTGGGATCGTCTGTGCCCAGGCATAAAGGCGGGGTTGGCAGAACGAGCCCCTGAGGGCACCGAGGAGGAATGGGCACCGTAAAAAGAGGTGAACACCTTTCCGCCTCGGTGGGGACCACCCTCAGCATCCTGAACGGCTTGGCGTCAGGACTTCTTCTTAGCCGAAGCCTTCTTAGCCAATATAACTGTCCTCAGATCAGTTCTACTGGGAGAAGGCTTCGGCTGAGAGTGTCGCGGCTGAGCCCACTGTCCAGCAGGGGGAGCACGAGACGCGACACTCTGCCTCTGCTGCGCTCTATGTGATGAGCTCGTAGACGGCCGGGGCTGCTCCCGCCCAGCAGCCCCAGGGACATGAACTTTAAGGGGAAGAAACTTTTTAAAAGCTGCAGTTTGTTTCTTTTCTTCTTGGAATTTATCGATAACTGAATTCACAGCATCACCAAACAACCCCATGGGAGAAAGAGGAGCATCTAAAAGAAAAGCTTTTTCTCTCTCTTTAATATTAGTCTGATTTAACCACAAATGTCTTTCTGTGGCCACCAGAGCTGCCATAGAACGACCCATTAATTTGGCCGATTCTCTGGTGGCACGCAGGGATAAATCAGCAGCCTGACGCAGTTCGCGAACTACGTCAGTACTGACCTCCTCACTCTCACTCATGTCCCTTAGCAGATAAGCCTGGTATGCCTGCAAGATTGACATAGTATGCAGACATGACGCAGCCTGACCTGCTGCCGAATATGCTTTACCCACCAAAGCCGAAGTGTTTCTTAAAGGCTTGGTGGGTAATGCCGGTGCCTTAAAAGATGATGCTGCTTCGGGGGAGAGATGGCTCGCAAGCGTCTCTTCCACACGAGGCAAAGCACCATAACCATGAGCCTTGGCTCCCATAATATTAGCGTATGTAGAAGTCTGGGGACTAAACACTCTATATGACACCGGTTTTCTCCATGATTTCGACACCTCGGTGTGGAGATCATGGAAAAACGGCAGGCACCGGCGTGGAGGCTGCACACGTGACGGCAAAAATCTCTCATCCAACTTTGATTTAGAAACAGACTCCTGTCTAGTCACTGGCCATTCAATATTAAGTTTTTCAACAGCTCTTGTTAACACCTCCATAAGCTCATCACTCTCAGGAGTGTGGGGTGGTGAATCCTCCACATCTCCCTCAACACTAACAACATCAAGTTCCTCAGAACTGGATAGCTGCAGCATTGGTGCCTCAGCCCGAGCGGAAGAAACCGCAGCGCGTGCTTCCGAACCCGGGACTGAGGCACTGGATCTCACAGGTGAAGGGAGAGATAAGGCAGAGCCCGTCTCAAACCCCGCTGTGAGATCCATCTGCGATCCCCACGATAAGCGCCGCCGCTCTGCCTCGGCAGAAGCGGGACCCGAACCGCGGGGAGCGCGCACCGAACCGCTCTCCTCAAAGAGCGATCGGCGGGAGCGGAGCGTCCTTAACGGCAAACGCTCGCAATGCTCACAGTCTGCTCCCTCGAGAGCAAACTGGGCATGCTGAACTCCCAAACAAACAACACAAAGATCATGTGCATCCCCGCTCGTTAAATAACGCGAGCAGGGAGGAACACACTTTCTAAACTGCTGTTCGTCCGCCATAATCTCTCAATATATATATATAGGGATAAATTGTTTGTGTGGTGCAGGGTATGTAAGACAGACAATATCACACAGGGACAGATTCACATGTAGCGCGACTGAAAGCACAGAAGCTAATGCGCTTGTGTTTTTGGGGTGCTTTATAGTTTCCTGGTCGATGACGTCACCCGCCTATGACGTTTCATCTCTCCATTGGGCTGATTCCATACGTGCTTCATGACGCACAACGCAGGGGCGTTCCCGCAGCGTTTGACGCAGCTCGAAGTTCCCTTGAAAGGGAACTATATATAACTGTATCATCAGCGTAATAATGAAAATTTACATTATGAACATTTTGATCAATATTATATATATGAGTAAATAGGAGTGGTCCTAGGACTGACCCCTGTGGCACATCTTTAGTTACATTGAGTGAACCAGAGATAAAACCTTCTGCCTGGACACATTGAGTTCTGTTTGAGAGATATTGAGAGTTATTAAACCAACCAATAGTATGTTTAGATAATCCAATACTGTAAAGTCATTGTAACAGTAAGGTATGATCAACAGTATCAAATGCGTTTGATAGATCGATGAATAAGGCTACACAGTATTTCTTGTTATCAACAGATTCAATAAAATCATTTAGTACTTTTAAGGCTGCCGTAGTTGTGTTATGTTGTTTTCTAAAACCAGATTGAAAATCAGACAGGGTATTATTAACAGACAGAAAGTCCTTTTAATTGATTGTTGACAAATGTTTTTAGGACTTTGGCTTGGAAATGGGCCTGTAATTATTTGGGTGTGTATAAACAGCCTTTAAACAGGGGAAGAACAAAAGCTGATTTCCATAGTGGAATGTCATTTAAGACAAGAGAAAGGTTAAAGGTGTCAGAGGTGGGGCAATAAAATCAGCTGCTAGCTTTAAAAAGTAAGGTTCCAATTTATCAGGACCTGCCGATTTTGAAACATCTAAAGATTTAAGGGCTTTGCACACTTCAGAGATTGCAATTGGTGAAAAGTTGAATGATTGACTAGATACGAAGCTCTCTGACCGAACAATCGAAGGGTTCACATGAGCACCATTCATTTAATCAAACTAAAAACCAGAATCTATGAAGTGTTCATTGAAACAATTAAGCATTTTTACTTTATCAATGATTGTATGAGAGTCCTTATTAATACAAGAAGGAAGTTCTATACCTTTATTATTTTCAGTTAATGATTAAACACTTTTCCAAAATTTTGATGAATTGTTTAGATTGTGAGATGTTTGTATAAGAAAATGTTCAGCTTTAGCTTTTCTGACTGCAACCGTGCATGCATTACGCAATCGCCTGAAATCAAGCCAGTCTGAGTTTAAATCTGTTTTCCTAGCTTTTGCCCATGCCAGGTTGCGCTCATGAAGCATATTTGATAAAGGATGAGAAAACCATGCATTATTCCGACCCTTCACCCTGTACCTTTTGAGAGGAGCATGTTTGTTGACTAAAGCAGAAACATTTGCATAAAAAAATGTCAAGGTCAGGAATTAAATTAATTTGTTCCCACTTCAAATTATTAAAATCGTGTAGGAACCCTTGTTCTGAGAAATGTTTCATGTCACGCTTGGTTATGATGCGTGGTTTGGTTTTAGGAATTTGTGTTTCTAACCATTGCGATGACACAGTGGTCACTGATGTCATTCGCAAATATGGATGCAGTTGAATACTTATGGGGAGTGTTTGTTAAGATTAGATCTATTAGTGATGATTTTGTCTGGACATTTTAGGTTCGGTCTAGTGGGCTTGTCAACAATCTGAAAAAGATTCAATGCATCGCAATAGGTTTTAAAGTCATCAGTTGCTGAATGCAACCAATTACAATTTAAATCACCAAGAACTACCAATTCTTTAGCATCAAGAGCTGAAAAGAGCTGGAATAAAGAAGGGAGAGCACTACTATCAGCAGATGGTGTCCTATAGCAACCAACAACTGTTATGCTGAGAGATTTAGAAACCTCAAGATCGAGAGATAGGGGCCCTTTAAAGCTAAAATGAAATAAAATATAAATATTAAATGGAAACATTTAAATGAAAATTTGAATAATTTAAACTGAAATAAATTAAGATGTGTACCAAGTACCAAATTCACAAAAATTTAAAAAAGTAAAGCTAAATAGAAATATATTTTTTCTTCAAAAATGTTAAAAGCACAGGTAAAAAAAGGCTAAAACAAACTCAAATGAAAATCGAAACTTAATAAATAATACAGAAGTAATTCTGTATCTGTCATTGGGGATATACTTTTATGGAGTTTGCCGTAAAGCATTATGGGACTACCTTCTCTGCAAGGGATACATGTGTTGTTGTTTTAAACATTTGTCCATAACATGTTATCTTATGCTGTACATACACTTAATACGTGTAAACCAGGGCTATTATCGTTAAGTAAAAATAAAACTATTTTGTTCATTGAAATCAAATAAATAAATAATAAATATTAGATGAAAACCCAAATTAAATGAAAATGAGAAATGTTTCCTTGGCAACTCAATGAAATAAGTTGAAGCACTAACATTACTTACTGGAAATAAAAACTAAACTAAAACTAAAATTAATATAAATTCAACCTAATCAGTATTATTTAAAAAAATAAAACTAATAAAAAGGGAATAAAGTACATAACAAAATTACTTAAAATTAAATTAAAATTATAATGAAAACTTTAAAATATTGATAAAGCTATAATAGTATATAAATAATACTAAAATAACACTGATGAACATCTGACGTGGATCCTAACACTAGTGTGTGCGGAGATTCGTATAAGAAAAGACTCACATTGTTTCTCGCCCACAGCGTAGAGTCATCTGACCTAAACTGGAAGAAAAAGAAAAGCGGAGGCATCAAGATTATCTGCCAGTCGGAGACGAGGGACTTCTCTGCGATGGCTTTCATCACCGATCACGTTAACTCCCTCATAGAGCAGTGGTTTCCTGGTGAGTTTCTCAGATCCCAGTCCACAGGCATATAGATCACTGTAGATGTCTTAGAAATTGAATTTCATCCACAGGCCTATAACTTGGATTGTAGACTTTTTCCTTCATTCTGAATGTTAATTTCACCACACAAATGCATTGCGGTTAAAGACGCCACTTTAGCCCATACATTTAAAAAGTATATTCATCATTGTAAATGTATTGGTAAAAAGATTATAACAAGCGTCCTCCAGTGCAGGGGTTTTCACACTGGGGACTGGAGACCCCCAGGGGGCCACAGAGAGTGCTAAGGGTTTAGACAAAAGCATAAAGGCCGTAGCCTATATTGTAAATACTTGTTTAATGGCATATTTTTATGAATGAAGACCAGTATCACTGATACTAATACAGCTACACGATGTCTCAATGAAATAAACATTAATTATAGCCATTCAACATTACAGTGTAATTAAAAACGATCAAACATTTTTTTTTTACATTTATTAGGCTTGGTGATATGACTTTGTAATATAGAATGCGCATTTTCAAAATTTTAAATGTGAACAGCTTCAAATGTGGGATTTAGAGTCTTAAATATTTGTTGAAAGTAATACATTTTTATCATTGACTAGGACTGAACCAGTTGTAATTATTCCAGTTAGAAGCAGTACTGTAATGTGGTTTGACAGTCACATTGTGACAGTACTAGTCTAAGATCATATAATATGAGTGTCTCCATGCAAAACAAAAGTGACGACATTACTTGCAGTCATAAGACAGAAGCCCAACAGAAAACAAAAAGACTAAAATAGCATCATAATTAGGGTATCAAGTGTGATGATATCTTGACAAACATCCTACACCCATAACCGAAGGGTATTAATACGGACGTGCAGCTGTTTGTTGCAGTACATTCAATGTGGAAGTTTGCTGTGTGTCAGTGCAATGCTGCTTCACACTATTAACACACTGTCAGTCAATAACACAGGTGCAGCACAAACACGCACTGAACTCATATAGATGGGGTGAGTCATACTTTAGCTTATACTGCAGCAGTGATTGAGTCATTAATCCACACAAAGCTTGTTAATTGTACCAGACGCATCAGCACACACCTGCTCAAGTCAACAGTTACCCATCAGGACTTCTACTCTACACAAATGTTTGTGTGTAAACAAACTACAGTAACTGCTGTGAGAGATTATTAACAGATGCATGGAATGTTTGAATGATGGAATGATCAGCATCCAATACATACTTGCATTTAGCATTACATGCTCATAATTATCTCTACCCTTCTCCCCTGGTCAGCATTGACAGCCAGCGAGAGTGACGGCTCTCGTCTCATCGAGCAGTACGCTCCCTGTCCGTACTGCAGCTCTGTACCCAGAATGTCCGACCCCCTGCCTCTGTCCGGCTCCAATCACAGCACTGTCCACTACTTCAACATGGAGGACTGTGTCCTGGCAGCTGTGGACAAGGAGCACATCACCTGCCCCAACCATCCCAAACAGCCTGTGCCGCTACAGGAGCTGGTGCCTGAGCTCTTCATGACTGACTTCCCTTCACGGTAAGATGTCAGCATGAAGTTTTGAACCATCTTGACTTTTATATTTAATCATTTAGCAGACACTTTTATCCAAAGTGACTTACAAATAAGAACAATCGTAACAATCAAATCAACAATAGGACAACAATATGCAAGTGCTGTGACTAGTCCCAGTTAGCAGGGACGTGCACAGGGGGGTTGCTCAGGTTGCCCGGGCAACTGCCCATATGCCCTTCTCACTCAAGTTGCCCTTCCGAGAAAAAAATTAAATCGTACAATGGATGCAGAATTTCACGTAGGCCTAGATTTAAAAAAAAAATCGCAAAGCCTCATTCACTTCCATTCGGGCACCGAAAGTGAAAGTCAGTATGAAGGGCAAACGCTGCACGCGACCGGCATAGGGCCACGCAAATTACTTAAGGCCACGCCTCCATCTCGTGTCATAGTCATAGCGCGCCGTCAAATGTGTAGCTACAACATCCACGACAAAATGAAGCGAAACTTCACGAAAAGAGGAAGAAGAAAAAAACCATGAGAGTGAATTGCGGGAACAACAATCAGGTAAACTTGTGTTCTCTCCTCTCTAAGTTTGATGTCAGCAAAGTTTGATGTTTTTCGGTCTTGCTAACCTAGCTGGGCAGGCAGTGCATCTCTTGCATCACTTTGTGGCTGACAAAAGTGAGAGTAAAATACAATTATTTATTACGTTTGTTTTTGATAAACGACAAAGTGCAACGGTGTTTGTTTACTGCAGCTCGGAAAACATAACCGCGTCGCGTGTGTTATCGTGCGTTAATATGCGCGTGCACGAAATGAAACTCGCATTTTTCAAGCAGAAATATGTGGAGACCAGACATACTGTACAATACATGCACGTGAATGATGGCACTCCCAATCAAAGTACACATTATACGTTTAAAACAAGACACTGATTATCTAGTCTCTAAACAACTGCACTAATTATGCAAGATAGAAAGCAATGTATTTATTTATATGTATGTATTTATTAGCAATTAAACATTATTTATGTTTACGTTAATATTCACTTACTTAATAATATTCACTTGTTTATAACATTCTATAGAAATACTCTATTCAATAAATATTGTGTGTTTGAACCTCATTCTGTTCTATATTGTTGTACTTATTCTTTGACTGTTTTGTTTAAAGGAGGGAGGATTGTATGGGAGCACTGAAGTGTCAGGTGCGACTGTGGCAATGGCAAATGGTTTACATAGCTCACGACATCACGGGTCAGGTAGAGGCCCCTTAGCAGAATTAGGCTTAGGGCCCGAGGGGGAGGTCAGGATCGGCACTGGGTGTAGCAGTCGATTCTGTTCCTTACCGGAATTCCTGTTCCCTTTACGCAATCATACTACAAATCATGCGTAGTTGCCCAGATGAGCAAAAAGGACAATTGAATGTACGGGAAGCCAAAAGGTTAAAAAGGATTGTATTTTTTCCGAAATCTAAGCGTTTTTTATTTTTTTTTATTAGAAGCGAGTTTTTCCCCATCTGTCAATTCAATCCAGATTATTTATTTAAAAAATAATAATAATAATAATAATTAAAAAACAATAAACAATAATATGAGGAACTCTTTTTCTCATGTGTATTTTGGTGACATTTAACATATTGTTAATACATTTTGTATACTGTTTACAAAGTTGTATATCATAAACCTGTCATCTTTGACGTTTGCAATCTTAATAAATAATAATAAGACCATAATATGAGGCATTGCGTCGTTTGGACATAAACACGATCAGATAAGGCAATTTGTATGGGCAAAATTCAACAGAATATATTCCATCATATAGCCCGTGAGTTTTGGGGGTAGTGCCCTTTTTTCAGGTCAGAGCAACTGCCCCACAAAATTCCTGTGCACGTCCCTGCCAGTTAGTCTAGCACAGTACACGTAGCAAGGTTTTTATATATATATATATATATATATATATATATATATATATATATATATAAACGGGTCAAGTATTGACGAAGTAACATGAAAATTGCAAATATAATATATAACTCAGCAGCTCGGGTTGAGTTAGGCAGGTCATTCCCCCAGCAGGGAACAGTCCAGCTTAAGGTCCATAAAAGGTATTTTGTGCCTCTTTGGGATGGCACCACAAGGTGCCGTTCACTTGCAGAACGCAAGCTTCTGGAGGGCACATAGGTCTGAAGTAGTGAGTTTAGGTATGGGGTGCAAAGCCAATGGTTGTTCTGTAGGGGAACACAATGCCTTGAATTTGATGCGAGCAGTTATTGGCAACCAGTACAAATTGATGAAGAGAGTTGTGACGTGGGCTCTTTTCGGCTTGGTAAAGACCACTCTCGCTGCAGAATTCTGGATCAGTTGCAGAGGTTTGACAGTACATGCTGGAAGACCTGCCAAGAGAGCATTACAATAGTCCAGTCTGGATAGAACAAGAGCTTGGACAAGGAGTTGCACCAATAGGAAGGCCCTGATCCTCCTGATGTTGTATAAGGCAAATCTGCAGGACCGGGCCGTTCTAGCAATGTGGTCTGTGAAGTTTAACTGATCATCAATCACAACTCCGAGGTTATTTTTTATATTATCATACCTATTTCTGGATAAAAATGGCTAATAAATGCTGATGTAAGAGCTGTTGTTTTCCCACTAAAAAACATGTATATCAAAGTCCCTTTAAAAGGCTAGTCATTTCACTCAACCATCTTTGAAACGCCTCTCGGGCAGCTATTTCAGTCAAGTGCAGCTCCCATCTCTTTGAATGGGGAAATATAAAATTTTCCAAAGCTGTTCACCAAGCTTGCGATTAAATTTCATATTTGAAATCACTAATGAAATCTGACCACAAATGTCTTATAAATTTTAATTATGTCTAAGTAGCACAAAAAAAGTTAATATCGTTTCTAAAATAATTGGTTATAGTTACGTGTATTTTATATATATATATATAGTTAAACGTGTTATTAACGGCGTTAACGCAAACCCATTTTAACAGCATTAATTTTTTATCGCGCAATTAACAGACTTTTTGGCCTAGCAAACTTTGTAATTTTTTCACATGCTTTTGCAACAGGACGCGGCATGTGTGGCGCTGCGCTATGAAACCCATTCATTTCAATGGCTTGCGCTGCGCAAGGACGTTTTGTTGCTTCGTCGACCAAAGCGCAAGCGGATCTAGCTAGACCGGAAACAAAACAACAGGCACGCCGCACACACTTGTTTGGGCTTGCAGCACGTCCAGTCTGAAATACCACTTGATGATGGCCAAGCACACACACACACAGCTGATGTGAATTCTCCGCCCCCTCGTCAATATCAGGACCTGTCAGTATTTCTTTCACCCTTTTATTGATGGACAGTGTTACATTGTGTGAGAAATTATTTGCTCCAAGTGAGAATGAAATTGAACACAGTATGCCAATGTTGTTTTCAATAAAAAACATTTGCACAAAGCAAGCCGATCCACTTTTCCATGTTGATAAGAGCATTAAAATGAGAAAAAAATAATGGGACAAAAAGAAATCAAGAGACATTTAGAATAGATAAATGCAGTTAATCGCGATTTAATATTTTAATCGTTTGACAGCACTAATATATATATATATATATGGTAACACTTTAGTATGGGGAACACGTATTCACTATTAACTACGACTTTTGCTTCAATAAACTCCTAATTTACTGTGTAATAGTTAGGTAGTTTTTGTAGCATTTTAGGTCACGTATTGGGTAGGATTAAGGGTCATGCAGAATAAGGCATTAATATGTGCTTTATAAGTACTAATAAACAGCCAATATACTAGTAATATGCATGCTTATTAGCAACTAGTTAATAGTGAGAATTGGACCTTAATATAAAGTTACCAAATATATATATATATAGACTCGTGTATGTGTGTGTGTATGTTTATGTGTGTGTGTGTGTGTATATATATATATATATGTGTATATTTTGTTCTCTCCTGAGCATTTGCTAGCGTGTGGCATTTAGGTTTTGTATTCAATGTCAACTTTGCACACCTGGTCCTAATAACCAGAGCTAAGATGCATTTAATCGAGCTGAATCAAAGTGGGTTAGGGTTGAGTTATAGCACAAATATAAACAAGGCTTTCGGTGGGCTGCTGTGCTCTTGTCTTGGCCTGAGATGTGTGTTTTCTGTGCGGTTGTGGTACTGTACATAAATTGGATTATTAATTCTGAAGTTAAAATGGAAGCAGAATCTGAGGGTTTGAACTGCAGCTCTTGTCTTTGAGCCACGTCAAACAAATCTCTTTGAAGGGGTCCCTGTGCGGCAAAAGGCTGAATAAAAGTCTCAGTGGGACGCCATACTTTATATTAGGACTTGAAAATCACATAAATATACACTGATAAATCTCAAGGTTACTACAATTGTGCATTTGGCAGAAGCTTGCATCCGAAGTGACTTATAATGCATTCATGGTTTAGTTTTGTATGTGTATTGGGAAATAGAACTGCAAGCTACTAGTTCAATTCAGACTCTAGTTGTCAAAACACAAAAAGTCAAAACTCATTTTAATGTTGAAATGTTGAGTGAGACCTGATTTTATACATCAGGATTTAAGTAAAAAGGAAGTTGAATTTGTGATGTCATGATTTTTACAGACTGGGCAAGTTTTTATATTTTGATTTACCAAAACAACAATTTTTTATTAATTTGGAATAACATACACGGATGGTTTGTTCACATTAAAATTATAAAGATGCATTAAGAAAGGGTCGATTTGTATCAGTAAAACTCAATAAAAAATATGTAGTAATATTTTGCCACATTGGCTCTGTTCTAAACTCCAGTGAGCTGTGCCAAGTAGACAGCATTTTTAGACTGAATTTATGCTGAATTATTAGAAAACTCATTTTGGCCAACATTTAAGGTGACTTCCTATTTATTCTTTGTGAATCATGCAATTGATTGCGACAAACACAAAATATGATAGATGGCGTCCACAGAAATGTCATAAATATAAGTTTTGGTTTTTTTCACAATAGAAAGTTGAAATGACTCAAAGTGCCTAATTAAACAATATTTATATGTGCTATGTATTTTATCATTAGAGTATTACATCAGTCAATTATGAGGTTTCATTTTAGTTAGGATGCTGCATATGTAGGCACTTTGAGGCAGCTCGCTAGCGTTTGAAACAGAGCTGTGACACCGGATTTACTGGAATATGTTCTTAGTTTGGAATTAAGGTCGAGTTAAATTGCTTTACTCACAAATGGTGACCTTTAAACTTTCTCTTTGAAGAGACTTTATAACGGGCCTATTGTGAATATCAGCCCTAATGAGCATTAACTCGTTTTGACATGATCAGCATTTTTTGCTTACTTGCAGATAAACCTTATTTATTCAGACCAACAACTACATCAGCAAGTTTTCATCTTATATTTAAACTGTAAGTGTGGTGTACGTGCATTTATACATGGGCAGTGTGACCAAATCTTATCAGTCATGCTGAATGTCAGACTATAGTTATTTTTCCTGGAAATTCAGAATGAGATTTAATAATCATGCAAGAAGGTCTATTTTTGGATAATAGAGCAAATGAAATGCTAAATAAATTAGAGAACTTGATGGACGCAAGACACAAGATAAGATTATTCGTAAATTTCTGATAAGTCTGGCATCAGTGTTATTTTTTTATAGTTTTACTTTTAGTTAACATTAACAATAGCAACACTGTCTGGCATCTGAATAAAAACAGTTTCACATTATGAAACACTCGAGTCAAAAACAAAAGATTTGCATGAACTTCATTACAACAGCAGTGTGGCCTGGAGACGTCTTTAATTATAAAGAAGGGATGAATGATTTTACCAGTTATTTGATATGATTATGCCAACAGTATAATACTCTTGGCTTGATGTCTTATAAATGATTGTTTCCTGTTAATTCTTTGCCGCAAGTTTGTATCACACACTCATAAGGAAGTTCTGTGGAAGGAGAGCATTAAAAGCATCTGTACGTACGATCAGCCAGCGGGGCAGTTCAAAGAACATGTCAAATGAAATGAGGTTCTCATATGGAGCTTTAATGGAAATGATTAGGAAATGAAAGCTAACTAAATGGACTCATTTTGTATTGACAGACAGTGGGTTTGATTCAACAGCAACCACAAGAATGGAGCTGGAAAGAGAGAATAAATCAGATGGTTAATGATAGAGATCTTTCAAAATATCAAAAGTCATGCAGGGATGTTAATAGCATGTTTGGTTTGGGATCGGTACCGTTTTTTATGTTTTAAAAATCTCTTATTCTCACCAAGACTGCATTTGTTTTGATTAAAAGTATTGTAAAAACAGTAATATTTTGAAATATTATTGCAAATTAACATTAACAACTCTTTTGTATTGTAATATATTTTAAAATGTAATTTATTCTGTGATGGCAAAGCTGAATGTTCAGCATCATACTCCAGTCTTCAGTCATATGATCCTTCAGAAATCATTTTAATATGCTGACCTGCTGCACAAGAAACATTTATTATTATCAATGTTGAAATCAGCTACTTAATATCAGTTTTTCATTTTTTTTTTTATACTATTCTTCGATGAAGTTCAAATAAACAGCAGTTATTTGAAATAGAAATCTTTTGTAACATTATATACGTACGTCTTTACTGTCACTTTTAATCAATTTAGTCATCTTGCTGAATTCAATAAAAAATGTTTAATAATTCAATCTCAAATGTAATGTGCTCACGTTGTGCAAACATCTATATGTGTGTGTTTCAGGTTGTTCTTGTTGAAGAGTGATCTGCAGTGGAGTGAAGAGGAAGCAGATATCCTGGGTCAGGGTGGCAGCGGCACCATCATCTACAGAGCTAAATACAGAGGCCATCCGGTGGCTATTAAACGCTTCCACTTCAAGAGATGCAGGCAGCAGTCGCTCAACAGTAGCAAAGGTACTTTACTCTCCTGTACTGACCCCCGCAGTTCCTCTGAAAGCAGCCATTATTATCTTTAGGCCATGATCCGTTAGTTCCGCTCACTGCAATGTTTGGATTTGCATTCGATCTGCTCGATGAACGATTTTAAAGTCAGAGGTGATCAGTTGGGGAAAGTAAGCCATGTGTTCCAGCAGGCGTACGAAAGGTCAGAGGTCAAAGTGCTGTCGTTCTACTCGAGGCTCACAGTGGGACGCACAGCGTCTGTGACTGATGGAATTTCCTGTTAACAGAGGAACGCTAATCTTCATTGGATTTCTCCCGTTGTGTTTCTTTCTCCAATCCAAAACCTAGTGAGCTGCAGAATTTAATGAGATTTATGCTTGAAACAAGTTATTATCTTGGACAAATTTGCAAGTATTTATTTATTTTGTGCTTGTTTTCGCAAATTATAGTTTGAACAAGACAAAAATACTAATTAATGCAATTATTTGTGTAGCTACTACTAAAGCAACCGATAGACATGGCGCTAGCTATTTTTGTTTGTTAATAGTTTTTCATTTAAAGGACTTATGCTCACCAAGGCTATAATAAAACAGTAAAATATAAAAACAGTAATAAACGCGTGCACAGATTGCCACTTCAGACACACAGACACAAAACACACAAAATTGTCAAAATTCCCGATTTGTAGGGTATCCTCCTAAGCAGTCTTAAATGAGTTAAAAAGTGTTAAATGAACGTAAAGAGTTGTGAGAAAATAGGATGTGTGTCAGATCTTCGTCATGTGCTTCAGATCTTAAAGTCACAGCAGCCTAATAAACCGTTGCTGTCTGTCATTAATGTTAATCAAACAAGAAGACAAAGAGAACCAGTCACTGCTCTTGACTGAATAACTTTTGTAGCTTTAATAAAGATTAATCTATATTCATTTTATAATTTATGCAGTGAAGACTTTGCTGAGTTTAACTGCACAGATACAGAAATTATTCAAGAAATTACTCAATTTTTGTATATTTAACCATTAGACCTACCTGCAAATCTTAAAGCACTGTTTACAAGGTTACATGGGTCAAAAACAATGAAAACTAACTTTTCTGTGCATTTTAGCAGGGCAGGTAAAAATGTGAACCGGCTTGCCTGAGCAAGTAGAAAAAAAACTTAGACTGTAGAAGGCTGTATGCATGCATTGTGAGCGTTTTCAGATGAAAACTTGAAGATGAATGCTCTGCTCTCGTTTGTCCCTCTTCTCGGGGGAACCGGGACAAACACCTGACAACCTCGCCTCAGCGCCTGGAGGGTGAGCCTCCTCAGTCTGCCTGCCCCGTGTATGAAGAGCTTTGGAGGTTATGGAACTTGAGAAAGAGGGAGTCGCTCGCTGCAAATTAGACAAGCGATTTCTATCTGGACATAACTGCCCGAGTCCCATGAGCCTTCCATGGGACTCGGGCAGAGGGACCATACAAAGATTGACAGAGCATGAAAGAAGCTGTATTAAGCCTGCATCCATCATTTTCAGCATTTTTACATTTACATTTATTCATTTAGCTGACGCTTTTATCCAAAGAGTCACCTATATATGTCAGAGGTTGCACGCCTCTGGAGCAACTAGGGGTTAAGTGTCTTGCTCAGGGACACATTGGTGTCTCACAGTGGATTCGAACCCGGGTCTCTCACACCAAAGGCATGTGTCTTATCCACTGCGCCATCACCACCCCATGCTAATCAGCATGCTAATTATGAGAATGTCGAGGGGATGTTTGAGCATGGATACGTGTCAATGCCTCACTTTGAAGAGACTCCCGCGAGGGGGAAACATCGACACTGAATGCTCCGACCCTGCCATCTAAGCCCTAAGAGTTACATCTCGCTTAAATGGCAGGGCATACATGGCAGCAGGTCAGGCTGGGGCTGCTTTGCACTCTATGGCAGTGCTGCAAGCATACCAAGCCGATCTGCTGACTCTGAGGGACCTGGACAAGGGTTTTTATGAGGGTCATTATGTAGAGTATTCCGCTCCCCCAGAGCTACGTCAATGCTCTACAGGTCCTGGAGAATCCCTTTTTTGGGCTGAGTTACTCCCCTCACTTAGAGGGTCGATATGCTGAGTCTCTGCTTTCTAGGACTTCAGTCTCTGGAATCCAGTGTGAAGTGGTTATTGGCTTGTGAAGAGGTCAAAAGACTTTGTGAAAAGAAATGTTTTAAGGTGCATTTTGAACATGGGCAGGGATGGGGCAGAGCGGACGTGGAGTGGTTGACTGTTCCAGAGTTTTGGAGCATTTGCAGAGAAAGCCCTGTCCCCAAAAGTCCGCAACCTGGTGTCCAGCAGGTCCTTGTCAGAGGACCGCAGGGAACGTGACTGAGCGTATGGACGGAGGAGGTCTGTGAGGTATTTTGGTGAGAGTCCATGGAGAGATTTGTAAGTGAGCTGGAGGATCTTGTTAGCCTGGGAAAACCCAGACAACTTCCGGCAAATTTAGATTTGCTCTGAAAGTTAGTCTGGCAAAGAGCTCATTCAAACTCATTTCCAATCCGCCGAAATCAAGGCACCAATCAGAAACGTTGGGGCGGGCTTTACACGATGACGACAGCGCTGGGATTTTGAAGCAGATTTTGTAGCCTACATTACAAAGATGGATGCCGCCGTCGAACATCACTCATTCGAATCAGCTATCGCGTCTGTTTTAAGCGATTTGAACGTTTCCCTTTTGTTAAAAACCGAGCAAAGAACAACACTCGGAGATGTTTCTGCCGCTCTGCATACGTCATCTCCTTCATCCTCTGATTGGTTTTAGGTCTATCCGCGACGTCCGTTGGTGACGCCCCTCTGGAAATGATTTGTCTATGACGCTTTGCCAGACCATAACTCAGTTACAACTGAGAATGGTCTGGTTTTAACCAGGCTAGGATCTTGTAGGTGATGCATGGCTTGACTGGCAACCAGTGGAGCTGTTGGATGATGGGAGTGATATGCTGCCGGGGATTTGTGTGGGTTAGAACCCTGGCCGAAGAGTTCTGGACATACTGGAGTCTGCTAAGGGCTTTGGTGGGCAGTCCAGACAGGACACCATTGCAGTAATCCAGACGGGAGGTGATAAAGGCATGGATGAGTGTCTCAGTTACTGAATCTGTGAGTGAAGGCCGGAGTCGAGAAATGTTTCTGAGGTGGTAGAAGGCAGGCATGGTGATGTTGTTGATGTGGGACTGGAAAGATAGAGTGGCGTCCAGGATGACGCCCAGGTTGCGCACCTCAGGAGATGGGAAAATGGAGCAGCCATCTACAACCAGGGCCAGGTTTCCAACTTTCCTGAGCAGTGGTGCAGGGGCCACCACCATGAGTTCTGACTTATTAGCTCTGGGGTGAACCAGGGAGCAGGACGAGATAAAGAGACGTAACGCGTGATGAGAGGAGCTACAAAGTCCAGGCTGAGAGAGAGGGCACGGTTGTAGTGTTCCACCATGCCATCGACTGTTTGGTGGGGGTGGTTGGTGGCGAGATGGGTCGCTAGGGAGTCAGATAGCGTGGAAGTACACACCTGTTTGATGTTCCTGAACGTGATGGGGCGTTTAGTGCACTGCTTTGGGAGTGGTACAGGGACCAAGAATAGGATAGCATAGTGGTCAGAAACAGCCAGGTCAGTGCACTGCAGGTGGAGGGGTGTTATGCCAGCACAGCACACCAGGTCCAGGGTATGTCCTTTGACATGTGTGGGGCCATGTACGTGTTGTGTAAAATTGAAGCAGACCAGCAGTGATAGAAAATCAGTAGCAAGAGAACAGCTACTGGAATCCACATGGATGTTAAAATCACCCAGCAGGATCGTAGACGGGGATTTTGGGCAGACAGTAGCAATTAGTTCAGTGAGCTCCGATATGAAGCAGGCACAGGCTTTGGGGAGGCGGTAGATTAGGACAACCTGTATGTCAAATCTAGGGACAATCCTAGAGGTTGACCCTTTTTGTCCCCCTGAAGTGACAGGCCAGGGTCTCTTTTGATCCTGGCCATATTTCCTCAAAGGAATCTTTCAATAAGTAAATGATTCCAAGCCTTAGAGCTATGCCTACCGCTGTCACTTGGCCCTGTGAGGATTTTCTTCGTTTAGGGTATGTAGCTTGGGCTGTGGCCCTAGGGAATAGTGTCACTGACAGCAAGGTGGTGACAACCTTTGGGGAAACTGACTCCGAGGGTAAGGTAAGGAGAGTCAGACTATTTAGTGAATAGTCACAGCCGATACGGCATGCATTCCCCTCAGCATGGCAGAGTGGGTATTTGTCCCCCATAGCGTCTTGTTCAGATGCAGTGTGAGTTCCCATTCAAAAGGGAACGTCTCGGGTTACAAATCTAACCTAGGTTCCCTGAAAAGTGGAACGAGACATTGCGTCTCATTGCCATACCTCTGGGATGCCTGCCACACACACGATGACGTGTTCCTCATGTGCCCTTTTATACTCGCGGTTGCACTGGTAGTGACGTCATTGGCTGATACAATTGTCTTGTTTAGACATGTGCTTCAGACACCGGTTACACTGAGGCATTCCCCATAGTGTCTTGTTCAGACGTAGTGTCTCGTTCTCCTTCTCAGGGAACCTAGGTTACATTTGTAACCCAAGAAGTTTTCTATAATTAAAATAATTAATTAAAATTAGTTTGATGATAATTATTATTGTTGTTGTTTTTACATTATTGTACAGTATAGTCATATTAAATGGAGAAAAAAAGTTTTTTTTTACAAGTTAGTGGATCACATGCCTGAACAAAGCTAAATAAACATCTTTAAAATATAATGATCTACTGGGGGAGGTTTGGAGTTCTGTAATAAGTTATCAAACTTTATAAACTGTTGTTTTACAGCAGCAAGATTCAATGCTGACAGCACATCTCAATATAATGATTTTCCTCTGAGCTGTGTCACGCTCCACTAGTTTCTGCGTTTCTCTGACCTTGAAGGCCTCTCGCCTTTTCTGTCTGCTCCTCCGTCCGGTTCCTCTAATCCTGTGAAATGTTTCCGAACTATTTATGATGTGCAGTTTGTCATAACGTACACCGCAAGCGAGAGAGAGAGCTCCTGCAGGAAACTGAAGAAAAAAAACTACGTTTGCAGGTTTCTCTCCATCAGCAGTCGTTTTATGTAGACTATTTCTTTGTCAGCATTCACTGCTGTTTGAATTGGTCTCCCAGCGGTTCCCAGTTTTACGTCTCTGTTGATTTATTCCCTCCTACTCATTCAAGACATTTACTTTTATGAAAAAGTTTATCTTCTTCATGAATTCCAGACGTTTCTTGTTCATAGTTTCCCATCTTTTTGTCAAGTGCATTCATGTACTGAAGTTTTATGGTCTGTAAAGTGGTGCCCTATGGTAACCAATGACAACAATGGATGGCATCTGCCCTTTGGATGAGGCCTCTGAGGAAGCTTGCAGAATCCTCATCTGCTTTTGTGCAAAAAAAAAGAAGAAAAAAAAAGAATCAATATACAAGCCGGCAATAGAATAGTGTTAAAGTGTTAGTAGATAAAGATACAGACAGAGAATGATCATATTTCAATATAGATTGGTTCATAGATATTACAAAGAAAAGCTCTCAATAACAATATTAACAAATATAATTTAAACATGTTAAAGGTGCATTTGTCATAAACACATGTAATAATTTTGAAGGTCAGAGGAGTATGCCCAGACTAGTTCGAGCTGATACAACCGAGAGCTGAAGAAGAGCATCTCTGAATGCACAACACGTCGAGCCTGGAAGAAAATAGGCTACAGCAGCAGAAGTCACACCAGGTGCCACTCCTGTCAGCTAAGAACAGGGAACTGAAGCTACAATTAGCATGGGCTCACCAAAATTGGACAATAGAAGGTTGGAAAAACAAATAAATCACCTTGTGGCTTTTCCAAACAGATTTCGGAGTCAGAGATATCTGCTTTATAATGAGAGATTTTAACATTACATTTCTCAAAAAAGTATATTGGGAAGGAGCATTACATGTACTGTAAGAGGAAGTCACATGTCCTCTCACATCACTGTTTTCTTTGTAGATTTGATTTCAGTTCACTTTTCTCCTTGTTTTGGAGAAGACGAAAAAGTGAAACATCATAAAACACTGTGGCCTACTTTGAAAGAAACACATGGTGAAATAACCCACACACATTGATGTTAGTATAGATCTTGATTTATGCAAGTAGGAAATGCTGTCAGGAAAAACTGGCCTGAAGTAGCAGACTTCAGTTCTCCATGAGTCAGTTGTCGAATTTGAGCGGAAATAACCAAAGACACACGGCAGCCCGGTCGTCCGTCAGCCAACCGATCATAAATCATGTCTGAATGGCGCAAACAATCTTTTTTTTTGCGCCCTGAAACTCACGGTGACTAACCAGAAGCATGTTAAACTCCTGTCAGCAGCATTGAGACTTCTGCGTATTATTTCAAGCTACCGTTGCAGCATAAAACAAACTTTTTACGGTGATGTGTGGCTCAGCAGGAGAGAAACTGCAGCGGTGCTCATTAAGACTTTACAGTGACAGGCGCTGACCCCAGACCAGCTCAGATTAAGTACATGTGAGTAACCAGAGCCATTAAAAACCCTGCCGCTATAAATCAGAACATTTAGTTTCAGGTCAGGGAACAGTTAAGGGTTTCCTCTTTGAGGTCTCAGACTGGATTTGATTTTTTTATTATAGTGCTTAATGGGAAAGGTCAGTATGCGTTATGTAAAACCTGATCCTTGACCGCTGCTCTTTTAACCTCACAGTATGTACTGGCAGCACATCCAGGACAAATAATCAATATACAAGAAAAACCCTATTGGCCTATTTATTTTATTATTTTATTGTAAAACAGTACAGTAGCGCGTATTAAAGAAAAAATAGTACATGCCATAATTGTCAATACTCTAGAAATCCTTTTGGCAACAATAATTTTGGATGTATTGATTTTTTAATTTATTAATTTAGCAAATGTGTATGTATATATATATATATATATATATACAATTTAATGAAATACAAATGTTCCTTTTAAAAAATATATATATAAAACATGTATTTTAACATGTATTCTTTTAGCAAATAAAAAATTAAATCTATACACTACCGTTCAAAAGTTTGGGGTCAGTGAGAATTTTATTTTTATTTTTTGGAGGAAAGAAATCAATACTTAATTTGATCGAAAGTGACAGTAAAGACATTTATAATGTTACAAAAGATTCTATTTCAAACAAATGCTGTTCTTTTGAACTTCCTATTCATCAAAGAATCCTAAAAAAAAAAAAAACTGTACAACTGACAGACCAACAACTGTTTCAACATTGATAATAATAATAAATGTTTCTTGAGCATCAAATCCTCATATTATACTGATTTGTGAAGGATCATTTGACACTGAAGACACTGACACTGGTGATGCTGAAAATTCAGCTTTGATCACAGGAATAAATTACACTTTACTATATATTCACACAGAAAACAGCTGATTTACACTGGAATAATATTTAATACTATAACTGATTTTTGTTGTATTTTTAATCAAATAAGCGCAGCCATGGTTAGCAGAAGAGAATTCTTTTAAAAGTATTTAAAATCGTACCGACCCCAAACTTTTGAACGGTAGTGTATATAAAATGTATATACAGTTATATATTTTATGAAATATATATATATATATACAGAGATCTTTGTAAAATTCCAGATACACATGCTTATGTGTTTTCACTCATCATCGATAATTATTCCATAACCTGAGGTAAAAGTCTGAACTGAACTCTTCAGGCCTGAATGACCATCTTGAATGTATCTCTTCACAGACACCATGGTTAAGCACCTGCAGTCCATGGACGCTGCCAGGAGCTTCTCAGAGTTTCGTCAGGAGGCCAGCATGCTCCACTCTCTGCAGCACCCGTGTATCGTGGCTCTGGTGGGCATCAGCATTCACCCGCTATGCTTCGCCCTGCAGCTGGCACCGCTGGGCAGCCTCAACACCATCCTGGAAGAGAAAGCGAAAGGTGACACATTGGCACAGGAACTGGCCTGTATTTTTACATTTATATCAAATGTATAAAGATCAGGCAATATTATAATTCATTATATATTGTTATAATATATTAGATATTTAAATAATAAATAAATGACTATGATATAAATATAAACACACACACTTAACATGGTAACACTTTACATTACATTAAACTGTCATGTGGTTGGTTTTGACATTGGCTGTCATGAGGCCATAAATAACATTTTAATGACAAATTCAATTTGTACCACTGTAGTTGAGGTCAAGAAAAATATTCATGACACAGTTATAATGGCCTCATGACAGCCAATGTCAAAACCAACCACATGACAGTTTAATGTAATGTTAACCCATAAAGCTAAGTGGTTTCTTAAGTTTGATAATTAATCTGCTATGTCATGTTTATGACATATTTATTACAATTTATGTTGTCTTGGTAACGTCAAGTCGTCAAGTAAAGTGTTAACGTTTTATGCTTCAGTGTTTTAATGGTATCAGACATGTGAGCAAACCTTAAAAGAAAAAATTACGGTACTCCAGTCTTCTGTGCCACATTAAGTGTTTCAATAAATTAAAAATAAAAATTCTCTAAAAGTTTACAAAAAATTAAAAATTCTATCATCGTTTACTCACACTTACTTTAGTGTTGGGTATTGTTTGAATTTTAACTATTCCAATTCCTGATTTTGCACTTGAATGGTTTAAATTACATAAAAATGCGCACACAGAAACCGATAAGCATAATCGAAATCCGTGTTTCTTATCGAATCACCGGTTCGAAAATGAAATCGGTTCTCGATATCTAACCCTAACCCTCATGTCATAAAAGCATCATAAAGTAATCCATACAAGGTCATATCATGGGTTCGTCTGAGAAACAAACTGAAATTTACATCTGTCCTTTCTGCTTGACTGTCCTGAGGTTCTCTCTACATGCCGCTGGGCCACATGCTCACCTTCAAAGTGGCCTATCAAATCGTGACAGGCCTGGCATATCTTCACAAGAAGAACATTATCTTCTGTGACCTCAAGTCTGACAACATTCTGGTGTGGTCTCTGGACGCGGAGGACTCTGTAAACATCAAGCTGTCCGACTACGGCATCTCCCGGCAGTCCTTTCACGAGGGAGCTTTAGGGGTCGAGGGCACGCCCGGGTACCAGGCTCCAGAGATTCGGCCTGGCATCGTCTATGATGAGAAGGTACCAAAGGGCTCTTACTGATCTGATGAGTTTCATTGGCTGTAACACAGCCACCGAACTAGCTTTTAGTGCATCAACAAAGCTCAAAGTCTGTTTACTGCCTGAAGTCTAATGGAATTCAGATTCAGGGGTCCAGTCTTCAATATCTGGTCTTTAATATCCGGTCTTTAAACTCCATGAGTCAACTGTCATGACCATATAATGCTGGTTAACCATTAGCTTTCACACAATGTGTGCAATGATGCCAGAAAGGGATGTTAATATGACTACCGGTATTTGCAAAGAACTGCTTGTGCTTAGGTGGAGAAACTTCATCACAATTTTTATAAGCTTCACATACTGTATCTTTTTTTAAGCTCCTCAGTGCACTTTACATTTTAAGTGTTTTATATTTACATGTTTCCATTTGACAGTCCCGCTCTGACTGTTTTCTGATTATTGAGCCCCAAAATACTTTTTAACTGGCTTTTCTCAGAAATTGTTATACTACTGGATCCAGTCTTACTTTAGTATTATTTATATACAGCACTATATTATTATTTATTAATATTTTGAATTAGGATTTATATTTTGTTGTTTTGTTTGAACGTGTCATTTTTATAGTTTTTCATATGTTTGTAAAAATATTTCTATTTAGCTTGAATTTTTTTTTTTCGGTTACGTTTTTTGTAATCATGTAAATAATTGTGCATTAGTGTCAGATGATCATGATCGTGATTTTTGGCATGTTTTTACAAACTGAGGAACAAGTTGAAGTGATCTTCAGTGGTAATCGACAGCACGCCACATTATCTGTCAGTAGAGCTTAACTTGTTTGAAACCAAGAACATTCCTTTCATTTGTTTGTTTGTTTGTTTGTTTACTTTATGAAACCACATTCAATAGTGAATCCGAGAGTGCTCTGTCTTCAGGCTGTTTAGAGAAGTTTTCTTTGAGATTGCATATGCCTCCCCTGACTGTCGACATCTAGGGATTTTCCCTCAAAGACGGATTTGAGATCCAGTGAGTCTTTTTGGTCAATTCACGATGGCTGATTTGTTTTCCAGCTTGGTTCGCTGAGTATGCATGGATCATGTCCAACAGAACAGAATGAAATCTATTACCATGTTTCCAATGGAATTTTTATGACCGTGTTTCCTAAACTTTCATGCAACATCACGAGAGAATGACAGGTATTCATAGATGTTTTAGTTATAGGAGCACAGTGGTGTCCTGTATACTGGTCAAATTTGTTTTGGATTTTTTGTTCTTCACTGATTTTTAGGTCTAGATGGAATCTAGATGTTTTTACACATATAGATTTTGGAGGGAAATCTACAGAATCTGCAGAAACATGATTTTGTTTTTCCAGTAGACTGTTAAAAACACATCCCATACATCCCGAGTCCTTTAGGTTGTGTTGCAGTCTGGCAACAAAACAGCATGCGATTTTCACAAGTGCTTTCCAGTTTTGTGTGTAGTATGTATAGTACGTAGGTGGATTGTGGGCAGCTGTAGTGCTGTCTGAAGATGAAAATCCAACCATCCCACGAATACCACAAAAGTCTGAGACCGCAATGAAAATCCTATTTTCATGTATTATTTGAAAGGTGAAATTTTTTTAATCTACAAATACAATGAAGAGGAAATATTTAAGGTTTATTTCTATTTCGCAAATCAAATCTGCATTCATTTTCATTCAAATTATGCTGATAATATATTTTGAGCCAGATTTACTAAACATGGTAAATTAGCGTGAGAGCGCAGTCCCAAAAAAGCGCAGATGGGAGTTCAGCGCGTGATCTACTGATGACGCGCAAGTTAAAAGAACACAGACGCAATGTACCAAGAGCATTGCAAAATAATTTAAATACTCTAAATAATACTTAAATACATTGCAAATTTTGTGTCTGAAAAGGAAACTCCTACAAATTCATATGCAATAAGGTCAGCCGCAAAAATAACTGTCGACGCCTTTTCAGCGCTAATTTTTCACTGCGTGTCTTTAGTAAATCCTGACAGTAGTTTTTTAACTAAAGTAAACCTAAGTAAATCTGGCCATTTTTAATGAAAAAAAAACAAAGCTCTTCAAAAACTGTTGAATTAGACATGTATTTAGGCATTTCTTCTACAAAAATAACAAGGAAAGATTTATATATTTTTTTTATAAATTACTTGCAGCCAATAGAAAAGCACTAACTAGGAAAATGGCTCAAGGAAGAAATATTAAAATCCCTCAAAAATGTGTACAACATGAAAACTATGACCTTTTCATTAAATCATTATACTGATAAAATTTCATCATACTGGAGGAAATTGTTGTTAATAAAAAAATAATAATAATAAATCAGTTGCTTACGCTTATATAATAATGAAGAACTGGGAATAGTTTTTTTTATCATTTTATTTTATTTTTGAGGACCTTTTTTGGTGACCTTTACATTTTTACATTTTGTTCTGTTTCTTGTTTTTAATGCTCTTTGAAAAGAGGACAAAATTTAAATGCTAATCAGAAGCCTTTTTTGTCTCCTTTTGGACCCCATTGTGTTTCATGGAAGAAAGGTGGTCACACAGGTTCCCTTGAATATAAACCAACAGGAATCATTCAGTGGTGTTTCTTCTGTCTCACTGTGTGTTTGACAGCTTGATCTTTAGAATAAAGTCCCCTAAGAGGCATTTTAATTGATCAATGATTACTGTAATTGCTAATCAAATCATTACCATAATAGCCTTTTAACGTGAGATATCTGCACTCAAGATTGAGAGAAAATAGTCTCTGTAGATCGGCCGTTTGTGTGTATGTGTGTGTCAACTACAAACCATTTCCTGCTCTTTCACATGCCTGCTCTGTGATGTCATTTCAGGCTCCCGAAACTGAAGTGAAATGTGGAAGCATGCCTTTTTCTTTTGTGTTGGCAAAGCGCGCTCTAAAAATAAGGTCCAGGATTGACACGGCTCTTGTCAAAGCTCATGTCCATTTATAGAACTGACCTAGAAAGTCGTTTAATAAAAATGTCACTGTCTCCAGAGCATCTGTCGAATCAACCACAGGAGTACATGACGTTCATGCTGCTGTGTCAGTAATGATGACTTCATTCTTCCTTTTGTTAACTCATCCTTTTCTTTTCCATCTCTCCTCCCTTCTAGTCTCGCGTTTTACCACTGGGCACCGCATTAGTTCTGGGCAGGAATTGCACACTTACACTGCAAAAAATGATTTTCCAGTACAAATATCTAAACGTTCTTAAACCAAGATATATTTACTTGAGAAACAAAATACCTTAGGGTATTAAGTCTTGTTTACTGAAAAAATGTACTGGACAGGAGCGAGCCCAGATGTTTATTATTGTTTTCATTTATCAGATTATTTCACAGCCAGAAAGTAAAGTGAAATATACAGTTCGGCTTATGGAGTTGTAGTCACCTGCCCTGCAAAATGGGAATTGCATGGAGCGAATTGGCTGTAAATGGACCATGGGCCATCTGAGACTGTTTAACAACATTACTGTGGATTGCTTTTAAATGACTGTTGTCATCTGTGATTCAGGTGGATATGTTCTCGTACGGCATGGTTCTGTATGAGCTCTTGTCCGGCCGCAGACCATGCATGGGTCAACACCAACTACAGATTGCTAAGAAACTATCTAAAGGACTCAGACCAGCGCTGGGCACCCCAGAGGAGGTGCAGTTTCACTGTCTGCAGGCGTTGATGCAGGAGTGCTGGGACACCAAACCAGAGAAGGTACAGCGTGGTTCTGTCTTTTCTATTATGCCATCTATTATGCCCCTTTTCACAAGATGTAAAATAAGTCTCTGATGTCCCCAGAGTGTGTAGGTGAAGTTTTAGCTCAAAATACCCAACAGATAATTTTTCACAGCATGTTTAAATTGTCACTTATTGGGGCTGCGAAAAACGTGTGTATCCCTTTTAATGTGTATCCCTTTAAATGCAAATGAGCTGCTGCTGCCGGCACAGAGGGCGGAGCTTCAAGAGCTTGCGCTCAGTGTCAGGATAATCTATTAATACAAGCCTGCTGTAGCGGACCCCGTCCGAATGATGGCCAAAAATATACTGATGAGTTAATGAAGTTTATTGTACATCACACAAAAGATGAAGCGTCAGTTTTACTCAAGAAAATCACCGTAAGAGCTGAATAACAGTATAAGAAGTGCGCATTAAAGTCTTATCCATAAACTCTCTCTCCCTTTCTTTATCATCAACATACACAGCGAATTACACAAAACACTTGTTACAACTAACAGTAAACAAATATATACACACCTTTTCAGTTGCTTAATAAACTGGTCAACTTTATATCCGTAAAAAAACTCTATGAACTGTAATAAAGTGCGCGCTCTCCCTTTCATTTCTGCCGTGACCAGTAACGTTAGGCCTATCGCACCGGAGACTGTAAGCTGGATCACGAACAGTTGGTACAGATCCATCCTCGAGTAACAACGACTGCTATGTTCATTCTTACATCTTATAACAAAACACCTCAATTGCTTAGAAGACATTCTTGTCTACAGCTGCTCCGGCGTCAAAACAATGGCGGACTGTGTACAGCTCACTCTCACTCAGGGGCGGGTCTATGCTAATACGGCAGTGTCAGTCAACAGTTGTGGGCGGGGCTTGTGCAAATCTACGTCTCTTGCCCAGAATCTGAAAACGGCTTGTTCTGAGACACTGCTTATGATTTATGGGGATTTTAAAAAAAAAAGGACTGGGTGGATTTTTATCATTACAGGGTGGTTGTGTACACACACTGCCAACACACAATTATGTTCAAACACCATGTAAAAGTGAATTCTGCATAATAGGTGCCCTTTAAAGTGCCCCTATAATGCTATTTTAAAGGTTCCTTATTTTGTTTTGGAGGTCTCCCACAATAGGTTTGCATGCGTTCAAGGTCAAAAAACAATTTATTTTCTCATAATAAACATCGCAGCATCAGCTCTTTTCTCACAGTGTCTGAAATGGTTCGATAAGGGATTCATGTCTCTAAACCCCTAATTTCCAAGAGCCTACTCTGCTCTGATTGGTCAGATGGCCCAGTCTGATGTGATTGGTCTACAACTAACAGTGTGGAAACAAATAGTTGGTTTTTACTGTATGAATTCGAGTCCTCACCCTTTGGAAGTCCATGCAAAGTGGATTTGCTTTCACAGCGCAGAAAACAGCTTCTTCTCAACGTTTTGACAACACAAACCAAACTCTTCCAGGTCTCAGCTACAACTACAGTGTTTGAGGGCGGGTCAAAGTAGATGTTGTGTGCAGGCAGCCAAATAAGACCATAGGCTAGCATTATACAAATTTGTTACAAGCCCTATGTAGGTTCAAGCAGGAAGAAGCAGGAACTAATTGTAAGGTATTATCCAAAAAAGCATAATAGGTCCTCTTTAACCCTCTGGGGTCTGAGGTGTTTTTGGGGCCATTTGGATGTTCTGTGATGCCCTTACATTTGTGCTTTTTTCAGTTATTTATAAACATGTTAATGGCAAAGGTGTAAATTCACTCTATATAGCACAAACAGGGCTACCATAATCTGTGAGCAACTTGTATGTACATTGTTTGTATTTTTAAGAGAATATTGTTTATGCGTGGTTATTGAAAAAAATTAAAATGAAAGCTGCTGAAATAAGACCACAAAACAAATACTAAATATGTGTCCACAAGACTTTTGACAAATGGATGTTGACGCTTCGAGTTCTGGCTTCAAAATGATCTGAAAATCATCCTTCCTAATCATTCACATAAACCAATAGATTGTTTTAAATTTTGAAAAACATTTTTTTGTTTGCCAAGGCAATATGCAGATGGGCGGAACGGCCCAACCCCTATCATGAATATTAAGTGGTTCTCAGACAGTGACCCTACATAATAATGAGCCTTTCATTCAGGGGTGTCACACAAGAAATAATGCAAGGACAATATATATATATATATATATATATTGTCATTGCATTCTTTCTTGTATATATATAGCCTAAATATATATATATATATATATATATACACACACACACACACACATATATATATATATATATATATATATATATATATATATATATATATACAAACAATCAAAATATAAATGAAAGCCAAAAGCACATTTTTAGTCATACCTGGAAACAAATTCTAGTCAAATGCTATATGGGCCATTCTACAGAATCTTGAAAAGAAAATAGTCTTTTTCCATAAATGTCTTATAAAGTATTATTTTTTAAAGTAGACCAATACAATAAAAATAAACCAGTCGCATTTCAAAGTCGTTCGCGAAATGACCGCCAGGTGGCGCAAAGGGACATTTATCAAAACGTAAGTGGGGCTAATGTCAATTAACAGTAAGGATGAAATTCTACAAGTTATGGTAATTTGCAAATAAGCCTACAACAAACATTTATTTTTAAACAAATATTTTTAAATATGCAACATGCACGTTTAAACAACAAACAATACAATCTGAACCAGCGCTTCTGCTCCTGTATTGAGACATGCAGCGCGTTGCAGTTACGATCCGGGTTCCAGTGGCCTTAATACATTCACGGCTTTTTAAAATGTCACAAAGCGTTTTGAGATGGTTTTGAATGAAATATTGAAGTTTATAATTAGGGTATTTTGGCACACCACGCCGAGTGGCTATGCATTATTCTAAAATCTGGCTTTATTCTGGCATGTTGAATTAGAGTTTGACAAACGCGGCGGCGCGTTCATTTGAATTTATTTTTCTCATAACAGCTAAAAGAACTTACTGCGTAATTGTTGGTCATACAGATAAGATATCATCTTTTAAAACTGTAAAAGGTCTACTTTTATTCATGTAGGCTAAAGTAGGCCTACACTCACAGGCTAACGACAAAACGTTTTCTCGCTCATGACAAACAAACGTTTGGGCATTTCTCAGTGAGAAAATTCATAGCCGAGTGGTAGAACTTACGGTTCGGTCATCAAGATGACACGGGTTCAAATCCCGAACAAACATGGTCTATTGTAAATTTTATATTTATTAATGCAGAGAGATTTGTGTAGCTCTAAAACTCTGGTACACCATACAGTTTTTTGCTTATATTTATAAAATAAAATTACCATGCATTTCCATTTTACACTAAGGAACAATAGTATCCAACAGAACGACTTTGCATCTGTACCAATCGTATGAGGCCAATCGTAATTTCAAAAGCAGTTCTGTAAAAAAAGTAATTTTATATATATAGCCAATATATATATATATATATTTTATTAGGCCTATTATTATTATTTTTTTGATTCCCTACAACCTAGAGTTTTTAAAAACATGGTTTTAAGTAAAGTGTGATTTGCCAGGGGGACGGGGATTTCCTTCTGGTCTAAACATCCCTGCTTCTGCTGAATTATTTGAATCCCCACACCCCTCCCTCCACAGTAATCAATGCTATAGGCTACTTCACCAATAGACCATATCAAACATAAAATAGAGATATGCAACAGAACAAGCACGTTTAAACAACGATAAACAATAAAATCAAAACCAGCGTTTCAGTTGTCCATAGTTCAAGTGGCCTTAATGCATGCACGGCTTTTCAAAATTTCACAAAGCGTTTTGAGATTATTTTGAATGAAATATTGAAGTTTATAATTAAGTGTTTTGGCAGACCACGCCGAGTGGCCCTATGCATTTTTCTAAAATCGGGTTTTATTCGAACTTTTGCTAACGACAAAAGTTTATCTGTCGTCTCTGTCTCCGGGAACTGCGCGTCACAAAAATGAACCGAAAGCCACTTCAGCTCAGTCACTATAAGAAATCGGCTCTGTCTAATGCCTTTAAATGTCTAAATATTCAGGCTAATAAATGTTATCTGATTATGTAATCCATATGAAAACGAGAGGTACAGAGGATCTACTCAAACATGTAGCCTATGTAAGCGCTTCCCAATGAGAAAATGACAAGGGTGAAAATCTCGCTCTAATGAAATGTAGCAGGCTAAATCGCCCTGAATTAAAATGTAAAAACAGATCAAATAATGTATTTGTCGAAATGTTGCGATATTGTTTCATTTAAGTTCATAATTATTCTATAGGCCTACATGTTATTTAATTTAGCAGCATTACCACGAAGCACCGTGGTTCGATATTTATTTGAATAATAAAAAAAATAATAAAAACTTAATTCACAAATTGCATGCCTGGTTGAAAGGATCCAAAGATCCCTGTAGAATTTATTATTAAGTTGAACATTTTGTTCATGACAACAAATGAACATGCGTTTTTTCAGATTATATTTAGTTTTGCTTGGAAAAAGCTGGCCCAAACCAGTTTTATTTCATCAATTATTGAAATAATGAAATATTTAGTAATAAACTTTTATGACAGAAAATTCACTAGGCTACATGTAACTTAAATCATTTAATTCCTTCATTATCAACACTGTCTAGAATAGCGATTTAAGTGTGAATTACGACTTCTCTTTGTGTTAAATCAGCCTCAGACTCCGATAGCCTGTGGGGGGTTGGGGGACAGTTCAGTGCTGTGCGCGCAGGACAATAGGCCTAGGTGTTAATGTTCCTCTTTCATATGGAGAGCGAGGGAGACTAAATAAACTTGTTAAAAAGAGATTCAGCGCGAGAGAGGCAAAGAAAAACGCATGTTTTAATTTAATTATGTTGCTTTGGACAATTTTCGTTTTGTAGGCCTACTGTTTTAATTGTTTAATGTCATTTATTTGGCAATACAAATTTAAAATGTCGCAAGAATAATATTAGCCTAGTGTTTCTTATTTTGCATCGCAAAAGAAATAAACTCTAAACCCGATGCAACCCTGTTTTAAATAAAAAAAAACACTTTATTTAAACCTTGAAATGTTCGAACTTGGTTTCAAACTTAAGTAATTTTAGTGTTCTTTTACATTACACAATAATTTAGCAGACTAAAGACGAGCTTCTTCATTTTCATTTTCTGATGCAATCGGCTGACAATCTTCCTTCATCAGTTTGTGTCCTTTGTGCAGCGGCTGCGGTTCTACTGGAATGTAGCAAATTTATGTTGTAATGATAATTAAACAAAACTCTTGACTTTAAATAAGTAAACAGTTATAAACAGTTAGCTATTTAAGCATCAAGAAGGTAAAATATAAACGCTGTTGGCCAACATCGGTTAACAACATGTATGCCACATTGAGATTCGATCTCGGGTCGATTGAAGCTCCCTGAAGCTCGTGTTGATGCGTTGATCACTGAGCCACCGTTTGTACGCTGTTAGAGTTAAAGTCTTATGCTTTTGTAAAGCTTCATTGATGTAGCCTAAATGTTTTTATTGCAATGTTTTATGTTTTCATTATTTATTCAATTTCATTTCAGTATTTCAGCCTAATTTCAGTATTGTGGTAATGAATTATTTTAACTACGTTTCACTTGTTGAATTCATCTGCTACCAGCTTTCAATCGCTCTGAATGAGCAGCAGATTACGCATTAGAGAGAATAAACGAACACTTTTCAGAGTCTATGATTGTAGCGCCTCTTAGCGGTAAAAGGTAGCAAATACACCCCACATTTTACCGCCGCGGTGGAACGGCTGATGTGGGCGTTGTCATGGCTTTCCTCTACATTTGCGTTTGAATAGCGCGCGTTCTCCGTGGGCGTGTCAGATTAACGCGTAATGAAGTGTAATGAGCTGGGGAAAAAAATTCTGACAGCACTCTCTTTTCATACAGATTACATAAACTGAGAATATTTGTTTTTTATATAAATTACTTCATTGAAAAGAAGAGAATTCAAGCTTCATAAAGAAAAATCTCTCGTGCCTGTGTGACAAGTATTTGCAGAGTTAGAGTTAATTTTTCGGACGCGTTTCAGAATGGACTGCACTGACAGAGAGAAGGCAAAACTCGCATCATGTTTATTTTTCTTCATTTGACAAAAAGCACAACACTTTGTTTTTATTGTGAGTATACAGAAAAATAATATACACTAAACAGGATCGACTGATGTATAACACTTACATGTAAGATTAAAATCAACAGAGTATTTTGAGTCTCTTTTGCACTGATAAGAAAAAAAGTCTGCCTATCGCGCCGGCGCGATAGCCGACCCCAGGGGGTTAAAGATGCTGTCAGTGTGAACGCCCCATAATATTAAGTTGATTGCACAGAGAAAAATACTTCTAACCAGTCATTTTGGCTTGGGATAATGTCATTAATTTAGTTCGTTTGTGATAAATAAATAAATCTGTTTATGTAGATAAATAAAAAGTTGAATATTGCATTTTTACTTGGGGGAAAAAAAGTTATATTATTGAAGTTATATTATGTGTTTCAAATGGAATTTGAATTAATAATTTAATTTAAAATAATATTTTCATTTAGCAATGATTCATTAAATTTATCAAAATTGACAGTAAAGACATTTATAATGTTACAAAAGACTGCTGTTTCAAATAATTGCAGCTCTTTTGAACTTTCTATCCATCAAAAATCTAGGGAAAGAAATGCATCACAGGTTTACGTGGCAAATTAAATGTTCAAATATATTCAAGTAGAAAACAGTTATTTTAACTTATAATTATATTTCTCAATATTACTGTTTTACTGTATTTTTGATCAAATAAATGCAGCTTTGGTGAGTATAAAATACTTTTTTAGATGTTTTAAACATTAAAACATTCTACCAACCCCAAACTTTTGAGTGGTAGTGTACATTATGTCATAATGGTTATTGTCTTAGTTCTTAACATACACCTGAGGCAAAAATAGTCATGTAGGCACATTTTAACCTGCAGATGTTGTGAAATAAGGCATGTACTGTATCTAATATGTCCTGTCCTCCTGTGGCTTTAGCGTCCCTTGGCTGCTCCTCTCATGAGACAGATGCAGGATCCCAGTTTTGCTTGTCTCAGGTACCTGCTGTCCTGCCAGGAACACAGTCAGCTCTTCTTATCGCCGCTGCAGGGCCACAACGCCGTATTCTGGGATGGAGACAAAGACGACAGGTGGGTTCTTGGGAATAGAAGCATGAAAACATGCCTTTCTTACATTTTCACGTGGCATTCCTTGTCCGATTGTGCTGGTATCATTAAGGTTTGTGCATCTGTGATGTGTTTGCAATTTTAGATTTTGTGGCTCTGTTCCAAAACCTGATAAGCTGACATCATGTCTTCTGCCTACAAAGCTGTCTTCTAAGGCAGAATCCTAAATGAAATATAAGGTCCTACTGATTTGGCATGCTCTAAATAGGCAGTTTCAGTTTATTTTAAAAGATCTCAGTGTTAACACGCTGTTAAACTGCTGGCATGCCTGAAACATCTCCAGTTGACTAGCAGAGCATTCATTTTGTTTGCTTGTTATAGAAGCGATCTGGCGCTGGAATGTGTTGTTTTTTAAATCATGCTGAGCGTTCGTTGTTGCTGTTATCAGTGGCGGAAGACAACTGTGCTCTCTTTGCGCTTGTGCACTTCACACAGACGAGCGCTTCAATCTTTCGCTCAACGCCGTTGTGGAGACTATTCGTTCTGGTGAAATAACAAAATGCACACAAACGTGTCCATGCTCTTGATATACAATCACTGATTAACCTCTTTGGCTTTTAATGGGGAAAAATACTATACAAGGGTGGATTAGAACCCAGAACCTCTGACACGCTTAACAAAAGTTCTACAGACCATTAAGGTGCAGGAGCGTTCTATGTGAATCCATGCACTTATTCACTGATGTGAAGAATCTCGGGACTAACAATATTGTATTATAGTAGATGTAAGGATGAAACTATCACGTTAAACATGACTTTTATGTCGATAAATTAAACTCAATTTACTATTGAAATTGATTTCTGGACATTGTAATGTTTTTTTTTTTTTTCTGCAATTGTTATTGTTACTCCCACTCCTGTCCCACCCACTTTTTAAACAAAGTTATGCCACTGAGTATGAATTTATTTATATATTTTTAATTACATTGAACATTCTATTCTAGGTTGTTAATGATTGAGTCTTAAGTATATTTAATATAGTTAATTTACATTTCTCTAACTTCATCCCAGTGTAGTACTATTTGTTTAATGTTGTATTTATTAATATTTTGATTTAGCTTTTATTTTTATATTTATATTTTAGCTTTAGTAAATGTATTTTGGTGTTTTTTATATTTCTATTTAGCTTTATTCAGTTATTTATATTTTAGTTTTTAGTAATTTCAGTACTTAAACTTATTTTATTTCAGTTAGTTGCCTAGGCAACATTTTTAATTTTCATTTAAAGCTCCAGTCCGTAACTTTTTTGGGTTAAAAATCATCCAAAATAAATTTTTGAGCAAGTACATAACCAGCCAGTGTTCAAAACTATCTGCTTGCCTTAGCTCGATTCAAAACGGTAAGCTTGTAATAATGTTTTTAATTCCAGTGGTACTGGTGGATTTCCGCTGGAGATTCGAGCATGTGTTTGCGTCATTACGTCACATCTGTACACATAAACAGTGGTGGAGGAAGTACTGAATCTCAGTACTTAAGTAAAAGTACAAAAAACCAGAGACATATTTACTTTAGTAAAAGTAGAAGTACCACAATGACAACCCTACTTAAGTAAAAAAGTAAAAAGTACCTGATTTTAAATGTACTTTAAGTATTAAAAGTAAAAGTACTTGCATAACAATTTATTCTCTTAATGTCTATATTCTAATGATTAATAAAACAGTTAATTCAAACTCATTCAACCCAATACTCATATAATGATGTTCAATATGATGGAAAAGCAGTTATATTTTAAGTTTTTGTCACCATTTCTGAACAAGCTTGCAATTAGGCAATATACACATCAAGCTTACTATATAGCCTACCCTTACTATATACGGTATACATATATATATATATATATATATAAACACATATTATGTTAAAACGCCGTATATGACGGCGTTTGGCTGTAAACGCGATTCATTTATGGCGTAATTCTGAACCTCTTGGCTTGCCATACTAATCCTAACCAAACGTATAATACACACGCACCCCACATCACTACTAAACCTACCTTTCTTTTACTGTCTATGAAACCTACCAATGCGTTTCCTATGCATGTAAAAACTAATTTTCGCGTATAAATTGCACGATAAACACACTGCGTGTTATAGAGACGCATTTAGTGTGACCGGGTTGATATATCTATGGCAACCAAACTTCACTGGTGAGACAGAAACGTGCGATGAACGGACGGTCAGGAAGACGTTTTGGCAGGGGAAAAACTGATCAGAAAATGTAACAGAACGTTGTAGAAATGTAGTGGAGTAGAAAGTATAATAATTCCTGCAAAATGTAACGAAGTAAAAGTAAAAAGTATGCACTATTGATTCTACTTAAGTAAAGTACAGATACGTGAAAAAATTACTTAAGTAAAGTAACGAAGTATTTGTACTTCGTTACATTCCACCACTGCACTTAAAGAAGGAGTCTCGGCTAGTAGGCTATATTGCGAGTGAGGATGTTGGAGGTGGAGATTCAGGAAAAACTGCGGACTGCAGCTTTAAGTTTGTTTGTTTTATTTTTAAGTTTAATTTATTTCAGACTTATTTCAATTAATGAAAATATTTTTAAAAGTTTTAGTTTTATTTAACAGTAACAGCACTATTTATTGCTACTATCTTAAATACATTTCATCACATTGTATGATAGGATTACCTTCTCCGTTAAGTATGCACCTTGGAATTCAGCCAAGACATGAGGGTTTTGGAACAGCTGACGTGTCATTAGTGCTCCTATGACGCCTTAAAATGTATGCAGCTCACTAGGTTTTGAGGTATTCAGTAATGAGACAGAAAGGCCAAAGAAAATAAAATCTCAAAGAACAGGTTTGCACTTTACAGAAATGGCCCTCGTATGCAGGTACAAGTCAAGTCACCTTTTATTTATATATCGCTTTATACAATACAGATTGTTTCAAACCAGCTTTACAGAGATAACAGGAAAATAAGTCCGTTCAGTGTTGATTCAGTTCTGTTGTAAAGTTGAAAAAAATCAATTATTAAATTAGTTAATTTCATCTGTAAAGCACTTCTACAAAAAAATGATTTCATCGTCCAGCTCAGTTTAGTTCTCGTACAACAGCGTCAGTACAGTCAGATCTGTAATATTGTTGAATATTACAAGCCCCCATACCAGCCCATAATCAACCCTTTCACTCCATTTCCCTCATTTAAATGCTCTCCCGTTTTTCTATTTACTGCCAATTGCTCTCCTTCAGACCTCTTGCTCACTCATATAAACACCCTCATTAAAATCATTCAGGAATCTCATTTTCCAGCTTCCCTTGACGCTTTCAAGCCTCCTTTCAAAAAATGACTCATTTTAATATTCATGAACATATATATATATATATATAAGAACTTCTTATTATGCATGACGGCCTAACAGGCTGATAAATGCCCTGCCATGTACAGCTGGCCTCATCTGATCATTGGCTGCTTTGTTTGTGAGCACTGGATCTTTCTACAAGACACTTAGACGAAAGGCTTCACTTTTATCTTGCAGCGCAGGTGTTTGCAATTACCATCTTTGCCCGACATCATGCCAAATGGAGCCGCTGTAGTCGCATTGGAGGTTCCTTCAATACCTCATTGCGGGCAAAACAATGAAGGCTTTGTCTTGCGTTAATCGTCATATTAGGCCGTGACTCCTACCTACCTAGTGCCCTACTCTAAACATGGGCGTGAGTGCTTTCAAATACAGACAGTATGCTTTGAGATGGTCAAAAAACAGCTGGAAACAATATCAGGGAATTTTGATTAAAAATAAATCAAAGTGACAGTAAAATATTTATTATGTAACAAAAAGTTTATATTTTAAAGAAATTGTACTTTTGGACTTTCTATTAATCAGTATTCAAAGAATCCTGAAAAAACGTATCATGATTTCCACAAAACACAAATAAATTCAGGCTTGGTGAGTATAATATACCTTTTTTCAAAAACAACCGCAAACTTTTGAATGTCGAGTTTTGCTCTGCTCTGTAATATTTCATTGGGTAGAAATTGATATTTGTTGCTGTTTATGTAGATAACAATAATCCTGTAATCTACCAAAAACTGTAACAGCCATGGAAATTAATTTATAAAAAGAGTGGAAAGATGGTTAGATGGTCTCAACTGGTTTAAGTTGGTCTCTCATCTTAGCCAAGTTGGGAAGCCACATGGTCTCCCAGTTTGACCAGCTAAAAAGAGCAAATAAACTGTCCTAAAACAGGCTAAAAGACCAGACTGGGACACCTACCCAATTAGTTTTTCTGGTCTTTAAGTTGGTCCATTCTGACCAAGCTGGAGTTTAGAAGAAAAGCCCTCTAAAAACTGGTAACAGGCCAGTCTGACCAGCTAAAACCAGAAAACCAGTTTATGCTGGTTTAGGGTATTTTCTTTTCAGCAGGGAAGACAAGACATCAGATAATTGGCACAAAACAAACAGTAAAAGCTCCATGTGGGATTTGAGATCTAATGCCCCCCTTGATCATTGGATACCAGCAATATTCTGTAAATTATATTTTAAGTACATTAGCTTGAGCTTGGCCTGATTCACTTTGTCACCGCATGCCTTTATTTGTCCAAGTTTGACATTGCCAATTAGATTATTGCGGCTTCATAAGCGAAAAGGAAAAATAGAAAACAAAATAAACAACTTGCTAGGGTATTTGGATCAGAAGCGTCCATAGTTAAATTATGGAGTGTGTTCTGACGGATTGAATCATTTGGGTCCTGTCACAGCGCGCAGTCAGATAAATGACTCGCTGATCAAGTAATGAATCAACGTTGCCCAAATGAATTAACGAAATATCTAAACCTGCACAACGCCCCATGCTGCTGAGAGCTGTGCACCCGCATAACAGCATAATGTATAATAAATGTTTAGATTAAAGACTGCTCATAAATCAAACCCTGCATTAAACTCATTTTGGCTTTGTAACATATATGTCCGTAAAAAAGGACTACTCAGAACATAACAGCCAGGACTTGAGTTATGTTTTTTAGTGGCGTCAAGCATCATTATTGCTGTGTAAAATATCAAGTTTTAAAATGAATATTTCCAGGCCTTAATGAAAATTAAACAGTCATGGAAATGTGAATATAAAGGAATAACACAGAGACTTGTGGGCATACTCTTTTGAATTGAGCCAGTAAGTAATCACCTGTCAACCACCCCGAACCAAGGTTATTATCGTAAACTAAAACTAAAACTACAAAGAAAAAAAATGTCTTTATTTGAAACAAAATAAAATATTACAAAAATTACTTATTTTATTACAGCTAGTTGCTAAGGCGTCATTTCTAATTTTCGTTTAGTTTTGTTTAAAAATTTAAGCTCTAAAATAACTCAAACTAATAAATAAAAATGATTAAAAACTATAAACCTATTTAAAACACACAACAAAATTATTATTTCATAACTAAAATGAAAGTGAAAACAGAAAATATAAAAAACAATCTAATTCAAAATATAGAAACTGCATAGGAACATCCTAGAAAAGTGTTCTATTTATGTACTAGTTACGCATGTTTTTATTAATATTTTGAATTAACTTTTATTTTACATTTTTAGTAAATGTTTTGAATGAACTTTTATTTAAAATTTTCAGTTATCATTTAAAAATAATAATTTTGTCTTTTTTATTAGTTGTTCTATTACTAGTGGTTTGCCATTTAGGTTTAATTTATTTTATTTTAATTTATTTTTTACTTGTAGTGCAACTTCAGCTTATACTCATTTCAGTTAGTTTCCAAGGTAACATTTCGAATTTTGTTAAAATAATTAAAACTAAAATCAAATTTTTATATTTCATTTTATCTCTGCTTCATTTCACTTAACAAAAATGTTTTGTTACCATGTCCCTAGCATTTCTTTTTTCACAAGAAAAGCACCACTGGCATTTTCTTAATTTTAAACCTGCTGTGTTCCAAAGACACATCTATGTTTCTGTGTGTGTGTGTGTGTGTGTGTGTGTGTGTGTGTGTGTGTGTGTGTGTGTGTGTGTGTGTGTGTGTGTGTGTGTGTGTGTGTGTGTGTGTGTGTGTGTGCGTATCTTACAGGAACTACACCGTTGTAAACTTGGCCAAGGGGCAGGTGGAGGTAAAACGGATGTCATGCCCGGGAACACGTCTGAGCTGCCAAATAAAGATGGAGAACACCCTGTGGACCGCCACTGAGGTGAGCCTCTGGGAAACATGGTGCGGCTCGCTGTCAGTCGCTGCATTCTGTTCAACAGTGTAGGAATGTTACCAAGGCAACAGCACTAATGGATATACACTGTCCTCCGGCTCTCACAGTGAAGAAGATGTGATGTAATTAATGTTTGTTGCTCAAGTGTTATTTGTGATTTCTTCACCACTAGCAGGATAGCAAACAAAATGACCATTTTCAAACAGGTTTCCTAAATAGATTCCTCCACCCCAAACTCACACTATTAATTGAAACTGCCTTGTTTTTAATGCCTGTAGGCTAAGATTTTTATTCAGAAAGCATTTTAAGAGATGTGTTTATTAAGGTTTCACTATACCATTCAAATGTTTGGGGTCATTTATTTGTTGTTGTTGTTTTCTAAGATATTAATATTTTTATTCAGCAAGGATGCAATAAATTGACTGAAGTGACTGTGAAGACATTTATAATGTTTCAAACGATTTCTATTTCAAATAAATGCTGTTCTTTTGAACTTTCTATTCATCAAAAAACCCTGAAAAGAATGCATCACAGTTTCCACATAAATATTAAGCATTACAGCTTTTTTCAACAATTATATTAATTTGTATAAGAAGAAATGTTTCTTGAGCAGCAAATCATCATATTAGAATGATTTATGAAGGATCATGTGACACTGAAGACTGGAGTAATGATGCTGAAAATTCAGCTGTACCATCACAGGAATAAATTACATTTTAAAATATATTCAAACAGAAGATAGTTATTTTAAATTATAATAATATTTCACTTTACTGTATCTTTAAAGGGGTCATATAATGGTACATGCACTTTTACAAGTTGATTGTACTGAAATGTGTGTTGGCAGTGCCTGTACACAACCATCATATAATGATAAAAATCCATCCAGTGTTTTTGTTTTAATGTTTTATGTTTTCCCCTGCCTCAAATTGAGCCGTTCAATTTTGTGACGTCACTAAATCGGACGCAAACGCCCGCAGAACAGAGGGGCGGAGGGAGATAAGCTCATTATCATTTAAAGGCAAATGCACTGAAACGGCGTGCTGAAAACAAAACATTAACAAAAACATTAAAAAACTTACGGACCCGTAATATTTTTTATTATTTTTTTTTCTTTTTTTTTTTTTTGTGTTTCTTGTTTTTGTTTTGTAATAATGTAAAAAAAATTATAAAAAAAATGTATAAAAAAAAAAAAAAAAAAAACTTACGGACCCAAACCTTTTGAACTGTAGTGTATTTGAAACCCCTGATAGAGCCCAAAATAAGTGTTCAAGTATTTCAACATAAAAACCTTTAATTTAGTTAATTTTGTTTTACTGTTTTAAGTTTGACTGACTAGTTTTTCTCAAGCATTGGCGTGTAAGAATACATCTTCAGGTAGCACTTTGTAATTATGGAAAGGAATTATGAATTTAATTTTGGTTCTTCTTCTGATTTCAGTTTAAAAAAAATATTGCCTCAACCTTCATTTTAGTAATTTTGAGGAAGAAAGAATGGAAAGTAATTGGATTACAGGAAAGACAGAAAAGTTCTAAAGGCATCTTTATACTGCAACCACCATCTTTACTCAGAAACCATTTTAAATAGCACATTCAGTTTACCAAGAAAAGACGCATAGATTTTAATGCAGCACAATGGCAGCATGTACAGATGATTTCTGGGGTTTTATCCGGTGGAAGACTGTTGATCCAGAACCACCGGTGAACCCAAATATCATGAATTTCATTTGGTCCCAGTATTTTGTGTTTAAAAAAAAAGAAGCATTTCTTGATTCCCAAACCTATTTGTAAGTGAGCACAGCAAATGAATGGAGATGGTTATCTTGATACCTTGTTGATGTTTCTTCAGGAACAGGAAGTCTTTATCTACAGCCTGAAAGAGATGTGTCCCTTGAGTCACCCGCAGAAACTGCTCTCCTGTCCGGCCGTGGTAACCTGTCTCTTTTTACTGCCCGCCAGGAAAGAGGTCAGTGCCCCGACTTGCAGTCATTTCCCTTGCAGAAAACTTTTTACGTTCAATGTACAGTATACATGTATGCAGTTATTCTTTTTGATCTCAACATAACAGAAAAGTAATATCTACAAAAAGTAGAGTTTTTGGCTGGCAGGCAGGCCTGCCCACAGAAATGACTGGGCCCCTGAAAAGGTCCAGTGAATGGGCCCTCCCCAAATCTGCAATAGGCTACTCTTATCATGCCTGTGTAGTCATATCATGCCACACACACACACACACACACAGGGCTCTCAAGTGTCATGCATTGAGCATGACAGTCACTCATTTCGGTCTTTTGTCACGCACTCCCGCCACACACGTATTTCTCATGCGTAAAAACGATTTATAATATATGTAAAATGCCGCAGCGCCCAAAATGTCTCTGGCCGCGCCGCTCTCGCTTTAATCCGGCAGGAATCAAGCGCGTCTCCCCTGTGTTGTTAGTCGAGCTACACAAAAGCCAATCAGAAAATAGCACTATTGTATCTGGGTACGATTTAACGCAACAACCAATGAAAAAAAAGAAGAAAATTGTCATGAAACAACTCCATTCCCGCGACCTGTCCAACATCTAAGGCTGCCACTCTGCAGAAGTAAATTCCATCCTTCGATATGTTGTAGTAGTTTTAGCCGGACAGTGCACATGACAAAAAACTTTGCCAAAAAACTTTTGACTTTGCACAACAAAAAATAGCCTACTCAGACCATTTTCAGGAGAGTGGTGTTTCATTATGATGACACAGACTACATTTTACTCAAGCAACATTAAATAAAATGCATTTTTTTCTCACTTTCAATAATAAATGGTGCTATTTTGGTTAAATAAAATATGGTAACCTTTGCTTATATTTAGGATGAACATAATTATTGCTGGACTGCATGCCCCCCCCCCCCCCCCCCCCCTAGCGGCTGGGCTCCAGAAAACGTTCCCCTTTATCCCGCCTTATGGACGGCCCTACTGGCAGGGAGGTGTTCTGTAAATCTGTGTGTGTGTTATTCGTCTCGCTTTTGAAGTAGCTGGCATCCAGGTGTTCCCACTCTCCCTCTCTTCAGCAGACGTCCCAATGACACATTCAGTCCTCGTCGCTTCTCCAACACTCTTGTTATTTGAGCCTCACTCTTTTTGAAGTGCCCTCGGTTCTCGCCATTCGTTTGCGGCTGTCAGGGCGGTTTTAGGGAGGAAACACTTTGATATGACACTTGGATGAAAAAATGCATGTGAAGGTGGACTGAAATATACAGAGAATAAATGTTTTGTATTGGTAGACAGGATTTTGTTTGGTTTTAGTATGACTATGTGTGTTTGTGAAGATTCTCAGATATCTAGGTCATTTAGAAGTTAAAAGAAGCTTGACAGATCACAACAGAATTTCACCTCAGATTAATTCAAGTTTGTGAACTTGAACACGAGATTCGCTGCATTGATCATAAGCTGCCTGATTTGGAAGTGACCTCAGTCTGCATTGCTACTCGATCACTGCATTATTGACACAGGACTCAATGTGATTCACTCTCCATTCATCTCTGAAAGTCTTCACGAAGCTAAGCCAAGTTCCCTTTTAATGCTCATTGCTAAAAGCTATCAGGGTATTGCCAACATGCTTGTTGCTAATGCTATCCGTGTTGCATGAGCTTATCTAGTCGTTTTCATTATAATGCTCTCGCTAGGCTTGTGTGATCATATTGGCTATGTGTGTTACTTATCTGTTGTCATTGGCAACTGCTCGCGTTGCACATGCTGTGCTTTTTGCACTATGCAGCACAGATTCAAGCAGCTTGCGTTGAGAGTTAGGAAATAACTAGTCTCAGCCTTAGACGTCACACCCACGGGCCGTGGGCTGAACGTCTGATGAATATGGCACACTTTTCTGGAAACACTTCAGGAGTTTCGAAGTCGCGATCTGATTGGGTGAATTCTACAGGATGTCCGGGAGACGTGTGTGTCGCGTTCTTTATCGGTCCGCCTGGAAACAAATGCTGTGATGCCAAAACCCCTCGTGGAAGAGGAAAGCCGTTGTGTTTACAACTGTGACAATGAGCGGATCAACTAAACGCTGTATTTTTAAAAGTATGTGAAGTTCGCGGCTCCATTGATGCAGTAAACTTGCACAAGGTTCTTGAATGAATAATTTATTAGATGCACGCCGGTCTGCTATTGTAGGGACATCGACATTATATTATCACGCCTCTAAACATGACGCGGAACAAAAGGAACTGTGATTGGTTGCGTTACATGTCAGTCAAACATCCTCTTGGGCGGTCCTTGGCCAAGAAATGCTGTGATAGAGTCCAGACCTTCTGCCGTCAGTCTGAAGGTCTGGCTGTGCGAGACTAGGAAATAACAATTTATGGTGCAAACGGAATCATTTCTGCTGTGGCACAGCTCTAAAAAGACATAGTAAACAGTCACTATTCAGTTGAGTCAGTTCAGCATTGATTCTGTCGGGTATCGGACACGCTTGGTCTATCTAGTTCTTGGAAACACGTAGCTATAGTGTATTGGAAATATGCTTGCTTTAAAAACACTGCTTGTTGCTAGATATTTTGACAATAATGACTGTGTGTTGAGTTATTTTCATAGGACAGTAAATATATACTGCTATACAAAGCAGCACATTGACTACTCTAAAATATATCCAGGTTTCATTTCTATAGTGTTTTCCCTTGAAAAGATATACTAAAATATTTGCTGAAATGTGAGGGGTGTACTCACTTTTGTGAGATACTGTATGCTTGTTACTTAGGCTTCTAGTATTATTGCGCATACTGTCCTGTGCAACGTGCTGTAGTAATCAAGCGTTGTTTTAGGCTTATCTGGTTGCATTGGAAAAATGCTCGTTCTTTATTCTATCCGATTATTGCAACATGCTGTGTTAAAGTAGCACATGCTTCTGGCTAAAGCTTATCTAGATTATTGGTAACATACTTGTGCAAAATACACAACAGTGGTACATTCACCGCAGAGGTCTGTTATTCAACACTTACAACAACATAGCTTGATGGTCTTGTGAAGGAGTGTGGAATCATGGGAGGAGTCGTCTTCACCTCCACAACCAATGGAATCCAGTACGACGGGAGCAGAAATAATTTTATGAATGAGGAAGCACACTGTACTTCATTGCTTAGCTGTGCACTGCATAAGACTCAGAGCTACAGGGTGTATGCTTCCCCTGCCAAACTACACTAGTTTAAGCAATAGTTCTGTGATTTATACAACATGCTTGTTGTATCAGATTTTGTTGCCGCTAGGGGTGTACGCTTCCCCCAATAGATCCCATACACTGTTAAATTGGCTACAGCAACACACTTGTTGCAATGTGTCCTTGCTTGCTCCAGCTTGGGGTGATCCTTCCTCCATTAGAATGGATCTATAGTGCTCAACATATGCCACTAACATCAGGATGTATTAACCATTCTATCAGCATCAGTCGTGTTGGGGGTAGTGTGTAATAAAAGAGGCTTCCAGAGTTTCCAGCTAATTACCCTCCTCCATCCCCAGCTCCTCCTCTCGTCAGTCAGGATTTGGCATTCTGATTCCACCTGAATCAGACTAAAATTCTCTAATTATGTTGTACATTAAAATGAATTAATGATATCTGCAATACATTCATGTTGGTTCTGTTCTGTTTACCCTAAGGGGGCTTATTGCTGCTCTCCCTGCTCTTATCCATGCTAGGCTGCATGAATGCGTAGGGAGTTCTCGCCCAGAACAGAACCATACCGCCAATCCAAACTGTATGCTAATTGTCAATCGTATTTGACCATAGTGGTCCTGACAGAAATAATATTAAATTATATTAGAGTAGATTAGATTATAATAAAAAGTATTATGTTTATATATTAAATGTATTTAAAAGTATAGGCTAAATGTTTGAAGTGTATTGTAATATTTTTGACTTTTTTTCAGCAAAAACATTTAAAAAGTATATTTGAGAATCAAAACTGTATACAATTTTAAGATTTGTTTTCATAAACTGAATCTTGAATGTGTATTCTGTCATTTTTACTTATTTTTAAACGTGTTTGTACTTATTACACTGGGAGATATTTTTTCTCTTGCTTTAGGACAGAAAAACACACTTAAGAAAGCTCTGAAAGCAAATCCTAATATCTTATGCAGTGTTGCTTTCCAAGTAGGTCTTGTTTCAGGGACTTGTAGATATTTGAAGTGGAAAATTAGAGTTCTTAAGAAAAAGCTCAGCTATTAAAAAATAGCACAGACACTTGTCATGTGTGAACGGCCTCTTATTCTGTTTAGCTAGTCGTGTTTTTTTGTTGCTTGTGATATTTGTATCACGACATCATGACATGTTTTTGACATGTCTCACAGAATACTTAAAATGTTAAACAAATGAGTTCTAACAGATGAAGTGTGATTTCTGTACAACTAGTGACACCAAATGGAATTGCAGAATGACTAACTTCTTACATGCTGCACATGTTTGTGGGTGCAGACTTCTGATGTTGCTGCAGTATAGAGGGAAAATGTGTGGGACAATAAAGCTAGATGACTTGAATCAGACTGAAAGGATTATTTCAACTGAGTTGAGATCATCCACATGTACATTAGTTATCAGTATGGAACAGACGTGCTGAGAAATCTTGTTTTGAAATATGCAGCATTTCAAGCTCGCGGGGCATCAAACGGAATTTCCACATATGTGCATTTTTATTTTTGACAACTTGTGATCTCGAAATGATGGGAAGTAATCTCCACAAAAAAAAGTTGAGTTATGGACTGACAGGGAAGTGTTTTGGAAATCTAGTTGTAAATAGTCTTGATTTTTGCATTTCTGTTTTGGTGCCGCTAGTGGTGGAGATATTACAAACTTCTTTTAAGTTTTATGTTTCATAATTTTACTATTATATTATGTTATGTTCAATTATATTATATTATATTTATACAAATATTATTTTGGCATGTGATAAGTGAAATAATCTGCCAGTGCAATAAGACAAAAGATAAAATACTCTTGCAATAAAGATACTAAAAGGTCTAAATATCTTTATGCAATTTTGCAACTCAAGTAATTATGTCTGGTTTAAACTTGTACATATTTTAGTTGGAAAATATTTACCTGTTAATTACATTACAAATGATTTATTTACGTTCTGTCTCTTGTTCAGTCTCTCCCTCAGGTGTTTGCAGGCATGTCTGATGGTCTCATAACGGTTTATTCTCTGGTAGACGACATGCCAGTGGAGGGAGAGACCTACATCTGCTCGCACACGATCAACCAGCGTCTTCTGAGTATGGACGACTCGGACCCTCGGCAGCGGCCGTACCCCGTGCGAAGCATCGTGCCCGTGAGCACCGGATCAGAGGTGTGGTACACCAACGGCCCTGGTGTGCTCGTCATCGACAGTCTCACGCTTCAACCCATCCGCCGCCTGGACCCGTATCTTCCGCCATCCTGCGTGGTGTCCATGGCATCGTCCTCCAGCTGCTGGGGCGAAGAGGCGGTCTGGTGTCTGGACAATCACACCAACACACTCCTGATGTATCACGCCGCAAGCTATCAGATCTGCGCCACATACAACTGCAGCGACGCAAATCCACTGCGTGACGTGTTCCCCGTGGAGAGGCCGGCGGCGATCATGACGCCCGTGAGCCCTGACGTAGACAAGGAGCCTCTTCCGCTCAACCTGGAACTAGTGCAGATAACGGTAACGCACAGCGAGGACGCAGGAACACAGATCTTGTGCCAGCAGGACTCGCTGGATTACTGCTCCATGACGTCTTCCGGGTTCAGCTCGGAACAGCTGGATCAGAACGGGGATTTGGAGCAGGGCGGATCGTCGGGTCTTCCTCACATCGAGCGCTCTAGTTCGGGACCCCTCAGCTCTTTGACTAGCTCCAGCAGCATGCCCTTTTCTGTTGCAGTTTCACCGGATTCAGTTCCATCCAGGAGCGCAACAGATCCTGAACTAGCAGATCAAAGCTACACACCACTGCAGATGAAGGCCTTAAACATCATTCCTGTCAACAGCACCATCTGGGTTCCCAGGTACGGCTAGCACTTCATCATAACGGTTATGACAAAAGTCATAAATAAAGATTATTTTCCTTGGTGTTATTTTTGATTAATAGAATTTAAAAATACTTTGTTTGTGTGTTATTTTGATGCTGTCATGCCACAAGGCCAGACTTTTGAAAATCAAATATTAAATAAATGAATAGTTTTATTCCCCAGGGATACATTCATTTGATCAAAAGTGACAGTAAAGACATTTATAATGTTACAAAAGATTTATATTCCAAATAAACTCTGTTCTTCCGTTTAAAATTCCGTTTGGGGTTAGTAAGAGTTTTTGAAAACTCAGAAGTCTTATATGTTCACCAAGGCTGCATTTATTTAATTAAAAAATGCAGAAAATTGTGAAATATATTACAATTTAAAATAACTCTTTGCTATTTTACTGTATTTTCAAATGTAATTTATTCCTGTGATGCAAAGCAGAATTTTCAGCTTCATTACTCAGTCTTCAGTTTCACATTACTTTCATTCATTCTCAAAATCAATTGTTGTATCTGTTTATATTAGTTAATGCACTGTGAACTAACGTGAACAAACAATAAATAATTGTGTTTCTATTAACTAGCATTAACCAAGATTAATAAAAAATATATTGTTCATTGTTAGTTCACGATTACAAATGCATTAACCAATGTTAAAAAATTAGCCTTTATTGTAAAGTGTAATAAGACATTTCTTATTATTATCAATGTTGAAAACAGTTGTGCAGCTTAATATTTTTGTGTAAACCATGATGCATTTTTTCCAGGATTATTTGATGAATATAAAGTTCAAAAGAACAACATTTATTTGAATTAGAAATCTTTTTGACTTTTGATCAATTTAATGCATATTTGCTGAATAGAAGTATTAATTTATTTTAAAAAATGATACTGACCCCAAATTTTTGTACAGTGCTGGTGCAAATATAAATGCAACTGGAGTAGATATAATGCTCTAATCAGTACTTTTCATGATTAGTTGATCATGTAATCATAATCTTGTTTTGTTTTCTGATTAATTGTGCAGCCCAATCAGACAATACAACTAACAACCTTTGAGCACATACAAAACATACAAGCATTTGGCACAATATCTCTGCTGTTAAAGTTGGAATTTCAAAACTGACCTTTTTAATGCACATTACTTATATCTTTATAAATCTTAATTTTATTGTAAACAATTCATCCATTCATATATATATATTTATAAAATTCTTTTAACCTCGTAATCTATTGTTGTCAGATAGCTGTTTCACTTAGAAATACTTTACAGTACAGTAATCAAATCGGTCGTGTGTATTTTGTTTTTCATGCTGACTTTAAAACAGAGGCATTTTAGACATCCTTGAAGCCTAACCTGATTTACAGAGGTTGAACTTGCTCTTGGATCAACATTCAGTCAGCCACTGCCATCTGGTTTTAGGGGTAATGTTTGTGTTAGCAGTCCAGTTGATCTCAATAGCAGTTTCTAAACCTAGGGCTTAAGTTTGAGCCTAAAACAACATGATTGCAGTCGTACGTGTAGAATTAGATCTGTGATTGGTCGATCATTGTCCTCTGGTTTCAGACTATGATAAATGTTGTTCCAGGAGCGACAAAAGAACATGTCCTGCTGGAGTTATTCATCAATTAAACATTTGGTTAAGAGAGCTTAAGCACAAGATCAAGGGCAGAATGAAGTGTTATTTCAGAAGAGCACATTAAAATGTCTATGTTTTATTCATGAATATACAATGCATTATAATTTCAGCGTTTTATAATTTGAGCAGGACTTTATTCTCTATAACCCAGACACCACCGTGTAATCAGGTCACACAGGTGCCTCATATTGTGCTCAAAGGAAACCGAGGCGCCCAATAAGGACATTGATTTATAAAAGAAGCTTCCTGCAACTTCTAAACTAGGATAGGTTAGTTCACTATTGTATTATAGTATATTATGTAATATAAGTGTATAATGTGTTAATTTATTCAAACAATAAAAGAATAAATCGGCAGATAGTATTATTTAGCGTTCATTATTATAAAGGGAACTACAAATTCTCTTTCACGGTTTTGGTTGATGCTAACAAAAATGATTAATGTAGTCCCTATTTAAATGGATTAAGTAGACATCTGTTTTGCAAATGTAAGCAGATTGAAGGCATTGCAATTAAGTGATCAAGAATTGTTGCATTAGCTCATTTTAATTAAGCAAATTGAACAACCAGGCAAAAAAAAAAAAATATGTGTGTATATATATATATATTATATATATTTATGTGTGTGTCTGGCCTATATGTATATAACTTCTTTTCTTTTTTTTGCTCTGTAAGTTAACTATCTTTTTTAAGTTGTCTTAAAAGAAAACAATTGGTCAAAGACACCTGAGAGCCTTGGTAAAAGCTGCTTGGAAGATTTTGTATATAAAAATGACCTTTTAGCGGCTTTAAATGTGTGTTTAGTGGCTTGGGAGATGCTGTTCAACAACAGACAGAGAAACTTAATGTGTGTGTGATTGTGAAGTGTAAGATGACAGTGGCGGCAGCGCTCTGATCACTGACACACTGAAGTGGACAAAATGGCAGCAGCTTCTTTTTATTCCTTTTTTGTGCATCCTTGTTTCCTTGTTTCATTTCACTTAAAAATAAATAAATAAATATATATGTTCTTATTATATTGTCGCCAAAAAATGTAACCAGCTTTGTATAATTTTTTTTTAAAATATATATATATAGTTTATTCATTTATTAAAATTTGTAATATTTTGTTGACAAAAATTTGACTAGCTTTATTCATTGCCCGGCCAAAAAAAAAGTCGCTGTTTGTATTTAACTCTTTTCTGTTTGTATTTATGAGAAGTGCCAGCCACCGCCAGCATTTTTGATCATTTTCACAAAATTTTCATGGCCCCCAGAATATTTTGTTATATGAATATCTGAACATGCAATATGTAACAGAGCCTCAGCTTTAAAAAAAAAAAAAACACTCCTATATTCTAGCTTAATCTTTTTTTATCAACACTTAGTCTTGAATGTGTGTAAGTTTCATTAACATGAACATTTTAAGCAAAAAGCTGAGAAAAACACATTTTTGTCAAAGACTACATCCAGATTGAATCTAGAACAATGAACAAAATGTAGATGTAGTAGACCCAGTCCATCAACACCCTCAAATGTATTCATTTGTTCAGTAACATTAGGCAGTTTTCATTTATATGCTGTTAAATGTTGATGATCGCGTTACTTTAAAAATATACATCTGCTTACATATGCTTTCACTTGTTTCTGCTTCTTTGCCTGTGTTTTGATCAGGAGATTCAATACTCAATACTTTCAAAAGATGTGTAATAGCGCCCCCTACCGTATAACAGTAAAAACACGGAAAGCCAGAAAATTCCGTCAATGGCAGGAAAGAATTAAATAGGCAAATGCTTAAGAGTCTATGATTGGATCTTTCTAGCATGTTATTGGTTTGGCAACAGTTCTTCTAACCCTAATTGATGGAGTGTGTAGCTTTTCTTTTTTTAAACAACAATGTAGGAAAACACATCATGGCCCTATTTCAGGATGACAAATAGATTCATCAGGCTCAGATTGTGAAAGAATGGTTTGGAGGGAGTGTAACCGGTCTTACTGACCCGCTCCGAGCGTGACTCGATCCGTGGTCTCCGGCGTGGGAGGCGGGCGCTCTAACAAGGAGGCTAAAGACTGCAAACTCTAGTGTCAGTCACTAGAGCGCCTCTAGAGATCAGGGGAGTGAGGTTTACACGCACAGCAACTACTGGCCTACGACAGTTACAGGAGTGTGAAGAATCAGTTTCACACATGAATTGGCACCTCTGAGTCCAGACCTTGAATTTCATTGAAAGTGTTTGGGATGTGCTGGAAGAGACTTTACAGAGAGCTCGACTCTTGCATTGTCAATACAAGATTTTGACCAAACATGTATGCACCTCTTGATAGAAATAAATGTTGTGATGTTATTTCCATCAAGAGGTGAGAGAGAGTCGAGCACTCTGTAAAGTCTACTCCAGCACATGAATGAATTTATGGTATAGAGGTGCCAATTCATGTGTGAAATTGATTCTTCATGCATTCAATGCCCAACCACCCTTTCACAGTTTGAGTCCGATCTGAATCTTGGCTTTGTCATCCTGAAATAGGGCCATGATGTGTCTTCCTACATGGAGTGTTTAGCTTTTCGTTTCTTAAACAAACATCAATTAGGGTTATAAGAACGGTTATATGTTTCTAGCAATGCAATAATGATCCAATCATAGACTCTTAAGCATTTACCTCTTTAAATCCAAAAAGCAACTTTTTTTCTTTTTTTTTTGGGACTGGGCACTATATATTTTTTCAAATATAAGTTGTATATTATTTTTTGCATTACTTTTAAACTAGCTATATTTATTATTCACAGGGTGATTTATTTGTTTATTTGAATTCTCCTGTGTTTATCTTTGTGATTATAAAGTGTAAAATGACAGCGGTGGCGTCAGCGCTCTGCTCACTTCACATGTTTTCATGTGTTTTCAGACGTGGAGGAGACATCATGGTTATCGAGGTCCAAGAGCAGGCGGGGTCACTCAGGGGTCGTGTGATAGCCGTGTTGACGCCACCTGGAGTGCCAGAGTACGGGTACGTGTCAACGGCCAGTCACACGTAAATAATCACACAGTGTCCACATATATAATTCCATACTGTTCGTGACACCGATTGCCTGTAGCAAATGAAAATCAGTGATGGATGTAGCGCTCTTCTGCCCATAAACAAGCCCAGATGTCTTTTGCATTTTCTGCATTGATTTTTGAGGGGGAAACTTTCAAAACACTCTTTCTGGTAGATGAAAGCGAATTGAGTCTTATTTTTAAAATATTTAAAGCTGCAATAATTTGCCTCAAAATACAGTAGAATAACTTATTAAACAAGAAATAAATGTCTTTGAAATGAGAGATGGCTACAATTAGCAGTTGTAGTTCTTCATTAACCTGTTAAATTTCATGCACACACACACACACACATACCTGCGTCACAGCAGACATGCATCCCATAAGAGCCCAGCGGCTTCACGTGACCAAACATTAAAGTGTGTGCGCACAGCCTCATTTAGACTGCTGGCAAAACCCTCGTAAAAATCCTTTACGAACACACACATGCACAAATGAATTGTGCTGATCCCTCAGAACACATATGTTTTGTTATGCATTTTGTCTTCCTGGATGTTCTTGTGGCAGATATAATGCTGATGAAAGAAGAAAACACAAGAGGCTGTGTGTTTCAGTGATTTTACCACACTGAAGTGAACGCTGTGGCTGCTTTTCATTCCTTATCTGTGCACCCTCTTTTCCTTGTTTCATTTTGCGTCCTATAGCTTCTCCATCTTTGGATGTAAGGATGAAAGAATAGAAGCAGAGAAATATATTTGTTGAATGAAATATTTCTGAAGCGTCACAGCAAAGCAACTTCAGGAACCCACCCTTATATGGCTGGATTTCAATTACGACATTAATAAAGCAGTATGTCGCTGTATGTGAAATACAGTATTGTGTATAATGTTTTTAATATAACCTTTTTTATATTGTGTTGAACAAAAGTGTGACTAAAATCTTTTGTTTATTTTTAAATTGTATCAAACAAACATGTCACTAGTGTAATCAAATTTTTTTTTTTTATATACATATAAGGTGTTTATTTATTTCAATTATATCATTACTTTTAATTTCTAAATATATGGTGTATTTCAATTGCACAGGTAAAGCATAAGCATGAATGCTTGTGTCAGGTGTTTTTGACTATATAGATTTGTGCATAGGATGCACCTGTGTATCTCCTCTGGAAGCCTCCCTTCTCTTTGTTCCTCCCAGCTCAATTAGAAAATCGATACATCCTTCATGGCAGAGTTTAATCGGTTTCCAGGTCACATGCTGAAGACGGAGGGATGAGAAGACAAGGAAATAATCAATTACAGTATTGAAAAGCAGCCAGAATGATAAAACACATTGATGTTGCATATATAATTCAATTAGTCATAATAATCGGACATATATTTTTACATTTTCTGAAGAAACTGAATGGCTAATAAAAGTAAAAAAAAAATCATCCATTCAGCTAAACCATCATTATTAGTGCACTCTGTAGGTCTTCAGGGAGAACTTTGTTGTGAAATGTTTATGATAAACTAGTCTCTGTCCCTGTCTGACTCCCGTCAGCTCTCTGCGTAAACACACATTAATCAAACAAGCGACGCTTTCAGGGCCTGTAACTGCTCCTCTATGAGACGTTCCAAGAACAGACCCGCTGATACTTCTGCGAAGAGTCCATGCGTGGTTTATTTTCAGCGTTTGCACGAAAGCGCTCGCTCGCCTCTGGTCTCACTCTCTGTCTGTCTGTCTCTTAGGACTCTCGTGGAGGCGGCGCTCGTCGCAAAGGACACCGTTGTGTGCGGCTTCCGTAAAGAAAACATGGACTGGTGCCTGGCTGTCTGGCGGAGCTGGGGAGGCCGCGAACTGGAGCTCTTCTACCAGGGATACGAGGAGCTCGGACGCTTGGAAAGCAGTCTGAGGAAAAGGAGGTAGCTGTGTAAACGTGCACGCGTGTGTGTGATGGAGAATCGGCATACTGTGCGGCCAATAACGGCACACACACCCCAATACAGGTGTGTCGTGGGTGCGGGACACACATACACACAGATACACACACACACGGACTGTTGCTTTAGGAAATGTATTCCTGCAGGACTCGGCCACATACACATTATATAAGACAAACAGATTGAATGCCACACGCACTAAATGCATCAACATATACATTCAGCCCTGAGCGTTTGGAAGCACACTGATATACAAGTACATTTACATTCATGTACCCAGAATGCATCAGAAGTAAACTAAGGGGTTCCAAACTAAACTAAGGTGTTCTTCTTGCATTCATGAGGTGTGTTTGAATGTCAAGACAGAGATTTATGAGGTGTGATGCTGGCTATCAAATTTGATCAACTTTTTCTCAAGGTAACCAGCAAACTAGATGTGCCTTTGGATGAAGGACATGCTGTCTCAGAAGAGACCCGCAATAACATCCAATGAACTGACAGACCTCTGAAACCCCATCCACTCACTGAGGTCGTAATAGAGTGCGACAGTGCCCGTCCACTTTTTTGGCAACCTTGGTTTCGGAAGTGAAGTAACTCACAGTAGGTGAGCGAAGTTGGCGTTAAAAATCAGTTACCATATACAGAAAAGGAATGGGTTTTTTTTACTTCCGCAGCCCACCTGTTGCACTTTATAGGGCACAGTTTGATGTTTACTCGGAATCTCAGCGGTTATGTACGGAGTGGAGTGCTAGCATACTGAGTACTTAGAGCAGTAGTATGTGACGTGTCACATGACTTCATCGCTTTGCATGTTAAATTCAGTGAGTGACATTTGTTTATCTTTGAAAAATATGTCTCTTTTACGGTTTCAGCCCATTTTTGTTTAAAATGTAACATTTGGCAGTCTAATCAAATAATGAGACATGGTGATGTTAAAAAGTCACACTGGAAATGGAAGGTCGAGTCGAACACTGTATCGTGTTCCACTCAGTACAGTACACATACTATACTATATACACTGCAGAAGTAGTATGCTAGAATGCATTTCCGGACACAGCCAGTGGTGGCAATCTGGGATTTATGATGAACTCAGAGAGGTTTTGATCTGTTTCGTCTGTTGGGAACACCAGCGTGTTGAAATTTTGTTATTGTAAATAATATCGGAGTATTTCATCTCTATGGAATGAATGTTATTTATTGCAGAATGTTAAAATCTCATGCTGCATGTGTAAAAAGTTGTTACTAAACTGTAAATATGTGAACAGAACATAATAAATAAATCAACCAACAGCATTTTATATGAAACGGACTGTGTGACTGATCCATTAGTGCTGCTTTGACCTGAGGAACAGATTCTACAAACATTTGTATTTAAACTTATGAGTTGTGTTTTATATAAAGGTTCATAGGTGTGTGTTGCTATTACTGCAAGAGCTTTGCATTACACTCTTAAAGTGTAAACCCATTATGGTTTTTCAAAAGTTCCTAATTGTTTTTGAGGCCTCCTACAATATATTTACATGCATCAAAAGTAAAAAACATTCATTTTTCTCATAATATACATAACACATAACTTCATTTCTCAAAGAGTCTGAAAACGGTTAGTTTGTGGATTCAGTCTCTCTAAACCCCTGCTTTCCGTGAGCCTACTCTGCTCTGATTGGTCAGACGGCCCAGTCTGTTGTGATTGGTCTACAGTGTGGGTGGGAAATGAAGATTTCTGAATGAAGCTTCCTCAGCGCTTGTATACACACAGTGATACGAACGGTAACGATGGATTTTTTTCCGAATTAATTTTTACAGCGAGTCCTCATCCTTTGGAAGTGCATGCAGAGTGGATCTGCAGCGCTGAAAATGTCGTCAACACAAACCAAACTCTTCCAGGTCTCCGCTTCAAGTACAGTGGTTGAGGACGGGTCAAAGTAGATGTTGTTCACAGGCAGCCAATGAAGACCATAGGCTGGAAGACGTTTTACATTCATAAACAGCTATACTATATATTTGAAAAAGCGTAATAGGGGCTCTTTAAAAATAAAGGTTCCAAAGGGGGGTTTCACAGTGTAGAAGAACCTTTTTTGGTTCACCAAGGAACCTTTGTGAACACTTCTTAAAATAACCATTTTTTTTCTTGGTGTGAAGAACATTTAAAATGTTAAAATTTTAGAGATACCTTTTTTCTCTTTTATGGAATGGGAAGGTTCTTGACGGAACAACTGATCCCAATAAAAAAACTTTTATTTTTAAGAATCATTTCATGAAGAGGATATTAGCTTTAAAATGATGTATAGATAAACATGTTTTCAAGCCTTAACAAAGATGAGAGAGTGTTTGAATGTGCAATAGCTTGAAGAGCTGCCTCAGATTGTGAAGTTACAGTTGCTTTTGCTTGCTGGCGTTACATTATAACATAAACTTCACTGGAAATTACTCGTAGTAAAACAGCCCTGAGGTCTTTACAAGCAACACATTTATGACGCATTCTCACATTGGCAAGATCTGACTCACACACACTTTATTGGCAGTATGTGTTTATTCATGTGAGATTAGAGTGGAAAAGGAAACTTATACAAACATGTTGGATTTATGCAATAGTTGACACAATCCGTGGTAATGACGTTAGTTTATTTTTTAATATGACGTTTTTAGAAATTTGCCCCTCAGAAGTTCAGCAGAACAAGTCCACACAGAGCTCCTGGATTCAGATTCACTCACTATGTTCCTGCTGCTGCTATGATGATGATGATGATGTTGATGTTGATGATGATGACAGACAGGACTCCCACACACCTGGAGATTCTTCAGAAACTGAAATTACTGCAGTTACAGCACGCTGACAGAACTGAGCGTTTCATCCTGCATCCACCTAACATCGCTCTTGTGACATTCTCACTTAAGTTCATCCATATCTCTGCAGCTTTCTGGTATGATTAGGCCTGATGCACAAAAACTGCTATGTTTTATTATATTTACGTTACAAATATAGTTACATTATTTTATTATTTACAATACCGTTCAAAAGTTTGGGGTCTGTTAATTTTGTTTATATTTTTGAAAGAAGCCTCTTATGCTCACCACGGCTGCATTTATTTGATTAAAAATACAGCAAAAACCATTATATTGTGAAATTTTATGAACCGTTTTCTAATTCATGATCATTACTCAGTTACTTACATTACTTACATTACTTCAGTGCCAACATTTATTGTTATTATCAATGTTGGAAACAGTTGTGCTGCTTAATATTTTTGTGGAAATGGTGATAATTTTTTTAAGATTCTTTGATGAATAGAAAGTTCAAAGGAAGCTCTGATGTCACAATCGGTTGCATCACTGATGTCACCGTCAGAACTTGAGGCTGCAACTATTGATTTTTTTTTGTGCAGTTTTATGGTGACGAGGATGACTATTGGGGAATTCAATTTCAGTCTGTTCCTTACAGAAAAAACCTCAAATTGCTTCCAGACAGCAACACTGTGTCGGCCGAATGTGGATTCCATGTGCACCAGATGTGGGCCGAATCTGGGCCGACACTATGTGGCTGTCTGGGTTATGAAATTAAAATGAAATCTAATGCATCAAATTAACTACGAAGCCCCTATGGGGACATGGTAATGGAAAAAATATATTTCAATGTTTTTGCTCGCAAAAGTTTGCGTTCCTCTGAGAAAATTTTTGTACGGTCAAAAACCCTTTGCATTGCCTTGCGGGGAAAAAATTCTTCCCCAGAAAATCTTCGGGTTTTTTGCAAGTGAATCCAAAGTTTCTTGGGGGAATGCAAACATTTTGCAAATGAATGCAAAGTTTATTAGGAGAATGCAAACCATTGGCAAGAAAACGCGAAGGCATTGACATAATTTTTCCTCCCATCTCATAATTTTTCCTTCTGCATGTGCCATGTCCCTTTAGGGGCTCCGTAGACTAGTTTTATGATGCATTTAATTTTTGATGGCCAAAGCTCAAGGAAAAAAGAAAAAAAAGTCAATAGATTTTTATTGAAAATTAAAACTTAAAGTTTAGCTTTGATTTCAAAAAAAGCTTCACAGAAAAGTCATATTTCATCAAAGTATTCTGTTATCGGTCAGAGATGAGTGTGTCAAATGACTGTCCTATATACGTCAGTAACAGATATTACAGGTCATTGTGTGGATGGTGGGCCTTTACTATCCAGCTTCTCTGTATTTCTGTGTGAAAAACCACTGCAAAGGATTCAGTGCATGAGTGAATCGTCCAATTGAATCGAGCTGAATTGTGAACAATTTTAAACCTTTTTGCAAACCCGTTTGACCAATGTGGTAGATTTTTCCCTAAACCTATCTACGTATCTGGGTCTCGTCTCCAAATCGACGTTCCCTGAAGTCTACAACGTTTAATATATCTGGGCTTCCCTAAACTAACCTGCTGCGCAGCAGTAAGAAACGCACAGACTTCAGCAAATGTCCTCTAAATGCTTTAATCATGGCCGGGAGAGTCCTCGAAATTTCCTCAGAGAACTTACCCAAGAAGAAGCAAGGCTGGAGGATCTCAGACAAATTCCATTGAGAATCCCACCAGTTAACACGGATACAACAGTTTTTATAGAATAGGGAGGTCTCACTCGACCAGTCACCTTTATATGGGCCTGCCACTCGACCAATAACCGTTATATGCGCCTGCCACTCGTCCAATCACCGTTATATGCGCCTGCCACTCGACTAGTCACCTTTTTATGTGCCTGCCACTCGACCCGTCACCGTTATATGCGCCTGCCACTCGACCCGTCACCGTTATATGTGTCTGCCACTCGACCAGTCACCTTTTTATGTGCCTGCCACTCGACCAATCACCGTTATATCCGCCTGCCTCGCAACCTTACACAATATGTAAGATATTTTTAAACCAAATGCACCGCATATCCAAATAACCGTTATATGCGCCTGCCACTCGACCAATCACCGTTATATGCGCCTGCCACTTGACTAGTCACCTTTTTATGTGCCTGCCACTCGACCCGTCACCGTTATATGCGCCTGCCACTCGACCCGTCACCTTTTTGTGCCTGCCACTCAACCAATCACCGTTATATGTGCCTGCCACTCGACCCGTCACCGTTATATGCGCCTGCCACTGGACCCGTCACCGTTATATGTGCCTGCCACTCGACCCGTCACCGTTATATGCGCCTGCCACTAGACCCGTCACCTTTTTATGTGCCTGCCACTCAACCAATCACCGTTATATGTGCCTGCCACTCGACCTGTCACCGTTATATGCGCCTGCCACTGGACCCGTCACCGTTATATGTGCCTGCCACTCGACCCGTCACCGTTATATGTGCCTGCCACTCGACCAGTCACCGTTATATGTGCCTGCCACTCGACTAGTCACCGTTATATGCGCCTGCCACTCGACCCGTCACCGTTATATGTGCCTGCCACTCGACCAGTCACCTTTTTATGTGCCTGCCACTCGACCAATCACCGTTATATCCGCCTGCCTCGCAACCTTACACAATATGTAAGATATTTTTAAACCAAATGCACCGCATATCCCCTGTAGCCAGCGGGAGCCAGAACAATAGGTCAATATTCACCATTAACCAAAAGCTTTTCACCTGCCTTACAGCTACCAGACACTCCGACTGATGCACATGATCAAATAGACAGGCATCCCGCGTTTCCTTCTACTCTTATTTAGCCTATACCTATTTGCCACATTACCTTATATTTTATTCCGCCGTTTTAATCCAGAGCGCGACACTATTTGTCATCTTATCTTATTTTATTCGCTTGTTTTGCCTGTAATTTTGCCTGTCTCGTGGCTCTTACTAAGTGTCGCACCTGCCACTAGCGTCGCACCTGCCACAAGATCTCTCACTGTTTTCATCTACTAGACACTCCGATTCATACACGAGAGCACACAGACAGTGCAATCCTGCTCTTATTTACCTATTTGTCATCTTATCTTATATTTTATTCGCTCTTTTCGATTTGTTTGTTTTATAGGCCTAGGCTATTTTATTTCATTTTATTTACAGAATATTGCAAAATATAAACATTTAATGATGAGGTCTTTGAATTTGCATCAGTGAGAACTGCAAAACAAACAAAAAAACTTGTTCAGGCAAAGAACAAAATTTAATTTTAATAACTAAAAAGAAATAGAAATTTTAATAATCATCATTACTCGCTCCATGGGGTTTTACGAATAGGTTGCTCTACCTGTGGCCGCTACTAACACCGGTACGTACGGCAAATCCAACACAAATGGACTCATATACTGAATTTAGAGTGTGAAATTGACGGCATTTTAATGATTCATCTAAAATAATAAAATAAAAGAGAGTACACAGCAATATTTTGCACTTGCCAGTTGTTATTTTGACAGTTTTTCACACAAACATCTTATGCGAAAGATGAATAATAAATTAAAATATATAGGCATATAGGCTATAAAACAAACAAATCGATGTAGCAGAATATTCGTCTGCTTTTCCCTTCAGCATGTCATCGGAGTATCAGTAAAAGTGAGAGATTGTGGCTGGCGCGACACTTCTAGGTGACGTGGCGCGCAATCCATTATGGACAAAAAGAGGGAATAAAATATAAGATGAAAAATAAGAGCAGGATTGCACATGTGCATCTAATTGAGTGTCTGGTAGATTTAAACGGTGAGAGATCTGAGGCAGGTGCCACGCTTAATAGGTGTTAAGACTCGCGCTCCGGATTAAAACAGTGGAAAAAAATATAAAGTGAGGTGGCAAATGGGTAGGCTAAATAAGAGTAGAAGTAAACGCGGGATGCATGTCTGTCTATTTGATCATATGCATCAGTCGTAGTGTTTGCTAGTAGCTGTAAGGCAGGTGAAAAGCGTTTAGATAATGGTGAATATTGACCTATTGTGCATGTCGTTCTTGCCCACTAGCTACAGAGGATACGCGCTGCATTTTGTTTAAAAAACACCTTATATATTGTGTAAAGTCCCGAGGCAGGCACATATAACGGTGACTGGTCGAGTGGCAGGCGCATATAACGGTGACTGGTTGAGTGGGAGGTTCATATAACGGTGACTGTTCGAGTGGCAGGCGCATATAACGGTGACGGGTCGAGGCGCATATAACGGTGGCAGGCGCATATAATGTTGATTGGTCGAGTGGCAGGCGCATATAACGGTGATTGGTCGAGTGGCAGGCGCATATAACGGTGACGGGTCGAGTGGCAGGCGCAAATAACGGTGATTGGTCGAGTGGCAGGCGCATATAACGGTGACTGGTCGAGTGGCAGGCGCATATAATGGTGATTGGTCGAGTGGCAGGCGCATATAACGTGACAGGGTTGAGTGGTAGGTGCATATAACGGTGACGGGTCGAGTGGCAGGCGCATATAACGGTGATTGGTCGAGTGGCAGGCGCATATAACGTTGACGGGTCGAGTGGCAGCTGCCCTTAGCGGTGACTGGTTGAGTGACAGGTCGAGTGGCAGTTCCCCCTGCCACGCAGAGATTTTAGCAAAATGACATGAATTTGATTGGTTCAATCAGGGGTATGGCAACATAGGCCAACAACATTCAAAAACACAGAACAGAACATTTTAGTACATGGTGTATCAAAGTGTTAGCATGTTAAATAAGGTTAGATGTTAGAAACATGGTTAGTTTAATAAACAGTTTAAAAATCTATCACACCAATTAGATCAAAAAGTGATTAATTCCCAAATCTGACGTGAAAAAAATGTATCTTGTTAATTTGTCAATTTGATCTATAATGACCTATAATTATTTCCATTTAAAATAACAGTTTTTTCATAATTTCTACTCTTTATATTTCTTATCTATCTATAAACTACAGGAACGTCTGTCTGTCTGTCTGTTAATCGAATATCTCTCTAACCGTTACTCCGATGGATTTCAAACTTGACAGGTGTCTTGCTATGGGCACGAGTAAGTGCAGTGCTGAGTTTGACGTTGTTTGGATTAAAAATGCATAAGATGTTGTTAAATATATCGGTAAAAGAAGCACACATTGAAGTTGTGGTTTAAAAATAAACATTCTGACATGGTTTAAAAATTGTGATTTAAAAATAAACATTCTGTCAGCTAAACATTAAAGGGGGTCGCACACCAAACGAGCAGCTCAGCGCCGCGTCGCGCAGCGCCATGTCTTTAAAATTCGAACACATTATTCTCTATGAGTGTACACACACCGGCGGCGCCATTCGGCGTCTGTCCGCGGCGCCCAGCTACGGCTCAGGACCTTGTTCAAAACCCTGCCGCGTCACAGAGCGCCATTTACATAGTTGTATATTAAATTTACATTTATTTGTCTCAAATCGTCGTTAATGTTCATACTGACTTCACCCTGTGCTGCAATATACATTTAGTTTTACATTCATTTACAGAAATCAGCAGCTAGAAATAAAATTGCTTATGTTCGCGGATTTTCAGGTGATATTCTCATAAAGAACGCTCTGAGGTAAAGTGTGTTCAGACTGAAGACATAGCAACGATTGTATTAAACTGTTCAGTACAATCATAACATAGCACAGACATTATCTTAATTTCATAACGTCTTTAAACATAACAATATTGCTGGCCATAAACTGAGAAAGTGCGCGTCCGGTGTGCGATACCTCGAGTTGTCCTAGACGCGATGCGCCGCTGCGCTTCTCGTCCGGTGTGTGACCCCCTTAAGTCAGCTACACTGTTTACTTCTGAAGTAGCGATTCTTTTCGAGAAATGTAGCGATTCTTTTCAAGGTGATGGTTATACATTTATTACAATGTAATTATACGTTTATTATAATGTAATTGTACATTGTTTACAGTGTTATTATGTTTATTACAATGTAATTATACATTGTTTACAGTTTTATTATACGTTTATTACAATGTAATTATACGTTTATTACAATGTAATTATACGTTTATTACAATGTAATTATACGTTTATTACAATGTAATTATACGTTTATTACAATGTAATTATACATTGTTTACAGTGTTATTATGTTTATTACAATGTAATTATACATTGTTTACAGTTTTATTATACGTTTATTACAATGTAATTATACGTTTATTACAATGTAATTATAGATTGTTTACAGTGTTATTATATGTTTATTACAATGTAATTATACGTTTATTACAATGTAATTATACGTTTATTACAATCTAATTATACGTTTATTACAATGTAATTATACGTTTATTGCAATGTAATTATACGTTTATTAGTGTTATTATACATTTGTTAAATTATTATTTTGTTACATTATTATTTTTGAAAAAAGTACCGATTCTGTTTTAAAAAGTAGCGATTCTCTTCTGAAAAAGTAGCGCTTCTTTTTGAAAAAAGTAGTGTAAAAAAGTAATTATACATTTGTTAGTCTTATTATACATTTATTACAATGTAATTATACGTTTATTGCAATGAAATGATACATTTATTACAATGTATTATAGATTTATAACAATGTAATTATACGTTTATTACAATGTAATTATACATTAGTGTTATTATACGTTTATTACAATGTAATTATACATTGTTTACAGTTTTATTATACGTTTATTACAATGTAATTATATGTTTATTACAATGTAATTATAGATTGTTTACAGTGTTATTATACGTTTATTACAATCTAATTATACGTTTATTACAATGTAATTATACGTTTATTGCAATGTAATTATACGTTTATTAGTGTTATTATACATTTGTTAAATTATTATTTTGTTACATTATTATTTTTGAAAAAAGTACCGATTCTGTTTTAAAAAGTAGCGATTCTCTTCTGAAAAAGTAGCGCTTCTTTTTGAAAAAAGTAGTGTAAAAAAGTAATTATACATTTGTTAGTCTTATTATACATTTATTACAATGTAATTATACGTTTATTGCAATGAAATTATACATTTATTACAATGTATTATAGATTTATAACAATGTAATTATACGTTTATTACAATGTAATTATACATTAGTGTTATTATACATTTGTTACATTATTATTATTATACGTTTGTTACATTATTATTTTGTTACATTATTCTTTTTGAAAAAAGTTGCGATTCTTTTTGTAAAAAGTGCAAATAAATGTAATTATACATTTGTTACAGTCTTATACATTTCTTACAATGTAATTATACGTTTATTGCAATGTAATTATACGTTTATTACAGTCATTATAGATTTATTACAATGTTATTATACGTTTGTTACAATGTAATTATACATTTATTACATTATTATTTTGTTACATTATTCTTTTTGAAAAAGTATCGATTCTTTTTTTAAAGTAGTGTAAAAAAATTAATTATACTTTTTTTAGTCTTATTATAGATTTATTACAATGTAATTATACATTTATTACAGTGTTATTATCAGAGGTGGAAAGTAACTTATTACAAATACTTTTGTTACAGTACTTGAGTAGATTTTTCTAATTTTTTTCTACTTTCTTGAGTATAATTAAATTGTGGTACTTTTACTTGAGTAGAATAAAAATAAAGTATTCAACTTCGCTACATTTATTTTTCACCAAAAGTACAAAGTAGCCTACTTTGACAAAGGTGCTGACGGAGCAACAGGGCGAGCTGGCATATGACAGACACTTTTCAAAATACTGCGGTGGAGCCCTGCGCTTCAGCCAATAACAGACAGGTTTGACTCAGGTGCAAAACCAATCAAAACTTGCAGTTCAGCTGGGGGGGCGGGTACTTCAAACAGCGCTTTGACTATGGAAGTAAAATAATGACAAACGTTTTTGAAACAAAAAACCTGTTGAATTGCACTACTTGAAAAAAATATGCATTGCATTAACCCTGCTTGTATTTTAATGCATTGTATTTTTAGGGCTTCCATTTTTATGGGCTGTAATTTAGCATGGTTGAATATTTAAGCTGTGAATATTTAAATTCAAAACATTTCAAACACATTTTCATTAGTAAAATTTCAATAATCCATATTCACCTTTCATATTTCACTTCCAAAATATTCAAACTGATTACAAATGCAACCTATAATATTCAACAGGCGGTTTTCAGTCCATTTTATATAACGTTTCAATATTTTAGTGAATGTAAGTGAGCTATGCTCATATTCATTTAAAATGTTTAATTATGGTAACTCCTGAAATGGGTCATCCCATTGATAATACCAGAGCACTGAGCAGTTGAAGTAAATATAAAAAACTCGGCTCATAACATGGACGCAGTTATTGCATGGACAGAGCAAGAAGAAATGTAAGTGTCTTAAACACATGGACACAGTTCAATTGAATAGTAAAGCTCGCCCTCTTTAACAATACAGTTAAACTAAAATTAGTTTTTACTGGTACTTTTAAATTCATACTGTTGTACATCTCTCTCTTTTTTTTATCGGACCTCTCACTTAACCTTCTTTGTTTGACAATTATGAAATTATTCAAACGAAAACATTCAAATTATCTTATCTGGACTTACTTTTCAAAATTAGTAATAAAACAATTGCTCTTGACAACAGGGAAAATTTAAGATATTAAGCTTGGAAGAGCCAGGACATTTTTTAATATAACTCAGATTGTGTTTGTCTGAAAGAAGAATGTCATATACACCTAGAATGACTTGAGGGTGAGTAAATCATGGGCTAATTTTCCTTTTTGGGTGAACTATTCCTTTAAAGACATACATCATTCTTATGAAAATACCTGAGATAGCTTGATGAACACATATTATTGCTATCATGTGTTTGTCTTCATGTTTCATCAGTCAAAACGTCTCTATTTGCATGTTATTATATCCATATAAGGCATTTCCTGAAACGTCATGAGTTTAATACTTCTATGATTGTCACTTGTGGACTTTCTGCGCGAGGTATGAATCAGTACTGGGCTTCCAGTATGAATGAAACCGATCTGCCATTTTGGGTAAAAATAGAAAAATAATGTTAAAGTACTTTACACGTAGTTACTTGAGTAGTTTTTAAGCAAACTACGTATTTACTCTTACTTGAGTCATATTATTTTTCAGTACTTCTACTTGTACTCTACTTGTAAATTATTACTTAAGTAGCAATACTTTTAAAATGTTAGTACTCTTTCCACCACTGGTTATATTATACATTTGTTACATTATTATTTTGTTACATTATTCTTTTTGAAAAAAGTAGCGATTATTTTTTTTTGAAGTATTGTAAAAAAAATGTAATTATACATTTGTTACAGTCTTATTATACATTTATTACAATGTAATTATACATTTATTACAGTGTTATTATAGATTTATTACAATGTAATTATAAGTTTATTACAGTGTTATTATACGTTTATTACATGTAATTATACATTTATTACAGTGTTATTATACATTTGTTACATTATTATTATTATACATTTGTTACATTATTATTAGTATTATACATTTGTTACATTATTATTTTGTTACATTATTCTTTTTGAAAAATGTAGCGATTCTTTTTGAAAAAAGTAGTGTAAAAAATTTAATTATACATTTGTTACATTCTTATTATACATTTATTACAGTGTTATTATACGTTTATTACAGTGTTATACATTTGTTACATTGTTCTTTTTGAAAAAAAGTAGTGATTCTTTTTGAAAAAGTAGCGATTCTTTTTGAAAAAGTAGCGATTCTTTTTGAAAAAGTAGCGATTCTTTTTGAAAAAGTAGCGATTCTTTTTGAAAAAGTAGCGATTCTTTTTGAAACGCTTAACGTTATCGTTTGCTCAGAGTTTAGGCTCCTGTGTAATAATAGCCTAGGCTATTCAGCAACTCAAACATACCAAACCAACAATTACTAAAAACACACAAAAACTGATTTTGCATGGGCATTGCTTTATCTATCTATCTATCTATCTATCTATCTATCTATCTATCTATCTATCTATCTATCTATCTATCTATCTATCTATCTATCTATCTATCTATAAATTACAGGAACGTCTGTCTGTGAGTCTGTGTGTCTGTCTGTCTGTCTGCCTGTCTGTCTGTTAATCGAATATCTCTCGAAATGTTACTCCGATGGATTTCAAACATGACAGGTGTCTTGCTACGGGCACGAGTAAGTGCAGTGCCGAGTTTGACGTTGTTTGGATTAGAAATGCATAAGATATTGTTAAATATATCGGTAAAAGAAGCACACATTGGCTTTTGGCCACTCCCTCTCAACGTTGCACACTGTGTGGCCACTCCCTCTCAACGCTGCACACTGTGTGGCCACTCCCTCTCAACGCTGCACACTGTGTGGCCACTCCCTCTCAACATTCCACACTGTGTGGCCACTCCCTCTCAACATTCCACACTGTGTGGCCACTCCCTCTCAACATTCCACACTGTGTGGCCACTCCCTCTCAACGCTCCACACTGTGTGGCCACTCCCTCTCAACGCTGCACACTGTGTGGCCACTCCGTCTCAACGTTGCACACTGTGTGGCCACTCCCTCTCAACGTTGCACACTGAGTGGCCACTCCCCCTCAACGTTGCACACTGTGTGGCCACTCCCTCTCAACGTTGCACACTGTGTGGCCACTCCCTCTCAACGCTGCACACTGTGTGGCCACTCCCTCTCAACGCTGCACACTGTGTGGCCACTCCCTCTCAACGCTGCACACTGTGTGGCCACTCCCTCTCAACGCTGCACACTGTGTGGCCGCTCCCTCTCAACGCTGCACACTGTGTGGCCGCTCCCTCTCAACGTTGCACACTGTGTGGCCACTCCCTCTCAACGCTGCACACTGTGTGGCCACTCCCTCTAAACGTTGCACACTGTGTGGCCACTCCCTCTCAACGTTGCACACTGTGTGGCCACTCCCTCTCAACGCTGCACACTGTGTGGCCACTCCCTCTCAACGCTGCACACTGTGTGGCCACTCCCTCTCAACGTTGCACACTGTGTGGCCACTCCCTCTCAACGCTGCACACTGTGTGGCCACTCCCTCTCAACGCTGCACACTGTGTGGCCACTCCCTCTCAACGTTGCACACTGTGTGGCCACTCCCCCTCAACGTTGCACACTGTGTGGCCACTCCCTCTCAACGCTGCACACTGTGTGGCCACTCCCTCTCAACGTTGCACACTGAGTGGCCACTCCCCCTCAACGTTGCACACTGTGTGGCCACTCCCTCTCAACGCTGCACACTGTGTGGCCACTCCCTCTCAACGTTGCACACTGAGTGGCCACTCCCCCTCAACGTTGCACACTGTGTGGCCACTCCCTCTCAACGCTGCACACTGTGTGGCCACTCCCTCTCAACGTTGCACACTGTGTGGCCACTCCCTCTCAACGCTGCACACTGTGTGGCCACTCCCTCTCAACGTTGCACACTGAGTGGCCACTCCCTCTCAACGCTGCACACTGAGTGGCCACTCCCCCTCAACGTTGCACACTGTGTGGCCACTCCCTCTCAATGCTGCACACTGTGTGGCCACTCCCTCTCAACGTTGCACACTGTGTTGCCACTCCCTCTCAACGCTGCACACTGTGTGGCCACTCCCTCTCAACGTTGCACACTGAGTGGCCACTCCCCCTCAACGTTGCACACTGTGTGGCCACTCCCTCTCAACGCTGCACACTGTGTGGCCACTCCCTCTCAACGTTGCACACTGAGTGGCCACTCCCCTCAACGCTGCACACTGTGTGGCCACTCCCTCTCAACGTTGCACACTGAGTGGCCACTCCCCCTCAACGTTGCACACTGTGTGGCCACTCCCTCTCAACGCTGCACACTGTGTGGCCACTCCCCCTCAACGTTGCACACTGTGTGGCCACTCCCTCTCAACGCTGCACACTGTGTGGCCACTCCCTCTCAACGTTGCACACTGAGTGGCCACTCCCCCTCAACGTTGCACACTGTGTGGCCACTCCCTCTCAACGCTGCACACTGAGTGGCCACTCCCTCTCAACGTTGCACACTGAGTGGCCACTCCCTCTCAACGCTGCACACTGTGTGGCCACTCCCTCTCAACGCTGCACACTGTGTGGCCACTCCTTCTCAACGTTGCACACTGGCCACTCCCCTCAACGCTGCACACTGTGTGGCCACTCCCTCTCAACGTTGCACACTGAGTGGCCACTCCCCCTCAACGTTGCATACTGAGTTCAAAATGTTTATTTTGGGGAGTGGGCACACTGAGTGGCCACTCCCCAAAATAAACATTCTGACATTAGACGGGTTGTGGTTTAAAAATATCTGATTATATTTTTTTCACGGCCATCATTTGTAGTAGCCTATTCACAAATTGTTTGCTCAAACGTAACGAGTTTACTGTGTAGCCTGCTCCCTGAATCGTCGCGCTTATTCATTTGTGGATGTTAACTGAATCTGTAAGTCAGCTACACTGTTTACTTCTGAATATTATATTTTATTCTGGTGCGCTTAACGTTATCGTTTTCTCAGAGTTTAGGCTCCTGGGCTATTCAGCAACTCAAACATACCAAACCAACAATTACTAAAAACAGATTTTGCACAGGCATTGTACTAGTTATTATCAATGTTGAAAACAGTTGTGCTGCTTAATATTTTTGTGGAAACTGTGATAATTTTTTGCCGGATTCTTTGATGAACAGAAAGTGTAAAAAAACAGCTTTTATTTGAAATTGAATTTGAAAATATTTAGCAACATTATAAATGTCTTTACTATCACTTTTGATCAGTTTAATGCATCCTTATAAGTATTAATTTCTTACTTTTGACCGGTAGTGTAAGTTTCTGTGATTGTTAAAAGCTCATGATTATTAATGAGACATTAACATTGTCACATTGTTTGGAACAACAATTTTGTAACTGGGCTTTATAGTTTATGGTTAAAAAAAATCTATCCTGCTTTCAAACGTGTGAAACATTTGACTTTAGTAATGTGACGCATTTCCAGTTGAAACATTATATATTCAATTAGGAAAAAAAAAAGTGGCAAGGACTTTGGACTTGATTTGTAGGTTATATACCAGAATGGGGTTTACAAAGACATTTTCTTTTCTTTGGAACAACGTGTATTGATTATTTGTCCACAATACAACCAGGAACAAATGTTTAGAGAGTAAACTGGGTCCATGTTGAGTTCATTTGAGTGCAAAAAGTATCAAGACTCAAATTTCTGGATTCTTTGATGAATAGAAAGTTCAGAGAAACTTTGTGTCACAGTTGATCATTTACATTTACATTTACATTTATTCATTTAGCAGACGCTTTTATCCAAAGCGACTTACAAATGAGAACAATAGAAGCAGTTAAACTAACAGTAGGACAACAATACGTAAGTGCTATAACCCCTCTCAGTTTAATTTTAGTGCAGGTTTTTTTTTATTTATTTATTTTTTATTTTTTTATTATAGAATAGAAGAGAAGTGTTAATTCTACTGAATCAAGTGCTGCCGAAAAAGATATGTCTTCAGCAGTTTCTTGAAAGTGGCTACTGACTCAGAAGCTCTGGTTGAGTTAGGCAGATCATTCCACCAACAGGGAACAGCCATGGTAAAGTTCCGAGAGAGAGATTTTGTGCATCTTTGAGATGGTACCACAAGACGACATTCGCTAGCAGAGCGCAGGTTTCTGGATGGCACATAAGTCTGAAGTAATGAGTTTAGGTAAGAGGGAGCAGTGCCAGTGGTTGTTCTGTAGGCAAACGTCAGTGCCTTGAATTTAATGCGAGCGGCAACTGGCAACCAGTGCAATTGTGTGAGGAGAGGAGTGACGTGTGTTCTCTTCGGCTCATTGAAGACTACTCTGGCTGCAGCATTCTGGATCAATTGTAGAGGTTTGACAGAGCAAGCTGGAAGACCAGCCAGGAGAGCATTACAATAGTCCAGTCTGGATAAAACAAGTGCTTGGACAAGGAGTTGTGTGGCATGCTCTGTAAGGAAGGGCCTGATCCTCCTAATGTTGTGCAAGGCAAATCTGCAGGACCGGGCAGTTCTAGCAATGTGGTCTGTGAATTTCAACTGATCATCAATTACAACCCCAAGGTTCTTAGCTGACCTTGATGGAGTTATGGATGACGAGTCTAGCTGAATGGAGAAGTTGTGATGAAGTGTTGGGTTGGCCGGGACCACAAGTAGCTCTGTCTTCGCAAGGTTTAGTTGAAGGTGGTGGTCCTTCATCCAGCCAGAGATGTCTGTCAGGCAGGCTGAGATACGAGCAGCTACCGTCGGATCGTCAGGCTGGAATGAGAGGTAGAGTTGCGTGTCATCAGCGTAGCAATGATAGGAAAAGCCATGTTTCTGAATCACAGATCCTAGTGATGTCACGTAGATGGAGAAGAGGAGTGGTCCAAGCACTGAGCCCTGAGGCACCCCAGTAGCTAGATGTTGGGTCTTAGACGCCACACCTCTCCACGACACCCTAAAGGACCTACCTGAGAGGTAAGACTCGAACCATTGGAGTGCAGTTCCCGAGATGCCCTTCATCTTTAGGATTGACAGGAGGATCTGGTGGTTAACTGTGTCAAAAGCAGCAGACAGATCCAGCAGGATGAGGACTGAGGATTTGGAAGCTGCTCTTGCCAGTCTCAGAGCTTCAATTACTGAGAGCAGGGCAGTCTCAGTTGAGTGTCCGCTTTTGAAACCAGACTGATTGTCGTCCAAGAGGTTGTTCTGTGTAAGAAAGGAGGAGATCTGGTTGAAAACAACTCGTTCAAGTGTTTTCGCGACAAATGGAAGAAGAGATACCGGTCTGTAACTTGTTAGATGTGCTGGATTTAGATTGGGTTTCTTAAGCAGTGGGGTTACTCGAGCCTGCTTAAAAGCTGTGGGAAAGGTACCAGTGTGAAGAGAGGTGTTTATGATGTGCGTGAGTGTGGGTACAACTGAGGAAGAAATGGCTTGAAGTAGATTAGTGGGGATAGGATCAAGCGGACAGGTAGTAGGGCGATTGGAAAGGAGGAGTTTAGAGACTTCCGCCTCTGAAAGTAGAGAGAAGGAGGGTAGAATGTGTGCGTTTGTTGGTAAAATGTGTGTGTCAGTTTGTGGATTGGTAAATTGGCCGCTGATGGTGGTTGTTTTTTCTATGAAGAATGTGGCAAAATCGTCAGCTGTTAGGGTTGATGAAGGAGGAGGAGGGTTAAGAAGAGAGGAGAAGGTTTTGAAAAGCATGCGAGAGTCAGAAGAATTGAAAATTTTGTTGTGATAGTAAGCCATTTTAGCAGTAGAGATATTAGCAGAGAAGGAAGAGGGAAGGGATTGATAAAGACCCAGGTCTGTCGAATCTTTCGATTTGCGCCACTTTCTCTCTGCACCCCTGAGTTTAGTACGATGTTCGCGAAGAATATCAGTTAACCAGGGGGCAGAGGGTGTGGCGCGGGCTGGCCTGGAGGAAAGGGGACAGAAGTTGTCCAAGCAGGATGTTAAAGTGGAGAAAAGAGTATCAGTTGCACAGTTAGTATCAAGTGTTGAGAGCTGATCAGGTGGAGGAAGTGTGGATGAGACCAAAGAGGATAGGTGAGAGGGTGAAAGTGAGCGTAGGTTTCGTCGAAAGGTGATCTGTGGAGGAGTGTGTGTTGTGTTCTGAGGCAGTGACAAATGACATGACAAATGATGACATCACTGGTCTCACAGTCAACTGTTATAACTTGAGGCTGCGACTATTGAACATAAAAAAAATAGGATAACTCTTTATAATAAGGTGTCATTAGTTTACGTTAGTTAATGCATTAACTAACAATGAGCAGTATATTTGCAACAGAATTTATTCATCTTTGTTTTAGTTAATAAAAATACAATGTTTATTGGTTCATGTTGGCTGGCTCAGGTCTATAGCTTATGACAACAGATACGATTTTTGATTTTAATAATATAATAATTAACATTAATTTATATTAATAAATGCTAATGTTATCAAATGAAACCTTATTGTCAAGTGTTGCCAAAATTGAGAGTTGTATGGTAGAGAGGATGATTATCAGTGAATAAGATGACAAAACAAACAAACAAAAATATTAAAATGAGCTACTTTTATGGGCCATTTCATTTTTGATAGACACAGCTCCAGCATTTATTTTGAGTTTATTTAACTTTGATTGCAAAAAGCCTTTTGGATCAAGTATCAAGACACTTAATTATGAATAATTCCTGTTCAAATCACCTTCCAGCTAATATTCCCATCATTTGTGGCTGATATTGAACGACATTTGATTTTCATTGCACTTAGTATTCTAGCGTCTGATCCATTAGCATCAAAAGCCGGTTGCGACGGCTGGAGTCCCTCTATCCCACTGACCTGCCGGAAAACTCATTACCATTCTCTTCACTCAGTGTGTTTTCCACTGCTCTTTTCTGTCGTATAATTGCAACGCAGAGGTTTTTCTCGCTGTGGAGCATTACCAGAGGCCTGCGGGGATCGGGACGTGTGGAGAGGGGGTGTAGGATCTGAACAGGGCAGTAATGGAGACCAGGTGGGAGTCGGTCCTGAAGGAAAAAAAAAAAGTTTCAGCCGCTTTGGTGCAATTATAAATATATAGTTACTCTTAAAAATAAAGGTTTCAAAAGTGTTTTTCCCCAGTGATGCTGTAGAACCACCATTTTTGGTCCCCCAAAGAAACTTTCAGTGAATCTTAGTGTGAAGAACATTATAAAAATCTAAAGAACGGAAAGGTTCCATGGATGTTAAAGGATTCGTTCACCCAAAAATGAAAATTACCCCATAATTTACTCACACTCAAGCCATAGGTGTAATGACTTTCTTCTGTCAGCCAAACACAATCTGAGTTATATTAGAAAATATCCTGGCTCTTCCCAGTTTTATAATGGGAGTGAATAGAGTTTTTGAAGCTCCAAAAAGCGCATCCATCCATCCATCATAAAAGTAATCCATACAGCTCCAGGGAGTAAATAAAGGCCTTCTGAAGTGAAGCGATGTGTTTTTGTAAGAAAAATATCCATATTTATAACTTAAAATATAATCACTGGCTTCCGGTAAGTTTGAGTTCCAGCAGAAGAGTGACCTCTGACCCGACGTATGACGTAGGAAGTAGGAGTAGCGTAAGCTTAGGTGAGAGTAGACGCCTCTCACGGTTCAAACAAATTGGGCTGGACAACAAACTCAAGCTCCTCCTACATTTCTCTTTTAAAATGATTTTTTTTAGGCTTCTAATTCATGACCAGGGTTTTGTTTTCCTCTATCCTCTGCGCTTCCGCATTCGTCAATATGTCATCATGTGTCGTGTCAGAGGTCACTCTACGGCCGGAACTAGACTCGCGTACGGAAGCCAGTGATTCTAGTTTATAAAGTTATAAATATGGATATTTTTCTTACAAAAACACATCGCTTTGCTTCAGAAGGCCTTTATTAACTCCCTGGAGTCGTATGGATTACTTTTATGATGGATGGATTCACTTTTTGGAGCTTCAAAAACTCTTGACTCTTCACTCCCATTATAAAGCTGGGAAGAGCCAGAATATTTTGAATATAACTCCGATTGTGTTTGGCTGAAAGAAGAAAGTCATATACACCTAGGATGGCTTGTGGGTGAGTAAATCATGGGATAATTCTTGGGTGAACGAACCCTTTAAAGGTTCTTCATGGAACCATAGAAACCAATAAGGAACCTTTATTTTTAAGAGTGTAGACGAGAGCCAGACTTCACTGTGCACCAGAATCGACTTGAAAATCAAGTTCAATTGCTAAATTTGAATTGAATCAGTTACATGGCAAAGCTGGTTTTTCCTGGTGTTTTCCTGGCACACACCACCTCAAACAATGACACATACAAGCAGACCATTACACAAGCTCACATGTCCTTCACAAACCACAGCTGAGCTTCCACCACACACGCAAACAATCGAGCCTTTATCTGCTCTGCTTCCTCAGCATGTCTCCTGCAGACAGACCCCTACCAAGAAACCATTAAACACAGATATCTGAGGAATTACAACAGTGTGTTTCACATTACCACGACTGATAAGCTTTTAAACCAGTTTTCTGTACAGATGAAGACTGCAGATAACTAGTCACAGAATCAATTATGTTATGTATATGTGTTTTCAGCTGGATAATATTATTTGTAAAGTGTTTGCTCATGATGAATGCACTGATAAAAAAAAAATCCTACTCCTTATCAGAACAACAGTATTTTCTTAAATATATATTGTTCATTTATATATTCAAATATTATCAGAAGATCAAATCCCATTATTTACTATATGTTAAAAACCCGTAAGACGTCAAGCCGCGGAATATCATAAAGGTTTAGGATGAGGGCAAGTATAAATGACAGAATTTTAATTGTGGGAGAAGTTATCCCTTTAATTTGGCGTAAAGGATTTGCATTGAGAATGAACAGGAAATGTTTCACACAGAGACACTCAAAAGTGCTGATTCACAGGAGCTTTAAGCCACATAAAATAAAGAACATCTTTGCATTTCCTTGGCCAGAAACAACGGCCGTGTTGTTCACTGGTATAATGTGGGGGAAGTTTGGCTGGCACGCGGGCAGGCTGTCCCATGGATGCTAATCACCCTCCCCAAAACCGGCATCAGAATGTGTTCATGCTTGTCTAGTCAGCGTGTTGCTTTTCAGATGTAGTTGTCTTTGAAAGCAGAGCATGATAAAGTGAGGTGCATGTATGTGTAAGTACGGTCATGTAGTTTGGAATAACCTCATTCTTAGTTTACTTTTTTTAGTTGAAAAACTTTGAATTCAACATCTGCTCAGGTCATGAAAAAGAGCCGTGACTTATCTGTTCTGAGAGATTACACACCAGATATCATCGGAACTTCACTTTGACAAAAACATAAAACAATTACAAGGAATATTACGCAGCATTAATCAGAAAAAAGCTGTGAGACACAAAACAAACCTTCTGCACAACCAAATGAAAGAAAACACTGCTTTGAAAAACTGTTATTTACTTTGAGTCTGTATAAATGTGCGTTGAAATGCCTCATTATAAATCATGAACATGTAGTTATGAATGCAGTTTAGAATATAGTTAGAAATGCGACTTCTTCCCCCCCATATTTTATGAAGAATAAATAGTGAGATGGTGCTGATGGGTAATGGGCCAGATGTGCTGTAAATGTATTCAGATTTATGCTGATCAGATGTAGTTTTCCTGTAGCTGTTGAATATGTTATAGACTTTATGACAGTAACCCATCAGGCTTTCAAGCTACATCGCACCAAAAATCAGCACAGACTTTATTTAACTTATAGTTTTCTTGTAGACACAAACTCCAGAGGCTCTATTGGGACAAATATCAGGTTAAACCACTTCCGGAATGAGAAAAAATCTGGGGCGGGGTTGGATTTAGTCCTCAGGATTTGATTGGATCGTTGGAATGCCAGTTTGCAGTCAGTTGTGGAGGATATAGCCCCACCCTCCACCGAGACAGTCATGTGAAAAAGAAAGTACACCCTTTTGAATTCTATGGTTTTATCTGGTCCTTGGTCTTAAAATGAGGTAAATACAACCTCAGATGAACAACACCCCATGCCATATTGCACAGTGTCATGGTTTATTTAACAAAAACTAGGCCAAAATGAATCCACAAGCAATAACTTATTACCGTTTTTTGTAGTATGTTTTGAATTTATTTCACCAGTGCGTAGGACTACCGCATGTTGTAGTGTGCGTGTTTTTGGTGGCTTGTGTGTCATGTCTAAGGGGAAAATCCGTTTTTTTTCAGCAAGATTGAATGGTTTTGAGTGGAGAGCTTCATTTTGACCTGAAAATTCGAAAGTTTGGGGAATTGGGTGAGAAGTTATGGATTTGTGTTTAGAGTTTCGAGAAGCAGTTTGCTGGTCTGGAGGATTCAGGTGTGTGCGATGCAAGGAGGAAAGACATCAGCAATGATCTTAAAGAAGCAGTTGTTGCTGCCCATCAATAGGAAGGGTTATAAGGTCATTTCTAAACTAATTGAAGTCTATCATTCTACAGTGAGGAAGATTATTCACAAGGGGAAAACATTTAAGACAGTTGCCAATCTTCCCAGGAGTGGACATCCCAGCAAATTTACCCCAAGGTCAGACCGTGCAGTGCTCAGAGAAACTGCTAAACACCCAAGCGCTACATCTCAGACTCTACAGGCCTCAGTTAGCATGTTAAATATTAAAGTTATTGACAGTACGATTAGAAAAAGACTAAACATGCATGGCTTGTTTGCAAAGTTGCATCTGAACAAACCACAAGTCTTCTGGAACAGTGTCCTTTGGACAGACGAGACCAAAGTGGAGATGTTTGGTCATAATGCACAGTGCCACGTTTGGTGAAAACCAAACACAGTATCAGCACAAACACCTTATACCAACTGTCCATCACGCTGATGGAAAAAAATATTTAAATATTGATTTCATGGTGACTTTACTCTAGACAGTGAGCGTTGTGCATCTGTCCACATCCCGACATCATGTCGCCCAAACTGATCTTATCTCGGGTCTGAGGAACAACGGCACAACACTTAATGAAAGCCAGTTCGAGGAGGAAGAGAGATGGAGAGATTCCCTGTGTTCACCGCTTCAGTGCCTGAAAGGAACCATCCATTCTGCCATCGAACAATCCAGATGTCACACAAATAGATGACGGGAACTTTAATGGCAGAGTTAATGGAAACAGCCGAGGTTTGGGCCAAACACAGAGAGGCAGCTCTTATTACTTATTCATTGCTGAACAAGAGACGGCTCTGCTCTGGTGTGAGCTGCAGCATATCGCTTTCAGCTGGGCCACATATGCAGCGCGCGGGAACACTGTTACGAAACACCGCCGTCAACAGATGTTTGGGCTTCTAGCGCTGCAGTGACCTGACGACAGAGCTTCATGAACCAGCACTTCAACACAACAGCCTGATGCGAAAACAGGAAAAAGAGTTTTCTCTTGAACAAGCCTCTTCCTATTGAAAACCATTTGTGAGCAGAAATATGTTATGAATAGAAATAATGGCATACTAAAACCAAATTATGCCTTAAAATCAATTATGACATTAAAAAGTCCAAATTAATTATGAATTAAAGTCAATTATAGCTACTAAGTCGAAATTTAAAAGTAGCCTATACTGTATGAAATTATGACTTTCTGCCATTATTATGGCATAGCAAGTTGGACTGTTTTTTCTCATAGTTGTCATCATTGCGACTTTTATAATTGTAACTAGGCTATGCCATAATTATGACTTTTTATGCCATAATCTCAACTTTTTGTCATTTGACATAAAAGTCATAATTATTAGCCTACTTATGTCATAATTAAGATTAAACAAGGCATGTATTTTTTTTTATGTGGCGGAAATGGGCTTCCATTCCAAAAAACAACAAATATTTCTAAACGTTATATTAAATAGTGTGGGAAGGACTTTGAATTAACCAATAGAAAAGATCAGAGAGATGCTGTGCCGCGTGCAGGGAACGTAAGGAGACAGGGATAGCTGCAGCCTGCAGGTCAAAGTAATGGGCGTTCTGAAAGGTAGGTGCGAGCCAAAGGGTACTCAACAGAAACTAAGCGCTAACCCTACCCCACATCCTAACAGGAGGCAGCTTTCACGACCAATTGTAAAGACCTTTCGGAATATCACTGCCTTTTAGCACGCCAATTACTCTAACCTGCAGATAAATATTAGGGAGGAACGTGAGACGAAAGCAAGAGTCACGTGACTGCCTCCTCCGTGGCTGGATCATTATCCTCTCAATGTGATAATAACCAGTGTCTTATGTTTGCAAACAGCCAAACTGAATGGGGGAAAGTTGTGGAAATAGATGAACTAATAATTATAGAGTTAACAGCGTAGGCTACTCAGTTATCAGTAGGCTACTTTAGGTCATGTTTGAATCTAAACAAACTGAATGAGGAGATTTTATCGTAATGTTGAACTGAAAGCCTGTGAATGAACACCAACTATTACTAATTTATCTGAAAATATTATCTAAAGATTTTTCAATTTAACATATAACACAGTACAGCCCATCTAAGGATTCTCAAATTGTATGAACAAAATAAAAGTTCTTTATGGTTCCAAGAACCTTTAAAATCCATGGAATCTGATTAATCCTCAAAATGTTCTCCACACTAAGGAAAAAAAGCAAGGTTCTTTGGGGAACCAAAAATGGTTCTTCTAGCACTGCAACAAAAACCTTTTTAAAACTTTTATTTTTAAGACTGAAGAAATGATAGTTTTGTGTGAGGACCATTTGTCAATTTTCACTAAATCTTTCTAGGATGTTTAACTATTTGGCCACATCATCCTCAAAAACCACCAAAGAAATAAAAGTCTTGGTTTGATACAGATCAGAACCAGTTGTGTCAGTAAAGGACTTTAAAAACTAGCAATTTAGCCGTTAAGTTGTTCTTCTAAACACATCCTCCTCGTAGCAGAAATCTGTACGGTAAGTCAAGCCAGATAGTCTTGCCAAAGACTGGCAGCAACATGCCAGGAAAAAAAAATCATGGCTGGTTAATATTTGGTCTTTTTGAAAGCCAGGTGATGACACAGCACCATTTCACATTAAAACCAATTGCATGCTGTTCAACCGAGACTTAACAAGATCCAGCCACGATTATTACTTTGGTTTCAGGTCCTTTGGCTTAAAGCACATTAAACCTTTCAGTTTCACACTGGTCAGCAAATCTACCCTTCAGGACCGGAATATGAACAACATAATATTGCAAATTCATGTTCATGCAAAAAAAAAAGAAGCTTCATTAAAGGCGTGTTGGAGATGGCAATCTAACAAAGGCGGCATTCAGTTTTAGTCCTGGCATGTTTGTTACCATCATATCAATAAACACATCGACTGCTATGCAAAACACAAACTTATTTACAAAGCAGGAGTTTGTTCCATGAAATCTAAAGCTTATCAGCTCTTTAAACAGCAGGATGTGTCTAGAAAGAATATCATGAGACTCTTTTACAGGAGGTTTGATGGGCTGTGGTTGAAGATGTACTTATTGAATGGTTGTTTATAAGATAAAACCACTGTGGTTATCATCAAAAATTTAACCAAACATTTCATATTAAGGGTGTATAACACATGCATACCACGGTCTGACTGAATCCTCGTTTCTGATTGGCTCATCACTTGCACACAGAAAATCCTGACCTTACCATCTGAATGTTGCAGCAGGTCTCACTAACTTCTATTGTCCAATTTTGGTGAGCCCATGCACATTTTTATCCTTAGTTCTCGGTTCTTAGCTGACAGGAGTGTTCCCCGGAGTGATCTTATGCTGCTGTAGTCCATCTGCTTCAAGGTTTGACGTGTTGTGTTTTCAGAGATGCTCTTCTGCAGACCTCAGTTGTAAAAAAGTGGTTATTTGAGTTACTGTTGCCTTTTTGTCAGCTCGAAACAGTCTGGCGTTCTCCTCCGACCTCTGGCATCAGCAAGGCATTTTCACCCACAGAACTACTACTCACTGGAAAATGTATCTTTTTCTGACCATTCTCTGTAAACCCTAGAGATGGTTGTGCATGAAAATCTCAGTAGACCAGCCTGTCTGACACTGACAACCATGCCACTTTCAAAGTCACTTAAATCACATTTCTTCCCCGTTTTGATGTTCAGTTTGAACTACAGCAGATCGTCTTGACCATGTCTAAATGCCTAAATGTATTGAGTTGCTGCCATGTGATTGGCTGATTAGATTTTTGCGTTAACAAAAAAAGGAAACAATTTTGCATCATGGTAAAATCACCGTAATGCATGGCTTCTCAGAGGGCTTGTTTCTTTATTCAAACAAGTCTAACAATATATAACAGCACTGATATTTAATATCAGTAATCAGCACTTTATTGACCTTATAAATGACAAAAGACATTTTATACTCAATATGGTATTACTGTGTTGGTTTTAGCCAAATGTTGAGAAAGAAAATAAATGTATTTAAATGAGCATGGTTTACTTGGTTCGAAAACCCACAGATATTCAAGTACAGACAAGAACTCCACTCAGTTTCTCAAGCAAAACCACTAAACCTGCTCATTCCACAAACACACACCTTTAAAATAACATTCCTCATGTGTGAAACGGGCCACTGGAGGAGGAATATCAGGATCAGTGGGTCAAACAAAACACAGGCAGCTCACTGGAATATCTGCTGAATCAGTCGGCTATAGAAGGTGCACAATCGCACAGGACTGAAAAAGTGCTGTGACTCAAACTTCATCAAAAAAAAAAAAAAAAAACACAAAGTATATTAGAATTCACTCTCAGATAGGAACATCTGAGAATGGGCTCTGTTCCAAAACCTAGTGAGCTTCTTGCTACCTACTGAGGCTCCATGAACCTGAACCGAAAACGACATAAGAGACCATTTTGGTCCTCAAAATAAAGACCAAACGGTTGTGCTTCTCGGTTTCAAGTCGAGTTCAAAGTTAGCATGTCACTAACTTACCAATGAGAGATAGATGAAGAGTTAGAGTATCAACCATAAAAAGTATTAAAATATTTATCATATTTATAATCAACATACCTCTCGGTTCATCTGCCATCTTGCACTGATTTTTTTCCATTAACTTTTTTTGCAATGGGAAAATGTTCTGTTAAGGACACATGAAATGTAAATTTTGACTAAAGAGGTGATCTTATAACAAATACAGTCGTTGTCTCGGAACAGGTTTTTGAGTATTAGCAACCATGATGCACTAAAATGTAGACTACATAGAGAGCTCACAAGGTTTTAAATCAAAACCCATACAGAACAGAATAAATTCTCCTGATAGCATTGATTTTGTGGCATGGAGAAAAAGAAGGTATAGCTTATTTGTTTTAAATTGAGTAACGGTCAACAGCAGAAAAGGTAAATCGATTCAGGCGTTTCATGAAGGTGAGGCTTGTTGCCCACTGCAGTTTTGGGGCCTCATTTAATTACCTGGAATGTTTGCCGGCCACCATTCATTCCTTTTTAGAACTCTACTACCTGGTCACAACTTGGGAAGTAAAAAAAAAAAAAAAAGTATATATATACATTTATATATATATATATATATACATATAATTTTTCTCTGGTAAATTATTAAATACTTCAGTCATTTTCTTATAGTTGAGCATGAAAATGTCTTCAATGTTCCAAAACAGTCATTCCAAAGGGAGTTATTCTCTATATCAGTAAGCACCGTTTCTGAACTCCCTGAAAAACCTCATCTTGAGGTTATCTTGAGTTTTCTTCTGGAAACGTACTCGTCACAAAATTTAAATAATTTAAATAATTCCCACCCAATGCATGTGTTAGTATCGTGTTGAATCTCGTGGTATGGTAAGGGGCTTGACATTTCTAAAACATGATCAAAGCGGTTGACCAATCACAACACAACTGTGTCAGCCGACGCTTTTCAGAAGAAGGAGCTTCAAACAGATTGGAACTAAACCGAGCATTACAGACCGACTGAGACAATGTAAAATTGTAAAACATTCAAGCATGAAAACCTAATCTAGTAGACCCCAAAACCATAATCAAGATTTTGAAAAGGGCTTAATATGGCCACTTTAAGCTATTGAAAACATTGTTTTATCACCAATTCAATCATGTCATGATGACGTAAAGCCAGTAAACCTGGAAAATTTTGCGAGATATTGGAAATGATAACAGTAAGGGACTGTTTATATGGAGAAAAATACACTTATACAAAATACAACATTTTTGTCCTTGTCGTTTGGATAAAAGCATCTGCTAAATGCATTAAATGTTCATAGTCCTTGAAGAGTCGTTTCACTGCAAAAAGGATGATTCAGATAGAATACAAAAATACAATCACGTTGAAACCCTGATTTTCTTGCCACATAGACATCCATTGCGCATCTGTTTGTTTTTGGGTTTCGACAGCACACCACAGATGCTGATGATAGATCTCAACTGGTTCTGAATCTGCAACATTCCTTTAAAAGTTGTTTCACTGCATTTGGAAGATCTAATAAGCAGCTTTAAAAGGCAAACGAATGGGCTAAAACCTAAAAGGCATGGTTCATTTTGGTTGAGAAATCAAAACATCATGCAACACAATTTTGATAAACATTTTATTAAATATAAAACATTTGTCCCAGTTGTATGGAGGCTAACAGAGAACTGAAGTATGAAAACTCCCCAAAGAAGAAGAAAAAATTTGAAACGACTACTGTGGGAGATTGGTCCTCACATCAGAAGGCGAGGCGGCGGTTTAGGCCGATTTCCCTGTGGAGTGCATGGCTCGATCACAAGAGAATGGCCTGTATGCAACTGTATAAAAAAAATTAAATAACGAACAGGAGCAAACAAACTCGGATCAAATTAAATGAGAAAAGAGTTTCCATCATTTTTGTTAAGTGGCTTGTTGTCGACATACTTTCATAGAGCTGTGCAGAATAGAAATCTGGTCATTGGTACCTGCATCCTATAGTACAATTCATGTGTTTTTCCTGCTCCACCTCCTTGTGTTCGGACAGACACATACACGCAAACACACATACACAAGCACGCTCGAAACAATTATCACCTACAGCAACTGTGCAAAAAAAGTCTTTGGTAATCAAAGTAATTCGAGATAGAGAGAGGAAAACGTACAGGAACGAAAACACTATCCATGACAGACGGTTATACAATCTCTAAATGTACACAACCTCAGTCCGATATCATACGAGACTGAACGTTCAATAAATTAGACAGTGGGAATGAGTTGGAAAGATCTACATCCAGCAGTTTCATTCACAGAAGTCAATAAAATAAATCAAAATCAATGGAAACAAAACAGTGATATTATGGATCCCCCCCAGACAAATAAACTGAAAAAAATAAACGAAAAAGAAAAAAAATGAAACTTTTGATCAATGGCCCTTAATTGTCACAATTAAGATTGTTATTTTATAGATCCCCTTTCCCAAGTATCAATCACTTGTTCAAAGCTCTCTGTAAACATTCACAAATAAACATTTACCATTCGCCAGACACCACATGTCCATGACCAAACTCCTTCTTCAACTCCATTGCGACACATTTTCCGGTGAGGTACACAGCAGTCTGTCCGTGAGGTGCCATAAATATAATGCTCAGTATTAAATTCGTAAAATAGATCTCTCGTTGTTGCTCCTCTTACGTCAGTGTTCCTTATTTTAACAATCGGTAATGCTGCTAAAAAAAAGATCGAGTCTGAAGGTGTCTTCCTGCTCCTGTACAGTTTACAAAACAAGTTATTTCAAAATATATCCACAGAAGTCTTTTCTGTAAAAAATAAATAAGGTAGTTAAAAAACACCATAAAGAGGAAGACAGATGGGTGTGCGCTTGCAGGGTCTATTCTGTCCTCATTGATTCGTTATTAGAGTTTGAGATCTTTTGGAAGCCGTGGTTGTTCTTCTCCAACCACAGCTCGGCAAGTTGCTGCGTGGAGCCGTGCGAGGATGCTTTGGAGCCCAGGCACATTTTGTACTGCTTGGGATCTAGGTTGGGGTCGCAAACCACGGGGTGGTGGACATGCACGATGCCAGTGTCCGTGCTGCGGAACAGCTTGATCCCGGACTGGATGAATTTGTTAAAGAGGTCCACGTCCTCCAGTCCCCAACCTTGGATTGAGACGTCAAAGCCACCTGCTTTGACCAAGTCTCCTTTGTAGACACAGACGATCCCAAAACCGTAGTGTCTCCACAAGCCCGTTTTGGATGTGAACACGTAGTGGTTGTCACTGGGCACCTTGCCCGCGTAGACAACCTTTGGGTCGTACTGGCTAAAGATGATGGGAAAGTACGTCTGTTCCCCAAGTATGGTGTTCCCACGACATCTGGTCAAGAAGTCGGGAGTAAACAGTAAGTCCACGTCACAGTAGAAGAGTAAGGAATCATTGGTAAAGTGGGCCGAGCCGACCTCCAGGGCCAGAGCACGGGAGAAAGGGCCAGAAACCGGCTTGATCTCCATATCGGCTTTTGGATACTTCATACGATACTCTCTCATGAGCTCAATCTGCTTAATGCGCTCTGTGTTGTTGTCTGTGCTGAAAAGAAGAATCAGCAACTTGACGTTCTGGTTGGGAATGAGACAGATCTTCTCAAAGTTGGCCATGAAGCGCACAAAGATTTCGTAGCGTCCCGCCAGCGGCACAAGGATGTTGATCTTCTTCTCTTTGGGTTCGTGCTGTTCGACGCCTGGGCCGCTCAGCTTGAAAGGGACAAGCATCTTGAGAGAGTTGGACAAGAAGGACAGCGAGTCTGAGTCCTGGTTGATCCTAGCAGCCAGCACTCGGGCATCCATCTCCTCATCTTCCAGGAACTGAATTTTGCTGAAGGTCTGCTGAAGATAAGCATGCCTCCTCACGGGTACCGTCATGGTCTTCCCCTTGTGCTTCTTGTACAGCAGCAGCAAATCCAGTACGTACTCTGCCCCGTACATGGGGTTAACCCTTCGGTATCCATACTGGATCTCTTTGAAGTCGATGACTCTACCTCGGGTCTTGGCATTGGCGTTAATCATCTCCATTACCTGCATGATGATGTCGTCCAGCGCCATCTTCTGTGAGGAGTCAATGCCTCGACGTGGAGGCTGTCCGTCCGAGGACGAGAAAATGTACTTGCCCGTGAGGAACTCCCATTCTAGCACCTCCTCACGTTGGTGGGGATGAAAGCGCATGAACGAAGGAGGCATGCCCAATTGGAGGTCTTCCTTGTGCACCTCAGTGTTGCAGTAGCGGCTCATCTGCACAATCTCGCGGTGAAGCTGGATGGTGCGGTGGCGCAGCTCAGCGATCTTTCGGCTCAATATGTAGCTGTGCAGGCGATACTGATATGGAGGATTCTTGTTGGGGTGAAGGGTTATGGCCCGGTGGATCTTGCTGTTGTGGAGATCACGGATGTAGCCCTTCTTGTTTGGCTCGTAATTCTCATAGAACAGCTGCTGCATCTGGAAAAGAGAAAATGGGTATTAATCCCATGGGTATTAACATATAAATGTTTCAACATCATAATAGCTCAACTGTGCAATGATGCAAAAGATATATCATTTAAAACTTAAAAAAATTAAAACAAGAAAGGGCACAATGTGTTTTTAGAAATGCCTCTTGTACTTTATTTTCCAAATAAAGGGCCAAACTGAAATGCAAACAAGCAAGTCTGCCTTAAGACACACAGAGAAGGAAAGTAGCCACCAGACCAATTGTGGAATCAAAAGCAATACCGTGACATGGGTAAGATTACAGAACAAGTCTTGTCTGAGGATTTTGGAAGGTGATACTATCACTAGCAGAGTCACAAGACCCGACTGACCCATTTCTATGCCAATCCTGTAAAGTGGTTTGTATATGTATATACAAGGGCAAAAATTTATATTAATAATAATAATAAATTAATTTTATATGATAAAATATGTTTTTTATTTTTTTAAAGTAATATTAAATAATAATAATGAAATAAAAAAATATTTGCCATTATTTAGGTGTGTCCAAACTTTTTAAAGAGGGCCAGATTCGATGTTGTAGACACAGCTGGGGACAAACCTTCTCCAGACTAACATTTAAGACCAGTGATACTAGCACCTGGTTTGGTAGCACCATACAAACCGTAACATGCATAAAAATGTAACAACCTAATTTTTAAAGGGTAAAATTTTATTTAGTCTTATAGAGTTACAACTATACTCTTATTAAAATTAACCACATAAACAAAAATATAGCACTATTGGCACTTCAGAGTGATTAAATACTGAATACAAAGAGCGGGAGGTGCTTGATATTAAAAAGAGTTATAAGTGCAATATATCCCGAAAAGGAACTCTGTGCGGTGCTCGTTGACTGGCACACTGCCAAAGTAAGCTGCCTTTGTCAGAAGGCGATCATGAATTTGGGATGTGCTCTGTTAAAAAGTGTTATTAAGAATAATAAGTAGTGAAAATAAACTCAATGTGGTCCACGCACTGACTGACAGCGTAAGCGCGTGGACAGAAACCTCTTTTTCACGTCTTATTTCACTTGAATGGTCGAATACACACACACACACACACACAATTATGTTGGGTTGTAAACAGTTGGGTGTAAACCGGATATATATCAGTATAATGGATCCGTGCGTTTGATCTTAAAGTGACAGCAGCCACTGTTCTGCTCTGTTTCATTAATGTGAATCAAACAATAAAACAACAAAGAAAAAATAACTTACTGCTCTTGACTGATTTTTTCCGCTTTAATAAGAATACAATTATATTTAATTCATACAGTGAAGACTATGCAATATCTTAATAACTGTACTAATTCTTACTACATGGTAAATAAAACTATTGTACCTGAAAAACTTAAATTTAAATTATATTTTTGTTATATTGTTTTTGTCCTATTGTTTGTAATTTGCTTCACTTTTCTTATTTTTAATAACAGAAATGAGATCAAATAACACATAATAACTATATTGTGATATATCGTTAGTGTGAAATAAAATTTCTCATATTGGTCATATTGCCCACCCCTAATGTTAGTAATGATAGAGCAGTTGATAATTGTCCATTTTGAGATAAATAACAATTTTGTAAGTGCTACTTTCATTTCATCAATAGCTGCCATTATATTGCGTGTATTGTGTCATAAAGCTGGTAGCAAATGATACCTCTCCTCTACAATATCCTACGAGTCTGTCTAATTATTTGTGGACCAAGTAATAACCTGTAATCATTGAAGGCAAAACCAGGTGCTCCTAACGCCTGCTCTTCTGGCTCTGGTTGAAAGGGTAATAAGGGTGTGAGAGGAACATGGTGCCAATAAGCAGCTTAGAGTGACCTGAGAAATCTGAAGAGCCTGAGAATGTTACTCAGCAGTAGTCAGGATTGTTGGAAAACTTCATTATTAGCCACCCACTTATTATCCCAACTTTTGGTCACTTCTTTATTCTTAAGGAACTTCATAAAAATTCCATGACGGTTATTGATGTGATGAAGCCATTCATTAATGTTTTGAGTTAAATAACATTGTGTAGCATCTAGAAATAGAAGCAGAATTCGAGGACGAGGTGCGGTCAAACAGAGAAGTTAAACTTGAAGAGGAACTAAAGTTCAGTTTAAACTCAAAATTGGTCCTCACATGCCAAGACAAGGCAAATCAGTGTTGTTAACAAAATTACAAGAGCGTCTCTTTGCCCCAAAGCAACCACTTACATTTAGTCTTTTAGGAGATGCTCTCACCCAAAACCACTAACAGTGCATCTTTATTATAGATGGTTCACAAACCTTTTGACCAATGAATTTCCATAACTTTTCCACATGGATTATTGGAAAATTATTAGAGCAATTATTATTGTAGCGATTTATAGACAAGAAGAATGCATATTCACTACAGAAATGTACATTTTTTACATTTTTTTGGAAATCACTTTTCCAGGCCTAGAAAAAACACAAATTTAAACCTTGAATTTCCAGGTTTTTCATGAGTGTGGGCTATAAAAAGAGTATGATCGGTACTATATTTCTACATTTTCTAAAGAAAATGTCAGTGGTTGCCATGCTACGGTGTTCTGTTTTTTTTTTACATGTTGTCATGTGGTTGCTAGGTGTTCTGAATGGTTGCTAGGTTGTACAATACTTTATAACTGCTAAAAACACACCACCAATTAGGTCATGAGATGGATTTACTTTTTTTCACAATACTCTAGAAAGTGTTTCCCATCTGCAGCTCAATGTACTTCAGTTGACGCAAATGAAAACATTTAGACTACGCTGACATTCAGATAGCAGACATGTCCCTGCAATTGAGGATGCCAGAGAAATGAACTCAAAGCTGCAATCGCAGCATGCCATGGAGCAAATGTGCCATTGCAGTGATAGGACTGTCATACGACGTCCTCGAGTCTAAACAAATACATTACAATCAGACACAATCACTTCATTCCCACAGATAAATCCACACAGGCATATGACAGCATCAGCCTGTTTTCTGTCAGGGCACGATGGTTTTCCATTACTGCCTATAACAGCAAGCTAAAGCGAGAGAGCTTGTATAAATTTTTTTTTTTAAAAATCTTACAAAGGAACAGCTCATCCAAACAATTGAAAAGTACATCATTTAGGCGCTCTAATGTGAATTATTCCTTTAAACCAAAGGAAAAGCTTTGCATATGAGAACAATAATAATCATTTTAGCTATACAAAGAGCCAATAAATAAATACTGTAAATAAATGAATTGAATATATAATCAAACATGCAAGTACAGCTCCTATCTCTTTGAATGGGAGGACATTAAATTCTCCACATCCATTTACCAAGCTCCCAGTTTGTTTCTATAGCAACCGGAGCTTTTAACGGCAGCTGACTTTACCAATCAGCGATTGGCTCTTTTATTTAGAAGGCGGGGCTTATTCCGCCATATCGTGCATTGCACTTTCTCCCATTCATAAGTAATAGTGCGCCGTCCATATATCTAAAGTCTTAGTTTACATTTAACAAACTGTTGACAAACAACAAGAGAGGGGGGGAAAAAGAATTAGTAGTGCACAAAAACAGAGCGTGTCCTAATCTGACACTGCCGGATGCATGAAGACAACAGGATCAGTGTAAAGCAGCTCAGAGATGCTACATCTAAACACAGACAAATGTTTGACTTATCCTGCAAAAGGTCAGTACGCTCAGTTTCCCCTTTAAACACACCGGGAGTATTGTTTGGCATGGGAGCCAATGTTAAAGTCAACATGAAATCAAAATTTACATTCTCAATAAATCATTTAGTTGAATATCTTGTTTGAAATGCATCAGGTTATGGAAGTAAAATGTTTTGTTAAGTGTTGTTAAAGGGTTTTCATGCAGACTTTAACATTTAACAGCATTGATTGATTTTGATATACTACTACAGCTAATTCCCATGGTCCTGTACTCTCCACAGGCTCCACGGCAGATCTGTTATGACAGACCACCACTCCAGAGTGTTGGGTGACTCAAGGATTTGTTCCGGAATGGTAATTAGTGTGGGAATGTACGGCAAGTGAAATCTGACATGGAGAAGCACATCCTGCCACTGGAGCATGTGATGCAAGATTACAGCTCAAATTCAATCCGTCTAAACTGACTACAGCTCTGATAACGGAGTAATACGACACGTTATGCTTGCTGGTTTTAAATTGCAGCTGGTAAGATAATGTGACTTATTTCTTCCTCTTTTGCAAAGGCTAACTTCATTTGAGGAGCTTCATCATTTAAAATCAACTATGCACAACCAGTTTGTGATTTTGACATTCAAGAATGCACACTGTATTAAAGTTAGATTACAACACTAGATGTTTGGCTTGTTTACCAGTAACAGGGTTATTATAGGTAACAAACTAGAACCATAAAAAAAACATTTTTGTTACTTGAATAAAATTATCATTAACTGAAATAAGTCTTATTTTTCTTCTTTAAGGCAAAGTTTTGATTTCAAACAGCCCTTCTGGAATCATTACTTTTTTTTAATCTCTGTATTTCTCTTTTTGTGCATGTTAATATAATTTCCAGAGAGTTCGTCTCATATTGTAAGTTGAGCAAATGGCCAGGCAGTGATGCGTGGCAATGTTGGTCCTCCTGTGATGCAATTAATCAGCCTGTGAGTGCGACTGACCGGAGAGGGTCTTAAACATGCCAGAGCCAGTGGGACTACACTAGGATTTATCTGCTGATGAATAAGCAACTTCACAGCTCAGCCAGCATGAAACACAAGCAGAATCAAAGTCATATATGTGTGACGCAACAACGAAGAGCTCGTCCCCTACCGATCCCAGGCAAAAAATTGAAATAGTCCAATTGAGCTGGAACATTTGCCAGAGATGTTAACTCAAAGCACTGTGAAGTATAACAATGCTAATTCTTTCCACTATTTAATGGGAAGCGTTTACTCCTGATGTTAAACACGTGTCAAAGCTGATTTGATGGCTGAACACTTTACACTGCTGGTGAGCATCAAAAACAGATGGACCGTTTCTCTGAAATATCTGATGCATGATGGTACAGCACTGCATGGAAAAACCATTTGTTTACAAATGTATTACGTTAAAAACTACACTGAATCAATAAAGGACAAAACAGCACATGTCAGGGAAGATACTGCAGATACAAAGTATTTCCGGATTGAAAAATGAATAAAATCGATATGAATGTTCAGATATGAGACCGAAAAACATCACATTACTATGGATGAATGCAAGGTTGTTAATGGCAGGGTAATACTACGTGTAGAACTGTTTTCCAATGCCACCTTATTATAAAAACCTTAACAAATGTAGGTAACTACTCAATAAAATAAACAAATAAATAAAATGTTATCATACATATGAAATAATGCATTTCTATGCAAATAAAAAATAAATATGTAATCATGAAATTCTAACTGACATAATAAATGTCTATTAATAAAATAATAATAAATAAAAAAAAATACATTAGAAAAACATTATTCCACAAGAACACTAAAATTCTAAAACATAGTTCAGTTAACAAAACAAAAACAAAATGTAATCATGCATACAAAATACATTACTAGCATGTAAATGTAAGTGCAGGGAAGATGTTTTTGAAGTTAAACCGCACAAATTAAAAATTAATCTAACAATATTAACTCTTAATATACTCTGAGACAATTTTATTATGTTAAGAGTAGAGTAAAGTAGAGTTTACTCCCACTTCCAGCACTTTTCTCTTGACATTCTAATCTCAATTCTGCAAGTCGGGTTGCAGGCTGCTTTGCGAGAGGACGGGAATAATGGCGATTTCACCACTCCTGTCTCTGTATGATCAACATTTTTGGTCTGGGCCTGAACTGGCACGCTTTCTCTTACATTCAGAAACGTTGCATAAAAACACTTCATCATGCCACATTCAAAATCATCTTTATGCAACACACACAATGACGCAAATGAAGCAGCTTCCTCTGCATCACTGTGAAAAAGGCTTGTTGACTGAGAACAAGAAATGTCCTTGAACCAGAAAGAGAGAGGGAGTGTGGAATGAAACCGCGAGGACATGCCAAAGTATCGCCCGTCTGGTTTTGGAGGTCATCGGGTCTCATCAGCAAAGAAAGAAGAAGCCATGCATTTGGCCAGAAAGTGACGTGGTCACAGAAAATATTTATGCAAATTGGTTAACGGTATAAAAAGTGCTGAATGCAATTTGTATGATGCAAAAACGTCTTTTTAAATTGAATAACTGAATTACTGCTGTCGTGATTACTAGAAAACATATATAAACATCCCTTTTAAACAAAATTCTGTTTACCAAAAGCTTTCTGCAGGAAAACACTAATTTATCTCAAAGAAATAGCGATGGCTTTCATAAATAAATCCCAATCTATCCAATGTTTAGACAGTCATTTGTTAGATTTAACTTGCCATTCTTTTCAATGTACTTAAAATGATAATATAAAGTATATTAGACTAAATGAAAATAACATTTTAGCCATTTAAATATATATTTTTTACCATGTAAAACAAACAAATAAGTATGCATATACCTATGAAATATTAAATAACATACTACATTTCTATTATTAAAATAATAACAATAAATAATGAAATAAATAAGTGAAATGTAATAGTTTCTATGAAATAAATAACAGTAGTACATTTCTATTAAAATAAATAAAATATATATAAAATAAATCATACCTATGAAATACTAATCATACTAAATTATTATTAAAAATATAATAAATAGAAAAATAAATAAATTGCACCATAATGACTATGAAATACTAAGTAACATACAAAAATTATTTTGAAATAATAAATGACTAAAATAAAATGTAATCGTACCAATGAAAAAGTAAATAAACAAATTTTGTATTATTAAAAACATCTTTTACATTTAATCTAACATCAGCCATAATGGAACAACAGGTGAAACCATACAAAATTCGTTCACCTCAAACGTAATAAAAAGCCAACAATTTGTCCATCAATGCCCTTGAACCGGACGACCTGGGACAAGAATTGGCCCCATTGACAGGCCGCGGGAGTCAGGTCAGTCACAAAGGACGGTCTCAGAAGATGATGAAGGGTGAGCAGAGGTGGACGCTTCTGTCATTGCCCCCTTTATTGGATCGATTCATGGAGCTTGACACAGATATTCAGCTCTGATAATTGATGGCCTCATCCAACACCTGTCAGCTGACCGGCTCCACGCAGAGAAGAAAGAGCAGCGGAGGGGGACGCTAATAGGTATGGATTCTGTGAGCGCAGGCAACCTGTCAAGGTCTCCTCATTAACATCTGCTGAGGTACTCGGAGAATAATCAAATCTGGCTACCACTGAGACTTCAGTGATGTCAGGTGGCTGTACCGGTGTGCTCTTCGACCTTCCTTGACTGCTGATGTTAAGCGGGGGAAACCGGCCTTGACTTAGGCTAAAGACAAACACGGATGCTGGAGCTAAACTCTGGAAAGCATCATGGGACGTTATTCAGAGATATTTTAGAAAGACTGTGTGGTGCGGTTGACACTCAGTGGGGAAGATGTTGAACGTCAGGAGGTTTTAAAACACTGAGCATTGAGCAAGAACCTGCATCCAAATGTCTTTCGTCAAAATCATATTTATTTAATACGGATTTATTGTACTGTAACCAAAACAGACCATCTAGGTGCATAAGCGCATGTGAAGAATGGATAAAGATCGAGTCAGTCATCACCAGTCATATGAAAACGGCTCCAGTTTCCGTCATAAGTGTTGTGATGACAGGAATCCAAGATGGGTGTTTCCCCCCTCTGATTTCTATTTAAAAGCCACAATAAAAGGCCTTTCTCTTCCCAGAAACTATGACTTATCGATGATAACAAGGAACCAGACTTTTAGGTCAGCATATGGATGACAAGCACGTACAACACGCAATAAATCAATAAAAGATTGCAGTTGCAGTTTAAGGCATTTAATGTCGTATGTTGATCTAAGAAGTTCAAGGACATTAATTTATTTCCATTTAAACCAACAAATCATCAATATATAATTGCTATTTTAGGTTTATTCTATATTGGCTATTTTACAAAATCTTTGAATGTGGCACATCCAATCAGAATTATTACAAAGTCAGAACTATTATAAAACTGTTTTATTGTTTGGAGGATCAAGCATTACATAACTAGAAGCTACTTTTGCACTGATGCCAAATTTGTACCATTCATTTATTTTGAATAATCTTTTGGTTTGCGTACATCCAGTTACAAAAAAGGAGACAAATAACCAAAAAAAAAAGATGAAGCATCTTTCATTTATATTTAATTCACGACTGGACTATCCAAATCTAAGCATTAAAACATGATTATTTAATATAAACCAGATGCTTTTGTGAAACAGTCCTGACATCAAAACGGGCCAGATTGGTGTTCGATGGATAGGAAAACAAATCAATCAAGCCCTTATCTTGTTCCATGGCGCTTATCAAGAGAATACAGTGAATACAATACGGAGGCTATCAGTGGAGATAAGACAGCACTGAGAAGAGCCTCCTGAAGAGACTCTAACAGATGCCACGCTGCACACCGGCTACTCAATAGCAGTCACATACACACACAAACACACTGAAACTATTATACAAAGTGCAGCCAGGGACGATTCAGACCACTCGACCTGAGATTAGGCCTTAGTTCAATTAGTTCATCTAAGTAGTTTTATAAACATGCCTTATAAAAAAAACATCTCGAGTCGAAACTTTGCCACTGACATATTTTAAGAGATGTCAGTGCAAGTTGCTTTCAGTTAAGACAACTCAAACATGCATTTTAATCTAGGACTAGCTTAAGCCTCATCTGTGAAACTGTGGGTTAAAGTGGTGAAGTTAAACCAGCATTATTAGCAAGGGCTGTCCTGACGTTTAGTCGCATCCGGCCACTTAAACTCGAGACCTCATCTATTCAGTCGCAGACTCGTTCATCTCTTTGTTCGATTTTCCTTTGCATTACTTTATTAAAGAAAGCATTTCATTCTGCGCCTAGTGAAATTGTGTTGGCAGCAAATGTACTATTACAATCCATTTCCAAATGACTATAATACAAAGAAAACTGCCTGTCCGCTGACAGAATGTATACTGAGGGTGGCACTTTTGTCTTTGGGTAATTGAGTTACAAAGCTCTTCAATTTGCAATAACCAGCCCTGTTCCTTGGTGGGATAGTGCAGTAAGCCGTACCCCTACAAAGTCAGATTTCCGTCTCTGGCAGTAGCAGCCGGTGCAGAGGGAACACTAAATCTAATAGACTGTGGGAGTGAAGGGAGATGGCGTTAAAAAAAGAAAAGAAAAAGCACAACTTTGGAAAGTCTGATTTATGAATAGAGGAAATTCCATATCAACACGAGGCTAGGATTGAACCGCAAAGTAGGACAGGAAGTAGAGGGAGAACAGTAGCAACCTGCTTTCTGACGGCCAACATTGTCCAGTAATTAGAAAGTGAATAAAGAAAATCAACTTGTGCCTGCTGTGGATTTAAAAGCAGCATTGCAGCATAGAAATCAGGCCAGATTCAGACCAAAACAAAGAAAAGCATAATAAAAATAGTTTATAATGCCTTGAATGTAAAATCTAAAGGGGAGGGGGGCAACATTTTAATAAAAATGTTAAATACTGTTATATTTTGCATAAAGAAAATGAAGCCTAGAAACCTATTACAATCTTTCGCATTTTCAACAATTAAGGGTTATATATGAAAAGACCAGAATCATGCATAAAGAAAGCACAGTATAGTGCATTTTTTAATAGTTGATTTTAAATGGGCTATATAATATTTCAGCATACAAATTATGGTGCAGACAGATTTAAGAAACATCATTATCTTAGACACACTGAAGTGCTGAGGAACCCTAAAGCCCAAATCGTGAGCGAGATGCTCTTTGGATGAACCGGTCAATTCTGAAAAGCTGCTGCTTCATGCTTTGAGAATAGAAGAGGGCTCAAGAAAAACGTGCTGCTGCTGCACGGCGGACACACATCAGAAGGGCTCATCTTTGAGATCTCTATTTAAAGTGGCTTCCATCCAAAGCCGATGATGTTAAGCAGCACATGATAATGACGGCTGTACAACACAGAGCAACTCGGCTACGCCGACTCAAAATCACAAGGAGATACCAAAGAGCACATATGCACAAAGATAGCCATAAACAAAACATGCAGGGATAATGTACAGTGATCCAGCAAAACAAACCGTGATGTGAAGAATCACCCTAAAGCGGTTTATTTTGCAATAACAACCGGAGAATTGAACAATTTTAAGCTTATTACACGGCAATTAATAAATAAATAAACGCATGGACATGAAATATTGATTTGAGTTGAAATTAAAACATTGGCAATGGTCAATTATGCAGTTATGTGGTCCAATCAGAATCAAGTATTTCAAAAAGCCATGTAATATGCTTAATCAAATTGTTTCAGCTCTAAAATGAGTCTTAAAACAAGCCCACATACACACACTTGTACTGCACAAACGGACAAGACTTTAGATAGACAAAGACGGAGCACTCATATTACTTATGAATACGCAACGCACAATATGACGGAATTCGTCACACCTTCTAAATAAGAGAGTCAATCGTCAATTAGTAAATTCATTGCGCCACTGCAGCTGCTATTAGAAGTTTCCAGATGCCATAGAAAAAGTCAGTGAGATGCATGCTTAGGACTGCACATGCGCATTGGCTGGACAAACATGAAACAAAAGGTTTTTTATTGCTATTTAAGCATAAGAAACAAAATGCATGGAACATTTCATGTCAGATTTTGTAGCTGATTTGAAATATGTTATTTTAAATGTGAGATTAGCAAGTAGTTTTTGAGATTTCAGTGTTTCCCCATTCAAGTAGATAAGACCAGTCTTGAATGCCCAACATAGCTGCCTGGAGCAAAAAGCCAAAAGGCTTTCCTTGAAAAAGACTTTGCTTATTCGTGTCATGCTGAGAATCATCCACTGGTTAGGTTAATGAATTCACATTGCTGTTGCTGCTGCTGCCTGCCACAGGAGGCGATGCGTTACAGCGGTTTTACTGCCTAACTCACTCTCAGCCGTGGTAAAACTGCTGTAAAGCTTCACATCCTGCAGCTTATTGTTTAATAAATATAAGTGTCTCATGTATAAGAGCTTGAGCACAGCTCTGTATATGCTTTCATCAGACACTATCTGAAGTCATTATGTTCTGCACGGTCACACCGAACAGCAAAGCCAATATACCAGCTGCCAAGCTCTGTGTGAAAAATTACAAACAAGAAGAGCTGTATAATAAGTCATAAAACACTGAATAGTCAGTGTCTGTAGCCAAGCACAGGGGAGAGTGGGGCAAACTATACCACTTTTTTACTTCAGTTGTCCTCTATTAAAGGACAAATTAGATAAAGGTAAAACAAAACCAGCTAAATGTATTTCATAATTGTATATATTAATTAACATTGGAAAAAAGCATATATATTAGACCACATCTACAATTTTGGGGGAAATGCTTTATTTAATAATTTGCGTCAATCTTAAGGAAATAAATGTATACAAATTATTGGCAATGATGTTAAGTAAGACTTTTTTTTAAAATAAATGAATACTTCTATTCACCCAGGACACATTAAATTGCTCAAAAGCAAAAGTAAGGACATTTATAATGATACAAAATATTTCTATGACCAAAATCTTCTCACAGTAAGGCTAAATTTAGTCATTTTTGCTGGATATTCAACCCAAAAATGTTTAATGGTCCTTTATAGCAAATGAATGTAGATTTTTTTTTATGTTTTTAAGAAGAAAAAAATTGGCTATATTATTAAAATGTATATTCATGAACATTTCTATTTTCCAGCCATATCTTGAAATTAAACATCTTGCCATGATGAAAGTAAAAAGTGTGAAAGAGCAAATTAAAGGTGAAAAAATTATATTTATATTCAAACAGAGGAGATCACGTTCAGTCAGCTTGGCAAGAATTATCTAGACTTAAATGGCCTATCGTTTTTATATTCAGTGCAATATAGACACATTAAACCACAGAGAGGCGATGCAGGAAATGAGATAACACTGTACAATGGTGCATTACATCTACATTTCATGGTGGGCTGAGGCACTATGCAATAAACTCACTCAACATTTCAAACTAGATTTATGAGACCATTCAGCAACGACTCCCTTTCTTTTTTTCCCTGTACAGATGAACTTCCTGCTTTAACTGTATCTGTGTTTCTCTTTTAGCCTAAAGCATGTTAACTCACGGTCTGACACCTCTACTCCAGAGAGAATGATAGTGCCGAGGAAATTCCTTCACTGACCGCAAGTTGGAGCGTCCCAGAGCCTTCATTTCATTCCTGGCCTGTTCGTCATGGAGGCTTGTTCATGACGAGCAGCTGGATTAATGAAATCTGGTTAGGTGGGGTCTGGGGTTTATAGGCCAGATTACTCAACATGTGAGATGAGGAAGAGAGGGAAAAACTAAAACCTTGTCATGATCTTCAAATAAAACAAAAGAATAAATATTTCCTCTCTTATATATTTGTATATACACGGCATACCCTCCAGAATGGTTCGGTAGACCTTGGCAGTGAAGCGCCCATCAAGCACAGTTGGGAATGAGATTGCAGCCCAAACCATCACTGGTCAACCCCCGTGCTTCACTTCAACTCCCATGGATGTGGGAAAGACAATGAAGGTGGACTCTGAACAATACATGTTTCAGCCCATTGTCCACAGCCCAAGATTTGCACTGCTGGCACCAGTGAAACCGACGTTTGGCATTGGCACGAGTGACCAAAGGTTTGGCTATAGCAGCCCGACCATGAATATTGACTCTGTGTTTTATGGATACAATCCAGGTTAGTGCCTGGACATCCCTTCAGACACATTCCTTTTCATCGACAGTTACTCCTGTTGGATATGGTTTGTCATACATGGTGGTATGCCCAAATTAGCCTGGATACAATAGCTCAACAAGACTTGCTGTCCTGGTCACAGATGAGCCAGCGAGACACGCACTAACAATTTGTCTTCTTTTAACCATGTCTCCCATTATGTTGTGTGGACTGCAATATTTTATGTACTGCTGTGCTGTTGCTCAGCTAATTCAACCTTCACACTCTGGTCCTACTGAAGATTGGCCACTAGGTCGAGCACATATAGGCATGATCCCTCCAACACTATATTGGCCAATGTTTCAGTTTCATTGTCCTAAAATATAAATATTAAAAGGTAAAACCGATTTATTCCAATCTAAATTTTGATTGGGCTCACATTGTTTATTTGCATAAAGCCCAACTTCGTTATATCGCTTACAGCTTCAGGCGATCAGGTTGCCTCATATCGCCAAGATTCATTGAAAATGAATGACTTCAGTTCAGTGTGACACTGTCAACAAAAAAACTAAGTGCAAGACAACAACAAAATATAACATCTGACTGCAGAAAAAAATCAGCCTGGTAGAGAAAGAGGTATGTCTCATTATTCTCCACATCTAGTAGACAGGGTGAACGGGCTTATGAAGAGTGTTGCTGACTTACAGACAGGACTATTCCTCCCTGAACTGTGGATAACAGTGAGAGAACTGTGCAATAAAGCCAACCACACCACTGTCTTAAGAGGCATCAGCTCTAAGCTGCATTACAGTCCAATGAATATCTTTTCCAAAAACTTTTAACCCACATGCCCACTGCATAAAGACACGTTATTCAATAACCTAGAATCCCTTTTGTTCCTCACAGTTTTGATGAAGCTGAAATGCTTTAGACAAACAGAGAGAGGGAAGATATACCCATAAACCCATGGGAACACCTCTGTGTGTAATATATGACGCATTAACCTTTTGTTGTTGCACCTCTGAAGTGTTTGCGCAGGATACATAGTATGCAATAAATAGCTGTGGCCAAATGAACAGTGTTGGGTGAGGAACACTTGACATAGGGACAAATATCAGGTTTTGTCTCTTTAGTAATAATTCACCAAAAAAAAAAAAAAAAAAAAAAAAAAATCTCAGTTTAAAATGCAACTAACTCTTACTTTAAGTTATGAGGTAAAGAGGCTGGGCTATACTGTGAATATAGTATATTATATACACAGTTTAGTATAAACACAGTTTTATTAATAAGTAATTTATATAAAAAAAAATATTTAGCAAATGAGTATTTTTAACAACGTCAGTAATGATAGTGATTTAATTTTCACAAACCTTAAGTACACAAAACATGTTTAATTTCAAAACTGACATCACTGAAAGTAACCGATTCAATGAAAAGAACCAGCCCATAAAAGTCATGGGATCAATTCAATTGAATGATGCATTTTGTGGTTTACATGGAGACTTCATCTCTTCCCATCCAATTCAGATGCTGGTGAATATGGTTAGTTTTGCCGGGGTGAATCATAAAACACTGCCTCAAGATCCCTGTTGCTTTCAAATACTACAGACACAATTTTTCATTAAAACCTCCATGAGGTATTAACTAAAGTTAATAGTTGCTCTCTATGGGTGTTATGAACAGGTGTTTCGTTCTCACAGCTATATAGACCAATCAGGATCCAGAACAGGAACTATCCTTTGTTGTAGAATTCAGAGACAGCTGAGAAGTGAATTCGTATTGCTTCTCCTTTTATAGCTGGGCGGCACACACATATAAAACCTCATTCAAACCTTCCAGTGAAGACCAGGATTCAAAAGCCACCCTTAAACAACGCATTCAAGTTAGCTGATATTGTCTGTCCTTTTTTTATTGAGGGTAGTAATTACAGTCTTCGGGAAAGTTGTGGCAAGCCCGTGGCACACTGGCGCTCTGTTAGCCTCGCTCGAGAGGTGCCGCCCATGGAAAGCAGGGAGAAGTGAGGACAGGAACTGGATTGTGGGTGTTTAGACAGAAGTTGCTGGGAGGACTGAAATGATTAAAGTGAAACAAAGAGGGAAATGGAGTTAAAAAAGATACCCAATTACATATAATCTGTTTAAGTGCGTCTCTGACCTAAACAACTCCCAAATTCCCACAATCAGAAAGCGTTGTTTTGGAAAGCACAGTGCTAAGTTTATAGAATTGAAGTGTAAACCATGGGAGGACCACCACAAATGGAAGCTGTGTTTATATAAAGCTGTAAGCTGGACGAAGCGGGGAGATTATAGCGGTCACTTACCATACCAACACACATGTGACATACCCAAGTGTGAAGGGGTGATGAAATCATGTCACAAATACAGCCTCACTTTCAGCTACAGATTCTGTATGTGTGCCCTACAACAAACAGCTATGCTGCCTTGGCAACCAATTGAAATAAATACGGTTAAGTTGAAGTACAAAAATGACAAACTGAACTAAAAATATATCTCAATAGAAAACACTAACAAATATGACGAAGGGACAAAGTGTATTTTCATGATCTGGGGTAAATTATCCATTGTTGCCTAAATTATGGCTATTACAGTCATGCATAATGATATTCTAACTAAAATTACACCATTTTACCCTCAAAACACATAATCAGTGACTAAGGGCCTGTTTACATCTGGTCACTTCATGTGTTTTTACTGATCGGATCGGATAGCTATCTGATTTGTTAAAACGGTTTGATTTACACTTGGCCACATAAATATGTCTCCGCAAAGCGAATATATCACCAATTTCTGTGCTATGTGCAAATTTAACAGAGTTCACATCAATAAAAAGCAACAGATATGACCTGCATTTTATTTATCATCAGCTAATTTCAAGATCAAAGTCCGCAATAGGAGAGAGAGCGGCATCAGCACTGGTAAGATAATTACTCTCACTACTTTTCATGAAAAGGATTGTGTGTTGAGCATCTGCGACATACTTTCAGGTTCATTCGCGAGTTGGCTTGCTGAAAAGATACTCAGCTACTCATCTGTGACAATGCGTAAAATAATGACTGTTTTTGAACAGGTTTCCCAAACACTTCCCCCATCTGCCATTGGTTAAACAAGCAGATGGCAAATCACAGCATTGGTTGAATTAAAGTTACTGAGTTGGACTTCTTGTTGCTTAAATGCTACAAAAAAGTATTTTAATTTAAATTCTTAAACCATTAGAGAATTAATCCGGTGAAGAAGATATGTTTAAAAGTAACAAGAATCATTACTGCTACATGTTACAACCACTGCATACTTCCTGACTAGTTGTATAATAGAATGAACAGAAGGTTGATTGAAACCATGGATATGTGCTGAGTTGATTCCTCTCTCCAAACCCACATGTCAGGAGATGAGGAGTGCGGCCTGTTTCACACATCCTACATCTGTAGCGTGTAACGTTGACAGCATTTCTGCTTCATAATGAAAACCAACCGTTTTCTGGGCTATCATAACGAGTATTTTTATTAATAACGGCCTTATACAATAGTCTTTGTACACAGGATATTGAGATCTAGTACAAACTTTATCATTTTAAAATCTAGTTTGCATATGGACTATCACATTTACATCCAAATGATAATTATTCTACACAGGTTCCAAAGCTCAAAATACTTTTTTTCCAAGTAAATGTTGATCAATAAAAAGCAAAAGATTGCATTGAAAAATATATTTACAGTGTATTTTGACCATATTTTTTGCCGAGTTCATCTTGCAAAATGCAGCAGAAATGGTGTACGTATTGTAAACGCTGCAACATGTTATTAAGGGCAAAATCAATACTTCCAGATGCAAGATGAATGATCCAGGCCTGCATTCTTTTCTTCTAAGACAAAGAGAGTTTCATTTAAAACCATTAGCCTTATGTCGTACAGCTGAACAGTACTAACTGACAGGAGGCTGATGGGACCTCAAAGGTTTTGCTTTCAAACAGGACTGTTTTGGTCGGGAACGTCTTAATGACAACCCACCATAATCCCAGTGGCAAGTAAAACAACTGCAGCACAACTCAACAGATGTGCAGGTGTCGCTGACGTTGGTGCAGGGATGGTTTAGTCTCCGTCTGCATCCTGGTGAGTCAGTTCTCGATTCATCAATTCAAAAGGGTTCAGGACAGACTCAGCCGGAGCAGTTCTTGACTTAATCAGTGAAACACCAACCGCTAGTTTCACCATGACCACCCCAAAATATACAGAGAATCACAGTGTTAAGCAGCAAAACTGTTTTCAACATGGATAACAATAAGAAACGTTTCTTGAGCAGCAAATCAACATATTAGAATGATTTCTGAAGGATCATGTGACACTGAAGACTGGAGTAAAGATGCTGAAAATTCAGCTTTGATATCACAGGAATAAATTACATTCTTAAATATATTGAAAAAGAAAAGCTATTTTAAATTTTAACAATATTTTGCCGTTTTAATGCATCTTTTATCAAATTCTGATCAATTGTTCTTAAAGTAAAAGAATCAATGTAAAAGTTAAGGAAGCAGAACTGTATGATTAGAATAATTATTAAATGTGTTACAATTGCCATCCTTAGATACAAAATGGTCTTTAAAAAAGGTACTACTAATGGTCGTATCTCAATATAGGCTACTTAAATATGCTTAAAAACAGCATGTGTGGAAAAAAAACAATGCATGGAGACAGATTCTTCAGGAGTTTCTGGGAAAGGCTGTAGTGCAGATGGTGGCAGCTGTTAAAAATGATGATGCTAATAGTGGAAGATGAGGACATAGAGGTCTGACTGCCAGCGATGGATTTACATGATCGTCCCTCTCACACAAAAACATTGTTAACACCTCCACCTTCCAGAAAAACAATACATGCAATATGCAAAACTATACATGCAATATGCAAAACTACTGTGCATAAACCTCAACACCAGAACCTGACAAACTGGCAAGACTACCTGCACTGCAATTCAGAAGCAGTTATTTAGTTAGGTCTATATATTTCAGTTAATCTGTGAGCTTGTGAATTGTATGTTACGTGAGAAAGACTGAGATCATCAAAATCATACATAACAGTAATTTTCATTTTGACTTAAGTTGGCTTCATTAAAAAAAAACACAAGCAAAACCAAGTTTACTTAACGTGAAAATAAAAAAGGAAATTAATGAACGACTGACTTCCTTCCACTGGATCCTTCTGGTTCAAAAGCAAAGCCTAATTAATCGAATTAATTATTGACGTTCATATGAGCCTCCGCCTTTCGCAGCACACAATGAGACCCTCGCTGTGCCTGACGAAGGAACTGCAAAGGCCTGGGCACAACGTGAGATAAGCTTCTTTTCTCTCCTCGTGCCTTCTTCTGACCTCCCGGGAAGGTTAATTGCAAATTTAATTCGTTGTAACAGAAGCCAGTAAATTTTAGGGGGCCGAGTGCAGCAGCAGGCAAATAGTTTTGGGGACAGCTGTGTGTTTCCAAACCATTTTCAACGAGTGAACTCAAGAGTCCCAGACCACGAGAAAGGAGGAAAGTGGTCTTTAACGACTGGGAAGTCAGGCACGCTAAAGTAACCGACTGTAACAATGGAAACATGCTGGAATGACCTCACAGCTTCCTATAGAGGAGGAAGGAATATAGACGTGCCGCTAAATCACCATTAACTTTTACAGAGAAATATGAGGTGCTGATATTTTGAAAGATTTAACAGGTGGAATTGTACAAAACTACATATTTTCATAATTTACTAGTACAGGGATTCCTAAAAAAAATTTCAGCAAAGCCATTTGGACCTAAATTTTTACCTCCTGAGATTTAAATTTATATTTAAATTATTTAATAACACATTTGCATGTTCACGGTTCTCACGGTACTATACAGTGTTGGGTGTAACTTATTAACAAGTAATTAATTACATTTCCATTGAAAAAAGTAAAGTTAGGGATTACTCTTAATTTTTCTGTACTTTAATTAGTTACTTGTGATGTAATTGCATGAAATACTGTATAAACTATAGAACAACCCGATTTCTAGACAACCCGAAACTATAGATTTCTACAACCCGAATTCCGGAAAAGTTGGGACGTTTTTTAAATTTGAATAAAATGAAAACTATAAGACTTTCAAATCACATGAGCCAATATTTTATTCACAATAGAACATAGATAACATAACAAATGTTTAAACGAAGAAATTTTACACTTTTATCCACTAAATGAGCTCATTTCAAATTTGATGCCTGCTACAGGTCTCAAAATAGTTGGGACGGGGGCAACAAATGGTTGAAAAAGCAAGAATTTTAGAAAGGATTCAGGTGGGAGAACATCTAGCAACTAATTAAGTTCATTTATATCAGGTCTGTAACATGATTAGCTATAAAAGGGATGTCTTAGAGAGGTAGAGTCTCTCAGAAGTAAAGATGGGCAGAGGCTCTCCAATCTGTGAAAGAGTGCGTAAAAAGATTGTGGAACACTTTAAAAACAATGTTCCTCAACGTCAAATTGCAAAGGCTTTGCAAATCTCATCATCTACAGTGCACAACATCATCAAAAGATTCAGAGAAACTGGAGAAATCTCTGTGCGTAAGGGACAAGGGCAAAGACCTTTATTGGATGCCTGTGGTCTTCGGGCCCTCAGACGACACTGCATCACTCATCGGCATGATTGTGTGAATGACATTACTAAATGGGCCCAGGAACACTTCCAGAAACCACTGTCGGTAAACACAATCTGCCGTGCCATCTCCAGATGCCAACTAAAGCTCTATCATGCAAAAAGGAAGCCATATGTGAACATGGTCCAGAAGCGCCGTCGTGTCCTGTGGGCCAAGGCTCATTTAAAATGGACTATTTCGAAGTGGAAAAGTATTCTATGGTCCGACGAGTCCAAATTTGACATTCTTGTTGGAAATCACGGACGCCGTGTCCTCCGGGCAAAAGAAGAGGGAGACCTTCCATCGTGTTATCAGCGTTCAGTTCAAAAGCCAGCATCTCTGATGGTATGGGGGTGCATAAGTGCATACGGTATGGGCAGCTTGCATGTTTTGGAAGGCACTATGAATGCTGAAAGCTATATAAAGGTTTTAGAGCAACATATGCTCCCCTCCAGACGACGTCTATTTCAGGGAAGGCCTTGTGTATTTCAGCAGGACAATGCAAAACCACATACTGCAGCTATTACAACTGCATGGCTACATCGTAGAAGAGTCCGGGTGTTGAATTGGCCTGCCTGCAGTCCAGATCTTTCACCTATAGAGAACATTTGGCGCATCATTAAACGAAAAATGCGTCAAAGACGACCACGAAAACTTCAGCAGCTGGAAACCTATATAAAGGCAAGAATGGGACCAAATTCCAACACCAAAACTCCAGACACTCATAAACTCGATGCCCAGACGTCTTCAAACTGTTTTGAAAAGAAGAGGAGATGTTACACCGGTAAACATGCCCCCGTCCCAACTATTTTGAGACCTGTAGCAGGCATCAAATTTAAAATGAGCTCATTTAGTGGATAAAAGTGTAAAATTTCTTCGTTTAAACATTTGTTATGTTATCTATGTTCTATTGTGAATAAAATATTGGCTCATGTGATTTGAAAGTCTTATAGTTTTCATTTTATTCAATTTTAAAAAACGTCCCAACTTTTCCGGAATTCTGTTGTATATAAAACAATAGTATCAAAATGTAACAACTAATGATCAAATAATGTAACCTCCCTTTAAATACTTTGGCCAGTTCAAGAATAATTTATGTCATTTTATATCATTTATTTGAAAGAAATTAAAGAGCAGTATCGCGTCAATGCAATACTTTTTAGAGAGAGTAATTAGTACAGTAATCTAATCTGATGAAGATGTAGTTAGAAGCTAGTAATTCATTACTTTTTTAGAGTAACTTAACCAACGCTGCTTTTAAATCGACTTATTTTGTTTTGAAAAACAAAATTCCATACGTTCTTTTGATCAAAAACCACTAGAGAGCAAAAAACTCTCTCAAGGGTCTCTCTCAAGAGATTCTTCCCCCCTCAAAATGCTGCATTGATCAAGCAGGTCTAAACTAGCAGAAACTCTTAAACACAGTGTTTCTTGTGTGATCAGAAATGCTTCTATGAGGGGCCATACTTGACAAAATCAGGTTCTCAATTACTGTTAAGCATTTGACAAGAATCAGGATTTTGTGTATCATGTCGTGACATATCGAATCATGACATATGCACTAGGGATGTGCCCGAAGCCTGTAGCCTATTTGAACTGGATAGGCCCAGAAAATGAGTGATACATATTCTACGGAGTTAGACTAGGCTTGCTGCAGTAGTCGATTACATTACAGGATTATGTATACAGGATTATTTGATACATAAAAAGTTCAAAAGAACAGCATTGATTCGAAAACAGAAATATTTTGTAACATTATACATTTCTTTACTATCACTGTTGATAAATTGAATGCAATAAAAGTATTATTTTTTTTTTTTTTTATAAATTAAAAAAAACCTACTGACCCCAAACTTTTGAACTGTAATGAGGCAGTTGGTGATACTCTGTCCTATGTTAAACTTGACATGCAGTTTAAAAAAACACAACTCTCATGCTTCACAACAGCCAAAGACGCATCTATGTAGACAAAGACGCAGACTGCATTGACAAATACTCAACAGATAAACCGGCTCACTCTCCAGTCTCCATTAAACAATCATAGTCCACACAAACACCAGAGACCTAGTATGTATAATAATGTGAAAATTGCTCCCAGCAGGCGATTTAAAGTCCACCAGTAATTGCCTTGTTGAAGGCAGCGGATCCGTTACACATGCGGTGCTTTGATGGCCGCGGTGGCGATGCTTTAATGATGATGAATTAAAAGATGCAGCTTCTCAGAGAGGATTTTAGCATACTGTCTAAGCATGTCCAACTCTCCCTGAGAAAAATACCACTAAACAACTAAACTGTAGATATTAACTAACTTTATTAATGGACATCTGGTCCATCCTGATCCATTCCGAATGGAAGAGTTGCTGCCCTTGGATGACTCCAAGACATTTGTCTTCCTTGAAGAGATGTCAGCCTGGCAGTGGATTAAGAAATAGGACACATTACGAGGTTGGATGACCGATAAGTAACTGGATTCGGTGGCTGCGAACAGCATCTCAGAACCAGAGCGGTTATTAGCTTTTCAAAACCTCCCAAACACCCTCATGTGTCCAGAGAGAGATAGAGTAGCGATATCTGCTTGGCTCTCACTTATTTTAGTAAAACAGTTTGCCAATAAGCCAGTACGATCCAAAAAGCAGAGCTGCCTCTCTCGCCATGTGCCATGAATTAGCCAAGGGACACGCCGAGCCGCTTTCAATCTGTCTGGACCGGAGCTCTGGAACGGCGCAGAAACCCATTTGGATGCGGCCCAGGAGAGGTGGACGGGCATCAGACATCCATCTTGCTGTCAGGACACAGACACCGCAGTCTCTCTGCATGTAGAAATAGAATAACGGAATACTGTGCTTATCTTTACCAACTCAAGCAGTGACGTTATGCAGCAGAAATATTTTGATTTATCAAAATTATTCAAATAATTGCACATGTACATATCGCGATATGCATATTGCAGTGGCTTATGATAACTCAAGGATTTTAATACTTCAAACGACTACAAAAAGTCCAAGTTTTAGGTCAACGCCGACAGCAGAGAATAACACATGACTGTCACATACGTGTGACATGCTTATAATGTTATTAGGCGCAATAAGCGAAGTACGGCCTACTCACGCCAAACACACACAAAATTGTCTTATTTTATTATATTCCATTTGATTTAAATTGATTTTACACACTTAAAGCATTATTGTTTTGCACATCGAATATCGCATTTATTTATTGTAACAAATTGTCGCATACTGCTTTTTTTCAATATTGTACATTCTACATACTAAATATGTCATGAATCACTCCATTTTTTATCATTTGACTCTCTTAACACCCACTTTTCACAACCCACTTAATTCTTAATTGAATAAATCAAGTCCTGTCCTACATTTGTTTCTCATTGAATATTCGGTTTCAGATATGGAAGAAAAAGTGTCACAGAGCTGCCGTCTATTCCCAGTGTTCCCCTTGGTTAGCCCCCATTGTATAAAGACATGAACTTAATGTGGGTTTTTAAAAACACTTTATTTACCTTGATGTGTCCACGGGGTGGATTATACACACATATACACAAACACACACCTACAACTAGACTGTTGTGTCTCGGACTGGACACCTGAGCAGCACTATATATATTGTTTTTTTTCTTTGGAACTTTCACATGCGAGTACCCTGCCATTTACTGGCTTGGGAAAGAACAAAATAAAAGGAAAATCTGGCATTTAACATTCTCCATTCATTGTTTGAGGAATTGTAGACAGTATCCCTGGATGATCCCTGACACCACAACAGAATTAAAATTATTCAGGCACACTACAAATTGCTAATGTAAAGCCATGGCTGCACGATTGTATTGTATGACAATGACTCTTCGGCTTAGAGTGAATCTGCAGAGGTCATTCCCTCTGTTGGGCTCTCTCCAGTCTGTTCTCTCTCATCACGTTACTTCAATTAGCTCTGCAGGAGCCCAGCAGGATGAGCCCAGAACATTCCACACCACCACAGATCTATGCCAGGACTGAGATAAAACCATGCAAATCTGTACGTCTATCAGAGATAGCGGCATTTACACTGATATCTTACACTACGCTTCACAAACCACCAAATACAAGACTGAAACAGAACTAGAAGAAATTACACTGACAAAGTCATTGAGAAAAAAACTCAAAAAGGTGAAACACAATGCATAAAATAACTAGCAGTAATAAAAGATTACAAGCCGAAAGCATGATTTATGCAGAACTCAAATAAAATATACAAATGAAAAAAAAAAAAAGTAACCCTTTTTGTGCCATTTTGCCTTATGGAATGTTCAACGGGTGGATATAGACCAACAATTATAAATAAAATAGGATTAATTTATTTACATACATAATACATGCAACACATGAACACTTTGTTTATTTGGAACCATGATGGATGTCGTCACAGCTGTCCCAAAATATTTTTTGATATTCCAATAGCTATTATTCAATAGCTACCTCTAAAAAAAGTCTCAGAAGTGCCATAAATCAATCATTTTGGCCCGTACCGTTTCAACAATGTAATTTCAACAATGAATCAGAAACAGAACAAGGAAACCAAAGTCTCCACGGTCCAAAAGAGATGAAAATATCATTGGCCATCTGACACTATAAGAAAACGACCACAGACTGTGGACACTCGAGAAAAAAAGCACCTTTTGAACTCAGTAACTTTTACAAACTTGGTATGCTTGTGTAGTAATTTCTATCAAATACTTCCTTAGCAAAATTCCAAAGGAAACATGGTTGTTTAAAACATTTCCAGTAAAGAAAATTATATAAAAAAGGAATAAAATAAAATTATTTGGAATGTTTCTTATTAAAATTTAATAGCAGCAAAGACACAGCAACAAAATTTGATTATACTTCTACAAAGAAAGCAGCGCAGCCTGAATGGATAAATATTTTAGTCATTATCAGTTAAACTTAAAGCTAGCAGTAAAAGACGAACAGATCACAAAGTTACTAAAATCACAAAATGTTAGACTATCAAAATACCACAGTAAACACTGTTGGTGAACTTCAAGATTACAGGGAACATAAAAAAGTTGCTGCTTTTGATGTACAAGCAGATGTGCATTACGATGTATTTATGTTTTTCCCTTCTTATTCAAAATGCTTTGATAAAGAACCCATTGGAAACTTTCCCTCATATAGGAGAGCGCTGATTTTAGCCCGTTACGAGTCATTGCTCTTTGGTAGGATACAGAGAAACTGAAAGGATGCAATCAGGAATGCCTGTGATATAGACTTAAAAACAGGCTTCGCGGAGAGTCACATCTTAAAATTGGCTAAATATAAGTGTTAAAAATACAAAACCACCCAAAATTAGAATCAAATAACCTTTAGAACAACTTAAATACAACCATATACATCACAAAACAGCCCTATATGGTTTTACATTAAATGACAGTAAAAATGTTTTTTGAAAATTTTCCATTTGGATTTCTCCAATGCATCTCATCATACACGATGCGCATGTTTTTCCAACAACTTATCAACCAGTGCTTATATTAAATATGATAAAAAGCTTCTTTACCCAAATATTTTAAAAGCTGAAATTTCCATGTATGTCTAATGTTTTTAGGTGCCACAAAGCAGAGTAAAAAATAAAATCAATGCTTTTATAAATCAACACCAACAGCGATATGATAAAAAACACCACTAACATTTCTTAAAATTAATAAGTATAATAAACAATTCTTCCATCGCGTAATATAGTTAATTAGTCTGAAGGCCAAGGACGATAACTATAACAACGTTTTAATAATCGCTCTAATTCTATAAGAATAGGGAAGTTCACACCACACAGCTATAACGATAACAACACAGGAGAACGATATCATAGGAATCACTTTCAGAACTGTTTGTTTTTCAACTAAAGAACAATTAAAAACATTAAAAGCCAATCATTTGAAAGAGCTCAAGCATTTGAAGCGGCAGATGACAAAATGGTGGCATGCTTATAATAAACAGAGCGTTATCGTGCATTGGTGTGGATACTAAAATTGTTGGAAAACTACGAAATTTCTTTCTTTTCTCCATGCAATGAAAGTCAGTGAGGTCCAACTTTAAGTTTTGCGGGTGACTGAATTTTCATTTTTGTATGGACTCACTCTAAGGAAAACTTCCATCTTTAGTAGCCGCACAACTACCTTCCCAGGCTAGGTCAGCACTCACACAAATATATTAGGGAAAATATACTATGGGATGTCCTTAATTCTTAGACTGTTTCAAGTGTCGAGCACCGCTTCATTACGTCTAGTGGGATTTGGTGAGACAGCACTTTCCAGAGGGGTGGATGAGAAAAGGCTGGAAAAAGTGAGAGAGGGACTGGTGAGAACAGATGAGGATTTCCCTACTGGAAAAGCACCACGATCTTGAGCTGCGTAGTTATTCCTGGAGGAACATCCAGCGTCCGACAGGTGCCATGCTGGCAGGCCAGACATCATGACACACCGCTTCCACCAGCTCGAGACCCTTTCATTATTTAAATACACAGCCACTTTGATGATGTTAATATTTCAGTACATCTGAAGTGGCTAGACACAGATTCATTAACCTCGCTGAACTATGAGCGTGAGCATTTTGCAGTCTGGATGAATAATAATTGCCTTTATTGTATTCAAAGATGATTTCTGCAGTAACCAGCAGCATGTGACATGCTGGGAAAGGCTCAGCAGACAAAGACTGCTTTTCAGTCTGGTGCCACGTTCTAAAGCAAAGATTCTTTTGTCAAGAGTGGCATTTAGGAAGTATGATGAAACTTCCCAGTGTCATTGAAGAGAACGAGAGACAGACAACATAATGAACATCACTAGTCCATCAATAAGCAGCAGTCAGTCGCAAGCAGAACCACCGGCTTTCATGTGTCCTTCAGTTTGGTTAGCAATAAAGCACACAGCCGAGAGTCGAAAGCAGTCAGTCACTCAGGCTTCTGAACATCAGATGCTGAAGTCTGCTTCTACTCGCAGAATGAAGCTGACACTGCGTTTCGTGACCCAGTGATTTAAACATTTTCGTTTGCAGTGTTTCAGTGAATATGGCAAAATATGGTGAAATAAATAAATAAAGAATTGTTTCCATCCCATGTGTTCAAGAGAACAAAATCATCTCTTCCAGGGATATTGACACAAAATAGAAACATTTTAATAGAAACTGCAGCCACTGGGGAAGCCACTATGCTTCTTTTATTAAAATGTAAAATTCTTCTTAATTAAAAAATATATATTTATTAATAATAAACTAATTATATATATATATATACACACACACACACACACACATATACATATAAAATATTTAAATGCATTTAAAAACAAAAATGTTTAAAATAAAAGGTCCTTTTTGGTCGGTGTTTCCATACAGCATTTTTTTATGCAATATCTCACAATTTGCCTGAAAATACATGACTGGAACCCTGGTAATTATTACTATAGTTCATTTGGCACGTTTGTTTAAATCCCGCTCATCTATATGAAATATGCATTAGGCAATTTGTACAAAAAGTAATAATAATTGTGTTTTATTTGTGATCAATCAGAGTCATATGTACATGCAAAGTGCATTACTGTGGTTCACACAAAAAAATGTTGAAGCTGAACATGGCTTTTAAAATGGCTGTTATGACATATGTTTTAAAAATGAAATGTTCTCCAAACTCCATATCAAAAATATTTGTTTTAGATATTTGTTTTAATTAACATAAGCGTGCGTGCAGTTGGTTCATGCAGATATATGATCGCTCCATTATAAGACCCATTAGCACCAAATTGAAATTCCGAAGGTCTGTGGTGAGAGAGAGTGACACCATGCTGTGCTATCATGCTGTCAGTATCTCCCTGCCAAACAAACACACACACACTTCTCTCTACTCAGACAAGGTTATCCCGCGTCAGCTCTGCTAATCTAAAACAGGAACTTAAGGATAAACAGGGACTCCGGGAAGCCGCTTCACAGCAGGGACGGCTATGGTCTGTGCAACTAACAAAAAAGCTCGGGAAGCAATCAATCCAAGTCATTATGATGAAAATGTAATCCTAATATTTAGAAGGCTAGGCAATAAAATGACCCACAAATAATGAAACAGTTGTGCAAGTGATTATTCTGTTCTTCTTTCCTTCATTTTGTCCCAAAGAATAAAGGCAATTTCTGTATAAGATGTTTAAATTAAGTGTGAGTCAAAGGATGACAATTATTCCATACATTTCTAAAATTAATTTACCTCTCAGCATTTATTTGCATCTACAACTTCAATGTTCTCATAGCTTTAGTTTACTGATGCAAAACATCTAGAGACAATGAAGGCCAATGCAAACAGCTGAATAATGACGTCAAGGAAATACAGGCTTTATAGGTTTGCTTTTTGGACCCGGGCGTTAGATCGACAATGATTTATTAGATTGATTCTGTATTCCATAGGACTGTAGTTTTTCTTTATCTGTCTTTTTGATACAAGCCGACTACAATCAGGCCTTGTTGTGTTTGAGTTGTGCGCGCAGACCTATTGAGGAAACTCAGGCGGGCATTGTCCTTCGACAAGTCAGAAGTGTGAGGTTACAGATGGAACTGTGGGGTCAAAAGTTAAGAAAACAAAGCGAACCCTGGGAAGGTACACAAAGAGCAGCTAGGCCTTTCATTTCAGTCGTCCCAGGAAACCACCCACAATGACAGCAGACCTACCACATCCTAACACAGAAACTTCTTCAGAATGACCTTGGTCAATATTAAAAGGAGTGGGCTTTTCAGGGATTGATGGCATCTGATTTGCTTCGTCATTAAATTATATTATAAATATTCTCACAAGCATGTATTAGCAGATATATAGAATATAAAAGGGGAAAAATGTATATACATTTTCATAAAATAACTAATATATAGTTATTTTATGAAAATGTATATAATTTTTCCCCCTTTTATTTAATATATATCTGCTAATATATATATATATATATATATATATATATATATATATATATATATATATATATATATATATATATATATATATATATATATATATATGGAATAAAGACATTGGATCAATTTACATGTAAAAAAAAAAAAAAAAAAAAAAAAAAAAGTAAATGAGTGTGATAAATCTGAGCCGGAATCTCTCCATCGAATTGAATCCTACAGAATGGACAAGGCCATGTTTGCCTTTACACGCTTGAGTGCATGTTTGAAAACACAGTCTCGATCGTTCACACTTGCACGGATGTTCAATGAACAGCTGAACCCACACGTCGATAAAAGCGTAGAGACCTTTGGAGAGCTGTACGCTGCAACACTCTGAGGCTAATGAGATTGTTTAGGCTGGTTCAGCATTGTGGATTCGGCAATCTGTATGGCAGAGACACCTGGTCAACAGGCCCTCATGCCGTAAGACTCTTACAGCGTAATCCAGTTTAATAGGATAGAGGTTTTAGCCACTCGACTGTGATTGCCACAGATGAATGTCCCAGCAGAGCAAAATTTAAACTAAACTAGTCTCACTGAATTAATAGTCCCAACAATGGGTTGTATGGTGGCAAAGGACCTCATGAAAGGTGGGTACGAATGAAACCGCTAGGCGATGACAACTGATGGTGGTCTAGGGGTCACTGGGTCGTTCCTTCTACAAGAACTAGTGCTTAAATGACTGGTGTCATAAGGATTTGACTTTAACCCATCACAGAGATCTTTCACTGGTGACATGTTGATGTTCTCCTAACAGACAAGCTGAAATTATTTGGCTCTGACCCTAAAAAGATTACGATGTGTAGTATGTACATGTCAGGGCTGCGCAAACAATCGGAACCAGAATGAAGATGTGGAAAATGAAGATGTTTTACACATTGCATCGATACATCATATGGTTAGTCATTTGATCAATGTATTGATCCATTGATTTATTGTTACAACCCTATATTTTATATCTACCTACATCCTCTGTGTATATCTGACATCCTTGATTTTAGATGTATATCCTGTATCTATATTCTATCTCTATATACTATTTCTATAAATCTTCCAGGTATTAAGCTTTCAAACAAGTCAACATTCCGATTGTCTTGAAAAAGATCATTTTGAATCTCCGAAAATGTATTATACTTCCTTCTTCAAATTGCAAAAGTTGCATCTTGTTTGCTACTGCAATTCAAATGAAAGCCTAATGCAGACATTTGCATTAGAATGTAATTGGATTAAATTTAAAATGTTAATTTAAATTCAGTGCAAATTGATGCACAACCCTGGTGCATGTAGAAGTGACCGTTTCATCTACAATGGAAGAATAAAACAGGAATAAAATGGCCTCAAGGCACCCGAGTTTTTCTGTTCCACATCAACAAAAAGACTGGCATTGTGAAGCATATTTTGCAGTAAGAAACCGGAGTGCCCATCTGTCCCAGTGCCAAAACAGGGAATGAGAAGCAGTCACAGCCTCTCCTCTTCCTCCCCCAGATGAACGCTGCCACAGGACTTGGGATATTCGGCAGAAAGGTGGAACAATGCCGTCGCCGGCTTGTGTTTGTCCTGCCGAAGGGCCAATTACGCTGCAGAGATTCACATGGCAGTGACAGGCGGAGGAGAAATACAGGGAGACATACTCATCTGTACGAGGCTGTGCGATTAAACAGGCGGCCTGTTTGACGTCAAAGGAGAGCCCCGCAGACGAGCTTCATCTGAAGGCGGTCTAACCCGCCAAATCTGTAAACAGGCGGCCGCGAGGGGATGATGAGCTGACGAGCGCAGGGGGTGAAATTCTGGGGAATTTCCGGAGGATGTTTAATGGGGATAGAAACACAAGGACGCAACCTTATCCACATGAGACTCATTACAGACTAGAAATCCATCAAAACAGAATTACATGGAATTCTCCATTAGCGTAATTAGAATGCACTGCAAACTAACTGTAATTTCACCCTGTGCAAAGATTTTGAAGTGGTCAACATGCTAAAAATGTCCTATACAGCTCTTGGGTGGAAAAGAGAAAGTTGTTGTTTTGTGAACGTGATTCTTAAGAGGAAATATCTGTGATTATTAACACCCTCACCCCTCATTAATTACTTCTATTTATATTACCAAAATCAAAACGTTCTTGTTCACCTTGAGCAGTGCATTCAGCAAACCAGTTTGCCAGCTAAGAACTGACAGAAGCAAACAAAACAAAAGCTTTAGCACAGGTGTGAAAACCACAGAAATGTGCTCATTAGTGGGATTCAAGATTGGACTTAAGATGTTTAACTGGCAGACAATAAAATTGTCCTGATTCTTAAGAGGAAATATCTGTGATTATTAACACCCTCACCCTCATGGCATGCCAAACTCCTATGAATGAATTACTTCTGTTGATATTAAATGTGGAATATTTGAAGAATTTTCAATCAGCTTTTTTCCATACAAGAGCAGTTCACAGTAAGTACAAGCCAGGGTTATTTACCGATCACTAATACAAAAAAAACATTTAAGCTATTTTATTTCAGAAAGTTGCCAAAGCAACATTTCTTATTTTCGTTTAGTTGGTTAAAGTACTAAAGGAAAAACTTGACATTTAAAAGAAAAAAAAAATAAGAAAAACTAACTAAAATTGAAAACAGAAAATATAAAAATTAAATCTAATTCAAAATAACAGAAACTATAATATATCAATTATACTAAAATAGCACTTCTACAAGGACCAAAAAAAAAGACCATAAAAGCATCATAGAAGAAGTTAATATGACTTGCACTATATGTTATCATGTCATAAAGAATTATGATAGATTTGTATGAGGAACAAAATTAAAGTAAGTCATTATACATGGAAAATCATCTACTCTGCTGCAGTACATTAACTGCTGCGACGTGATCGCAAATTATACATTACAGGGAAATACTCTTACATTTTTGTTCTTCATGCAGAACTATCAAACGACTTCAGATGAATAAGTCACACAACTCGAATGGACCATTTTTATGGAGTTTTTGGGATTGTTACTATGAACTGTTGCTGTATGGAAAATAGCTGCATAAAAATGATCAAATGATCATATGGATTTGGATTCGGAATGACATGAGGGTGAGTAGACAAATCTCAATTTATAAAGAATGCAACATGATTTGATTACTCCTTTTCTCATTCATCAAGATTCCATTGAAACACATCATTGGGGAACAAATATTTCTCACATGCCAGCGAGTATGTATCTCAAGGAAGTTCCAACCGCCACAGAGACACCACATCATTCCCACAGGCTGTCCTTCAACCACCACCACACCAAAAAGACGAGCCTCATTTCTGACCTTGAGTCCATCTCCCACATTACAGCTCCCTATGTCAGATAAAACTCTAGCAGATGCTCTACAACCAAGCCACATATAATTTTTTTATGGCTGGACTGGAATAATCTACATATATGTACCATCTGCCCAACTTCTCTTTGAAAACTGGCATCTTCAGACGACTGTAGGGATCGATTTACCGGTCCATTCCTCCGAATCCACTCTACACTCCCTAAACTGTCTTCATGGGACTCCTAAAGAAGCTGCTGTGGAGCAGAAATGCTAAAAAAACAACAACTTTAAAACCAAATAGTTTCCTTAGAATATATTAGTGACAGATTACAAAACCTGGTTACATTTTCCCAAAACTATCATCAGACATCATGATCCTACCTTTGCTTACTTGAATAAATGTTTCTGAAAGGAAGATATTCCAAAGATTAAAGCGTTTCAAAGAACAAAGGCCTAAGAAGAAGTATTCACCAACAATCACGCTGTGTTTCATGTTCTTCCTTTACATAAATGAATTACGCTTTCCCACCGAGGTTGCAGACAGGCCTGCCTTTATAGTTGCTATAAAGCCTCTTGGGATGATGTGAGTGACGGTACAAATGCTGGCTGGCGGCGGAAGCTAAAACGGTTTATTATTGAAAGAAAATGCTGGAGTCTTAATTCAGTTCCGCAAAGTGAGGGAAAAAAACACACATTAATTTCAGGATTTTGAGGAGCCAGACTCAATCTTAGTGTTAATACTAATGAGATTATATAAAAAAATAACGTTCCTGCTCGTTGACTTAATTTCCTAATGCACAAAGTGTTTCTGTAAGAGAGTCTGCAAACATTCAAACCAAAATCAAAACGTTCTTGTTCACCTTGAGCAGTGCATTCAGCAAACCAGTTCGCCAGCTAAGAACTGACAGAAGCAAACAAAAACAAAAGCTTTAGCACAGGTGTGAAAACCACAGAAATGTGCTCATTAGTGGGATTCAAGATTGGACTTAAGATGTTTAACTGGCAGACAATAAAATTGTCCTGATTCTTAAGAGGAAATATCTGTGATTATTAACACCCTCACCCTCATGGCATGCCAAACTCGTATGAATTAATTACTTCTGTGGTTATTAAATGTGGAATATTTGAAGAATTTTCACACCGCTTTATTCCAACGGGTGGAAAAACAAAAAAGTTGCGAGTTCTTGGTCCTTTTCTTGCTTTCTGCCCAAGCAATGTGAAAAAGACAGAGGATTTAATGAACAATATCCCACCAGACTACACTCAAAAACTCATTTCTCAGCTCAAATCCGCACTTGGGTCTTGCTCTTGGTCTATAAAATTATATTTCCTCCCGTTTCACTTCACTTTAAATCCCTATTAGCATCCTACGCTGTGGGAATGTTCCTGGAGGAACACAAAGCAATAAACAAGACATCGTTTTTTATCTGTCAAACTGACAAAAAAATAATAATTCTGAAATGAATTGAATTGATGTGAATAACATGACTGGGAAAAAAAATGTACAGATAAAAATACATCAAAGCAGGCAGCACACAGAGCTTCCTTGGTTTTATTCTAATGACCATCCGGCGTCTCTTTCCACTAGAATCGATCTCTTTCTTGTTTGTCCAACAGTAACACACACAAGCGGAGCGGTGGGAAGAGAGAAAGAAATGAGATTTAGAATAGCAAAGGCTCGCAGGGCTGCACTGGCGAAGCACAAGCTCACTTTCCCAAACATCCCGACTTTCCGCAGGACCCCTGCCTAGTCGGAGATGAAGCATCAGGGTCTCACACCTACAAACAGAGCCTCGAGGCTGAAAGAAACCACACAGGATGTGACCACTCTCTAATTCAATCCCCTCAGAGCGTTAGTTTGAGTCCAAGGACTGACGTTTCACAGATGAAGTGTAACACAGATGGCGCACACACACACCATGACTGACGACACATCTCTTCATCAGCATGGTCGTCTGCCACCAGGCACCAGATGTTGCCTCAGTATCGTCCCACAGATGTACAGAGCCTTCCATCACGCTCGAGCCGTCATCAACTGATTTAAACAGAACCATCCCTGCATATTAGGATTATTAGCTCACAAAGCAGGTGGATACAGCCGCGCAATGCTCCCACAGGGAAGCGCTGGAGAAAGGACGGCATTTGCATTTCACAGCTCTCGCTATTGATGTTCTCAGTAAGAGAGTCATTTGCAGTCAGTCACCATCGCAGGCGGTAGCATGAATGCTGGCTTTTGGCAATAAATTATCTAAACAGAGAAGTGTATACACACATGAATTCAGCAAACTATACAAAATCATGACATTTAAGTGATAACGTATCCTAGTTGTTAAAGATTCTGGAGTGTGACTGAAAGGTTGTAGGTTTGATCCTCAAAAAATAAAAAAAACTGCACATTAAAATTCTACAGTAAATAAATATTTTCTTAACAATAAATTAAATAACTAAATTTTCATGTTAAATTAGATAAATCATTTCATTTTAATTAAAATATTAAATACATTATTAGATTTGATCATGTTTCATCTAAATAAATAAAAGCACTAATAAAATCTTAAATGCTGCAAGTGAATTTATTTATCATAACATTAATATGATAAATACTAATGTGATATGGCCATTGGCCAGCAGCCATATCACCCTGTAGCCCAATAGTCCAGTCATTTTAAGCCAAAATGGCGGTCAACCTAGAACAAATTGCAACAGAAGCAAACTCAACTGATTTTGTATCCTCAATATGTACCGAGTAAGGAAATAAAGCCCCGAAGAATCCCATTAGGGGAAAGTTTCGTAAGACCCAAATATAGCCTATTCATAACAAGCCTATTAATTCTTTTTCTCACGTGAATGGGGGAAAATTTTTAACCTTTAGATATATCACCATGAAAATTACTGAGTTGATTACGTACATCAAGATTTTTACCCTATTCACGTGAGAAAAAGAATGAGTAGGCGTATGAATAATAGGCTATATTTGGGTCTTTTTCGAAACTTTCCCCTTATGTAAAATCAGTTGAGTTTGCTTCTGTTGCAATTTGTTCAACCTTTTTTCATAAAATGGCTGGACTACAAGACCCACTGAAGCTAAGCAGGGCTGAGTCTGGTCAGTACCTGGATGGGAGACCTTCTGGGAAAACCAGGTTGCTGCTGGAAGAGGTGTTAGTGAGGCCAGCAGGGGGCGCTCACCCTGTGGTCTGTGTGGGTCTTAACCATAGATATCCATAATAAAGGCTAGATGTCTTACAGCGGAGTATCTATCGTCATCACCGTCGGCCATCTTGTCACAGGCAAGCTTTCTGGCGGGCTCTGTGGTACCTGATGTAAGATGAGTGATCAGCACGAACACAAATACTCTTATCTCGTTGAAATCTTGACGGATTTACAAACGGTTTGGTTTCTTACAAACGTTATTAACGTGGCTATAATTCTGGATGATTATTTATTTATACACTTATTATTCATAAGTATGCAGTGTCATAACTACATCTATGACGTTTATAACAAACCAAACCGTTTGAAAATCGGTAGAAAATTGAGCAAGTTTTGGTTATTTAAAAAGTACATGCACCATTAAAACACAATGTTACGAGTGAGCGAGCTGCCTGTGACAAGATGGCCGCCAGGTGCAGACGTCGACCTTCATTGGCCAGCAGCGCGGACGAGACATCTAGCCTTTATTATGGATATCTACGGTCCTAACGCCCCAGTACATATGGGGACACTATACTGTCAACGAGCACCATCCTTCGGATGAGACGTCAAACTGAGGTCCTGACTCTCTGTGGTCACAAAAAATCCGCAAAATCCCAGTGGCCTCTGTCCATCATGGCCTCCTAATCATCCCCATATATATATATATATATATATATATATATATATATATATATATATATATATATACATATACATATATACACATATATATATATATACATATATATACATATACACATATATATATATATACATATATATACATATACACATATATATATATATATATACACACATACATATACATATATGTATATATGTATGTATATGTATGTATATATGTATGTATATATGTATATATGTATATATGTATATATGTATATATGTATATCGTATATACGTATATACGTATATACATATATACATATATACATATATACATATATACACATACATATACATATATATATATATATATATATATATATATATATACACACATATACACATACATATATATATATATATATATATATATATATACACATATACACACACATATATATATATACACACATATATATATATATATATATATATATACACACACACACACACTAATTGGCTTCATCCCCCTGTCTCCTCTCCACCAGTAAGCTGGTGTGTGGTGGGCGTTCTGGCGCACTATGGCTGCCGTCGCATCATCCAGGTGGATGCTGCACATTGGATGTTGAGGAGATTCCCCCTTCCATGCAAAGCGCTATTTAAATGTAATGAATTATTATTATTATAATCTACAGTATGATAAATAGATATTTGATGACAACAAAGGTAATGTAAATGTAAAAATTGGGAAAAGGAGAATGCACAATTAAATATTCAATATCGACAGATACCAATACAAAAAAAAAAAAAAAACGAATTAATGTTGGAAAATAATGTTTTAGTGGTGCGCGATATATCGGCCGCCGATATGGTCAATTTTTTACACATCAGAATCGTTCCGATGTCAATAGGGCCGATGTGAACAGGCCGATAATCATTCCTGTGTATTTGACGTGTGTGTAGATGTGAGTGTGGGGGCGGGAATGTTTGTTTTTGCACAAGCGCATACATTACACGTCACATAATGTGCTGAAGCAGGTGCTGGAGGCGGCAAAAAAAGTCAAAGTCAGTTTAACTTTGCCTTTGGTGAGGGAGCAACGATGTCGTCTGTCTGGTCGTTCTTCAAAGCGTCTGAAGGGGATCCTTCCTCGCTATGCGTTTTCTATACAGAGATATCGGCATCGGTAAATATCGGTATCGACCATAACAGCAACTGATAGGTTGTTGGATGATTAATCAATTACAACCGTCATGAAATGTCCTAACATTGAAAAAAATTTAATACACAAACTTAACAAAAAACAAGGAATGGCGTTCCAATTCTGTGGAAATCTTTGGAGCTTTTTGAGGATGCATAATCAGGATGAATCTGCCAACTAGCAATACATTATTCAGTAAATAGATAGGTTATCAATAACATGCTCAAAAACATTCCATCACAACAAAACCACAGCAGTGCCAATCATCAGTAATTGAATCAGCACAATATTTGCCCCATGTCGCGGGTAAGTCAAGGCCACTACTATAGATGCTCAAGCAGATGGTGCACAAAAGGGAACTGGGCCAAAACTCAAACGGCCCTACTTAACACGGTCCGTCAGACACGGCCGCAGGCCTCAGCATGTCTTTATGCTGAAATCACAATTGCATATTAAAAAAAAGTTCTCCGATTTTTCCAGCATTGCACAAAGCGAATGAAATAACATGCAAATAAAAATGTTATATAGGTAAATAGGGCATTTCTTGAAGGCTGGAGGGCATTTCTTCCTCATCTTTCCCTTTCCAATGTGTAATAAGCCCAAAATTGCCAGCTAGACATGGAAAAAAGGGTGTACGCAATGGCGGACAGGAGAAATGAGGCCATGGCTGGGATGTGTCAGGATTCGGAATATGCCCACAGATGTGCCAGGACAAGCCGCCTTTGCCAACCAGTCTGTCAGTCCCATTTTTTGCATCTCCAAAACATACTTTTACCAAGGAAAAGACACCATTATTGATAAAAGTAGACAACCAAAATGAGAGAAGTAACTTGGCAATGCCTGGCTCTACTGTTAAACCAGGGGACTTAAGAAGAATCAGAGCCTTTGCCAGTGAATCTTTCAGAGATACGGGACGGTATGTCCTCGATGAGACGGTTCTGAAATCATGCATGGCCGTCTGACAGTGCGGCACATCTGAGACGTGCGGTTTTGCGAAAAATTAAACGGAGAACCCAAAGTAAACGCTGAACATATTTATCTCCATGCTAGAAAAATACAAGTAATACTTTAAGCTGTTTGCTCAGTCAGCCAGCCAGCGCTGGTAGAGACCGGGCTCCACGGCACATGAAGTTTTAATCCCTAACAAATGGATGTTTTCACCTGGTCTGAATTAATTTCAACAGCAATGTGCAGATTTTTGCAGGCCACCTCCAGCTGCGGCGAGAACCAAGCAGGCAGTCAAACTGTCCCAGGCCTCTTTGTTCCAACTGTTTGTTGTGCATGAGGGGAAAAAAAGACTTAAAAACAAAGTCAGCTTTCACCCTGGAATGGCAGTGACCTCGACGGGAGAGCGAACCGGCAAAGTGGGCGGCTCTGAGGGCGATTAGTATAGCTGTATAGTTCTGTAATGGTGCTGCGAGCCAAGAGGCACATTCGATTTAGTGGTAATCCGAGTTGGGCTCCTGTTTCCTGAGGCTTTGCTCCTTTGCACATCTAGGCTTTCTGTAGGGCCGTGGAAAACGGGGACGGAATCACAGAATTCAATCATAAGTATGGAATTTATTTTATAGCGCGGAATGTCACGGAATTTGGCAAATTTTGGATGAATAAATCGAAATCGCAATATGGACCAGTGTCTGAATATTAAAATGCAAAAAGACTGCAGTTTAAATATGAAATGTTCTCATGTTCTACACATCTGTGTGAATGAGCACCAGAGTTTTGTCTACAACACATACTCAAGTACACATGACGCTCATGGTGTTTTCTGCGTCTGCAGTCTCACTACGGTATAAGGACATTAACACATGAACATTTCCAGATCTGCTCTGAGTCACTCCACTTGCATTTCACCATTTTATTTAATACAAACTATCGTCAAATACACAGAAACTGGTCTTCACTACAACCCACCAAAATAAAAGTTTTGTTTTACCAGAATTTATGATAGAAATATTACTTCTGTACAATAGAATGTATTTCTGAAAGTAGTAGTGATGATGATGATAATAATAATAATAATAATAAAAATTTAATTTATTAAAACATTTTAAGGAATATTACACAATTTTGCAAAAATGTTTATCCATGTTTTAATTTAATGTAGCAATCCCCAGGATCACTTTATTTGCCAAAGAATACAAATAAATTGTTACCTTTTCATTTGATTAAATACATTTTAAAAATGTAATTGTTTAAATTTTATGCATTCCATTTTGATAATACATTTGTATTCAATCATATACCACAGAAAAACAACATTTCTGAAAAGATAACCCACATTTCATAACGCCAGTCGAAATTTGACTAAATTCATAAATTGTTAAAGTTTTATGAGTTCAATTGATTAGACATGCATTTTGATTATTCACATTTAATTTAACTATTAAAATGGAATCCAGAAAAATTTAAACAGACAACACAAATGTAATGGATTTAGGGCCCAGTATCGTCTACCGTAGGGAACCGTGAGAGAATAACCACCGTACAGATCAGGTTCGGAGGAGATACAGCACGGATCTAAACCATCAGTGAGCTTCCTTTCTGCCCTTTACAACTAATCCAAGCTTTCCCTAATCCCCTCTTCATCTTAAACAGTCCCAGGCAAAATGACACCCGTACGTCCTTTAAACACACATGGGCTGCAAGAGCCAGCGCAGCAAACTTGATAGCCACCAACACTGGAAGTTAAGAAGATCTGACGTGAAAGTCAATACAAAGACCTACTTCACAGCTGGACAAATGGCAATATCCTGATCAACAGTCTCAAGACATGGCACGCACGCACTTCCATTTCATATTTAGTGTTGTTTAAACCATGATTTAAAAATTCATAAAGGCTAATAGTTATAGGCATTTGTGTCAGGCCAAATATTATTTGACCAATTTTATTAGCCATTTTGAGATTATCTATATTGACCAATACATGTAATAAGAGTAATTCTGTGTAATTTTCAGTTGCTATTCTAGAAAAAGATATAATTAAGTACATTTTAAATACAAGTAAATACACTCACCTAAAGGATTATTAGGAACACCCGTTCAATTTCTCATTAATGCAATTATCTAATCAACCAATCACATGGCAGTTGCTTCAATGCATTTAGGGGTGTGGTCCTGGTCAAGACAATCTCCTGAACTCCAAACTGAATGTCAGAATGGGAAAGAAAGGTGATTTAAGCAATTTTGAGCGTGGCATGGTTGTTGGTGCCAACCGGGCCGGTCTGAGTATTTCACAATCTGCTCAGTTACTGGGATTTTCACGCACAACCATCTCTAGGGTTTACAAAGAATGGTGTGAAAAGGGAAAAACCTCTAGTATGCGGCAGTCCTGTGGGCAAAAATGCCTTGTTGATGCTAGAGGTCAGAGGAGAATGGGCCGACTGATTTAAGCTGATAGAAGAGCAACTTTGACTGAAATAACCACTCGTTACAACCGAGGTATGCAGCAAAGCATTTGTGAAGCCACAACACGCACAACCTTGAGGCGGATGGGCTACAACAGCAGAAGACCCCACCGGGTACCACTCATCTCCACTACAAATAGGAAAAAGAGGCTACAATTTGCAAGAGCTCACCAAAATTGAACAGTTGAAGACTGGAAAAATGTTGCCTGGTCTGATGAGTCTCGATTTCTGTTGAGACATTCAGATGGTAGAGTCAGAATTTGGCGTAAACAGAATGAGAACATGGATCCATCATGCCTTGTTACCACTGTGCAGGCTGGTGGTGGTGGTGTAATGGTGTGGGGGATGTTTTCTTGGCACACTTTAGGCCCCTTAGTGCCAATTGGGCATCGTTTAAATGCCACGGCCTACCTGAGCATTGTTTCTGACCATGTCCATCCCTTTATGGCCACCATGTACCCATCCTCTGATGGCTACTTCCAGCAGGATAATGCACCATGTCACAAAGCTTGAATCATTTCAAATTGGTTTCTTGAACATGACAATGAGTTCGCTGTACTAAAATGGCCCCCACAGTCACCAGACCTCAACCCAATAGAGCATCAAAAACATGCAAGATGCTATCCTATCAATATGGGCCAACATTTCTAAAGAATGCTTTCAGCACCTTGTTGAATCAATGCCACGTAGAATTAAGGCAGTTCTGAAGGCGAAAGGGGGTCAAACACAGTATTAGTATGGTGTTCCTAATAATCCTTTAGGTGAGTGTATGTGTTTATGTGTGTATACTTTCTCACACAAAGCTATTGTATGACTTCAGAAGACATGGAGCTTCTGTACAAGTCATATGGATGATTCATTTGATGCTTTTGCATGCTTTGTGAAGCTTGAAAGCTTTAATCCCTATTCATTGCACAGAAAAAGCAACTAACAATACCATCTCCAAAAATTCTCCATGTTTTTAATGGAAGGAAGTCATATGGATTTGAAATGCCACGAGTATGAGGAAATGATTACATAAATGTCTGAGTGAAATATTCCTTTAATGTTTCCGCTTTCACCAGCTGAGTCCAACAGACCGGAAACAAATGGTGCATCCTAACAATTTCAATTCGCTCGCGCCGCCACTGGGCAGAAAGTCGAGATTAAAGAACTGCTGGTATTTCGGTAGAGGAAGAAGGTGTGTCTGGGAGCGCACTGCTCTCGGGCTGTTTGGTCTCACTAAACACGGAAAGAGCAGAGGAAAGAGCAGAGACAAATGCTGACATCAGCATCTCCTTCGCTGTGCTCTTTTCCCCCCCTCTCTTGGTCTAAGTTCTTTCGCTTTTTGTCTGTTTCTGAACTCCTTCATTCTATTCTTTGTTGCTAATTCTTCTCTAAGATTTCCATCACTTTTTTTGCTTCCCTTTATTTTCACTAAACTGCCTCAGTCTTCCTTATCCTCATTTCATTCACATTCCTCCGTCTGACAGGGATGACAGATTCTGTCTGGTCCTCAACGAATCAGACGTGATGAAAATATCCCACTGCCGGTACTTACAATTCACTGCTCAACGAAGCCCATTCACAAAACCACCACCATAAAACAGGCTCACTTATATTACTTATAGCTCAGAAATGTTTGGAATATAAACATATGATGAGGGTTTATTACAAATTAATGACACTATAGGAACAAATACAAAGAATGTAACAAGTTTGAAGTTGTGTTAAAAGCCCCAATCTATAGACTGCAATATCCAGGACATTCAATTGCTAACAATTATTAGCCATTCTGTGTAGCAGCATGAAATTAGCTTTGTCACTGTAATGGCCAAAAACATTTGATGTTACGCAATTTATAAGTGAAATTTATAGGTGAAATGCGCTGGTGTTGTGGACACAAGATGTTCGGAGTTCATTTAGAGTGTTCACATAAGCCAAATATTTAGCAAACTGCTCTGAAACTAATCAAAACGTCATCCCTAAGTTGAAAGAAACCATAATTGAGTGTGACATGAATCTTCTTGCACAATTTAGGACAATGCAAGCAGCATGAATCTTTCGTTCCTCACTAGCGTCATCTCAGCTTCAAGGACGTTCTCTCCACTCGCAATCTCCTTCAGCCGAGCATTCGACCTGCCAAAACACTGCAAAGGCTGCTGATGAGGCACAGTGTGAGTCATTTACATTAGGTAAACATCGACCCTCAAACTAGCCGACTAGTAAAAACAAGTAGTTGTGCAACACCCTAAAAGAACTCAAAGATTTGTCCTGTGGAAGAAATTTAATATGTTCTATATGGGTGCATTTTCTTATAGTCAGTAATTAGATTAAGGTAGTAAAATGCACGAGGATTGCATGTGGAGTCCCATGATTCTCTGCTACATTGATAGAACAAAGTATGTGTATGACCTTGTTTACGTGACTTGACAAAAAGTAATGCGTGACTAAATTTATGACCGAGACGTAATAGTGTTTGCCGCTTTATGACGAATAGTAATTTTGACCCAAAAAAACAGAATCAGCATCCTTTGTATTTTCACAAAAATATTGTCAACACGTTGATCAGCTGCGCTTTTATCCCATTTAATGATCCGTTTTGAAAAGAAAAACAGCAGCTTTCAGTGCAATCAAATATTAAAGACCCTTCAGAATCTCTATTGTGAGTTTTAAGTGGTCTTCAAGTGAATGCTGAGTCTCATTTAATTGCTTTGGTAGTAACGCACGTCGCTGGCCAAACACACTTCAGCCGGGAGAGAACAAAACAAAAAAGGCACAAAATAAAGGCTCAGCAAATCTGCATCACAGATTGTGCATTTAAAGTTAGAGTTTAGTCTGTCTCTGACTGGACAAACCTGGACGAGAAAAAAAAAAAAAAAAAGAGAAACAAAGCGATCGTGCCAAAGGGGAAAAAACCAGCCCAAACAGGAAAAGGTAGCTCCTGGATTGCCTTTGGAAAGAGCAGCAAAGCTCTTAATAAGCCTGCTGGTGGAAATGAGGAGTTCAAATGGCACACTAATGGACTTCCTCTAAAAGAAAGTGTCAAACGGCAACAAACGGCTGTGAACATTACCAACAAACCACCCACTGAAGCCAGGGAACACAAAGAGACTGCCAATGAAGCGTTATCTCCTGCTATTGATATCTGAAGACACTGTAATTCCTCTCACTAAGAGCAAGATGAGGATTTTACACACATTAACTTTGTAGATATTTAAAGACTCCAGTTAAAAGCTTAGTAAGTCAAGTAATTAACAAAGCATGAGATATGAGGCTTACTGCACTGAAACATCAGCTTAAAAATTAAATTTCTTTAAAAATATATTTTTTACACATATAAACAAATATGTCTAACATATAAACAAATAGTTTAATGAATGAGAATAAAATTAACAAATAAATATATGTTTATTAAATAAATATTATTTAAAAACAAATGACCATTTTAATAACAATAAATATTTAGTAAATAATTATACATATTTTGAATATATAAATATTTGAAATAAATATTTTTAATAAGCAAGTAAATATATATATATATATATATATATATATATATATATATATATATATATATATATATATATATATATATATAAGATATTAAAGTAATTTTCTACATCCCTGCAGTACAAGATAAAAAACATCTGTATCTGTACAGGAACAAGACAAAAGCACCAAACACTACAGCGTTTAAATAAGATCTTCACTGAGGCAGCGTCAGACAACAACTTCCTCTTAAACAGGGTCTTTAGGGATGTGCCAACTATTAACAGTTTGAAAAGTACAATATTATTTCACAACTTATGTTACCCAAATCACTTACAAACTCAAAACGGCTGTATTACATAAGAGAGGAGCTACATGAACCATCCCTATATAATCATGTACTATAGAATGGAAAAAGAATGCAGCTTCTGTTTAATACTAATGCAACCCATATCCAAAATCTACAGAGAACCTGTGTGAGGATCTGTACTTTGCGCAAGTTGCCAATAACAGGCCAGTGTCCTGCAAGGTAGACAAGCTTCAACGACAAACATCTGAGTGTATAACTGAGGGTGTAATGTTTAGGGATTTTGAAGCACGAGGCGATCAGTCGTCAGCTAGCAGTGAGCCAGTCATTCCCTCAGCATTCCTCAAGTGGCACACACTGAGCTCGCTGTGGGAGAGAAACGCAGAGAGACATGAAGCTTGGGTATTTAAAAGGGGCCACAATTAGTATATCAGCCACTTCGATCCTTCTAATTAAGCTTTTTGCTACTGTATAAGACATCTATGTTTGCATATTTTATAATAACCCAACATGCAAGGTCATGTAAATGCCCTAAACGGCATGTTTGCCATACTACCATGGTTATCAAAACTCATATTAAAGGGTTAGGCCAGCCAAAAGGGAATCATCCTTTACTCACCCTCGTCGTTCCAAACCCGTAAGACTTTCCTTCATCTTCACAACACAAATGAAGATATTTTGAAATCTGAGATTTCTGTCCCTCCATTACCAGTCCAGGCAACTACCACTTTGACGATTCAAAAAGTTAAAAATTTTCTGAAGACACACGATCGCTTTATATGATGAATAATAGATTTAATTTAGCAGTTTATTCACATAAAAAGCCTAAAATTAACTGGGTATAAAGACTGGGTATAAAGCGATTCAGTCTCTTTATGAACTTTTTGAAGCGACAAAGGGGTAGTTGTGTTGATGTCAATAATAGAGGGACAGAAATCTCTCAGATTTAATTTAAAATGCCTTCATTTGCTTTTCAAAGATTAACAAAAGGCTTACAGGTTTGGAACAAAATGAGGGTGACTGACAATTGATGACAATTTCTTAATTTTTGTGTGAACTATTCACAAAATTTTACTGGTAGAACTCAGTATTGTCAACACTAGTACTCAATATTAAAAGTAAAAAAGAAATGGGAAATATAATAGGATAATAATGCATTCAAATACTAAACGCAACAACAGTGGCAAAGAAATGAGGCACAGATGCCATTCCTCCAGGCATCCAATCAAAGCGAAGTATGAGTCACATCATACTTCCTCTTCAGTCCAATGTGTCGGACTCGTGCAAAAACGGCCCTTTGCACACAAGCCTTTTTTGTGCAGATCAGGTCATTTGCTGGATCACCTGATGACTGAGTGTACATGCATTTCCTTCATCTTACCCTTCACCTTAAAAACAACTGACAAACAAAAGAAAACACAGATTTGAAAACCCTAACTAATTGAATAAGAGCAGCAGTTGAAAGCAAGGCGAGGTAAAAAAATAGCAGTGCCACAAAGACGCTCTTGTTCGAGGGTTTCTTGATGAAAACACAGAGGGCAAAAGAGCGAGAGAGACACAGAGACAGACTTATAAAGATAGCGTGGGTGTGACAGCATCTCTCGGTGGGAGGGGCCACGTGTCAGACCTGAAGGAAACAGATGCTGTTGGTTTGCATTTGCATTAGCTGTACTTTGGCATGACTGGCTGTTGGCATGGAAACGACGCCAAACCGCAAAAACTCCACTCAGTCCACACAGAGGGCCGTCCGTGCGCTTAATGCTGCATACAAATCCTCCTTCATTCCAACAAACAGGGTTATGACATAATGAATGTAAACATCTTAAAGGTCAAGGGAAAACAATTCAATCTTCAAATAAGTATTGCGTAAAGGAATATTAATTTGAGCAAATGATTAGACGCTGCTCTTTTTTCTTTTCTTTAACTAATCCTGAAAAAAATGTATCACTGTTCTCACAAAAATGTTAAGCAGCACAACCGTTCTCAACATTGATGAGAAATGTTTTAAATCAGCACAGCAGCAAGTCACAAATCAGAATATTAGAATGATTTCTGAAGGATCATGTGACACTGAAGACAAAAACTGGAAATTCAGCTTTGCTTAACAGGAATACAGTTATATACTTTAGAAAATTTTGTAAATTGTAATAATATTTCATTACCCGTTACGGTTGACGTTACGGTTGCCAATAAGTTTCAGAAGCAGGAGCAAGTTACGTGGGGGGGCTAAAACAGGCTGAGATTGTTCTAGTGATGCTCCGATTGATCGGCCGATATTGGCTAAAAATAGCTTGATCGGCAAACTGTTGGCAAAACTGCCTGTTTTAGCCCCCCACGTGGTATATTTACTTTCTGAATAGACATTGCAAAGAATGGGCCCTATTTTAACGATCTGAAACGCAAGTATCAAGCGCGAAGCGCAAGTAACTTTGCGCCCGACGCAAGTTTAAAAGGGGTTGGTCTGAAATATCTTCATTATTCATAGGTGTGGTTTGGGCGTAACGTGAAATAAACCAATCAGAGCGTCATCCAACATTCCCTTTAAGAGCAGGTGTGCATGTTGCATGGCGGATTGCAATTATAACGGCGGATTTACCAGGCGCGCGCCAGGAGCGGTTCACAGCCAAGGAGACCGACGTTCTTGTCAGGACCGTGAAAGACAGAGAAGTGACGTTGTATGGGGATGGGAGAAACCCACCCAAATCAGCGTCGGTTAAACAGGCGTGGGAGGAAAAAAACTACATTTTTTTACATCTTCATGGACACCACAATGATTTCCCTCATGTGTTAATATTTTTCCTTGTTATAATGTATGATTTGCAAAAATAAAAACTGCTGCATCTGTGTTGATGAGAGAATCAAATTCTATGCGCGTTGTGCACCCGCTACATTATGGCCAAGCATGCGCGCTTAAAATAGCATTATGAACAACGCGCAACGCGCCACTGACTTTAGACTGGGTTTTTTCTGGTCAGTGGCGGAATTGTTTTCTGGAACTGCAAAATAGCATTAGGGAATGTTTGCGCCGAAACACGCCTCCTTTTTGCGCTGACCCGCCCAGGGAGCGCAAGTTCATTTCCTAATTTACCGACGTGCGTCTGTGGAGGGAAAAGCCCGCTTTGCACGGGGCAAAATAGGAATGATACATGCGTCAGTGTACAAAGTCATTTGCGCCGGGTGCAAGATAGGGCCCAATGTGATGTTTGTCTTAATAACCCTTTTTTTTTTTTTTTACATAACTTGCTCCTGCTTCTGAAACTTATTAGCAACCGTAACATCAACCTATGGGTAATGAAATATTATTACAATTTACAAAATTTTCTAAAGTATAACTATATTCCTGTTATGCAAAGCTGAATTTCCAGCATCATTACTCCAGTCTTCAGTGTCACATGATCCTTCAGAAATCATTCTAATATGCTGACTTCAAACCCCAAAAACGCCGATCACGTGAAGTAAATTACTCGCGCGACTTTTTTCCACCTGCATGAGCGATGCAAGTTCACTTAAAACCAGACCAAAACATGAGTGTATATTCTAATGGTCTAGTGGCAGAGCTTTTGCCTAGTGTGTCAGAGGTCCTGGGTTCTAATCCGCACTCGTATAGGGTTTTTTCTTCTCATCAAAACCGATTATGTTTATCAGTTGTTGTATATCAGGCAGGGACACGTTTGTTGAATATTTTGTTTTGTAATTTCACCGGAACGAATAGAGAGTCTCCACAACGGATTGAAGCGTGCGTCCGAGTGAAGACTGTGCGCGAGCCACAAGAGAACATTGTATCCGCGCCACTGATCGCAGCGACAACGAGCACTTAATCACTTGATAATTTTTTTTACAAAAAACACATTTCAGCGCTAGATCGCCTCTTATTTACCAAATGAACAAAATGAATGCTCTGCTAGTTAACTGGAGATGTTTTATTTATTTGTATTGGTACATTCGTGCCTCGAGATGTTTCAAAAGTGGTGGGGAACCGTCCCACCCGCAAATTACGCCTATGCTAGTCTTCCCTTGTCTTTCAGCTAGAGTTGTTCCGATTCCGATACTAATATCGGAAATGCCACCGATACCAATAAAAAGTCTGGCATCGGTATCGGCGAGTACTTCTATCCGCGTACCGATCCGATACCATTTTCTTAAACAATAACTAGTTATGCACGCTAGCTTTGCGTAACGCTGCAAATCGGAGCTCAATTCTTCTTCGCTGCTCTAAACAGTGGTTGCTTGTGGCAACACAGGAAGTCGTGCTGTTGCCACACAAGCAACCACTGTTTAGAGCAGCGAAGAAAAAAACGCACGCGCACCCTGCAGTATGTCCGCAGTTTGGCAGTTTTTCAGACTGGACAACCAGCTAGTAAAACGGCGACATGTCTCATATGCCATACTGCAATTTCGAGGGGTGGAACAAGTATTAGAAACTTCAAGTAACACCGAGTAACCCCGCAGAACACGATTACACAAAGGCAAGGGCAGAGAAGGATGAGCCGCGCCAGAATCAACAATGTCTGAAAGCTTCATTCAAACTTAGAGAAATGTTTTCAAAAGACAGCCAACGAGCGATCATAAATATAACCGACAACATGTAAGTTATTAAGTTTATTATTCTGGATGACCAGCCGATGTCAAAACTGAAATGCCGATTATTTAACAAAACTGTTTATGGACCTTAAATTATAAAGAGATAATTTTCTTATATTATTCATATATCATTTTTTTAGATTCCTAGATTTATTTGTTGCACTTTTTTTATACAGTTATATATTGTAAATCTAAAATACATATTTTCAGTTTACAGTATTAGAAGTGTGGCTGCATTTTAAGTTCTTTTTCACTTAAGAAAGATAAATAATATATTGCTGTGAAATGTATGTCAGATAATAAAAATACTCTAGTTCACTCTATGTATTTGTTCATGTTTAATTAAGGGATAAGTCTGAAGCACACCATAAAATAATTCTATCAATTCATCCAGTGCTAGTATGAATTGCAGCTACTGGGTGTGTAGATACTGTACACACCCAGGTATCGGATCAGTACTCGGTATCGGCCGATACCCTGAGTCCAGGTATCGGAATCGTTATTCGGGAAGGGAAAAAGGGTATCGGAACATCTCTACTTTCAGTCTTAGGCACCTCTTTGTTTTAAATAGGTCATTATGCTTTTCTTATGCCTTATTTGAAGGACGGCTTATAATAATCACATTTTTTAAAATATTTTTTGTCATAGTTGGAAATACTCTGGGAGTATTTCATTTTTTTAGACTATGTAACCTGACACAAATGGATGTGTGTGGCCTGCATGGCATGTCACTATAATTGATTTCACATAGTTTTTCATTTTTAAATTTCAGATACAAAGACAGATACTTTCCTTAATTTATCTAATTTTTTAAATACAATTAAATAAACAGTTGGTGGTTCTTCAAGATCTTGACTGTAGCTTACTTCTACATAAGCTACAGAAGTAACCCCCCCCCCCACCCAATATAGTTAATTCATAGTTAGTTTCATTTCTACAAATGGTGCAAACTCTGCTAGATTATAGATAAAAGATTCCCATTCCCCTGCCATTCTGTGATCGGCAATCGGCAGATCATGATTTTCGTGATCGGTAATCGGCCCCAAAAATGCTGATCGGAGCATCCCTAAGTTTTATTGTCTAAAAAACACTAACTACTGAATTTTTCAAAGCTATAAGTGAACCATGAGTGGAACATGACTCAGCAGACCAGTATCATCATAATACAATGTGAGTTTGTCCACTCAAAGGGCAACACAAACTTGGAAGCTATTTTGTGTTTATGAATAAGATCGAAACAGTAAGCAATATGACTGATAAAGCACACTACACAATTGCCAATTACTTTTCGTATCAGTAATGCAATCGTATCAGTACGCAAACAGCTGGAGAGATGTTTATGGCTGTTACTCCACAGAAGGAGCATTTCAAGCTTGCTGGCTTTCATGCTCGAGCAAACCCCTTTAACCACTGTTTGTATTTATTTTTAAATGAAGCTAGTAAACATTTATTTGCTCATTGCAGCTATAATTTTAGCATCCTGCTCGGGTGTGCGCAGAGGAGCAACAGAATAAGACATACATGAGTCCAGCGGCCACAGGATGTCTGAAAATACATGAGGTTTGCCACATACACAGCAGTCTGCCGCGAAGAACTGAAATAAGTTGTGAACCAAAGAGACAGAGACACCTCAACCTTTTCATTCTGAACGTGAAGATCTACACGTCACATTTAGTTGCTCCTTGTTAGACAGACAAATTAAAAATGTGCTGGAATGTCTGGGGAAAAATACCATCAGAACTGGTAAAACCTAATTAAAGGGTAAATAATAAAAGGTCATGACTTGGGGAAAAAAAAAACATCGGCGAACCCATTCAATGCTCTAACAGAGCCAAAGAACGACTATGGCTCCATCATCTAAAGTAATAAACCCTGAGGAAGTAGGTGAGCAAAGCTATGAATAGCTAATATTGTTACTTTAACAAGCTAAAGAAGCCAAATCAAATTAATCTCACAGGATCAAATCATTGGGAATGTTTAATATGATTGACTACTTATTCTGGGTGCTATCAAGGTCAACTGGGCTTCAACCCAACCATTTACAAATGATAGTGTTTCAAACTCTAGTGAGCTGCCTAGCTAGTCTACTGCCATCTAGACAGAAGTTATTTATTTATTTAGGACAAAAGACAAGTATACACTACAGTTCAAAAGTTTGAAGTCAGTATAAATTTATAATCTCTTATGCTTACTGCATTTATTTGATCAAAAATACAGTAAAACAGTAATATTGTGAAATATCATTACAATTTAAGGTAACTTTTCTATTTGAATAGATTTTAAAAATGTAATTTATTCCTGTGATGCAAAGCTGAATTTTCAGCATCATTACTCCAGTCTTCAGTGTCACATGATCCTTCAGAAATCATTCTAATATGCTGATTTGCTGCTCAAGAAACAGTCCTTATTATTATTAATATTGAAAACAGTTGTGCTGCTTCATATTTTTGTAGAAACTGTAAAAAAAAAAATTAGGATTCTTTGATGAATAGCAAGTTCAAAATAATTGCATTTATTTGAAACCGAAATCTTTTGTAATATAAATGTCTTTAGAGTCACTTTTGAATTGAATGCATGCTTGCTGAATAAAAGTATTAGGCCTAATTTGTTTCAAGTTTGGGGTTTCAGTAAGATTTTTTTAGTGTATTTACAGTGAATTCAGCATTAGCCTTATCCATGAAAGATATAAACCTGCCTTAGATTGGAATTGAACGGAGTATGTTGACATGTATTGTATGTATTGAAGGAACGGCGCCTATGATGTCTTGTACCGGTAATCCCGCCTAGTACATAGATTTTGGAACAGATAGAATATAAATGCAAATTCAAATGAAAAACAAAATTCCATCCATTGTTATAATGCCACTATGATGCATAAAAATTCACAAGAACCCAAGAATTGTTTTATTATTATGGTGGACAAACATTACGGGTAAAGTTTCGACCCGGCACAAACTATTTGTGCTTTTAAGAAAAGCTTCACATATCTGCGCACTGCCTCCAATCCTCAAAACACTATAACTCAGTGCAATAATGACCCATCTCGCATAGATCTCCAAAAAAGATTCCATGAAAATGGCCACAAAATACAGGACTGGACTGGCAGTATAATTCCGGCCTTCGCCGAGTGGCAAGAAATAGACACAACTACAGACGTTTGTTTGTTAGAGCTCGAAGAACAGAATATGCGTGTGGGAGGCTGACTTCCTGTGGATGTCTGAGCAGAAAAAGAAACTAAAGTTTTATTGACACACTATGTGACACATAGAAGAAGGTGAGAGAACGGAGGGCCTGGATCATGAAGCTGTTTAAGTGGCTGTGAGCCAGAGAAAACAAAACAAAAAATATATAAATTTCAATTTTAGCCATGTATAAAATACACAAAAACATTGAGTTTTTGCTGTGAAGTGACTTTTTTTTATTGTTTTTGAAACATTAGGTAGTAGGTACCATCATTTCAAACAAGTCAACATGAAATCAAATAAATACATGTTCCTGGAACAAATCATTGGAACAAATGAAATCAAAAACGTTTTCCTTTATAATATTTAAAGCTGCAGTCCGGCGTTTTTCCTCTGTCGCCATCTCTGTTCGAAATCTGCAATTGCAGTTATTCGCGGAATTATCAACTTTACGTGGGTTGTGCCTCGGCACGGCACAGAGCGGATGAATCCAATGTTTAAGGAGACTGTGAGGCTGTCAGTCACCGCGGCGGTGTGGATACTGGCATTCAGAATCACAGATTCTACTTTTTGCATGTATGACCACGACCAAAATAAGAAAATGTCAATTGAACAAGTAAGTAACATCCACTTTTGTTCTGACCAACTAAGGAAAAAGAGCATTGCAGTAAATCGCGCTGATTAAATCTAACGATCGCTTATCATACCACGTCAAACCGTGCAAATTATACTTTGTTCTCAAATTGTTAATGTTCAACATCAGCAGTGCTTGACTACATTTAATGCCCTTCAGATATGTATCCTTGTTTTCACATGGGTCCGGTTGCAGTCTCTTCTTTCTGTAGCCACTCCGAAGTCCGAAGTCTTTTGCATTTTACAACGGGTGAATCTCAGTTGTAACTGGTGACTGTCGTTTGAACCTTTCTGGATCCGCCATCAAACTGATAAGTTTAATTATATGTGAGAAAAGGCTATAAATCTCCACCTCCAACATCCTCACACGCAATATAGCCTACTAGCCGAGACTCCTTCTTCATGTGTACAGATGTGACGCAATGACGCAAAGACATGCTCGAATCTCCCGCGGAAATCCACCAGTACCACTGGAATTAAAAACATTATTACAAGCTTACCGCTTTGAATCGAGCTAAGGCAAGCAGATAGTTTTGAACACTGGCTGGTTATGTACTTGCTCAAAAATTTATTTTGGATCATTTTTAACCCAAAAAAAGTTATGGACTGGAGTGGAGCTTTAAACAAAACGATGATCAAAATGCTATTGGTTAACACTATTCAAAATCACATTTACCAGTGTTCATACACTACATGGCTACCCTTTATGACACAGATCTGGGGTCACACGGACAAGTTTCACTTCTGGTCTGCTGAATCATACATAAGAGCGTCCGTGTTTGAAAACTCACAGATAGATGCAATCATCATTACACTGGAAGCGGAAGCTGTTAAGTTACTACACGACGCCAACATGGGGATAGATCTCAAAATGACTCGAGGCCATTGTTATTGAACAGACAAGTCATATCAGTTTCAGACTCTGTGAAAGTGACATGTCATCACAGAGCTCACTGAGAAAAAGACAGAAAAAGATTCTAAATGATAATGTGAGACCAAAATGCAACAATTTACTAAAAAAAAAAAAAAAAAAAAAAGTATACTATGGTTAATGTTTTTTAAGGAAGTCTCTTATGCTCACCAGAGCTGCATTTATTTGATCAAAAAAGTGAAACATACTAGTAATTTAAAATAACTGTTTTCTATTTGTATACTTTCAAATGTATTTATTGCTGTCTTCAGTGTCACATGATCTTTTAGAAATCATTCTAATATGATGATTTCCTGCTCAAGAAATATTTTCAATGTTGAAAACAGTTGTGGTGCCTAACATTTTTGTGGAAACTGATACATTTGCTTTGATCAACAGAAAGTTCAAAAGAACAGCATTTAATGGAAATAGAAATCTTTTGCAACATTATAAATGTCTACTGTAACTTTTTGATATGATTAATGCGTCCGTGTTGAATAAAATTATTATTTTTTAAATTACAAAAGTTTTTTTTTTTTTTACTTTAGTAGAAGTAACACTGTCTTAACTAGTTGACTAAAAAAATGCTGAATGGTTAGGATAAAATTCAGATTTCATGGAAGAGACCGCTTTATCACATTTTGCAAGGTTAGGACATAGCATGCGTTTACCGTTACTAAATTCATTATTTCATTTCATGTTGAGATGGTCTATTCTACAAAGACAATGAACAGATAAATAAATGCACTGACAGTTTAGTGACACAAGAGTCATAAATCAAGGCTCACATGGGAAAAATGTGGAACCCAATTGGCTTTCAGCTTCCATTTGTGTCGTCGTTTACGGCTGTTTTCTGAGCAAACAGATGGGCTGACAACTATATAATGGCTGAAGAACAGCTTGTCAATATCAATCAAAATGCGAACGATCACTCAGTCACATGAAAGGAGACAAAACGCCGTACAAAACGACATGCGATGAGCATTTTGCATTGTTCTTGCATGAGGGCTTTTCTCTATTTTCAATGGAACAAACTACCACTTTACAACGCTCCTAATTGGCACATTTGTTGCAATAACTAAGACAGCTCTTCTTTCAGTTGTAATTTGGGAGCAGAAGTCTCACACGTCATTCAGAGAGAACATATGTGACAATATAATTGGTGTAAAGATTAGCCAAACTGCGCTGCTGAATAAAGCACAGCCCTTCACTACCTTTTTCTAGCAGAACTTCTACATTCAGTGTCTACTTTCAATAACAGGCTCAAAAAGGGATTTTAAGGACTTTCCCCGAGAGTATGTTACACTACAACTCTGTAACTACTAAAGTCTCTGTTTTACTAAAAAGCACAACAAAACAATGCAAACTTCAATATTTATCATGAAAGCATAAGCTAAGTTTGGACTCTATCAGAAACTATCATTTTATTATATATACACTTGGTGAGCATAATAATAATATTTGTTCAAAAACATTACAAATCTTACTGATCCCAACCTTTTGAAAGGTAGTAGGTATACCACATAATTTTATATATCTGTCACTTCCGGCTGAAACATTTCTCCTGCCGGAAATATTTGCCATTGAAACGGACACATCAGCAGGACTGGCAGACACATGACAGTTATGTTTAGACACTAATATGCGGAAGGCAGCAACCAGGACAGGACAAGGTCAGCAAGCGAGAGATACGAGAGCAGCTGCGAGAAGGTTCCCGGATCGACACGTTTAATATAACACAGGTGACAAGAGTCTGGTTGAGCACCGCTAAGGTTTGATATCACTGGTTAGGTGTTAAAAAAATTAGATAAAAGAGTGTCTGTCCGTGCAAAACTCGCCTCCACAAGGTGGGTGGTTGCTTTGTCAGGACCAAGTCAGAAAAGTCCAACCACACGTCTCTATGACCCTGTTTACACCTGGTATTAAGATGCATTTAGTCGATCGGATCACAAGTGGACGGCACTAAATACAGGTGTAAACGGGGTCTAAAACGTTTTGAGCTTGTCCACCACGACGTAGTCGAAAACACATTTGAACAGATTGCTCTTCGTATGTTTTTCCATCGTCTCTGGGTGCTTTCATATGTAAATTGTGCAAACTTATTTTGCCGAAAGATCTAAAAAAAAACACTAAAAAAAAACACATAGACCCTCCCCTCGAAGAAATCACGACAGAAGTGTAATCCCTCGTCTACTTGTGATCCGATCGACCAAAACGCATCTTAATACCAAATGATATATCTGACCTCTAGATATAGCTTGCGTCCCTCATTCAATCGAGGAATCATTAAGGCCTATTCACACCAAGAACGTTAACTTATAACGATAAAAACTATATTAGATTCTACAGCAGTGCACGATAACGCTCTGTTTATTATAAACGCACTGCAGTTCTGTCACTTTAAATGCTCAAGCTCTTTAAACCAGAATGGATTCTGATTGGCTGTTAATGCTTATTTAGTTAATTAGCTAGAAAAATTATAGTTATTGGAGTGAACAATATGCAAACAAATTTGTTGCTAAAAAATGAACATTTTGTTATACCCGCTTAAATTGAGCACAGGAATCATCTCAAGTACCCGCAAGCCCAAAGCGGAGGTCAGATGAGACTGTTTGCGCTCTGGCCATAAACAAACAGAAGTTGAGCGGCAGCACAGATAGATACACATCTGAAGAGCTCCAAACAGACAAAGACGCTTAATATCAGTATTTAAGGGAGTAACAGGCTGCCGTTTTGAGCCGAGAGGTCTTTGAGGTCACTTTACGAGGCTGACGCTCTCGCAGGGCCCGTCGAGACTTGCAGCGCAGTAGGTCTCGGCCGTTTCCATAAAGAACCAGAGGCAGAATGCTCCGACATTAATAGCAGGTTGCCCAGCTGTGCCGTCTCTAACTAATCCTGCAAGGCTGTAATTAAAGCACACATCAAATGCGCATTAAAGTCCCAGCGGCCCCAGTCACAGGGGGGGACTCGTTAAGACTCAGAGGTTCCAATTCCGCCCCATTCCACAAGCCGAAAAAGATTCATGGAGCACCTCTGATAACTTTCCAACCCTTTAATTTTTCCATTTTGCAAATTTGTGAAAAGCGATGTCACATTTACAGTGACGAATTGCGCATGTGGCTCCTTCATCTGGAGCGGATGGAAAAAAGGGTAATCTTGCCTTGACGGATGGTCTTGGTAGACTAAACGATACGCAAAGACTCATTTGAGACGTTGGAGAAAAATGTTAAGTGCTTTACTCAAAACTAGCAGAAAAAGGGAAAGTGCCGCCACATCTATAAAAAAGAAAAAAAGAAAAAAAGAAGGAAATCTAGATTAACAGCACAGAAAGATCAATACTCTTCTATAGTTTTCTTTTCCCATTGCAAACACCTGAAGTTGTAGATGGAGGAACATGCCTAGGTCACATTTCACCCCAAAATCAAATCATATTTTTGCCTGATAAAGACTATTTTAGGACCATAACGTTTTGCATTGTAAAAATGATTCATGAAAATTAAGCACATTTTCCTCCTCAAATTAGTTACCTCATTAACACATCTGGATCTTTCCCTTTCTTATTTGCAATAGGCTAGTTATTTTGAATACATTTTCAATACTGCAGCATTACAGTATTATTTACTTTAGTACTCTTTGAGATTTTTTTTTACATTAGGATGAAGATAATTGGCAGTGGAAAAGGTTCTTAATTTGTATGAAAATAATTTTATAATGTATTTTGTCAATTTAAGAAAAAAAAATATACATTTATATGGATTTATATAAGGATCCATTTGTTAACTACATTAGTTCAAAATAAATAAACTAACAATAAAATATACTTCTAAAGCATTTATTAATCTTAATTTCAACATTTACAATTACACCGTTAAAATTGAAGGTTGTATTTGTAAAAAAAATATTATTTAAATGGACCTGAGCTAACGATGAACAGCTCAATTTTTAATAACTAATGTTAAAACAGGAAAGTAATAATCATGAAGAAATATTGCAATTACAAAAGAAACTCAAAAGGAAAGCATCCATAAAATTTACAGTAATGAGAAATAGAAAAATCTGCTTAAAAGTCATGAAAACGATGCAAAAAATGTAATGGTCCTAAAAATGGTCCTGCATCCCCTTTATGCAATTAAAGAAAATGTATAGTTTTTTGTGAAATATGACAGACATGTTCTCTTGACAGGTTGCATTAGATTCACCTGGATGCAAATGGCCCGTCTTTTTATAAAGTAGTTCTCAGCTACTCAGTCTGCTCACAAGAAGAAAAGGGGAGAATGTGGCCATAACAGTATGAGGATGATGAACTTCATCCATTGGAGAGACGATGACTCACCTCTCCACGGTCAGAGGTCACCCTTTCAAAAAGTCAGTGTCCAAACTCCAAAGCTCCATTTCCTATGAGTCACCCCCCATAACGGCTTTGATAAAATAGCTGATCTAGAACAATGATAAGAGACAGGCTATGTTCCCGTTTGAACACATTCCACTATTGTCCAGCTCTCTCTGTAATACCTGGCCAGGTATATCACCAATATCCTTTGAAGGATCAAAGCCTGCCTGGGAGTTTTGATGGTGAAAAAAAGAACGCAGCCCTTTTCTGCTTCGCTCTAACCTATAATTTTCAGTACCCGAAAATTGCAGCTCTGAGAGTTCAATGAAGAGTCTAATTTTCGAACAATATGCATTATAAACCTCGAGCCTGAGCTGCAGGAAATATAGGACACTAATAATTATGCAAAGGGTGCGCTGCTCTATCTTGGTCATGTGATCACAATGGTTTGGCCCTGTAATTATGCACACACAAAAAAAAAAAAACCTTTTCCAGGTGTATTGTACGTTATGCCCCACAAACTTCATCTCATCTTACCTCATAGGACCAGACGCACTGCACCCCGGCGAAGCGGCGCACGCAGCGGCCCACCTCCACGTCCTCATGGGTGGTGTACATCTCCTGCAGGCACTGGCGGATGTGGGGCACCATCCTGCGCAGCACCTCACGGCTCATGATGACGCCAGGGCCGCCCATGCAGAAGTTCTCCCCCGGTTCCAAGGCCAGCTTGCCCAGTTCGTCGCGGGCGCCCATGCCCGTCTGGCCAAGAAAGATGGCTTCGCTGCTGTTCAGACTCCTCAGAAAGCTCTCCAGCTTCTCACTTTTGATGTAGACGTCGTCGTCGGCTCGCATGAACCACTCGAACTGGTCCAGGTAGTGGTCATGCATGTACTTGAGCATCATGAAGGACTTTTTCTGAGGAGGGTACGAGTCGTCCACGTTCTGCAGAGCCACAATGGGGATTGGGATCGTCGTGTCAGAACCCTCGCTGGAGAAAAACTCCACTTTGCCGGGAACAGACTTGGCCCAGGTCCTACATAACACACAAAAAAATGAGAAATATGTTCAAAATTAATGATCGATCGATCAATAAATTGGCCTAGGGGTGGGCGGTTTGACCAAAACCTTACATCATGTTAACAGTAGGGGTGTAACGATATTTGAACCGAACCGAAAAACCGCGATACACCACTCACGATATGTATCGCGATACTCTCATGGCGAACCGAACACGCCCCGCCCCCTGCGGCCCCGCCCAGCCCCGGCTGATTGCACCTCATGTGTTATGTGTACACAACGAATACAGGGGTGTTGCCTTATTGCTGTTGTTTATTTCAGAAATTTTGTTAACAAATTCTCACATCATCATTAAATTATCAGGAATGTGATCAAGAATAAAAAATTGATTTCCCTATTTAACATGGCTAAACATTAAACAACAACAACAGTAAATATTATTATTTTAAAATTTTATGAATTTTCAAATAATAAAAATAAAACAAATCAATAATAATATAACAATAATATTATGTACCGTAAAATCAAACAAGTGTTTAGTATTATTATTGATCATAACAATGTTAAATTACAATAGTAATATTTATGGCTGTCTTCATTTCTTTGCTGTTAAACGTTCAACTAGGGCTTTTATTTTTGGGAGAAAACCATAAGGAAACCTCAAAGCTTTGTTGACATCAGATTTATAAACAATTCTAATTGCAATTTTGTGAACACTGTTGGTGCATGTTGTGGTTTCAAATGCACGTTATCAAACTCACACGACCAAACTCAGCGCTTGCAGAGAGCAGCACTTACTTCCGAAGTCCGAACCGAGCCGCTCCGAGACACGGAAAACCCTGAATCTTGAGCTGCTCGTGTGTAAATGAACACAGTGCCGCGCATCATTTTGAGATTTACATGGTTCACTTGGGTCATATTAGGTAGAAAAATACATAGTATTTTTTTCATAATATACTATGTACTATGTATTATGAAATTAGATTTCATCATACATAGTATTTTTCATAGGTTGGAAAATATGGGGGGGGGGGGGGGGGGTCACATTCCTGATTATGTACTGTATGTATTGGTATTGATCATTTAAAAAAAAAAAAAACTTGGTTTAGCAGAATATTGACATGAGCACCTGAAGACTTGAGTAAAAATAATGCCTCGAGTTATAATCAGAATGACGAAAAGATTGAGCAAGGAACAGCGTTAGGATGATTCAGATGGTTTTAAAACAAAAAGTCCCAAGCTGATTAACTATAAACATGTAAAAACGAAAACAGATCAACAAAATGCAGCACTCAACAAGCATAAAATGCCAAAAGCTTCATTCTGCCATGACCCTGAAGTGTAGGAGGACGCTTGCAGCAACTAAATCAGTTCAGCAGAGCTTCAGAGATGCACTTAATTTAATATTGCAACATTCCTGTCCAGACACTCAAGCACGAGTCTCTAAAATACACTTGTGTCCCGCATGTCAGCACGTGGAAAGGCTGCACTGTTTTTGTTCAGATAATATCCCCTCTTCTTGCCAACATCTAATTTTACCAAAACCCTGCTTCCTGTTCTCTGCAACTAAAGAAGGGGAATCCAAAGATACTCATGTTAACCTTTTGCACACTTCTGCAGTGAAGAAGACATGGGCTGCATCCGAAATCGCATACTTCCCTACTAGGCCTATATAGTAGGCGAAAAACCGCATGTGACAAAAGTAGTATGTCCGAATTCATAGTAGGCAGGTGATAATGACAACATGCCGAATGCAGTACGTCCAGATTACATTCATACTATAGAACATACTTTTTTAGAGATTGTGAAGTAACTACTTTTTCAAAATAACAACTACTCAAGTCAAGAGAGCGATTTGCGCTTTCGGACACAGCCGAATGTCAGTCTGACATTCACCACTGAAACCTGGAGAAAGAGCCAGCCAGGCTCTGCTTTGATAGACAACCTTTTTCATTTACTTGCACGAAATAATTATTCAGCAATCTAGCTTGCATATGCAAATCAAATAAAGCAATTAAATAATTGAGATTGCAGACCAGGGGAAATAATAGTTTAGCAATCCTTTGAGAACACATTCTCTAGATTCTAGACTCTAGATCTTCAAATTGCTCCTGTGCAGAACTATAAGGAATTAATTGTAGGAAATACAGCAACATGAGAGTCCGCCATTGTAAATACATCAGTGATGCTCTGGCTTTTCCACCAAGGCAATTCACCCCAAAAAACCTGGCAAGGAAATACTGCTGATTAAACGTATGACATAAATGCTTGCTTCAGCACAACTCTGTCCTCTCCATCCTTACACAAATTACCATGGTAACATAGTCTCCGCCAAAGTACCATACAAATACTATTCCTAAAATAATAATGTGGTATTAGCCAAAAGTGCCATTTAAAAATGAGAGGCAGATACTGACCATGGTGATTCTTCATATATGACTGCGTTTAATAACCTATAAAACCCCACAAGCGGAACTAATAAACGATTCAGCATAACCCTGTTTTCTCACTCCTGCATCCTTACTATGATTTACCATGGTAATCGCAGTCTCCACCAAAATACCATAGACTTTTTAATTAATTTTCTTGATACAGCAAAACTGTGGTAAAAGGTTATTTGGCAGAAGTGTCATCAAAAATAAGAGAAAGAGTCTGAAGGCTTTTACATTGTTTGAAGAAGATCCCGTATTAGTTATTCTGATTATTATATTCTTTGTACATTCATGTTTTAATATAATGTTGATTAGACAACTGAAATAAAGCATAACTCTGGCCTCTCTCCATCCAACTGTTGTCTCGACCAAAACAGCAGAGAATTATTGGGTTACACTTTACTTTAAGGTGTCCCTGTTACAGTGTATACATTTAAGTACTGAGTAATTAATTAACTACATGTACCTACTATGGGGTTAGGATTTGGTTTAGGGTTAGTTAGTTAGTTAGTTAGTTAGTTAGTTGCATGTAATTGTGCACAATTTAAAGTTAATACTACAGTAACTACATGTATCGTGTAAAAAGGACACAGTAAAATAAAGTGTTACCAATTATTGTTACTATTTAACTTACACTTCCGCGTAAACTACGGTTATCATGCAAGTGAATGTATTACATGTAACTCCCATCCGCCCCAAATAGTATTTCCCAAATATATGACGTAAAATATATGATATAAATATATTGTTGAAGAAGATCCCGTATTACTACGGTTATCGTGGTGATTTATCGTACGTGACGACCCCTCAAAAACCAATGACTTATAGCTGAGATAAAATAGCTCCAGCATAACCCTGACCTCTCTCTATCCTTACCGTAATTTACTCTGGTAACCAGTCGAAAAATACCATAAAATTATCGCTACTACTACTAACGTTACTACAATAAAGGGCAATAAATGTAACAAGCACGGTTTCTGCACTGTCGTAACTATGCTGTATTTGGGCGGGAACTACAGTTACCATGGTGATTCTTCGTAAGTGGACGCGATGAATTACCTATAAGCTGCCACGGCGCGGTTGTTCAGGTACTTCTGCGCGGTCATGACGCCCACGAACAGGAAACTGTTGGACTGGGGCACCACGGGCTTCTCCGTGTTGGGCATCAGCACCCCTCCATACTCCTTCTTCATCATCATCATCATCCCTCCTCCACCTCCGCAGCCGCCCGTGCCACCGCTCGCCCGCCGCTTGTGACCCGCTTTCTTCAGCTCAGTGGCCCGGGGCAGGATGAGCCTGGACGCCAGTGTGAACCCAACTACCAGACCCAGCAACACACTGAACCACGATCTGCGACTTCTGCCTGCCATTTCAGCTTCTACTCAAACCTCCGGATCAGTCAGGGCTTTTATTTCTTTACGCCTTCGTTTTATTTTAAACGCCAGCCGCTGCTGCAGTCCCGTCCAGAACACTGGGTTTGGGTCCGAGCATGATCGCCGCTGATCACCGTTCACTGCCGATGTGTACGTTGCAGCGCTCCAGTCCGCATATATCACCAGCCACTGCCATCTAATCGCCAGCTATCCGCTCCATGCGAGCCATGATCGGATTCGTGAAGGTATTTCCGTCGTTTCGAGCTTGAATCGTTGATAAGTCAGGGGAAATTAACGGTCTGCTGTCTAAAGTGCGGCTGCATCCTCGTTCTCGCGACTATCTCGCCATTGTGAGTGAGCGCGAGTGCTTGAAACGCGTCTCTGCGGCGACGCGGCTTAACTGTTAAGGGTTTTTGACACGCTGGAGGCGCCGTAGCTCGTTCCTGATTGGCTGAGGACAGTTATCTGATGACGTTTCATGCATGGGAAAAGCGTTACATCCTTTTTCTCGTGTATTGTTCTTTTTAAAGATTCACCATTAAACTGTGTTTATTGTAATGGAGACAAACGTTTTACAATCGAAATTTATTTGATAAATCGTTAATTTTGTACCGACATATTATGTATTTATTAAATGTCAATTTTCTAACCAGAAGCCAGTTTTCGATGTTTTCCTTGTAGAATTATAGAAGTACTTTAAAATAGATTTAAGTCAGAATAACAACATTAATAAAGAATTGTACATAAAAAACAGGCTACAAAACCGGATGAAAGAAAAGCTATTGTATCATTCCTGGAATTATTGAGTCTTAAGTGCAACCTAGCTCCTGCTTCTTCAATTTTATGTATATTTCACTTACAGCCAACAAAATAAATGTGACAAATTTATGATAAATAATGACAAATCTAGCATTCACTTCGTGATGAATTTGTGACGCTTAATATAATGTTTCACACCATAATACTATTTGGATACTGCATGTTGCAATAAAATAAGTTTAAAAACGTTGTGTCAAGTATATTATATATTTTGAATTCAATGTGTTAGTTAGTTATATATTTATATTTCTTATTTAATAGTCAAATTTCATATTATGATTTCCTGTAATATAAGGAATATATCTCTAATTTTATAAAGATTCCTTCCTTCCATAACTGACCAAACCACGTGCTAATCTCGCCACCTAGTGGACAAAGTGTGACCTCGCGGGATTACAATTTGCAATTCAGTCGCGTCCTTTCTTTTCTGCTGCGTATTTTCCCGTCTCAACTATTTTTTATCTCAATATCATAACTAACTGGACATAAGGGGTGAATTTGAATAATCTCACAACGATGCGTGTTGTTTTTCTGCCAGGTCCCAATTTTCGAACTAACTTCTAACATTAAATACTCTAATCACAATGTTTAACACACACAAAAAAATCTCTTAAGTGTTTGACTTTCCTGTGTCCTGAAAATAACTTTTCAACCTGTTAAAAAGTGTAAATTGTACTTTGATGGCCCTGAAACAGGATAAAACGTGGCATTTGTTGTCCTGATAAATAAGACATAGACAAACGTTAAATATGCATTTTAATTCTGAAAAGCTCACAATGACTGACACGTCATTCCTAAACAAATGCTTTCGAAAACACCAAAGACCACACACCACGTAGGCTGCTATTTAACATCACTAACAACTGCATTGATGGATCTGTCATAAAACGGTAATTCCTAATTTTATAACAGAATACAACCACTTCAAATGATATAAATGTAGCACTTTGCATTTTTATTTACTCTCTCTAGGTGTTCATTAGCACAGCCTTTATAAGTGTAAAAGCTAAAAACAGGAACACGTTTCATTACTGAAAATCATCAGCCTGCCCCAGGAGTATTAATACCTTTGATGAGGAGGCGTCATTAGAAGCTGTCAATCAGACAAATAGGCAATAGTTTCTTAATCATAATGTGCAATTCAAGAAAAAGAAAAAAGTGTTCAAATACGTTTATCTTTTGACAAGTAAAAAAAAAAAAAAAAATCTAAAATCTGTCCTTTTCGACTCACCCTGATGTCATTCTGACTGCAAATGCTGTTATTGTGAAACACAAAAAAAATGACAATCATCATGCAGCTTTCAATTTAACCAGTGCACTAGATTCAAAATCATCTGAATTCATAAGATAGAACTGATCGATTTTTTAAAAAAAATAACAGCATGCAGGATTGGAACGGCATGAGGGTGAGAACAAAAGTTAGACAATGTAACCTGTCACCAGAAAAAAGTGTTTATGAAGATCCTTAATAACCATCTTTGCTATTGTCCTATGATGAGTGCTGACAGCCTTATTCAGTTATTGTTTATGTGTTCCTATGGGGGAGGGTCAAAGGGTCAGAGGTTACTCTGACGACCTTTAACCTCATCCACCAGCAGACGGCCCTCTCCTGCCGGGTCTCCAGGCGCACGTTCCTCCTCCTCCTCCTCCATCTCCAGACAAAGGACTGTACCCTACCATACAAACAGACAGCAAATCATATAAACAACAACATGAATAACAAGACACTGACAGTTCTTGAGTCTCAACCAGGATAATGGGCTTAATGATGAACGTTGCATGAACAAACGGAAAAACAGGTCGCATCGCATCCGCTTGTCAGAGAAAGTGTTAACAACAGTATGAACTGACGGCCAGTGTTGGGGGTAGCGCATTACAAATAACGGGAGTCATGTATAATCAGATTACCCGTTTCATGTAACGAGTAATGCATTACTTTTAAATTTTCAACAAAATAAGTAACACAAGTTACTTTGCTTTCCCATTTATAGACTGACGGCTCTTCTGTCCCCATGTTGAGAGTCTCTATCCGTTGAGCGTACATCAGTTGTACATTCGTTATTGCGGTGCATTATGGGATTGAATACGTGCACTCTATAAAATTCATTATGGTTTCGGACACCACTACAAATGTCTGTCCCCTCAAATAATGCCCTATCTAAGGGTATGGGGGCGATTTCGGACACAGCCTAAGAGTAGTGATCTTTCTTCTTCTTCATCCTATTGCTCTCCAATCTAGAATGGCAGCACAGCTGAAATGTTTGTTCGAGCTGTGCCCTCAACTGTATGAATTTGCCTTCAGCCTGAGGCTTATTCATATCACTTCTGTGAAACGTCCTTTACATTTGCCAAAAATAGAACCTTTGGTTGTTGTTGTTGTTGTTGTTGTTAAAAAACAAAACAAGCAAGCCCAGCCCAGATGAAAAAAGTAATGCAAAAGTAATGTAACATTACTTTTCAAAAAAGTAACTAAGTAACTTAATTTGTTACTTTTAAGGGAGTAACACAATATTGTAATGCATTACTTTTAAAAGTAACTTTCCCCAACACTGATGACAGCGATATATATGGACTTTAAGATAATGCTCCTTACAAGGCATAATGAGTAAAACAGCTATATATTTAGCAAAGCACATAGAAGAAAAAAAAAATAATATATATATATATATATATACTGTATATATATATATACACACACACTCAGTATATAGTAAAATAATTTGGTTTATTTTTCATAATTTAACTTAATTTGTATAACAATGCAAAGTAAAGAAATATACAGTCAAAATAAAGTCGCAAAAATACTTTTGAACAACAATATAATAATGTCTAATGTCACCAGGGTGAGTAAATTATGACTTAATTTTCATTTTAGGGTAATAGTAACTATCCCCTTAATGTCTAAATATAATTGCAATATTGATTACCTGGATAATTTCCCCTGTGAAATCTTGGTCTATTCTGAAAATGGGTTAATTTTTTGGGTTAGTGCACTCAAAAAAAAAAAAAACATTCTGTATGCACTTTCTGAAAGTATGTTAATTAGTCTGATTGAACATTGTTGTTAGTATCGGTAACAACTTAACTTAATAACATAATATTACACTATGAAACATTCAAATTGTCATGAAGCTTATAAACATTTACTTATTTTAAGAAATGTTTAAAACTACAAATGTTCAAAATGAGTTGATTAGTCCATGTTTAAGGAAATAAACGAATAAAACTTATAATAATAATAATTTACAAAGTACATGTAAAAAAAAAGTGGAAAATAAAGCACATTTACTTTACTTTTAATTTTTTACTGTATTTTATTCCATTTAGTATTTAAGACCCAAAATGTTTAAATAGCGTAAAGTATTCTTTGAATCATAAGAGAACATGTGAAATTATGAATATGCTGCATACCACTGTTACGAAGGGGCTTTTTGTCTGTCCTTGGTCTCAGTGAGCTGGAGGAAGGGGCTTCTTCAGTGTTCTGCTGGAAAGAAGAAATAATATGTAAATGAACCATCTGACACCTGAGGCCTAGACAGATTCGTCCCAGAAGTCTTACCTGTGCAACTTTTGCATTTCCTTTATAACTCTTTCCTTCCTTCATACTTTCCCACATCTCGATTTTCTGTCTTCTCTTTTCCTCCTCAAGCTAAAGAGAACAGAAGAACCAGCATGAATATTGTATGATGATTTGTGTACATACATTTCTGAAATACATAACTTGGACACATTCACCTCTGATAACAGATCACTCTAAGTTGTCATGTAGACTTGCATTTTCTGTAAAGCTGCTTTGAAACAATATGTATTGTGAAAAGCGCTACACAAATAAATGTGAATTGAATACTGCAAACCGAATGTCCGTCCTGCCTGATCATGTCCCCACATGAGACTCACCCTCTGCTGCTTCTCTTTGAATTCTGCAGCTCTGGCGTCCTGCTCTTCTTGCATTTTGCGGCGCGACGCCTCCAGAGCCTCCTGGCGCTGCACCACAGATCCAGGGTCTGCACACACACACATACACACACACACTCTTAATACCTAAAATACTTTCAAGGCATTTCAGTTTCCATACAGCAGATAGTGTTGGTTCTGACCTTGGCTCACGACTGAGACAGACGAGCTCTGATTGTCTCTGGGTCTGTTCTTGCGGAGATGCTGGATGAGCAGATAGACTCCCATACACAGGAACACCAGATACCAGCCATATTCAGACAGGATCGAAGTAACTGTTGAAAAAAGATAAAGTTGACAGTGACATTCCAGACACTGCAAAGTTTATAAGCAGTTTCCGAAAACATGTTATGCAATATAATCGATCATTTGATTACTGTTAATAGTATCTATATACAACTTTAATATATAGCATAAACATTCTATTTCATTTTGAAACATTCAAAATACTCAAATGTCATGAAGCTTTTCTATTATATGAATAATATATATATTATTTTTAGGAATGGCAAAATTATAAATGTTCAAAACCATTAGTTGACATCTGTTTTTAAATAAATATAATAAAGAAAATAATAAAAGACATATCAATAATAATAATAGTAGTAGTCATCATCAGCTAATTATTTTTCATTTCTGTTAAACATTAAGAAGAATTATAAAACATTCAGACAGTTTGAAATCTGTGAAACTTTAATTATTATTCATGGACTTTACTATAAATACTACAAAATATATAATGTATACGTTTACACATAAACATTTATTTATACTTTAAAAATTCAAAGTATAAAATGTGCTTTATTTTCACGTCTGTATTTAAATTTCTATTGCATTTGATAAAATATCAAACGTCTTAAAGAATTACAACTTTCAAGCTAAACATTTCACAAAAAGAGGAATGTTATTTTATTTATCTGTTAAGCATTGTATGTTTGTTAAGTTAACGGCTTATTAAAACTCATATTAAAGCATAACTGATGCATCTTATTGACTTGTATACTATAGCCTATAAAATGTGACTAATCTTATTGACCTATATCGTTCTGTTCTAGTCCTTTCCTGATAAGATCCGCATCACTTCACTCCAAAATGTCAAATCGATGTTTCCATTAAGAGTCCTTTTATAACCCATAATCACAGATTCGATATCAGTCAAACGGACTACATATATTACACTCATGATAAATGATAACAGGTCAGTAAACGCCAATGAACTGAAGCTCCGGCTGTTTACATACATTCATGTTTACATACCAGATGACTGCAGGAAACTCAGATCCTGGTTTGGAGGAACATCTTCATTTTGGACATGCGCATCACCATCTGCCTCCATATTAAAACGCTTTAAAGATGTTTTGTGATTTTGGTACGAAAATATATAATAGTTACCACATATTTATTCCGTTCAATCCCACTCAAGCTACCCTGCTACAACACACCGACTCACTTCCGCAACCTAGACAGCCAATCAGCTTTAAGATGACGTGGCCTCTACGGGGGCCCAACTGAGACAAATCAAGGCAAAAAAATAATTCCTCCTTTTCGATTATAGCATTGCTTATTTATTATTTGACTTATTTGACGCTAAGATTGAAATAGCGCCCTTTAAATTGGAGTTAAATAAGTAAATAAATATTTTAACTGCACTGTACTATGAGTAGAAAAAAAAAACTATGTAACTTAACAGAAACTACATATTTTCCAAATTATATTTTAGACACTTGGTATCTAAAATATACCCTGTTCTAATGATATTGATGATCTTTCTCTAAGCGTTTACAAAATGTGTGGCCAATAATTGGGTAAGAAATGTGCTGTGCATTTAGAAGTTGAGTTCGAAAAGTTTTCAACATTATGACCAAACAAACTGTAAATAATTATAACAGATTCACATATTTAATTTCTAGTCTTTGAGGATGATTCACAAAATAGTAGAACAGTAAACAAATGAAATTCTTGACCACATTCAGATATACATAAAGAAAAACTCACTGTTCATTAAAAAACAAGTTTAATGTAGTTTAATTTACAAAAAAAAAAAAACACTTATCAAAACAAATACTGTCAAACAGCATCAAAACAAAGCATTAATGATTCTGAACGTAAAGAACTATGATCCATTAACATGCATATCTTCCTGCATGTCATCGTCTCCGTTTTCTCCAATGTCCTGCGCGTTCTCATCCATGGGGACTGATTCCTGCATCTCTTCCTGGATCTCCTCCTCCTCCTCTTCCTCCTCTACCATGTTAGATGCTCCTGAAAAGGGGAAAACAGAAGACTAATGAGAAGCTTGATAATTTTTAGTTCTTAACCCTCTGGGGACTAAGCCCTTTTTGGTCCGTTTTCTCTATTTTTACATTTGGCCTTATAAACCATATGTAATGGAGATGGAACACTATGTGTTTGGTATCTATGGATTCAGAAGACCATAAGCTAACATAAGCATGTATGTAATGTGTTTATAAAGGAAGTATGAGTGAAAAATGTACAATAAACTAGAGAATTTCAAAAACGGAAATTAGATTTTTGTCATTTATTTCTGAAAATCACACATCACACAACAATAGTGAACAGTTTTTGAACAAAAAAAATATTTGTCGAAGCCTTTGCTTGACAGACATGTGTAATTGTTAAATAAAATGTGTAAAGAACAATGAAAACTGTAACTTTATTTACAAATAGTCTTAGGCGTTTTTCTTAGGAATGCTTAGAATTTTCTAAGCAATGCTTTCTCCTCGTCACTCTCCAGTAATTGTTCCAGAGCTTGTTCCACCGTAAATCTTTACTGCTTGCCATCATAAAAGTGCTAAAACAATAAATAATGCTATAATTGTTTGTGTGTATGTATATATATATATATATATATATATATATATATATATATAATAACTGTTCTGTCTCTCTCTCATATAAATCTCTGATGTGTCCATTGTCTAAGCCTCCGTTCGCTCTGTCTCCTTCTCTCCTTTCAACGCTGTTTGCATCATATCCCTAACTATATAGTACCACCCCTTGCAAGGCTACAGAGTCCTCTGATTTGCTAGAAACGTCATGGTAAGCTTCCTCTGATTGGGTAAGAAAAATATTTCTCCATCGGCAATTTTTCCATTGGTTGTTGTTCGCGGAATCTGCCAAACAACATCGATTTCATTGGCCTTTTACATAGTGGTTTTGCGCAACAAGGAAGTGTGTATATTTACAAGCCGGGTGAGTTATCACTGTTTTCAGTGGAATCTGAGGAAGATGGTGAAAAAGACCGCATCTCTCTATCATTAATAGTTTTTAAGATAATTACACATTTGTAAAAGTATGCCATTTTGGGCGGTACCGCCCAATCCATCCCCAGAGGGTTAAAAGCAGAGTATGTCCTACTACCTATTTAAATGTTGTTTAATTGTACAAATGCTGCCTCAGTGACCAATACATTTTCTTCAAGGAGTTGTAGAAGCATCAGAGTTACAAACCTAAAATGGACTACACTCAGGGTTCCCACTCATTCACCAATGACTGAAAGCGTTTTCCCATTCATTTGTGATTACTGAATAATGTTTATGTATAAATGTGTATTACAAAATAATACCTGATCTCAGCTCTCGTCCTGGGATCTGTCCTGACTGGAGAAGCCCCTTCAACCGTTCAACTTCAGCCAGTGATGTGGCATTAGCAATCGCATTCTACATGCAAACAACATTTACAAAGAGAAGCATTATATCAGGACATCAGCCTATATGAATAATACATTATTAATAAATAATACATTTGAGTAGTATTTATTCAGCAAAAACGCATCAAACTGAATTAAAGCAGTAAAGACATTTATAAAGTTACAAAAGATTTTCATTTCAAATAAATGGTTCTTTTGAACTTTCTATGCATCCTGAAAAAAATGCATCACACTTTCCACATAAAAAAATATCAAACTTGAAAATAATGAGAAATGTTTCTTGAGCAGCAAATCAGCATATTAGAATGATTTCTATTAGAAATATCATATTAGATATTAGACATAGAACATATTAGAAGGATCATGTGACACTGAAGACTGGAGTAATGATGCTGAAAATTCAGCTTTGCATAACAGGAAAAAGTCACATTTTAAAATACATTCAAATAAAAAGTAGTCATTTTAAATTTAAATTTTATTTCACAAATAAATGTTACTAATCATATAATAGTGTGTGTGTGTGTACACAGTGGCAGTTCTGGCTTATTTGGTGAACTAGGCAAAATAAGACATGTCTCCGCTCCACCACCCCACCCCAAAATGTGCTAAATAAAATAAATGTAATATATATACCCATTTACAACAAGCACTTAACTCAAATTATTAAATTATACAAAATACATAGAGAACTAGCTGACTAAAAACAGCTTGAAAATGCTACCACATGAAATTTGTATTCCATGTGGAATTATTCGACATACAAAGATGGACTCTTCATTTATTTACAGTTTAAAAGTACACTATGTTATTTCATCGGTCAGTCTTGGAAATCTGATAGTTGAAAGCTGCCGCAAACATTAAATCCAGGAGAGAAGAAAAGAGAAAGAGCACGTATTCGCAATTGCACGGGACAAAGTTTGTGCACAAGCAATACCTGAGCGAGAGCAGAGCCATGAGACCACTGTATATTTGAGATCACACATCCAGTTTTGTGCAAGAGTGAAGGAAACCCGCTCGCGGTCGGAGATTTGTGCTGGCACATTACATGGATGCGCTCTCGCTTTACAATAATGCACTTTTGACATTTACCGTGACAGAAAAATGACAGCCCAGTCCATCACATATTTCAAATGCATCCTCTGGTGTGTATATGTACATATGTGGGTGTGTTAATCTGGTTCTTACATACCTTTATGGCTTCAACATCTGCAGCAGACGGTCCCATTTTCTTCTCAGTCTGAAGTCCTGCTCCTGGAGTAAACCTGAGAGCAAGAGTAAATTTGGGGTTCAGACAAAGTGAACATGTTGAAGATTGCCTCTGCAGCCTCCCAACCAGTTCCCACAATCAAGAGTGTAGTATCTTCAGTATCTTATCAATATGAATAAACTGATACAAGACAGAAAAGCCTTGAGCCAGCTCCCCTGAGAAACATTGCTGAAGTTTAACATGGAAATGTATCTTTTAACAGCCAATTCAGGGTCAATATTCATTCTCCGAGATGCCGAGTTCATAACTTCCACAGTCCAGTAATTCGGGAGAGCTGAGCTTGATCAAGGAGTTTCATCTTACGTTTTGGTTCGCTTGGCAATATCCTTTGCAAGCTGAGCACCTCGTTTGCCTTTGAACATTTTTTCAGCCTCCTGACGTTCCTACGGTGATACAGCAGAAAGTTCAAGCAAACATTCACAACAGATCATGACATGGACAACAGCCCCGTTCTTCACACGTGCAATACCGAATTATCACAGACAACTCAATCGAGCCAATTCAATCTGCATGTGTTTCAAGAAACAAATTAGCCAGAGGGAATTATAAAAAGTAACGTCGGATGTACTAATCGATCTATGAAGAACAGGGCCCAGGGTGATACCACACTGATAAATAAACAGACAATTACATTTTTGTGTGTGAAATCTTCCTGAAATTATCTGTCCAAAAGGAAGCAGTATGCATTTTATCAATCGGTTCATTTCAAGAAAACAACATAAAACACAACAAATCAAAACAATGACAAAGACTGTACAATGTGTACAAAACAATTATTAGAAAATAATTATAATAATTTAAGAAAGTAAAACTAAAGGTCTATTTGCATCACAGATATTTAACAACATTAATCTCTCACTAATAATGATCCATAATTATTTATTCTAGAAGCACTAGAAACCTGATCAATAATAAAAAAAAAATCAATAAATGAACATGAAACATGACATTGACAAAAATGCACTAACATGAATTGCACAACAACAAAATTGTTTTTTAAAGCATAATGTACACTACAGTTCAAAAGTTTGAGAGATTTTTAAATGTTTCTGAATGAAATCTTTTCTCGTAACCAAGGCTGCATTTATTTGATCAAAAATTCAGTAAAAGCTGTAATATTCTGTTCATACAATTTAACAATTTTTTACTGGAATATATTTTAAAATGTAATGGCAAAGCATCATTACTCGTTTTCAGTCACATGATCCTTCAGAAATCATTCTAATATTCTAATTGCTGCTCAACAAACTTGATTCTTTAAAGAATAGAAAGGTCATAAGAACAGCATTTATATGAAACAAATCTTTTGTAACATTATAAATGTCCTTACTATCACTTTTGATCAATTTAATGCATCCTTGCTGAATACAAATATTTATTATTTTGAGTTAAAATAAAAGACAAAGCATTACGGTTTAATCATACCTTCAGTTTCACTTTCTGGAAGTCCAGTACACGGAGCTGTGGGATTTTATTGATGACATATAACCTGTAATGTTTCTTGTTGGTAACTGGATTCCTGAGGAGACTGCAGAAGAGGAAAACCAGTTCAAATGATGATCTGAAGTTAAAACATTAAAACATTTGGGTGTAAAAAAATAAATAAAAGAAGCTCATTCAGCAGGTACCTGAGCAGGGTCAACGATTTCACTGTCGCAAGAGGATCCAAATCACCCTGTTGAGGACCAGAAACAACCATTAGTACAAAATTCAATGAAACAAAACTTCAATTATGAATTAATGTGCATAAAGGCACATCTATTGTTGAACTCACCAGCTCTTGAATGTTGTTGCTTGTGAGAATGAGCTCCTTCAGGTTTGGTAAAGCCTGCTCCATGTTCTCTCCAATACGGCTGACAAAAACACCAAGCATTGTAGAGTAACAAACTCAAATCTTCTGTACTTTGCAAGCACATGACATGATGCATAGAAATGACTAATGCAAAGATTTTTAATAATCAGACTGTCTTGGTGTTAATTTTAAAACCACCATTGCTCTGGAGAACCACCCTCAGAATTGTCAGATAGTATTTTCTTGCATTACATATTTACAATATAACAATAACATTAATGTGTTTGCACATAAACAGTGCTGAGAATCATGTCATTTCTTTCGTTAGACAGATGAAGATAAACAGTGTATAGTGTTTTCTCATAATAAATATCCGTCTGATTCTCTCACCAGATCCTGTTATTGTTCATCAGGAGTGTTTTGAGTCTCTTCAGCAGTGGAAAACCATCCAGCTTTCTGATCTCATTATCGGACAGATCAACGGTATCAAACTGATCGAGTGTGGCGCCCAGATTCTCCAGCACAGGGATCTTATAGCCTTATAACAAACACACGAGCAGGAGTTAATTTTAGATTAAGGCGCATAAATCGTTGATTCACATGTGAATGATGCACTTAAACCGGTTTTAATGAAGGTGCTTCACTTACCGCGCAGGTCGAGCTCTCTGTCCCGCACAGGGTTCGTGTATTGCGCCGCCTGCTCGATTAATTCTGCCGTTAGCTTCACCATGTCAGCCGCTGAGAGAAACAATGAGTCTGATCAATAAGATATGTGTTTGATCAAAAGTTTATTTAGCACGTATTACGCTCACACACGCTGCCGCCAAACGGAAGCGTCTGTTTTGTTCTTCTCGAGACAAAATCTGGGTTGGGAAGGAAGCCACAGCGCCACCAGGCGGACTGGAGGACAGATGCGCCACTGCCAACAATAATGATGATTCTGATGAAGAGCGTCACATGTGGCGAGAACATGAAATAAATAGGTCTATTTTTGGAGCTGTGGTGTGTTAACTTTCTCTGAGCAGCACCCTTATTGAGCTTTTTGCCCGTTGGATGTGCACACTTTGTGTTAAATCTTTGACGGACAAAAATGTAAAAACATGATACAGAATACATGGAGGTTAACCCTGTAGCTTTTAAAAAAGAAAACATGAATAACTTTAATAGCCCATTTTCTATTGTAGCCACACATTATGAAAGGAGTGTTAAAATAAAATTGACTCACTTTTCATCCATAAAATTATGCTTTTTGGGGAACGCCTGGAGGCAACACTGTGCTTGAAAAAAAACTTCAAATGCAGGTTATTTAGTTAAAGTTTGTATTGAATTTGACTATTGGCCTACATTATTTACTAATTATTTACTAGAATACTAAAAATGTATTAAAAACAGCAAAGAACATTACAGTATCATTAAGTACAAATAAAAAAGGTAGGCTAAATAATGAAGTAAATTAAATTATTTTATATTGATAATACTTAGTGTTGAATTTAAAAACATTGGGTAAATGCAATAAGGTGCTGAATCAGTATGCACTATTCATTTCACTGTCACACAATGCAAAGTAATTTATGACTGCAGACGTTTTAAAATGAAATTTACTCATTAACAAATTGAATCAAATTATCCAAAGAAAACCCATGTTAAATAAAACAAAGATTATTGGAGTGTGTTTTATAAGAAAATATTTCAGTATTTCTACTGTGCCCAGTGGTAGACAGTACGTAGAGTACTATAGACGGTTTCATCGAACGCACGCGCGTTGCCGGGGTTACGCGCTGGCCCGAAGTTAACTTCCGGTCTGTGTTTGTTAACCGGTAATATCATAATATCATTCTCTGGTAATATGGCGCCGACTACAAACGCAGTGAAAATTAAGGTGATGAGTAGACTGAAGTTGGGCTCAGGTTGTTGTGTTGTGGGATGCAACCTGAGCAGGGATGTAGTGGAGGCTAAACGCACGTAAACGCCGTTTACGCACCTCTCAATATTCGGAAATAGCGTTTACCCACCTCCAAAGTGCGTTTATCCACCTCTAAATTGCGTTTATCCTCCTCTAAATAGCTATAAATTAAGCTTATGTCGTTTTATATTGTTCATTACTAGTTTCATAGGTTGTTAAACCTAAGACGAACTCTTTCATATTGCGCTGCATTACTGTCAGTGTTGTTGACTTTTACTGACGGTAAGGTTGCGCTGTTGACGCTCGCGCAGCCTCTCGAGGAGAAATCTACACAAATGAGCGCACACACACACTCAGTTAACAATATACTGCCTATAAAAAATCTAAATGTGGAGTTTTTATATTTTTTACATATGTTAAGCAACCTCAATTATTTTTCCTGAACACCATCACGATTGAAAATGTGACATTGATTTCCTACAACAGTTCAATAAACAGTTAAAATTAAGTCACTTACATTTTAGATGCAATATTGGCTGTTTTTGTTCTATTTCAGCAGCGAAAATAGTTCCAAACAAAAATCACAGCAGAACCACGGCGCATCTCACAGGAACACTCGACCTGTTTTCATTACTGAATGATTCAGCATTTTGAAGGAATCGATTGAGTCAAAGATTCAATGACCCATTCGTAAACATCTGTCTCATTCTTGAATGAATCAACCGTTTGAACAAATCGTTTGAATGAATGAATCAATGACTCGCTCATTAAGACGGTCGCCTGCCGCCACCTACTGGCGGTTTCGTGTTATGTTTAAAAGTAGATCATTCTGTCCAACGTTTCTTATTTGTAAATTTAAATCAATTTCATAACATTATTTTATGCAATTGGAATTTTTCAGTGTAAATGATTTAATTTGATCAGCCCTATAGTGTCTTATTAATCGAAATAATTGAATTTATTGATCAAATTTAGGAATTTAAAATGAAAGATGAAGCATAAATTTAATAAGATTGGGGGAGGGGATGCCCTTTAAAGGTGCAGATATTATAATATGCCGATTTAAATATCAAAGGTGATTGAACACTGATGAGAATATATTGTTTCAGAATAAAAAAAATAATAATAAAATATAGCTGCGAGCAGCGATTACGGGCCCAAGCCGGTGGCACCGCAACCCCGGTGCCTTTAGTTACCTAAAGGCACCGGAGTGGCGGTGCCGCCGGCTTTGGCCCTTCATCGCTGCTCGCAGCTATATTCATATATATATATATATATATATATATATATATAAACAAGCCGGTGGCACCGCCACCCCGGTGCCTTTATATATATATATATATGTCTACATTGTTCAATCACGCCTCACACACACACACTTTTGCAGAGCCCACACCAATGCAAGCTCTATAGCACACATCTTCTCAAAGGTCAAAGCGGAGTTACGATATTGCCCGTCATGCACAGTAACCCTAAAGGCACCGGGGTGGCGGTGCCACCGGCTTGTTTATATATATATATATCGTATTATTCTAACTTGTAAAAAACTATTAACTTTTGTTAATATTCAACCATTTCACAACTAACTTTTTTCCATAGATCAAACACAACATAATTATATGGTGGACTGAAACAAAAATTATTAATTAAATAAAATTATTGTTTTCCTCTGAAATAGCAAAAGCATCACACACTAGCTGTACCTGCTCTAAATAAAAAATAGTAATTCAATAAAAATACAAAATCGAACTAAATAAAATAAATTATTACAAAAACAAAATCAAACCAAAGAAAATATATCTTCGAAAAAAAAAGCGAGTGTCATGAGGAAAGGCGCCTCAGGAATCGTCAGGATTAACTCCATGTGTAAGGAATTTTGATTGATTTTATTTGTCACTTGAAAATTATTGTTAAATGTGTGCCTGCATAACTTTAATAAGATTTATTTTCTTTGATTTGATTTTGTTTTATATAATTTATTTATTTCGATTTTGTATTTTTATTTAAATACTATTATTTATTTAGAGCAGGTACAGCTAAGTGTGCGATGCTTTTGCTATTTCAGAGGGAAAAAAACACATTTTATTTCAAAAAGGCTTTTCAATTAAATAAAATGTTCAAGCTTTGTTTTCGTTTTATTATTTTGTTTGTTTTAAGCTTTGTTTAATTTATATTGTTAATCATCTGACACAAAACAAATGCATAAAGTATCATTTTAACTTTTAAAAAACTATTAACATTTGTTAATAGTACATTGCCTGTCTTTTGTTAATAGGACAAAACATAGTTATTATATTTTATAATATTTTATAAATATATAAAATAAACATTTGTAATGAAATCGTTCAAAAAAATGATATTAGCATTGTTTTAAACTTTGAAATAGAAGTAGCGCAATGCCTGGCCACTCCCGCGCCGCCTCCTTTTCACAATCCGAGGGAACCGTCTCCGGAATATTAACCTCACTCCTAGAAGTCCAATTCTCATTATTCATGCCTCTTACCTGGGATTGATTGCACACACACACACACACACACACACACACACGCACGCACGCACGCACTCACACGCACACACACACACACACACACACACACACACACACACACACACACACACACACGTGTCAAGTCACTTACATTTTAGATGCAATATTGACTGTTCTTCTGTTTCAGCAGCGAAAATAGTTAAACAAAGATCACAGCAGAACCATTGCATCTCACAGCAACGTGTTTTCTCATTACTGAATGATTCAGCATTTTGAACAAATTGGTTGACTCAAAGATTCAATGACCGATCCATAAACATCTGTCTCATTCATGAATGACTCAGTCGTTCAAACGAATCGTTTGAACGAATGAATCAATGACCCGCTCATTAAGACGGTCGCCTGGCGACACCTAGTGACGGTTTAGTGTTATTTGATTATACACTCAAAATATTCCACAACAAATCCTTTAAATTTAATGATATTCAGAACAGAACACGAATAAAAAAATAACTATAATAAAGCCAAAACGAAATAATTTAAAACAAAAGTAAAAGTAAGTGGTGTTAGGCTCACGTAAATCTCTCTTTAGAATCTAAATGTTGCAACATTTGCGATGTATTTGGATGCTAAACTATTCTTTATTACAGGCTTTGTACTTCACTCACGTTCCAATATCGACGGAAAAAATCATCCTCTTCACTTGTGCAAAAATGTGCTTGGAAAAATCACAGTGGAGCGGTGCTTACTGTGAATGATACAAATTGTACTACTGACTATTTCAACATAGCAGTGTAATTTGTATATGTTAGGTTGAATGTTTTATTATTGTGTGTGTGTGTGTGTGTGTGTTTGTGTGTGTGTGTGTGTGTGTGTGTGTGTGTCAGTGTGTGTGTGGGGGTCTGGGTGGCTCAGCGCGATTGAACAGTGAAACATACTCCGTCATTTTCTTCATACAGGACATCATTCAAACGTCAAAGTGTTTACTTATATTTGTGTACACTCGCAATAAAACACAACATTGTGTTTTTGTTAAATAAATTAAAGTAATACGTCCCCCGAAATGGCGCTAATTTTAAAATGAAACTAAAATGCTCACGGCTGCACGGGCATTCATAACTCTGCGCGCCCACGGTGAGGGACGAGCAGAACAGAGCGAACGTTGTTTAGTTCATTCCTACTTCCATAGGAATTAATTGAAAAAGCTCACTCTACTCTGCACCATTATTAATGAATTGTGCAGACGTCCTTATTTTACTTTCGCTTTTTACCTGATTTTGAACACAAGAGGGCAGTATAACACTATGTATGATTTGGAAAAAAAAATGTTTTGACTAAACAACCATTCTGGCTGTTTTTAAACTTAAACATTATTCTCTAATTGCTCTCACCATGCCCGTTTCTGAAACTCTGCACATGTCTACTGTCTAATAAATGTGATGTGTCTGTCGGGTTTCATGCAATTTCAAGTATGTTAAGAGTCTCAAAAGCATCAACAAAGAATAATAAAGTTTGATGCGTTGCCACGGCAACAGTATCTAAGATATCAATAATCCTTTCTCAGGTCTACATCTGCCGTGTGTCTACATTATACACATAAAGTTTGAAGCAAATTGGGTAAAAATAAGAGGGTGATTTCAAAGCCTTTAGGAAGTGACACACTTCCTGCTGCCAGTTGGTGGCGCTATAACTTTGACTCACAATAGTCACATCCATGTGATCGGACTCTTACAGCGAACACACTGCTGAAGTTTCATCAAGATCAGTTAATGTATGCAGAAGTTATAACACACTTCCTGTTTCCTTTATTCGCCATAAATTCGTTTCCTCGCCACGGCCAAACCGTTCGAGATATCAAAAATCCCCTGGCAACTTTTCATCCTCAATGTCTTGACTTCATGCTGACCGAGTTTCGTGGCGATTGGTTGAATTCTCTAGGAGGAGTATATCGAATTCCAGGGGCATACGCTTCCAAACAAACCATAATAGCCGACTTCCTGTTGGGCTGGGGTAAAAAGTAAAAGTACAAAGGATATATGAATCGATGAGATCTATATGTGTACCGAGTTTCATATTATTACATTCAAGCGTGTTTGATTTATGGACCAAGTTTTCGGACCCCATTCCAGGGGGCGCTGTCGAGCCCCCCTGCCACGCCCAGGTACCAGCTTCAGCCCGGCCCTGATGGCCGCGGGTTCTGACCCGTGTGCAAAGTTTCAAGAGTTTTTGAGCATGTTAAGGGCCCCAAAAGTGCGCTGAGAGTCTCAAAAGTATCCAAAAAGAATATTAAAGTTTGATGCGTTGTCACGGCAACAGCATCTAAGATATCAACAATCCTTTCACAGGTCTACATCTGGCGTGTGTTTACATTATACAGATGAAGTTTGAAGCAAATCGGGTAAAAATAAGAAGGTGATTTCAAAGCATTTTGAAAGTGACACACTTCCTGCTGCCAGTTGGTGGCGCTATAACTTTGACTCATAATAGTCACATCCATGTGATCGGGCTCTTACAGCGAACACACTGCTGAAGTTTCATTAAGATCAGTTAATGTATGCTGAAGTTATAACACACTTCCTGTTTCACGTTTCTCGCCATAAATTCGTTTCCTCGCCACGGCCAAACCGTTCGAGATATCAAAAATCCCCTGGCAATTTTTCATCCTCAATGTCTTGACTTCATGCTGACCGAGTTTCGTGGCATTTCTTTGAATTCTCTAGGAGAAGTACTTTAAATTCCATTGCATGCGTTTTACAAACAACCCTAAATAGCCGACTTCCTGTTGGGCTGGGGTAAAAAGTAAGAGCATGAAGTATATATGAACCGATGAGATCTATGTGTACCGAGTTTCATATTATTACATGCAAGCGTGTTTGATTTATGGACCAAGTTTTCGGACCCCGTTCCAGGGGGCGCTGTCGAGCCCCCCTGCCACGCCCGGGTACCATCTTCAGCCCGGCCCTGATGGCCGCGGGTTCTGACCCGTGTGCAAAGTTTCAAGAGTTTTTGAGCATGTTAAGGGCCCCAAAAGTGCGCTAAGAATCTCAAAAGTATCCAAAAAGAATATTAAAGTTTGATGCGTTGTCACGGCAACAGCATCTAAGATATCAACAATCCTTTCACAGGTCTACATCTGGCTTGTGTCTACATTATACACATCAAGTTTGAAGCAAATAGGGTAAAGCGTGTTGGATATATGGACCAAATTGTCTGACCCGTTCAAGGGGGCGCTGTCGAGCCCCCCTGCCACGCCCGGGTACCAGCTTCAGCCTGGCCCTGATGGCCGCGGGTTTTGTCCCGTGTGCAAAGTTTCAAGAGTTTTCGAGCACGTTAAGAACCCCAAAAGTGCCCGAAAGCATAAAAAAGCATGAAAAAGCTTAAAAAAAGGAATATTAATGTTTGATGCATTGCCATGGCAACAGTATCTAAGATATCAATAATCCTTTCACAGGTCTACATCTGGCGTGTGTCTACATTATGCACATGAAGTTTGAAGCAAATCGGGTAAAAATAAGAGGGTGATTTAAAAGCATTTTGAAAGTGACACACTTCCTGCTGCCAGTTGGTGGCGCTATAACTTTGACTCACAATAGTCACATCCATGTGATCGGGCTCTTACAACGAACACACTGCTGAAGTTTCATCAAGATTAGTTAATGTATGCAGTAGTTATAACACACTTCCTGTTTCACGTTTCTCGCCATAATTTCGTTTACTCGCCACGGCCAAACCGTTCGAGATATCAAAAATCCCCTGGCAATTTTTCATCCTCAGTGTCTTGACTTCATGCTGACCGAGTTTCGTGCCGTGTGTTTGAATTCTCTAGGAGGAGTATTTCACATTCCATTGCATGTGTTTTCCAAACAACCCTTAATAGCCGACTTCCTGTTGGGCTGGGGTAAAAAGTAAGAGCATGAAGTATATATGAACCGATGAGATCTACATGTGTACCGAGTTTCATATTATTACATGCAAGCGTGTTTGATTTATGGACCAAGTGTTCAAACCCCGTTCCAGGGGGCGCTGTCGAGCCCCCCTGCCACGCCCGGGTACCAGCTTCAGCCCGGCCCTGATGGCCGCGGGTTCTGAGATGTGTGCAAAGTTTCAAGAGTTTTCGAGCACGTTAAGGCCCCCAAAAGTGCCCAAAAGGTAGTAAAATAATAATAATAAATATATATATATATATATATATGAATATAGCTGCGAGCAGCGATTACGGGCCCAAGCCGGTGGCACCGCAACCCCGGTGCCTTTAGTTACCTAAAGGCACCGGAGTGGCGGTGCCGCCGGCTTTGGCCCTTCATCGCTGCTCGCAGCTATATTCATATATATATATATATATATATAAACAAGCCGGTGGCACCGCCACCCCGGTGCCTTTATATATATATATATATATATGTCTACATTGTTCAATCACGCCTCACACACACACACACACTTTTGCAGAGCCCACACCAATGCAAGCTCTATAGCACACATCTTCTCAAAGGTCAAAGCGGAGTTACGATATTGCCCGTCATGCACAGTAACCCTAAAGGCACCGGGGTGGCGGTGCCACCGGCTTGTTTATATATATACATCGTATTATTCTAACTTGTAAAAAACTATTAACTTTTGTTAATATTCAACCATTTCACAACTAACTTTTTTCCATAGATCAAACACAACATAATTATATGGTGGACTGAAACAAAAATTATTAATTAAATAAAATTATTGTTTTCCTCTGAAATAGCAAAAGCATCACACACTAGCTGTACCTGCTCTAAATAAAAAATAGTAATTCAATAAAAATACAAAATCGAACTAAATAAAATAAATTATTACAAAAACAAAATCAAACCAAAGAAAATATATCTTCGAAAAAAAAAGCGAGTGTCATGAGGAAAGGCGCCTCAGGAATCGTCAGGATTAACTCCATGTGTAAGGAATTTTGATTGATTTTATTTGTCACTTGAAAATTATTGTTAAATGTGTGCCTGCATAACTTTAATAAGATTTATTTTCTTTGATTTGATTTTGTTTTATATAATTTATTTATTTCGATTTTGTATTTTTATTTAAATACTATTATTTATTTAGAGCAGGTACAGCTAAGTGTGCGATGCTTTTGCTATTTCAGAGGGAAAAAAACACATTTTATTTCAAAAAGGCTTTTCTATTAAATAAAATGTTCAAGCTTTGTTTTCGTTTTATTATTTTGTTTGTTTTAAGCTTTGTTTAATTTATATTGTTAATCATCTGACACAAAACAAATGCATAAAGTATCATTTTAACTTTTAAAAAACTATTAACATTTGTTAATAGTACATTGCCTGTCTTTTGTTAATAGGACAAAACATAGTTATTATATTTTATAATATTTTATAAATATATAAAATAAACATTTGTAATGAAATCGTTCAAAAAAATGATATTAGCATTGTTTTAAACTTTGAAATAGAAGTAGCGCAATGCCTGGCCACTCCCGCGCCGCCTCCTTTTCACAATCCGAGGGAACCGTCTCCGGAATATTAACCTCACTCCTAGAAGTCCAATTCTCATTATTCATGCCTCTTACCTGGGATTGATTGCACACACACACACACACACACACACACACACACGCACGCACGCACTCACACTCACACGCACACACACACACACACACACACACACACGTGTCAAGTCACTTACATTTTAGATGCAATATTGACTGTTCTTCTGTTTCAGCAGCGAAAATAGTTAAACAAAGATCACAGCAGAACCATTGCATCTCACAGCAACGTGTTTTCTCATTACTGAATGATTCAGCATTTTGAACAAATTGCTTGACTCAAAGATTCAATGACCAATCCATAAACATCTGTCTCATTCATGAATGACTCAGTCGTTCAAACGAATCGTTTGAACGAATGAATCAATGACCCGCTCATTAAGACGGTCGCCTGGCGACACCTAGTGACGGTTTAGTGTTATTTGATTATACACTCAAAATATTCCACAACAAATCCTTTAAATTTAATGATATTCAGAACAGAACACGAATAAAAAAATAACTATAATAAAGCCAAAACTAAATAATTTAAAACAAAAGTAAAAGTAAGTGGTGTTAGGCTCACGTAAATCTCTCTTTAGAATCTAAATGTTGCAACATTTGCGATGTATTTGGATGCTAAACTATTCTTTATTACAGGCTTTGTACTTCACTCACGTTCCAATATCGACGGAAAAAATCATCCTCTTCACTTGTGCAAAAATGTGCTTGGAAAAATCACAGTGGAGTGGTGCTTACTGTGAATGATACAAATTGTACTACTGACTATTTCAACATAGCAGTGTAATTTGTATATGTTAGGTTGAATGTTTTATTATTGTGTGTGTGTGTGTGTGTGTGTGTTTGTGTGTGTGTGTGTGTGTGTGTGTGTCAGTGTGTGTGTGGGGGTCTGGGTGGCTCAGCGCGATTGAACAGTGAAACATACTCCGTCATTTTCTTCATACAGGACATCATTCAAACGTCAAAGTGTTTACTTATATTTGTGTACACTCGCAATAAAACACAACATTGTGTTTTTGTTAAATAAATTAAAGTAATACGTCCCCCGAAATGGCGCTAATTTTAAAATGAAACTAAAATGCTCACGGCTGCACGGGCATTCATAACTCTGCGCGCCCACGGTGAGGGACGAGCAGAACAGAGCGAACGTTGTTTAGTTCATTCCTACTTCCATAGGAATTAATTGAAAAAGCTCACTCTACTCTGCACCATTATTAATGAATTGTGCAGACGTCCTTATTTTACTTCCGCTTTTTACCTGATTTTGAACACAAGAGGGCAGTATAACACTATGTATGATTTGGAAAAAAAAATTTGTTGACTAAACAACCATTCTGGCTGTTTTTAAACTTAAACATTATTCTCTAATTGCAGTATCTAAGATATCAATAATCCTTTCTCAGGTCTACATCTGCCGTGTGTCTACATTATACACATAAAGTTTGAAGCAAATTGGGTAAAAATAAGAGGGTGATTTCAAAGCCTTTAGGAAGTGACACACTTCCTGCTGCCAGTTGGTGGCGCTATAACTTTGACTCACAATAGTCACATCCATGTGATCGGACTCTTACAGCGAACACACTGCTGAAGTTTCATCAAGATCAGTTAATGTATGCAGAAGTTATAACACACTTCCTGTTTCCTTTATTCGCCATAAATTCGTTTCCTCGCCACGGCCAAACCGTTCGAGATATCAAAAATCCCCTGGCAACTTTTCATCCTCAATGTCTTGACTTCATGCTGACCGAGTTTCGTGGCGATTGGTTGAATTCTCTAGGAGGAGTATATCGAATTCCAGGGGCATACGCTTCCAAACAAACCATAATAGCCGACTTCCTGTTGGGCTGGGGTAAAAAGTAAAAGTACAAAGGATATATGAATCGATGAGATCTATATGTGTACCGAGTTTCATATTATTACATTCAAGCGTGTTTGATTTATGGACCAAGTTTTCGGACCCTGTTCCAGGGGGCGCTGTCGAGCCCCCCTGCCACGCCCGGGTACCAGCTTCAGCCCGGCCCTGATGGCCGCGGGTTCTGACCCGTGTGCAAAGTTTCAAGAGTTTTAGAGCATGTTAAGGGCCCCAAAAGTGCGCTGAGAGTCTCAAAAGTATCCAAAAAGAATATTAAAGTTTGATGCGTTGTCACGGCAACAGCATCTAAGATATCAACAATCCTTTCACAGGTCTACATCTGGCGTGTGTCTACATTATACACATCAAGTTTGAAGCAAATCGGGTAAAGCCTGTTTGATTTATGGACCAAGTTTTCGGACCCCGTTCCAGGGGGCGCTGTCGAGCCCCCCTGCCACGCCCGGGTACCAGCTTCAGCCCGGCCCTGATGGCCGCGGTTTCTGACCCGTGTGCAAAGTTTCAAGAGTTTTTGAGCATGTTAAGGGCCCCAAAAGTGCGCTAAGAATCTCAAAAGTATCCAAAAAGAATATTAAAGTTTGATGCGTTGTCACGGCAACAGCATCTAAGATATCAACAATCCTTTCACAGGTCTACATCTGGCTTGTGTCTACATTATACACATCAAGTTTGAAGCAAATAGGGTAAAGCGTGTTGGATATATGGACCAAATTGTCTGACCCGTTCAAGGGGGCGCTGTCGAGCCCCCCTGCCACGCCCGGGTACCAGCTTCAGCCTGGCCCTGATGGCCGCGGGTTTTGTCCCGTGTGCAAAGTTTCAAGAGTTTTCGAGCACGTTAAGAACCCCAAAAGTGCCCGAAAGCATAAAAAAGCATGAAAAAGCTTAAAAAAAGGAATATTAATGTTTGATGCATTGCCATGGCAACAGTATCTAAGATATCAATAATCCTTTCACAGGTCTACATCTGGCGTGTGTCTACATTATGCACATGAAGTTTGAAGCAAATCGGGTAAAAATAAGAGGGTGATTTAAAAGCATTTTGAAAGTGACACACTTCCTGCTGCCAGTTGGTGGCGCTATAACTTTGACTCACAATAGTCACATCCATGTGATCGGGCTCTTACAACGAACACACTGCTGAAGTTTCATCAAGATTAGTTAATGTATGCAGTAGTTATAACACACTTCCTGTTTCACGTTTCTCGCCATAATTTCGTTTACTCGCCACGGCCAAACCGTTCGAGATATCAAAAATCCCCTGGCAATTTTTCATCCTCAGTGTCTTGACTTCATGCTGACCGAGTTTCGTGCCGTGTGTTTGAATTCTCTAGGAGGAGTATTTCACATTCCATTGCATGTGTTTTCCAAACAACCCTTAATAGCCGACTTCCTGTTGGGCTGGGGTAAAAAGTAAGAGCATGAAGTATATATGAACCGATGAGATCTATATGTGTACTGAGTTTCATATTATTACATGCAAGCGTGTTTGATTTATGGACCAAGTGTTCAAACCACGTTCCAGGGGGCGCTGTCGAGCCCCCCTGCCACGCCCGGGTACCAGCTTCAGCCCGGCCCTGATGGCCGCGGGTTCTGAGATGTGTGCAAAGTTTCAAGAGTTTTCGAGCACGTTAAGGCCCCCAAAAGTGCCCAAAAGGTAGTAAAATAATAATAATAATAATAATAATAATAATAATAATAAATAATAATCCTTAGGAAAACAATAGGGCCTTCGCCTTTTCAAGGCTTGGGCCCTAATAAATAATAATCCTTAGGAAAACAATAGGGCCTTCGCCTTTTCAAGGCTTGGGCCCTAAAAATCCGGACGAGAAACTTTTTTACTCGGACAAGTGAATGACAGATTAAGCGTATGAAAAGGCTTAATGTCGAGCCCTCCCTATATAGCAATGTCATCAGGATACACATACACCGGTAGGCAGTGGCCCACCTTACCGGGTGACCACGTCGTGGTCCACCAGAATTTATAGTTTACCCACCTCTTTTTTTACCACTACACCTCTGAACCTGAGGCTCTGGGACAAATACCTTATCAAAAAAAAAAAGTCGGTTTCCTAAAAACGAAGGGAGACGGCGAGCGTGGATCACCGCTGTGCGATGAGAGGCTTGGCAGCCAGGCAAGAATTCAAGGATCTGTAGCACTCACTTCGTTACAGGTAACAAACTCATGATAAGCAACAGATAATTATGGAAGCTTGTTTCCGCCACTGAAGAAATAATAATAATAATTGCGACTTTTTATCTCACAATTGCGAGATAAGAAGTCAGAATTGTGAGAAATAAAGTTGCAATTCTGAGAAATAAAGTCGCAATTGCGAGGAAAAAAAGACAGAATTTACTTTTTATCTCACAATTCTGACTTTTTTCTCACAAAAAGTCTATGATGAACTCTGTTGTTATTGACTCTACCGGAAGTTAAGTTTGGGCCACAAAAGCGCGCATGCGCAGTAACGTTTGTTTATGTTGTTGCCGTTGAAACCGTCTATAGAGTATAAGTACATTTTTCAAGTATGTACTTTACTGGAGTATTTTTATTTTGAGAAACATTTACTTTTTCTTCACTGCATTCCAAAGCATAATATCGTAATTTTTACTCCACTAACTTACATTTAATAAAAACATGTCGTTACCTTTTTACAGTCTATGGTCGTTACTTGTTATTTTGAAATTAAGTAATCGTCACTAGTAGTGGGAAGTTCGGATCATTTTACTGACTCGGATCTTTGAGTCTCGTTCAGCAAAATGAACGAATCTTTTTTCGAGTCATTTCGTTCATTTCAGCATAATATAATTAAAATGGCATGTTAAATATCCCAACACATCTAGAACTTACGAAAATGTTGATTACATTTGTAAAAAGAATAAAAATAAATTATAGGGTAATGCAGCCAAAGCCAAATTATAAGAAACCGAAATTTTTATGAATTGATTAGTTGTTGGGTTTTAAGTTCAGGCTATTGCAGTCTGATTCTGTTAGTTCACCTCACCTCCTCATCCGAGACGTTGTTTCCTTTGCAACTTCATATTTATCAGGTTTGTTCTCCTCCTCTTGTGTCTCGAGACGTTAGTTGTCGACTCGTCAGTGTCTGACTCTGATCTGTCTGCTGGGCCGTGCCGTGTGTGATACAGCAGGGCCGGAAAGAGTAATGATTAGTTCATCTTTCGAGTCTCGAGTTCGGGTTCGGCCGGGTCCGAGTCTTTCGTTCTTCCTGTCAGTCCCATAGAGGCTATGCTGTCAGTACCGGAAAGAGTAATGATTAGTTCATCTTTCGAGTCTCGAGTTCGGGTTCGGCAGGGTCCGAGTCTTTCGTTCTTCCTGTCAGTCCCATATGCTGTCAGTACCGGAAAGAGTAATGATTAGTTCATCTTTCGAGTCTCGAGTTCGGGTTCGGCCGGGTCCGAGTCTTTCGTTCTTCCTGTCAGTCCCATAGAGGCTATGCTGTCAGTACCGGAAAAAGTAGGCCTAATAGTAATGATTAGTTCATTTTCTTCGAGTCTTCGGGTTTGAGTCCTTCGTTCTTTTGTCACGTGACCGCTGGTATCTCGCATCAAATACAATATTAGATTCGTATTATTGACTGCGTCTGAATGTATATTGTTTTATATTTAGGAATTAAAATACAAAATATGTGAAATAAACATTATCTGAAAAATAAAAGTTCCATCTTATTATTGTCCCTGTCCGTTTCTTTAAATGTTTCTTGTGCATCTGTGGTGTGTTTTATTATATATTATACATTAATTAACTACTATTATATTATACATTAACTACGTGCTTGTTTGTAAAAAGGTTGTGAATTAGTAGGCTATTCAATACGGTGACAAGTCACGTGACAAAAGAACGAAGGACTCAAACCCGAAGACTCAGAAGATGAACTAATCATTACTCTTTCCGGTACTGACAGCATAGCCTCTATGGGACTGACAGGAAGAACGAAAGACTCGGACCCGGCCGAACCCGAACTCGAGACTCGAAAGATGAACTAATCATTACTCTTTCCGGTACTGACAGCATAGCCTCTATGGGACTGACAGGAAGAACGAAAGACTCGGACCCGTCCCGAACCCGAACTCGAGAGAGATGAACTAATCATTTCCAGTACAGATTCAGAAACCATATGTTGCGCAATGCGCATGCGCGATCAACACAAAATGAACGAATCACTCTCTAAGACAACTCGGTAGTCCCGAGTCATATTAAAGATTCGTTCAAAATGAACGAATCGTTCATGAACGACACATCACTAATCGTCACGTGCTTCGACTGCGAGACGTGTCCGATTCGCTGATTCTTTTCAATGAACCTGTTAAATCGGTTCGCAAATCGCACCGATTCACCGAAATATTATTCATTCGCAAATTGTACTGATCCGATTGTAGCTTTTCACTTCGTTCTCAGCGAGTGTCTAGTGAATGACTGTACAAATGTGACTAAAAATGAGCGAAGAACCGGGAGATCCTCGGAGCTTGAGTGCACGTGCGACTGATGATGGCGCGAAAAGTAAGTTACGAATGCCGAATTTTTGGATTGATTCTTGATTGAAACGCATCTTTAGGTCACAACTGTGAATTGTTTGTGAACTAAATCTGTTGTAAAAGGGTGAGCTAATGCTTGAATTAATGCGGGCATGTCCATATTACCATCTTTCAACGTTGTAGATTTTACGTAAAAAAAAAAAAAAAACATTAAAATAATGTATTGCACTTGCATTCTTCCCCACTACCGTCGCAGTTTCAAATGATGTAATAGACTATAGCGTTCTTTTTAAAATGTTATGCTTTTATCCCTTTAGACGTCTTTTTTATTGTTTGTCAAAACACTTTAGGCCTAACGTTACATATTAGCGTAACGTTATCTGCATCCACTAATCTTCCTTATTGACTTGTGCTGGCTACTTATACATAAATAATAATTCAAAATAATGATGACTCAGCGATTCCCTCTCCCCTAGGTATTTTGAGCAGAAGGATTATATAAAATGTATAAAATTAAATAAATGTAAAAGTATGTACAATTGGAAAAACATTCATTGATCAGTCATTTTTACATAAAATATCAAGTACTTTTACTCAAGTAAAATTCCACTTTTACTCAAGACTTCGTCCACCACTTTCTGTGTCCATGCAATTTACTAGCAATACCTTTTAAATTAGGAATCCTTTTAAAGGACATTCCTGGCTGAAATCGTAACAACCTCTGCATTTATAACAGAACATGTATTTGCTTGCATACATTAATTTGTATGTAAGCAAATTCCTGTTTCTGGTCCAGTTCTATAACCCTGTATGATCAAGGAGAGGCATCTTCAAAGAACGGAGTGAAAGAAGAGCAACAGGGTGGAACATTGGACAGGTTTGGATGTCACTGATATGGAGCACGATTCGCCCTGCAAACACTTTTCCTGATGAGTGTAAAATCAGGATGGGTTTTATTCAAGAATGAAAATGTCACCATTTACTCACCCTCACATTGTTCCAAACCTGTATAATTTTCTTCTGTGGAATGAAAGGATGGGGACCAGCTGTCAAGCTCCAAAAAGGACACACAATAGTTTGACTCATGCACTACATTCTAAATTCATCTGAAGTCATACGACAGCTTAGAAATAAACCAAAAGATCTTACAATCTTGCATTACTTGACAGCTGTGTTCACTTTGAGTGTATAGAAAAGAGCAGCTTGGATGATCTGCTTTATATAACACCTTTCTGTTCTAAGGAGGAAAAACAGACTACATCTTTAGCTGCTACATCTGGGACAAGGTGGTTTCGGTGTGGTGTACGAAGGGAGACGTTTGAATGATGATCTTTAAGTAAGTAAAATTAAAATGAATAACAGCCTGTCTTTGTCGTCATCTTTTACTCTTTACATCTTTTACCAAGTCCTCTTAGTGTATCTTTTTAAAAAAATGTTCATGGTGGCTTTGAAATATGTCATCAAGACCCAGGACATGAAATGTTTATTAATTGTAAGTACATTACACCACATAATCAATATAAAACATCTCAGATTAACTTATATCACAGACAAATTGAATCACAAATCCCTATTTGGGAAATCACCTCCATCTAAGGATGATAAAAACTGTTTGTATTCTAGCCTGATCATCCAAACCCCCTTCCAAAAGAGATCGCCCTCACCCTCCTGGCGAATAAAGGTCCCAGTGCGCCTCCTGGACTGGCAGGACCCCCCTGACCTGACCGCTTCATGGTCCTTGAATGTCCCTCTCCCTGTGAGAATCTGGTACAGTTCATGAGATGTCACGGTGGAAGACTCGATAAAGAGAAGGCACAGCATATCATGAGGCAGGCGGCTCACACCGCGAACATTTTGCCTTCGTGGAATACTCACTCCACTGTGACATAAAACTGGATGACCTACTGATTAACAGCGAGACATCCGAAGTCAAGCTGGTTGACTTCGGATGTGGGGACATTCTGAGGAGTTCGCCGTACAGGTCATACTCTGGTATGTATTATAGAATTAGTTTATTCTGTGTAATGGATACAGAACAATCATGTTGCGTTAATGCAAACCTCTGGTTTTGTCTGCATATCAGACAAAATGTCTTTCCTCCAGGCACAGCAGCGTACTGTCCTCCAGAGTACCATGTCAGGGGGATGTACTATGGCAGGCAGGCGACCGCATGGTCACTAGGGGTTCTGAATGTTCCTGATGTTGTGTGGACATTTCCCTAGAGGTCACGATCTGCTGCTGCTGAAACAGAAGCGCTGGTCCAAACCCAACCTGTCAACAGGTGAGATCTAGAATTAATAAATCACAATCATACAAAACATCTTAAAGGGGTCATATAATGCCATTTTCACACAAGTTAATTTGATTCTTAAGGGTCTAAATGAAAAGTTTGTAATATACTTTAATTATAAATTCTCATTAGTTTTGTAAGAAAACACTAATTTTACCTGGTCAAAAACAGCTCTGTTTTCAGCACGCCGTTTCAGTGCATATGCCTTTAAATGATAATGAGCTTATCTCACTCCGCCCCTCTGTTCTGCTGGCGTTTTGACACAACACATGTGGGGTGTTGCCTTGACAACAGTTAAGGGTATATTTTGGATAGAGAATGGCAGCGGGAGTTTCTGAGGACACATCTGCGCAACCGTATCAGTTTGAACCGGAGTCGGACCTGGAACAAGATGACGGCCGCAAAGAAGTTCGACAATTAAGGCTCGAACAGGATGTTTCTGAATGGTTGGTTAACGTAATGTCACTTTGATCTATCTTTGTATGTACTGGCAGGGTAGAGTAACTTAGTGAGATGTACGAACACTATGTGTTTATGTATATGTACTCAGTTTGTAATAACACGATAACCATAACGCGTTGTTCATTATAAACGTGGGATTATGAATAGCTTGTTTTCATATGACGTCACGCCACTGCGTTGCCATGGCGCGAAATGCAAATGGAGGGCAGGAAGTGATTTGCTGTATTTAGAAAGCACTATAACAAGCTCAAAATGCCTATGTTTTGCGTCGTTTATGGTTACTTAAATCGATCAAACCACGAGGAGTTTTTATCGTGTACCAAACGTTGTTGTTCATAAGGGGGGGAAATGCAAGAAATTGACCGAAAAACTCCGGAAAAACGGCTTGCAAACCTACGTCTGCGGTCGGGAGGAGCCGAATGGGAAAATGCCCGTGTGTGCAGTGATCACTTCGTCAAATGTGAGTAACTTAATACAACTTAAGTGGCTATGTTTGTGTAACGTTTCCGAACTTTGTAAAGTCAAAGTATGTCTATAAGACGAGGTAGTTGCTGATATCTACCGTCTCGATGGCAGGAAAATCTTTCAATTCAGTTGAAAATCGCTCCTCTTCATAACGTAAGGATCACGTCCAACATATGTTTGATTTTTTGTTTACATCTTTCTCTTGTACGGACTTTCCTCCATCTCGTCCATTGCGCTCTTCACTCCCTGCCCTCCATCTGAATTCCGCGCGTCATCATAATCACGTGACTGAAACCCAGCTATTATATTGAGAACGTCGTACATAGAAAACATGCCGTAATGTACCCTGAGTGTAAACCTTAGCCGCATTCATCGTGAAGCGTGCAAGCGATTTGCAAAGATTAATATAAAGGTTAATACAACTTTACACTCACTTCTTCTGGAGGTGAAGCAGGGACATGAATAGTTGGTACCGATTCTTTTTTCAGGAGCAGCTTCTTAGCAAAACCAGCTTTACACTGACCCTTACACTTTATAAAGCAGTCTGCTGAGAAATCCTTCGCGAATCGCGCAAACATGAAAGCATTGACGTTGCTCGTGTGGAATATTCCCTTCGAAAACAAAACTCAGCCACTGCGTCTTCAGCGGTTCGGATTTAGGAACATCAAAATGACTGCTGTGTTCATAATTACACCCAAGAACAGAACACCACAATCGCTTAGGCGCCAATCTTCTCCAGCGTATCAACAATGACGGACTATGATGACAGCTCGCTCAGGACGGGTCTGTGTTGAAACGCTGCTGTCAATCAACAATCGTGGGAGGGGCGTCTGACCGTGTGACGTCACACGGTCGAACGGCTTGATTTGAGGAAGGGGAAAACATAAGGAGATCAGGGTGGGAAATTAACTTAGCCACAGTGGCTGGTGGATGCCCAATTTTACCAGCCACTTATATTTTTTACCAGCCACCTTTTCAGTTTGTACATTCATAGCTACTGCTGACTCCGCGGCGGGCCTCTTAACACCGGGTATATGTGGCCAAATTTTTTATATTTTCCTTTCGTCTGTACCTCAGCTCAGCTATATGTGTCACAGTCCGTTCAGCTCCGTGTTCGTGATGTACAGCGCTGAAAACCAATCAAATTAGTTACTCGACAAAAGTGCATTATTGTTGCTTAGCAACAGCATTCTTTGACAAAAGCTGTCCAATCCGTTACAAGGAATGTTTTTAGTAACCAATAAAAATGTTTTACAATCTACCCGCCACTGTGGCTGGTATACAAGGCAAAGTCACCTGCCACTTTGAAAAAGTACCAGCCATTGGCTGGTGGCTGGTGCTAATTTCCGACCCTGAAGGAGATTAAAACAAAAACACTGGATGGATTTTTGTCATTATATGATGGTTGTGTACAGGCACTGCCAACACACATTTCAGTACAATCAACTTGAAAAAGTGCATGTACCATTATATGACCCCTTTAACATGATCAAATAGAGCAGATGTAAAGTTTGAGGTAATCAGACATCCCTCTCGTCTTCCTGTACAGAATGCTGTCATCTGCTCAGCGCTCTCCTGTAAGACAAACCAAGCCGACGACTTGGTCTGGGGCTAATCCTGTCCCACAACTGGTTTAAGGTAGTGAAACATAAAATAGTCAAAAATAATTTTCTCATAGGAAGAATTTGCCAAGTCAAATCTGTTGTTTTTTTCTGTATTGTTCAGGTCGTTGCATAAGGCCACTCCAGTTGGCGTCTTTCATGCAGCTTGGCGTCTTGTGGGACACTTCCATCCCTCCTCTCGCCTTTGCGTCTTGCGGGGCGAGCAAGCCTTGTGTAGCGTCTTGCACCTTGGTTTGAGGGAGCAGTATTTGCGTCTGGCGGTACTGCTTCCGAAGGGACATGTACATACTACTTTTGGTTGCCTCTTTTTGTTTTTCCCATCATGGCCACTCTCTTCCTGAGGTTCCCGTCTCACAGCTGTCCAAATGCCAGTAACAATTTAAACACTATTTATTATTTGTGAAGTAATGTTCAACTTTTCTTTTTAATAGTCAGCTTATTTCAGCAGTCTTCAAGCTTATACACACTGGTTACAGACACAAAAATGTACCTTTAATTTAAGCTGTATTTATCTCAAGATTACAATTGCTGATTGTTTATTCTGTATTAAAATGTTTAATTTATGCTACAATGTAAAAAATAAAAACCCTTACTGAACACCGTCTCACAAATGAACACAAAATCCCTCACGAGGCCACCAGAGCGCAGCACAGTCCAGTCAGTCTAAACCAGTTTCTTTTGTTCCTCACTGAAGGATGTTAACGGTCGGAGAGTAAAAGAAAACCACAGATGGTGTAATGAACTTTTAGTTCATTCCTCTGCTGAAAAAGTTTCATTTTTAAATCATCTACAGCGTCAGACTACTTCTGATATTCTGCCCAGATGTGGAGGTTCATTTTGTTTTTGTAGATGCTCATTATTTTAAGAAAAGACAGTTTGATAAAGTTCAGCAGATGTTTTTAATGTGAAAGTCAGTAAATCATCAGATGATCACATATTCAGAACAATCGAATCAACAGCTGCTGGACAATGTGACTAATACAGCAGCGTAAACCATAACTGCGAGGTATTTCATTCCTTAGGGCAGGCTGTGCTCAAGTTTACACTCGAAATGTGGAAATGTCATACAAATAGAGTTGGCTCTTATGGCAAATTAGATAAAAGCCTCTGCTAAATGAATAAATATAAAGGCAAATTATTCAAAATAACGGTTTTCATAGGCTTTTATTGTCGTCTCATCACTTTTGGCTTGTTAAATACAAGTAAACAATATTTGCACTTGACAAAGTTTGATTGGAAAAGACAATTAAATCATTCTCATCACAAGTGAAATTTATTTTTGTTTCTCTTTGTTGTTTTTCGCACACAATCATGTTTCATATTTCATATCAAGCTCTTTAATGACACTGTTGTCTCCTTGGTAAAGTAATCTAACTTATGAATTAAAGGTTTATTGCACTCTAGTTATTTAGGTTAAATATCATTTATTTATTTTCAGTTTAAAATATAGTTATAACATATTTAGAATCTATACTTTAATTTAATCATGTATTTTCATAGTTAAAGATTGAAAGTCTGGGTCTCAATCTTTAATATCTAAATCTCAATCAAAATATCTATGGATAATCAAGTAAATATGAGTTGCTTTAGTCCAGTATGTATTCATCTTAAAATATTACTTACAATATTTAAGTTATTCTTATGTTTAATTTATAAAAATCTGAAAATCTTTCACAGCAAAGATACGTGAGAAACAACCTGAAGGTGGACATTTTTATGATTATACTAAAAGGCCTTTTACTTGTTATAAAAATTAATGTTTTCAAACACTGCTCTTGATGCCATAGTTCTGGGACACAAAATCAACCTATACACATAAAATAATACACTTTATTTCAATGGTCCACTTTAGACATTCTACTAACTATAAGTAACTTGTTAACTAGATGTCAACTAAATTATGTAGAGTATTAGGAGACAGTAGGCTAGGGTTAGTAGAATAAGTTGACATGTAGTTGCAAAGTTACTTTTAGTCAACAGAATGTCTAAAGAGGACCATTGAAATAAAGTGATACCAAATCCTTTTTAAAGCTCTACACAATTTACTCATTTCTGTCTATTTTTATTTCTCCTGAGGAATTCTAGGAAACACATCTGAGACAAAGATAATTATGCATGAAACATAACTAAGAATTCATAAACGTCATCGGAGCAAAAAATTTAGCACTTAACAAGGTCCCATTAGTTAAAGTGATAGTTCACCCAAAAATGAAAATTCTGTCATTAATTTCTCACCCTCATGTCGTTCCAAACCCGTAAGACCTTGAATATAATACATTAATAAATGAGCAATACATTTGTTAAGAGTATTTAATGTTTGTTGATGTTAGTTGTTAGTTCATGTTAGTTCAATTTTTAAATCAAATTTGAACTAATGCAACCCTATTGTAAAGTGTTACCAAAATTCAATTGAATGCACACATTACTCCTGAGACCCGAGAGTTTGCCTGGTGTGCATTTTATAATTGTTCTTGCTATTTGGGATAAGTAGGACCTAATAAATATAATAACTAAAATTTGTTTTTGTACAGGAAGTAGTTTTTGCAGAAAATGATGTCCTCATGTGAGGACAGTGGGTCTATGATTTACCATATGATGTCCTCGTGTGAGGACACAGTACTAGCAGTAAAAAAAAAACTTGTGGTTGTAAAATGGTTGTAATTCAAGAATGCTTTGGAATATAGACATATGGTTGGTCTTGTTTTTAAGAAGACATTTGCCAGATTATTGTAGAAGTGAAATAAATTATGAAAGTGAAACAGAAAAAAAGTTATATAAGTTTGAGTTTATGAAAATATAGAATGTAAAAATATAATTATTTATATTTTATATAAAATATATATATTATAAAATATATTTTACTCTAAAACTGCTAGAAAATTCAAGCCAAAAATCTAAACAAGTTGTGTTCCAAATTTTAGGTTGATATCTCAAAAAATGAGCTTTCAGTAAGATTTTATTTGGGCGTAGTACCAAACTTTTTCAGATGGACAGCCAGCTTCCTTACTGACCATATAAGGGTGTCTCCATTTTCATATGTTTTGAGTGATCTGAACCATGTCTTTCCATAATTTCATACAATTTATTAAGTATACATCCTATTCAGAAATAGTATGGGTGTTTTGGCAGTATTTGATTTGATTTCAACCTCTAATAAACATAAAAAGAGCACATATGTGCATTATAGCTCGCTGCTGCATCACAAATCGAGAAATTATAATATATTTCTTTATATTCTAAAAATTTTCAGACCTTTTTTTCTCATAACATTTAATTAGTGTTATCTTTTGAACTCTTGGCATGAAAACAAACTGAGGTTTCTACCAATCTTTCATGATTTTTCATGTTTTTTTCTATTTCAAAATAAAGGCCTAAACACGCCTAATGAATATGAAATATTCTTGTTGCAAATTGATAAATTACTGCTATTCTGTAATTTATTTTAAAAAACAGCCACCAAATATGAAAACTAGAGATTGTAAGCTTTCAAATGATATTTAGTTTGTCAATATTACTTTAGGTTTTTACTAAGATATTATTGTTCTAAATATATATGGGCAAACGTCCCACGTGGGACGGTGACAGTTAAGGGGATAACGTAATATAGTCCCAATGTCCTCAAACGAGTACTTCATATTCACTGATGTCCTAGAGTGCTACTATTACTAAAATATGTCAAATTTTAATCCCCATATGATGATAGAGACAGTATTGTACATAGATACATTTGTTTCATTCATATAATTTGAATAGATTTTTTACCTGGGTCATTTTTCTTTCGGGAACTGGTGTAGAAGTGTTAGGGTTAGGGTCATTTTCTTCTCACTGACATTGGTGTAATGTTGTGATATCACTACAAGATGGTGTGGGCAGTGCCCCTAAATGTGGCCAACATGTCTAAGATTTACAAATTTGACTATCATTGTGTCAAGAGGCAAAAATGTAATGTCCTCATATGAGGCCGCAGGGTCTCAGGAGGTTAAATTATGCAATAATGTAATGCAATGATGAACAATAATGATCATGGTAGTTCAGGGTTGATTTATAAAGCAGCCCGTAGTTAACTGTTACTGTGTAATGTTATGAAGTCCACTGAAGGCAAGTTAAGATGAGAACCCAAGTGCTGCTTTATTTCCAATACATGATCAAACATTAAACAAAGGCATGGCGTGGCACAAAACTCACAGCAGACACATAGACATGAGCGTGAAGCTTACCAATAGTGGTTACAGTGAAACAATACTTGATCAAGACACATGGCAAACATGAGGGCTAAAATACACTAATGACTAGACAAGGGACACCTGTGAACAATGAACCAATGACAACATGACACATCAGACAAGGGAACACATGGCGGGATCACATGACTAACAGGGAATCACATGACAAAGACATGACACAAAACCAAAACAAGACGTGACAGATGTAACCTCTGTGGGTGAGTCCTGTCATGTTTTGTTCATGCCATGGTTTAATGTTTGATCACAGTCTGTAAATAAACTGCACTTGGGTTCTCTACAAACCTGCCTTCAGTGGACTGCTTTACATAGGCCCTGTCCCAAATGGCGCACTTCAATCGGACTTTCGGTCTCGTGGACTTAAATTGCGCGTGCTCGCCGAGTCTACGAGTCCACGAGTCCGTAGGCCGTCCCATTTAGTATTGTAACGCTCTGAAGTGTGCTCAGCAGCGCCCCCTTGTACACTTGAAGCGGTCTTCCGCGAAGCCCGCATAGATGCAGGCTCCACGCACTTTAACTACTCAGGAATCCTTGCGAAAGGCCAATCAGACAACGGATGGGAGGAGATTTCGCTCACGGACAATTGTTAACATGGCTGAGAAGAAAATATTTAAGTGTAATTATCATTACGGTTTTTATGACAAGTTTATACAAACATTATGATCATCGACCAGTGGTTGGTGTCTCAAACATAGGCTAATAATAGCGAGCTGAATAATACAAATCGCATTATGATTCATTAAATAAATAGAACAGCATGTCAGGGTTTTACTGAGTCATATGTAAACACAACAACAATAGGCAGCATATTTCCCCGAACCTGTAGCTCCTGTCCATTACAACAATCAGACCGTCTTCCTGTTTCCGGCATGACGATCGAGTCTGTCCCAAAAATACCTCTCAATGCGCCCTCGCAGACTCGTGCTAAGGGCCCTATAGGTCTGCACTACATCACGTCAACGAAGTGTGGACTCTGAGGAAGTCCACAAGTCCAGAGTGTGCCATTTGGGACAGGGCCATACTGGTTATCAGTCCTGTGTGTGGTGTTTTCACACGAAGTGACTCCTGAATCAAAGAGATTCACTGAAGCTTGAAGAGTTCACTAACATGAGGAACATGCGTCACTGTCTGTGTGCTGTCATTATTAAGAGCAGCTGTAAACCTTCATTTCAAGGATCAGTGTGTGTTTGTTCATCAATTGCCTTTCAGGACGCTGCAGTCAAAGCATCACTGCGGGTTCATGATGCACTGCAAACAGTTGCGTCCAGTCTAAATATTTATGAGGTCTGATATCAGAACATGGAGAGACACTGGAAAACCTAAACAAACAAATGATCATTAGCGTTTAAACACGGACCACCAGCACATGCATCCTCACTGTGGGAAAAGAGAAACTCGGCCACACATTTTCATCAAGGAAAGGTTTATATTTCAGAGCACTGATACCACCTTCAAATATCATTAGATACATAGTTTAAAATGTACAGTGTCATTATGCTTGATGATCCTTGAAAGCTTAATATCTCTCTTAACATTGCTATATCACTCAAAATGTTTTATGACATACACCAACGGAATCGTTCTCCCTGGAAATCACATGATCAGTTATGAGATGGCTTCTCCCATATACAATTATTTCATAATTCAGAGCGATGTCTTTGAATAAAAAAAGAAGCAATTTATACATGTACTGCATGTTTAAAAAAACAGACAATCTTAAAAATATATCTTGATTAAATCAAATAGCACCCTAACGGTGCTTCTTGAAATGAGGAGTATTACTTCTGTCATTAATAAATCACAGTATAGCTAGGTTAAAATGTACATTAGATAATACAACCAAAGAGAGAGGAGGTCAGTCCAACGGCCTCTTTTCTTGCTGTCATCCAGCGGTCATCAAACACGTCCGGCAGCAGAACTGACGGAAGAGCTTCTTCTCACATAATCGGTTTGACTTGACCATCTCGCAGAACACTTCATCCGCTGGGAAAGAGAAAGAGTAAGTTCACTTATTATAGACTTTACTCATTGACGTCTGTTTAGAGTTTGCATGTCCCAAGATGGGACAATAGATAGCTTCAATAAGATAAATTTGACTACACTTACACTGCATATATATATATGCAGCATTTAATAGACATTTTGTGTGTAATCAGTTGACACCCGTCACTAACTTCAATCTCAAATGGCAACTATGGTATAAAGAAATGAAGAGTTTATTCTATTTTCTTCAAAGTGTCTCTTATTTTCCTCAAATAGGATGCAGCTCATATGCCGTGCACTGGATCACCATTGTCAGAATCAATGCTGCTGACATGAGTGGACCGTCTGCTGTCCTCTTTCTCCTCTCAGGGTGAGCTGATGGTCATGTTATGCAAGTTTGGACAGAAAGAAAGTTCCAGGGGAATGAGAGGCAGCAGCTCCTGGTGAAAGCATTGTTGCTGCCCTGCCAAAGCTCTGCCTCCACTCACACAACCGCCGTTTACAACAAATCCCTGTTTTATCCAGCCTTTCAATCACGCATGACCCTCTTCCCTTTTATCTTTTCTCCGTACGTCACTCTCTCCTGAAATCTTTCTACCGATTGTGTCCCTCTTTTCTTTGCTCTCTAACTGTCAGCTTTTATAGTTGTGCAACAAACTGTGTCTGAGAAGATCTGAATTCTGAAAGCCCCGTAAAAACTCAGGTCAGATCAATTTGATGTGACATCATTCTTCTCAATAACTCGATGTGACTATAATAGCAAAAAGCTTCTCAAAAAACCTAAAGGATAAAAAAAAAAAAAAAAAAAAAGGAAATCAGTGAATATATAATATGAAGGTTGAAGGTTTTGATGTAAATAATAATTATTACATATTGATTTAATAATTATTAGCCTGATTCACAAACAAATGACTCTTATGAACCGGTTTTATTCAGTGAATCAATCACAATGGCCCCTTTCACACAAAGTCTTTACTGGTAAATTACCATTAAGAGATCATGTGTGAACAGGACCTTATCAAAAATACTGCTAAATCAGTTCTGGCAAATTCCCAGTGTGAGAAGTTGTAACATTACCGGTATGATGCTGTGTATGAAGAAAGAAATAACATTACCGGTATGACCGGAAGCTCATGTTAGATTATTAGCTTTATATTAACAAATAAATTAACATTATTTTATATAAAATAATTTAATTGATTTCGATAAACAGGGGTCTGTGTCTACATGTGAAGAAAACCGGAGTACAACAAACATTAACGACAGCGACGGCTGTTCAAAGGGGCGTACCGTTGTTACAGGTGGCGTTCATGATGCACATCCGACTGATGAGGGTGTATCCGTCCTTGCATTGCGTGCAGCTCGTTCCAGGACCCTGGCAGCTCAAACAGTTCTCCTCACACCTGAAGATGGACAGAAAAACTTCACATGAGTTTCCTCTTTTCATGTCTAAAAAGATAAATGAAAATGACAGATTTCCTGAAAACACGAGGGAAGCCAGACGACCAGAACAGGAGCATCATCACATGAATATGTATGAAGGTATGCGGCCGACCAGGTCTGATGCATCAATGCCAGAGAGTGACAGCCGTAAAAAGAGCGAATGCCTTGAATCATAAAGTGGCGTTTTAATATGTTTTTGTAATAGTTACTTTAGTTAATATGAGTCAAACTGTGATATTGGATCTTAGAAGAGGAACATTAAACTAAGTCTTTATAAACGTGAGCTCAGAGCTTGTTGATTCAACCGCCCCATTTAAACACCTCAGTGCTCTACATCCACTAGTGAAAGAGGTCACGTACCCTGATGTGCTTCTGACAGCTCAGAGCGTTCACGTGAATGAGAATTAATGCTCATTAAGTGCACACCTCATTCACACACCGGGCAACTGAGAGTCAGACTGATGCTGCTGCTGCAAGATATCTGACAAAAATCACTGTTTTCTTCATCTCTATAGCATTATTAACTTAAGTTTATATGCATATTAAAGGAAAGTTCACCCAAAAATGAAAATTCTGTAAGATTTTTAGCTACTCACCATCATGTCATTCCAAAAAGATATGAATTTCTTTCATACACATTTGAAATTGTTTTGAAGGAGCTACACCGCACTCACGATCATCAAGGTGCCAGACACACAAGACTAAAGATCTCAAAAAATAAATAAACTGTCCGCACACTTAAATCCTTTGGGGTCAATTTGACCCCATTCAATGTTTAACGTCTGTAAATACATGATTTTTTTTTTTTTTTTTTGCTTCAAATTTAATGACTTTTCCTAATTTAATGGGGACAACTCTGTAAACATAAAATTAACCTGCTGATATTTTTTCAATGTCCTGTACACATTTTGTAGCATCGGTGTTCCTTGGGGTCAATTTGACCCCAGGCTCTTTTAGCTGTATAATAAAACAGAAAACATATTAAAATTTCACACACATTTGTTTTGGTTGTTTTATTGAGGTCACTATAACATGTTATAATGTGAATTTATAATGTTCATTATAATTTTACATATTCAATATTATATTCAAAAAAGTCCCTCTGTTTTAGGGCTCTAACCTAACATAACCATATCTGTAGTATTGCGAGAACCACTAGTAGTTCACATGACATGTGATATAATTCTCATGAGAACAAATAATTCTTTCCTGTGCCATGGGGAGTGGAAAACATCATTTTTGCGAGAACTTTGATGTTTCCCGTGCCATGGGGGAGGGGAAAACTTCATTTTTTGCGAGATTGATAAACTATCCTTGATAAAATAAAGTTTTTCTTTCTAAATGTTATAGATTCGAAAAATCTAATATTATAAAACACCAAATATATTTATACTATTTATATATTTTTTAATTTTAGGTCAATCAGTAAGATTTTATGGTAATTTTTAAATTTGTCCATAGTCGTGCAATGGGTATTCTGGATGTATAAGGGGTGGGGAGGTAGCCTGGTTCTACCAGACTCTCATACATTTCATTTGTACAGAGAGTCTGGCATCGCTCCATTGACAATCGTTAACTTCCTTGTAGGCGGGTACTTTGTTGTAGTCTAAAACTATCGGATCTGACCAGAGTCGCTCTGGATCTGCCACCAATCGCTAACGTTTGCTCGTGATGTATGTCGAACCCCGTGGGGAGGAGTACGGTGGCCGAGAGAGCTCAACGCGCTGCAACTGAAGAAAACGCATGCAAATAGAAGAAAACACATGCAAATAGAAAACAACGTGTGCAAATAGAAAAAAACACATGCAAATAAAATAAAACGCATGCAAATAGAAAAAAACGCATGCAAATAGAAAAAAACGCGTGCAAATAAAAAAACACCTGCAAATTAAGAAAACATCTTCATCAGTTTCACAACACACGTGTGCTCCAAATACTCACAACACCACCAAATACATAAACGCGCTGCAAATAACACAGAACACAACGGAAATGTTTCCAGGGGAACCAAATAAGTGACGAACCCGGCTGGGACGTGCCGGCATAGATATCCATAAATCTATGCGTGCTGGTGCTTACAGCTTAAAATTATACTTTATTTATTTGTTTATTTATTTATTTGTTTGTGCAAAACATACAGAGATTACATTTTTTATGACATACAACTTGTATACAATGTACAAAATGTATTAACAATATGTTCAATGTCATCAGAATACAAATGAGAAAAGAACAATGAGCTGGAAACTAAAATAAATAAATAAAAAAGATAAAGAAGAAAAACATGAAGGAAAGATATTTATCTATACACCAGTGTACAAATTGTTTCATGTTATTACATTTTCATAAAGAAAAGTTTCGTAAGAAATGTTAGGTAATGTAGGGTCCAAAATTTTAAAGTTGAGACACAGATATATAACGCATATTTTAAAAGCTTTTTTTGTAAACTAAAAATAAAAATGTATTTGCATCCGTTATGTTAACAGCATTATATTTCTGTCGTAAGACCAGCTGATGGACACCGTGCTGCGTTGTCATGGGAACATCCCACGTTGTCTTTAGTTGCTCCCTTCATCAAGTGCGCTCCACACGGCTGCCTAACAGCACACTAGAGCCTTGCTCACTCCAAAAGGGCTCTAATATCTGCCCTTCGAAGGGAGTATGGCATAGGGAAGCTCACGAGCAATAAACACGTCTCGGCCGGGTTCGTCACTTATTTGGTTCCCCTGGAAACATTTCCGTTGTGGTCTGTGTTATTTGCAGCGCGTTTTCTGTATTTGGTTGTTTTGTGAGCTTTTGCAGCGCGTTTCCTTATTTGGAGCACACGTGTGTTGTGAAACTGATGAAGATGTTTTTTTAATTTGCAGGTGTTTTTTTCTATTTGCACGCGTGTTTTTCTATTTGCATGTGTTTTTTTCTATTTGCATGCGTTTTTTTCTATTTGCACACGTTTTTCTCTATTTGCATGTGTTTGCTTCAGTTGCAGCGCGTTGAGCTGTCTCGGCCACCGTAGAGGAGGGCCACAACATCATGGCCAAAACAAACCTAAGCAAAGATTGTTCTTGCTCCGGCTTTAACTTCTTAATATTCGCCAGCGTTGCTACAACGGACCGAATGGCTTCGCTCGCATCTTTCTCCGCTGAACTACAACTCAAAATAACGCACGTCATCGTTCTCAGCCACTCCCTCTGTTCGCTGATTGGCCCTACAAAAAATTGATCGGAGAAAACCAAAGTCTACAGCACAATCTCAGACGTAGTACTGAAGGAAAATGAAATTGAGCGGAAGTGCGTAGGAGGGCGCAGCCAGGCTAGTGGGGACGGGGGTGGTGGGTGGATGTTAACTTAAAAGGTTACTTAAATAGTCAACAAATACATAAATTACCTGAGACAAACCTTTGTAAAAAATAAATAAAAAAATCATATTGTGGAGGTTTAAATTGACCCCAGTGAGTAATAAATGTTATCAGATTTGAGGGTAACAGGAGGGTTAAGCAAATTTAATCCAAGCTTTCGGTCAAAAGACCATCCTCAGGGCATACAGACAATAAATGTAACAATCAATTTAACTGTGTTCAACCACATCAGGACAATCAACAGTGATGACCAACACCTGTGACTACAAACTACAACTCCCACTATTGGACTACAACTCTCCTACCTGGCTTTCACAGGTGTTGGTAATCACTGTTGATTGTCCTGATGTGTTTGAACACAGTTAAATTGGCTTTATGCCACAGCTTCACTACTTCCTGAACTTCAGCCAGCCCTTTGTTTCCTGTCTGTCATTATTGGACAAACTGATTAATCCAGGTGTGCCTGGCCTCAGTAACAATAATCAGGCACACCTGGATTAATCAGTTTGTCCAATAATGACAGACAGGAAATAAAGGGCTGGGTGAAGTTCAGGAAGTAGTGAAGCTGTGCATAAAGCCAATTGATTGTTACATTTATTGTCTGTATGCCCTGAGGATGGTCTTTTGACCGAAAGCTTGGATTAAATTTGCTTAAAGGATTTAAGTGTGGGGACAGTTTATTTATTTTTTAAGATACACATTTGAAACGAAATGAGTGAATAAATGACTGCATTTTCCTTTGTGGGTTAACTGTTCCCTTAATCAAAAATTGTGAAATTTTTGTTTTTCTTCTTTAAAAAAAAAAAAAAAAAGTCTCTTATACTTACCAAGGCTGCATTTATTTGATACAGTAAAACAGTATTATTGTGAAATACGATTACAATTTAAAATAGCTGTTTTATTTAAAAATGTAATTTATTCCTGTGATGCAAAGCTGAATTTGCAGCATCATTACTCCAGTCTTCAGTGTCACATGATCCTTCGGAAATCATTCTAATATGCTGATTTGCTGCTCAAGAAACATTTCTGATTATCATCGATGTTGAAAACATGTTGTACTGAATAATAATTTTGTATAAACTGTGATAAATCTTTTCAGGTTTCTTTGATGAATAGAAAGTTCAAAAGAACAGCATTTATTTGAAATAGAAAGGATCTTGTAACATTATCAATGTCTTTGCTGTCACTTTTGATCAATTTGAATGCATCTTTGATATAAATATAAAAAAAATATTATAATGACCTCAAACTTTTGAACGGTAGTGAATGTGTACAGAAAAAGTTTTCACACAAAATGAATAACGAGCGTGTACATACAAAACAAGTTCTTCCACTCTTTCCAATGACAAATCTTCAAGTAAAGCATGTGTGCCACTCTCAAAACCAGTTATAACCCATTGTGATTTGAAGGTGGAGAAATTATCATTATAAAATATACAAGCTCTGATTGGCGTAAAAAATGACAACAGCTCCAAGGCCATTCATAACAGTTGAAGTGTTGAAGAACAGCTGTAAAAACGTCCTTGGCCCTCCGTATGTGACCTCTGGGTACTAATACAGTATTTACTATATGTACAAACTGTCATTTGCTGGTATATGAGTTCAAACAGGATGTCTTCCACTGTAGATTGGTTACCTCAGGGCCATACTTTACCTCTGCTTTACGGCTGTCTGATCTATTTGCCTCCAGTGAACATCAACCGTACTCAGAGAAGAACCCGTCTCTACTGCAATCACCATCCATGACCTTCATAAAAGCCTCTATTTTCTTTAGACAGCGTTCATAAAGCAAAAGACTGTTGATTTATAAATTGTGCAGTGCAGAGGCGGCTATCGTCTCCCACCTCCCTTATGCTGCACATTACAGGAATCTAAAATGCCGTGATGGAGTTGTAAATCTCACCCATACATGAAAGATCTGTGCTGGTTCTCTCTGATTTTATCTGCAAAACAGATAGCTTATTGATCACTGATATGGAGATAAAAAATAAAGCAAGTATAAACTAAAAAAAAATGACTCTGTACATTTTATGAGGAAAATAACTTTAATGTAACCTTTAAATATTAAACATCTTTAATCATAAATATCTTAAGAAAAATGTTTAATCAAATGCATTATCATTTTAAAGCATCATAAAGGTGTGCTCCAGTTGTCACTTTCAAAAATGTATAAAATTGCATATTCATAACCCAAGAACCCAAATGGCGAGTGACATCCCAAGTAGCCAATCAAATCGCCGCACTGATAAGCCTTTTTGCCATCCACTATATTGTCCGTCAAGCTTTACTGAACAGTCGGTCACATACAACCTTTTTTTTTTTTTTGGCAAATTCCTCTACCTATATGGTATAAAGGTGTTGTCATGGCACCTGTATTTCCAATTAAATCAGAGTGCGCGAGGTGAGAATTATTAAAAGGGGCATATTATGCCCTTTTTCAAAGGCTTGATTTTGTTTTTGGGGTCTACTAGAATAGGTTTTCATGCTTGTATGTTCAAAAAACACATAAAGTTTCTCATATCTGACATTGTTGCAGCACCTCTTTTCCCAGTCTGTCAGTAACGCTCTGTTTAGCTCAGGTCTCTATGAAGCCCCTCCTTCTGAAAGCACAATGTGCTCTGATGGGTCAACTGCTTCAAGCGTGTTTAAAGGAGTCATAATGTGCAATTTTCACTTTTCCATGAGAATCAATGCATGTTATGATTGACTAACGATTATACATTGGCCGGGATGCCGATATTCAAAAGTGAAGCGTTTGTTTACCCCAGGGTTCTTAAACTAGCCCACGTGCACGCGCACTCAAATACGAGATTTCAATTTCTCCCCCGACTTGACGTCAAGACGGGGCCGGATATACCATATATGGACACCGCAGAGGAGGCCCGCCCTGCCCCTCTCCCCATCATATTCAGTCAAGAAAGAATCAGAAACGTAGTGCACACGTGAGTTGCTCTGTGGTTGACTGTCATAATCCACATTCTAATGTTTTTTCTTTACCCAAAACTGACCAAACTACAAGGGACAAGTGGATGAAATTTATTTTTAATGACGCTGTTCCAACAACCATCTCAACTTGCTCAACGTTAGGTGTCTGCGCTAAACATTTCACAAAAGAATCTTTTACAAATTTGGGGCAATATCAGGCGAAGTTGGCATCGAAGCTACGTTTGGAAAAAGGTGCCATTCCAACAATCAGGGACTTGCCTGAATTTGAAACGGTAAGACTGTGTTTTTATTTCTATATTTTGTGTAACAAACAGCAGCTAACTACTAATGCGGTTAATGGACTCTACGAATGCTAGCCACATCTTTCCACTTTGTTTTACACTACAGTAACGTTAGTTACGGTACAGGAGTAGAAAATGATACAGCTATTATTTAATATAATCGTATATAATATAACAATGACAACATATCATTGTATTGATTTTTTTATATAATAGATAAGGATAGATAAATTTAAAAACAGTCAAGAATTAATAAACAAAGAAAAACATAACGTTACATGTCTGCAGATGAAAATGATTAAATATCTAAAAAACCACAACGTCAAAAAAGGCAAAAACAACACATTATAGCAAACGTTAATCTCTATAACCACTGTAAGCTGAAAATATAGTAGACTACATCTCCGTTAATGTAATCTACATTAAATTAAAGCTAAACTTATGTGGGAGAAAATAGCAAAAAAACGTTTTAGCTCGTTACTGATGTTAATGTACACTCACCGGCCACTTTATTAGGTACCCCATGCTAGTAACGGGTTGGACCCCCTTTTGCCTTCAGAACTGCCTCAATTCTTCGTGGCATAGATTCAACAAGGTGCTGGAAGCATTCCTCAGGGAGTTTGGTCCATATTGACATGATGGCATCACACAGTTGCCGCAGATTTGTCGGCTGCACATCCATGATGCGAATCTCCCGTTCCACCACATCCCAAAGATGCTCTATTGGGTTGAGATCTGGTGACTGTGGAGGCCATTTTAGTACAGTGAACTCATTGTCATGTTCAAGAAACCAATTTGAAATGATTAGAGCTTTGTGACATGGTGGAAGTAGCCATCAGAGGATGGGTACATGGTGGCCATAAAGGGATGGACATGGTCAGAAACAATGCTCAGGTAGGCCGTGGCATTTAAACGATGCCCAATTGGCACTAAGGGGCCTAAAGTGTGCCAGGAAAACATCCCCCACACCATTACACCACCACCACCAGCCTGCACAGTGGTAACAAGGCATGATGGTTCCATGTTCTCATTCTGTTTACGCCAAATTCTGACTCTAACATCTGAATGTCTCAACAGAAATCGAGACTCATCAGACCAGGCAACATTTTTCCAGTCTTCAACTGTTCAATTTTGGTGAGCTCTTGCAAATTGTAGCCTCTTTTTCCTATTTGTAGTGGAGATGAGTGGTACCTGGTGGAGTCTTCTGCTGTTGTAGCCCATCCGCCTCAAGGTTGTGCGTGTTGTGGCTTCACAAATGCTTTGCTGCATACCTCGGTTGTAACGAGTGGTTATTTCAGTCACTGTTGCCCTTCTATCAGCTCAAACCAGTCTGGCCATTCTCCTCTGACCTCTGGCATCAACAAGGCATTTCCGCCCACAGAACTGCCGCTCACTGGATGTTTTTTCTTTTTCGGACCATTCTCTGTAAACCCTAGAGATGGTTGTGCGTGAAAATCCCAGTAGATTAGCAGTTTCTGAAATACTCAGACCAGCCCTTCTGGCACCATCAATCATGCCACGTTCAAAGTCACTCAAATCACCTTTCTTCCCCATACTGATGCTCGGTTTGAACTGCAGGAGATTGTCTTGACCATGTCTACATGCCTAAATGCACTGAGTTGCCGCCATGTGATTGGCTGCTTAGAAATTAGGTGTTAACGAGCAGTTGGACAGGTGTACCTAATAAAGTGGCCGGTGAGTGTATGTCTCAGTCAAAAAAATTGTCTTTACCATTCAGAGACATGTTGATGTAGACGTCCTTCAATTGACTGTTGTTCCTCTTCCGTTTCCAGCTCTGGTTCAGAGTCTGGCTCAAACATATATGGTTGAATCCCGTAGGTCGCGGCCAGGTCGGGTTCATTAACAATTTGCGCCATGATCTCTTTTTGGAATGATATGCTGAAGTTACCTGCGGTGTCAAGCCCCCTCCTTCCTGCCACCAATCAACGCGCCCCTCATTTGCATTATTAAAATGACCGTCCACGACAGCCAAAACCTCGCATCAGATCTCGCGAGACAATAATGCATTCAGAAATAACGGGTCAAACGAGCTCTGTGTTTATTTTTTTCCAATTTTTCTTTTTTAGAAGGGCATGAAATGACTATAATAGAGCGTGGGTATCAAAGTTAATACTACATTATGACCCCTTTAAGAAATTACCATAACCGCGAGTTCCTTAACGCAACTCAACCAGGCCACGCCCCTATATTCTGCTTATGCCTTAGGCGGGAATTATTTGAATGACGAATATTGTGACATGTACGTTCCCGGAAGAAAACTGGCGTTTCAGGGCGTTCAGAAACAGTGCTTACATATAGAGAATAACTCCATTTGAAGTGAATTTGTGCTTTGTAACTTTGCAGACCTTTTTCATGGTAAAAAAAAAGCATAATGGGGACCCTTTTAATACTTCGTTAAACTCTATCAGAAACAATCTCCATAAAATGATTGGCGGTCATTTGTCCTATGTGCATAGATGTTTATTGTTTGCATTCATTTATTCATTCCACCACGGTGAATGTTTGGAGGATAAAGGCTCTTGCAGTTGCACTTCTTTACTTCATTGCAAGTTTTTCAACCACTGTGTTAACAAATATTAATGTTACTGTAAAATGCAGAATAATACAACTGCATGGAAATACTAGGCTAGATACGCCAAGACTTGTTGCCTCGTAAGATCATAATGAAAGTTGATTACGCCTGCCACTAAGGGGCGAATTCCAGCAGTGGTGTCCGAATGTCATGTGCAGTGGAAAGGCGGCTTTGGTTTCGGTCTGAATGCACAACTTTCAATAGTACAGTCGTCATTTGAGACGTGTGCATGACTCACTTGCGGCACATCCTCTGTGAGAATCCCGCTGCCTCGCTCCTGTAGTACCCGGGAGCACATGTCCGAACGCACCGCCACTCCTGCTGTAGGAAGTCAGGCGCACACTGAATGCACTCCTCCAGTCCCGGCCCTGCAAACACAAACACACTATTAGCTCAATGCTGGTGGTCTGGAATCGGTTTTCCATTATTTATATTTGTATTTCATTGGGGTCTTTGCTTGAGGCGTATTTGGGAGGGCTGGTGATAGAGGCTGATGTTAACAATGTTATCATTAATCAGTACAACAACAGTGGCCTGACACAAAGTACCGGGTTCAGCTGAAGATGACAGATGATTCGCTGCACACAAGATCAGTCGACAAAGGTGACTTTCTTGTCTGCTTTCTTGCCAGCTGATCAGCTCATCTCTAGGATTAAAGCAAGACTACAAGAGACTTTCTTCTGTAGGCCAACCATGTGATCTCTTTTAAAGATGCTTGCACACGATAATCAAAAGCACATATGCTATCATTGAAAAGTTTGGGGTCAGTAAGACTTTCTTTTATTTGAAAGAAATGTATACATTAATTCCTCAAGTATGCATTAAACTAATCAAAAAGGTTTAATGACAGTAAAGGCATTCATAATGTTACAAAAGATTTCTATTTCAAATAAATGCTGTTCTTTTAAACTTTCTATTCATCAAAAAATATGAAGCAGCACAACTGTTTTCAACCATGATAATTCATTCATGATAATTGATTATTTTAAATTGTAATAATATTTCACAATATTACTGTTTTTATTTTTGCAGCACAAGAGACTTCTTTCCCGACGACTATTGAATGAAGTTCAAGTGCATTGAGGGATTGACGTCACGTCTCCACAAATGCATGTCATGCTACTTTATGTCTTAAAATGCTTAGGCAGCTCAATATAGGGTTTGAAATAGAGTCCATGACTATGTTAAATGAGGTACAAACACACACACACTCTAACACACACACACACACACATATTCGGGTTAATCTGTCAATTTACTTCCCTCCGCCACGCTGTGTCTACAACATCAGCTCTCCACATTTCAGCGAACTTGGAAAGCAAACAACTCACGGCTTATCAGTCGTCTCTGGTGGGCTGGTATAATTAACTAAGTTAATTAAGTTCTATGGCTGAGTAGCAATAGTGATACAGGACTGGCAGGGGCTCTTTCACTCCCGCTGTCCTGAAAACAAGACAAACTCTTTACTCTTGCGTTTCTCACTGCGAATTGATTCTGCTCCTGTGGTAAGCAAGTTAGGCAAGACATCTGATCTCATTCCTCTACATCTGCATTCAGTTCATTTCATATTCTATGAGTTATATTTGAGTCAGCTCTGCACATGCAAAGTCCTGTGAGTGAACTCAATGATTCTGAATGAGACTCACAATGATTTATTGATGTATATCAAGGTTTCTAAACTCTGGCCCCTAAGGCCCTCTGTGGCAGTTTACCCGTTTGTAATTTTCGAATTATCCTGAAGATCTTAATTAGTTTGTTCTGATGTGTTTTTGTTCAGGGTTGGAGATTAACTATTCAGGATGGTGGACCTTGAAGACCAGAGAAGAAAAAAGCTGAAAATTGGGCCGTTATCAATTAATCTGTATTAACCCTTAAGATACTACTAGGAATGTTTGTTTATTGTTTGTTGTATAAAATTATGCGTTTGTTCTGAATATAATTGATGAAAAATTGCTTGTGGCTGTGATATTTACCGCAAGTACAGCAAATTGGAATAGAATAGAATAGAATGGAATAAAAAATGACCTGTGCATGTGGAGCAGGAGATGTGGCAAGGGCTGCACTTCATTTCTTCCAAGTTAAAATAAGTTCCATTGGAACACTCCGGAACGCAGGTCATTCCTGCCAGACTTTAATCAGGAAAAAAGAGGAGGAGGAAAGATTAAACTCATATCACAATTCATTGCAAGTGGTCACATCATGGAAAGCAAAACAGTTATATCAAAACATAAACATGTGATAACCCCATTTACATATCAACACTTGTTTATGCAACTTAAGACTATTCACACCAAGAGAAAAACTAAATATATAATTGTTATTTGTAAAATTGTATAGCTATAGTATTATTATTATTATTATACCAGTGGACTTTCCATTATATTATAGAAATAAATAATAAAGTATTTTAATATTTAGAATAGTATATTTGTGTATATAATGAACTATTTCCAAGTTGACACTGTAGCCAACATGCACAAAAATACTGTTTACCATAATTATTAATATTATATTATAATTATATTATAACATCAAAGTGGAATTTCCATGATATATTATAGAAATAAATAATAACGTTTTTTAATAAAAGAAAATAGTATATTTGTCACTTTACCATGTCAATTATTTTACTAACCCTTAACAAATATAACATTATTTCCAAGTTCACACAGTAACCAACATGCACAAAAATAGACCATTCATTTGTTAACTGCTATTATCACACGGCTCTGTGGAATACTTGATTCTGATTGGTCAATTGCGCCATTCAGCGGTATGTTATCCCCTGATAACAACCGGTAAAAACTGATAACACAGGCTCATCCGGGTAACTGTCACTTAAGTCTGCTCTTTACGCTTGCTAGGAATGGTTTTTCCCTGTGGAAGTTTTGTGTTTAAAGAGCTAATACAATATTTCGACTCAGATCAATATGTCATGCCTAATTATTTACTTATGTGGCAAGTAGCCATTTAATAAGCGGGATGATGCACATCGAGCCGGTTGTTATCGCAGAATAAACCCCTTCAGGCTGACGCAAGATCCTGATCACCCTGTCAGGGTTTATTCTGCAATCCGGCTGGATGTACATTATCCTTTACTTATATTGTTTAACAATTAACATTATTCAATTAATCCAAGTTATTATTACAGAGTGGTCTTCTATTATATATTTAAAAAATAAATAAAGTATTTTAATACTTGTCACTTTAACGTGCATTATTTCACTAACCTTAAAGAAAATAATACATTATTTCACACTATATCCAACATGCACAAAAATAGTCAATTCAATTGTTAATTGCTTTGTTTAACAATTAATCTCCAGATAAAATGTATAATTGTGACAGCTCTTGCTCCAAACATGTAGATGTGGTCTAAACGTCCCCTTTAAGCTTTTAGTGCTCTAAATATGGCACAGACTAAAACCGATGTTGAAGTAAATTATATTTTCAAACAAATCAGAGATACCAGTTAATCTGAATCCGAGACCAGGCTTAATGTGTGGCTGAGAAACAACTCAACAATCTTCTTCACACTGAGTCTTGGCTCAAAAAACTGTTTTGTTAAGGAACTGTGGGTCAGTGGTTGAAAATGACAGGGGAAGAGAACCGTTTCAATAATCATTCGAGCAAGTATGACGCAGAGAATGTGAATCTAAAAGACTCCAGGCATTCGGTCTCTATCCGCGCTTCAAAACACAGCACATCACAATATATAACCCTGACAGATTAAATGCTGTAAAGAGGTCACGGCGTACAGCATGCAGCGTTTTACCCTTCACAAGACCAGACTGCCTTTCAAGAACTAAAGCCCGGTCTGTCTCAGTACGGCTCGACTAAACCACAGTAAAGACTGCATACATAAAGATGACCAGATGCATTCTAGATGTCCTAAACCGACACAAAACCCCAAAGCCTCACTTCTTACGCTATTTCATCTGCACCAGTACGTCATGAGAATTCAAAACTTAATATATTGTGCAAAGAGGGGTCACAGTTCTGGGAGTGAAAGTTTATTGGTTACAAGAGACTTTTAAATGCTTAATAGTTGCAAACATTTGCTTTTATTTAGACTGCAATTAAAGGAATAGTTCACTTAAAAATGAAAATTCTGTCATCATTTACTCACCCTCAAGTTATTTCAAACCTGTATGAATTTCTTTCTTCTGCTGAACACAAAGGAAGATATTTTGAAGAATGTCAGTAACCAGACAGTTGATGGACCCCATTGACTTCCATAGTAGAAAAATAAATACTATGGAAGTCAATGGGGTCCATCAACTGTTTAGTTACCGACATTCTTCAAAATATCTTCCTTTGTGTTCAGCAGAAGAGAGAAATTCATACAGGTTTGAAACCATTTTCATATTTAAGTGAACTATTCCTTTAAGCAACAATCCAGCACCAAATACAACAATAATCAAATGTTCTCGGGACGCATTCTAAATGACCACAGCAGTTCAACACTGGACATGAAGTTGAGCATTTCTTTCTAATCAGTTTTTTTTTTTTTTGCAGTGAACATGCTTTTTATTTGTATTACCTGAAGCCATCCTTACAGGAAGTGCATCTGTCTGCATCTCTCAAGCATTTCAAACAGTTCTCATGACACTTCAGGCAACGTCTCTGGCCTGAAAGGAAAATGACAGGAAGATCACATAGACAATCAAAGACAGACATACTACCGTACTACTCATACAATAGAGGTCATGCACACGACGTCACAGTAAGTAATTATACCCTAGGTTATATTTTGTTTTGAAAACTCGTCAATTAATTATTCATCATTTTATATTCTGCGTAACTGTAAAGTTTTTGTCCGTGTTTATTAAAAAAAAAAAATTATGATGAGCCTTGTGTTCTACAAAGGGGTTGATCCAGGAACATGTTGCACTTGGGGAAATCAGGTTCTGCTGGATAATGTTAGTGAAACCCAGTCTTCCATACAAAGCAAATTTAGATACATAAATAGATATGTACACAAAAGAGTTCTTAAATAGATTCAATTTACACCGCAGAACTCCGTATTGTCTTCATGACGGTAACAGCTGACAGTTATCCACATGACTTTAAAAGTGTATATAAATACAACTAGAATATCAATTGATGTCCTTGTCACTTTTATCCCATCTTGAAGATCGATCAAGCATCAAGTCAGCACTTCCAAACAGCTTTACATAAAGTCATAATGTTATGTATAATGCCTCGGTGCTTTAATATGTTTTAGGGCTGGGCGATAGGACGATATACCATTGATATAAGTTATCATCTGGATTTAGACCCATATTGTATTTATAGAGTTCTGGCGTAAAGTGTTCACAGACTTTGCTTTATGTATTTCCCTTGCGTCGAAATCAGTTGCATGTAATGTCAGGAAATCCGATTCCTGGCCACGTCAATGTCCATGGACCACTGGTTCTTTTCATTTGTAAGGAACAGTCGAGTTCAACTGCCTTATATTTAAGCAGATAATTGTTTGTTTTACTCTCGTTTTCACAGTTTCCCCAATTAATTCCAGTCATGCTGCAGGATGTTTTGCCACTCAGTCCTGCTGAGGGGGCGTCCCGGCGAGAAAGTGACGTCAGTGCGTACCCTTTATACCCCCAATATTGCTGCAGTCTTCACGGTTCATTCTTTACGAAAATGTTTTGTCTGTGCACAATAACATTTCTCATTTGATATGCGTCCTATATTTGTGTTCAAATGTGCAGCATACCAGATTGCACCGGGTATGGTTTCCCACAATGCAATGCTCTCAGCTCGCATTACAATAGTGATGCATGAATTACAAGCAATATCTGTGAAACATCTCTTTATTCATCATTTGATTATACTAAAAAGTTAAGATGCTTTTTGACTGCGATGTTTGGCTTTAGCATTGGAAGGCAAGCGTAACATGACCAATAAGTTCCCACCTGTTCTAGCAAAACATTACACACAGAAGACAATATTCCTCCGCCCAGGAGAGCAACCACCAAGGAAAGGTGTTAAAACCAATTCTCGCCCAGGACAACTGGAAGCTGCTAGGGACTGGAAAATGCTGGCTGATCTTGATCAACGGCTTATTTTTCCACCTGAGATTGCCACCACTAACCTCCGACCAGATATTGTTTTGTGGTCTGGATCAGCACGCCTTGTTCACCTGATAGAGTTAACAGTGCCATGGGAGGATGCTGTAGATTAGGCATATGAGAGGAAGAAACTGCGGTATGCTCATCTGGCCACTGAAGCAGAACAGCGAGGATGGAGAGTCCAGGTTTATCCAGTGGAAGTGGGTTGTCGAGGATTTGTGGCACACTCTACAACCCGGTTCCTCAGAGACGTCGGATTCAGTGGCCAAGAGTTGCGTCGCACAGTAAAGAACTTATCTGAAGCAGCAGAGAGGAGCAGCAACTGGCTGTGGTTGATACGGAAAGATTCTGGCTGGCTGTGTACAGGCCGCCACGCTACGGTTTCGAAGAATTCTTGAAAAACTTGAAGAGTCTGTTGGTTTATTTGTATAGTTTGCATAGTAATTACAGTTATTACGTTTCTGTGTATATTGCGTGAATGAGGGTTGGTGTTTGGGCAGATATTGTGTTTTGCGGTAGGTAGTATGCCATACGGAACCGTTGCCACTGAACCTACTTTAACGAAGACAGTGGGGCTCGACAGCCTTAGTCAAACGGGTTGGCGCGTATGGTTGGGTTGCGGAGAGATTGTGAGATTGTGGTTAGGTCACATGTGAACTACGAGGAAGGAGCAACCTCAGCAGCAGGAGGGATGTAAAGGTCAGTAAGCTGGGCGGAGTTGAGTGGGGGAGGGAGGGGGGTGACTCTGGGACGCCAGAGTCACTGTCGAGCCCTCTTGAGGTGTCGTGGGCTAGTCGACGAAACACTGAGGACGGAAGGTGCCCACTTGAAGACCCTAGAGATGTCCCCTACTCGGTTGTCCGTTGTCGTGCTGGTCCACCGGGGAGACCACACTGTAGTTGCAGCCGTTGTGTGTGCTGACGCGCCAAGTACACTGCAGCCGTTAACGCCGGACAGAAGGAGATTCACATCACCATATGGAAGGAAGCGTAAATGGATGGAGAAGCATAGGTTACTGTAAAGCTACGTCTTAGTTTGTGCTTATCTCGGCGAAAGCCGAGTACAAATCAGCATGAAGTTTTAACATCTACTCTCGTGTAATGGAAATCATTACACAAAATTTTTAGCCCACAAGGTTTAGAATTTGGATTCTAGAAATCTAGAATGGTGAACGGAAGATACTTTAGCACAAGGAAAGAGAAAAAATTTAATTTTATATCCAAAATACTTGAGCATGATGTCACCACTGGTCCCCCATGATTTTTGAGGTACGCCAGTGCTAGTGCACTAGCATTCAATCATAGTTTTTATATTGCTTTTAATTTTCACTGATTACCAGTGAGTGAAATATCTAAATGCATCTGGATGCAATTCATACTTGGGTATGTGCAAATTTCATCCATTCAAGTTGCCACTAAACACATATCCCATCATCAACATCTGTTTCACATGCACGGCTCTGCATGTGTTCAACAGCTGAGGACAGCGTGCACAAACAGTGATAAACCAAGTCTTTGCTGGCTTTTATCATCCTCGTACACATCACAGGCGGACTGTGAAAGACGTTCAATCAACAAGCTGATTTGTGGAGATAACTAGAGCACATCTCTATCCCAGCATCTGTTATCAACAAGATGGAAACAACAAGGGACAATAAACCCAGAACACCCCACATGCAAATGCAAAATTAGTCAGACAGATGTAAACGACGCTATTCTTTTGCTCTGTGCACATGGGGCGCCACGCTTCAGTGCTGAATGATGCAAACATGCTCTGTTCTGGGATTATATAGGCAGTATTTTAAAGGAAGTTGATAATAAATGAAAATTCTGACACTATTTATTCACCCTCGTGTCGTTTCAAACCTGTAAAATCTGCTCATAGTTTTAACATCATTATTTTCATGTTTAGGTGAACTATTTCTTTAAGGCATCATTAGCATGTTCCAGATTTTCTTTGATTATATATATTTATATTAGGGATGCACAATATTGAAGAAAAATACGATTGCGATAACTCATTCTATAATGAGATATTCGATATGCGATACGATAATGCGTGTGTAAAATTAATTCAAATTATGTTTAAAAACTGAAATTGATATAACCAACAAACATGTTTCACATTCTTTTTGTGAGAAGAAAGCATCCCCACAACTTCTGAAAGTGAACAGCTGTGTTTAACTGTAGCATTAGCTCCATAAAAAGTAAGTGTCATTTTAATGTCAGTGTAAACCAGATGGTTTAGGGTTTCAGGTAGGCCTACATTAGGTTTATTTAACAACAGAAATTGGAAAATTAAAAGTAAAAAATAAAACACTGCTCAGTCTTCACTGTATGAATTAAATATATAATGATTCTTTTTAAATGGTTCAAGCTGAAAGGCAACAGTAACTTAAAAAAGCACTCGTTACAACTGAGATCTGCAGAAGGGCATCTCTGAACGCACAACATGTTGAGCCTTGAAGCAGATGGACTACAGCAGCAGAAGAACACACCGGGTAACACTCCTGTCTGCTAAACAGGGAACTGAAGCGGCAATTCGCAAAGGCTCACCAAAATTGGACAATAGAAGATTGGAAAAACATTGCCTGGTCTGATGAGTCTTGATTTCTGCCAAGACATTTAGATGGTAGGGTGAGAATTTGGTGTAAACAACATGAAAGCATGGATCCTTGTATCAACGGTTCAGGCTGGTGGTGGTGTAATGTGTGGGTGATATTTTCTTGGCACACTTTGGGCCCTTTAGTACCAATTGAGCATAATTTAAACGCCACAGCCAGGATAGGCTATTGTTGCTGGGCTGGCCATGTCCATCCTTTTATGACCACAGTGTACCCATCTTCTGATGGCTACTTTCAGCAGGATAGCGCACGATGTCACAAAGCTCAAATCATCTCAAACTGGTTTCTTGAACATGACAATGAGTTCACTATACTCAAATGGCCTCCCACAGTCACCAGATCTCAATCTGATTGAGGACCTTTGGGATGTGGTGGAACGGGAGATTCACATCATGGATGTGCAGCCGGCAAATCTGCAGCAACTGCGTGATGCTATCATGTTAATATGGACCAAAATCTGAGGAATGTTCCCAGCACCTTGTTAAATCTATGCCACGAAGAATAAAGTGGCTGGTCAGTGTATATATACACAACTTTTCTTTCAGGATAATCTTGTACGTGGCTTGAGTTATGCATCCTTCCCAAAGATGTATCTGCCCGATTCTAGCCTTACTAAAGAATCACCAGATCATCACCAATCCTCCACCAAATTACACAGTGGGTGCAAGAGACTGTGGGTTGTAGGCCTCTCCAGGTCTCTGTCTAACCTTTAGTATGTATTGTTTGTTGGCTCTTCTATGATAAATCGCTTAACTTATGATGTTTCTCATTTGTAAGTCGCTTTAGTTTAACAGCACCAGTTAAATCAATAAAGGGAAATAAATGGAAAATTACCTCATAAAAGCATTAAAGGATTATTGGAGTCTTTCTGTCGATTTCAGTCATTCTACTTAACAATAACACATATAATTCAATGTTTTATAATTTCTTTGTAATTATTTGTGAAATTTACTAGCAATATCTGAATGAAAATGGTTTTTAAAGTACATCCTACACCTAATTTATTGGACACATAAGGTAATTCAGAAAGTTCAGCTCAATAAACATGCAATGCAACAATGGGAGTCCCATCTTTGTTGGACTCACCCTCGTCATTGAAGCAACCAGTGGGACAAGTTTCCACACAGGCGCTCTCCTTTGAGTAGAAATAAAGACCTCTCCGGCAAGATCTGCACTCATTCGGTCCACGACCGACACATTTCTCACAGCCTCTGTTGCAGCGACGACATCTACGGGCGTCTTCGTCCTCAAAGTAGCCTAGTGGACAGTGACTAACACATGTCCTATGAGGAGGACAAGAGATGAAGAAAAATGAGGGAAGCATGAATCTATTTATATATTTGACAATGGGGAAAGCAAAAAAAATATTCTAAACTACAGTAATATACTATATATTCTCTATATATAGTTGACTATTTTGCTTAAGTACATTTATAAAGTACCATACTATAATACCATTATATTTTAAGTGGGAAACATAAAAAAACACTCATATACCATGACTTTGGACATTTGGACTCATTTGGACATTCTGCCCACAACTATCTATAACAGTAAACTCATTCTCATTCTAGACGACAGCTTTACCTGCCAGTTTTGAGGCTGCCCAGACTGAAGTGAATGCAGTTGAGGCAATGATCAGCGTCCGGCCCATCGCAGCCCTGATCTCCACATTCATGATGACACGGACCTGAAATATAATGACAAACAAATATATTTCATGTAACTTATATTTGTTATTACTCGTTTTTGTTTTTATTATTAACATTCAACTTCTTTTCAGTCCATTATATACACTACCGTCCAAAAGTTTGTGATCAGTACGTTTTTTGAATGAATAAGTACTTTAATTTAACATGGATGCATTAAATTGATCAAAAGTGACAGTAAATATATTTATAATGTTAGAACAGATTTCTATTTCAAATAAATTATGTTCTTTTTAACTTTTTATTCATCAAAACTTTTTTTCATCTTGAAGAAATGTTTCACTGTTTCCACAGACATATTATGTAGCACAACTGCTTTCAACATTGATAATGATTAAAAATGTTTCCAGAGCAGCAAATCAGCATATTAGAATTAGTGGTGCGAAGTCTGGTTCTTTTGGACAGTTTGTTTTAATAAACCGGTTCACCAGGTCTTTTACATCCCCAGGAATGACGTCATTCACACAATGACGTAATAACGTCAATTCTATCATACCGACGGATGAAAATACACTCAAACACATTCAAATAAAGTAATTTGTAATCACAACTTCAGTAAAAAAATTATAATAATCATCATCATCAAGTTTCTTACATTTAAGTTTTGCAACTAAAGCACTCAATACCGGCACTGATTTTGGTGATACACAACGTGGATGTTTTACATCTAAAAGATATAAAGTGAATAAACTGGACTTCATCAGCTTTTTACAGAAACCATGATCCAGCTCATAAAAACTTAATATATAACCTGCATACACAATAGTCAATAGTAAAATTCATTTACATATTTTGACTGGACAGTTGTTGCATGTTTTAATAAATATGTTGTTTAATATAGCCAGTTACTATGCATATTCCAGTACATTAATTTGTTATTAAATAAACATGCATTTCCCCCAATTTATGTCACAGTATCAGCACAGCATCAGTTGCCCGAAAGAAACAGTTCGGTTCAGACAGTGCTGTCACACATGCTCAGTATCACCAGCTCATCGGTTCTCAGTATGTCGGATGTGTCCGAAAGAAACCGTTCTCGGTTCAGCGTACTGTTGATTCGAAAACTGTTGCAACCTATTCTGAGGTGTGTTCGACTTGAAGAGGCCCTGCTCAGACCGATTGGTGTATGACATCAAAGTACATGAGAGCAATTCGAAAGCATACAGAGCCGTCTGCTCTCTAATCGCTTTCGGCTGTACTTTGATGTCATACACCAATCGGTCTGTGCAGGGCCGCTTCAAGTCAAACACACCTCTTGACTCGAGAAGCGCTGTAGCAGTGTGTGTACTGTTTGTTTGTACATGCATGCTCAGTATCAGCAGCTCGAGCTCCTCAGTTCTCTCAGCACAGCATGTCTTAGTTCAGTGTACAGTTAGAGTAACTGGAGTAACCAGGGCCGGCCCGTGGCATAGGCGGCATAGGCAAATGCTAGGGACGCCACCACTCAATAGGGGCGCCAAAATGAGTGAACGAGTGAATTTTTTTTTACTAATACTATTTTAAAACCATTAATTCGAAATACTACAAAATAAAGCAAAACAACTCCACAAAAACTTAACTAAGTCCCCAGACTCCGGTCCGGCGCATCAATCTTCCCCCGCCCAGCGAGTGCTTGAATTCCGTCAGAAACAGAGCGCGCGCGATCAGTTTACTGTTGGTCATTTGTTGTGTAGCGTCGCCCCTCGCCGCATCCAATGTAGACAGCATTGCTTTCGTTTGAGGGCGCTTAACACCCTCAAGCACTCCCGTAGAAACGGGCCTGGCAGCTCGCGCCTGGTCTAGACACGGTGAAAGTTACCTCATTGTGACGGATGGCCGAATTTTCATGACACATTTAAATTAGCATTATAGTCTGCGATAGATACAGTGCCATAAAGACAGAGGTAAAGAGATGTAATGAATAAACAGTTTATCTAATTGCATAGTAGTAAGATATTTTAATTTAATGGCAGTTATTTTTACCTTATAACTTTATGCTAACAGTAGTTCTGAGTTCTTCAGAGGCAGAGCCCCCAGACAATGAGATTTGTAACAATCTCTTTTTTAGACGCATTTACTATCACTTTTATTATTTAATGTTTTACTATACAGTTGTGCAGTTTTGAGGGGGATATATGAAATGTATTTATTTATTTGCCAAAATTATTAACGATATTTATAGGCTACAGGTTTATTAAAAGTACCAATGTTTTATGTAAAATTCACATTAAAGAAGACATTTCGCAGTTTTATTCATGTTGAAAACATGAAACGTGCCATAATTTAGTGGAAGATTGCTGCCATCAACTCCCAAACAAACACTTTTGCTAGTGCTCAATGAATAGTTTGTACATGAATGACATTTGGACGATGATGTCACTGTTTTATCCAGAGCGGCTATATATAAATTAAATAAATTCATATTTTTTTTACAACAAAATAAACCATCACTGAACATACTTAAGCTTGATTATGACACTATTTTCTTCTAGATCTGCTGTACAGGAGAAGCAAACTTTGTTGCATTATTTTCCTGTTATCACTGTAAAGCTGCCTTGAAATAATCTGTATTGTAGGCTAAAAAGCGCTATATAAAAATAAAGGGGACTTAACTTGAATGCTAGATGTAATGCTCTTGCTATATATATATATATATATATATATATATATATATATGACTAAATAATCACCAACACAATGATGGGGGTGAAATGGACTGTAATGCATGGGGCACCAGGTAAAATCTTGCCTAGGGCAGCAAATTGGTCAGGGCCGGCCCTGGGAGTAACATATAATCCGGGATATTGATTTATTTTGAGTCGGAGTGACTGTCAGGCACATCCGAAAGTGAGAAACTTTACTAACTTGTGGATCAGTGCTGACTCAAGATGCGAACGGTTTAGAACGATTCTGTCTGATTTGGTGAACTGGTTTGGTGAACAATTCGTTCACGAAGCAGACATCACTAATTAGAAGGATTTCTGAAAGAATTATGTGACACTAAAGACTGGAGTTAATGTTGCTAAAAAAATTCAGCTTGTTATTTCACCATTTTTACTGTATTTTTGATCAAATAAATGCAGCCTTGGCGAGCATAAGATTACAAATAGAAAAATCGTACCGACCCCAAACTTTTTAACTTGTCTAGGTATTACTGAGAGTACCATTATATTCCTCCTCTTCCTCCTCTTCATGCTCAGGAGCTCCTGGCACAGAATCTGGGGTTTTCAGCTCCTTGCCTGCTGTAGGAATTTCCAGAATCCTGGAGCGAGAGTGGTGGGAACCCTGGGTTTGGTAGGGGTGTTCAGACGAGCCGTGAAGGATTAGTGTCCACTCCTTCAGCTTACCTGAGACAGAAGAAAGAGCAAGAGACGAAGAAAAGGAGTCAGACGAAGAAAGTTCTGTTACGCATTACAATGAATCACATTAATCCTGACGAGAAACAGAGGAAAGAACAACTTTAATCTGTAGCAGGTCTCAAAGAAAGTTTGCATTAAGCAAAAAATGTCATTCATTTAAATCAGAAACATACTTGATGCAAGTACAAGAATGCAAACAATTCCAAATAAGCGCACACACACAAAAAAATCATGGACAAAAGTCTGGTACGGCTTATGAGTTTACAATTTCATTAGGATGCTGCCTGAGAAATCAGCTGCCCATTGAAACAGCACAGTAGTTTACTAAGGTTTTAAGAACATAGCCAATGTAATATGTCATACATTGTATCGTTCCTTTTTTGCAAAACATGACGTAAAATGTAAAACTGCAATTACTGCATCTAGTACTAAGAGACAAAATCATTTGTTTGGAATGCAAATGTATTTCACATGTGCATAATGATACCAAACAACATAACAGTGTGAAAGCAAACTAGTACCGAAGCAGTTCAGCTTCATATTTGAGCAAACACAACATTAGAATTAGGCTCAGAATTTAGGAATAGAGTCGTGTTTTAGGATTACACTATGTCTAGACTGGATATGATTGGCATTGCACCACACTGGTTGTCTGCACTGGAAGCATATTCAGTCTGAACTTTATTCCTCCATTCATTCCTTACCCAACACCTCCGGGTTACGCAGCTGAGAGGGCGAGTCGGTTATCTCCAGGGTCCACGTGCCCTCCGCTCTTTCCCCCCAGCAATGCACCGTCATGAACTCCCAGTTCCTGAAGCCCTCGTTGGAGTTATCAAACAATCTGGAAGGCAGAAAAAAACAGAGTGGTGAATGTTTTAGAAAGAAGAGGATAATGAAAATAAGGAAAGTCATCTCTCATTTCTGCATCACTGGTAACTGCACATCATTTCCAGTTTTGATCCTTCAGAGGAGGAAGTCTGAACATCCTCGAAAATGAATATACTAAATAAATGCAACGATCTATAGTTATTAAATTAACTGTTGTTTAAATCAATTTCTTACTAATATGTAGATGCATACATTAATTAAAATTTCAATTGTATAATTTAAATGTATTCAATTGTAATACATTTTAATTGCTTAAGTGTATTCAAATACATTTAAATGTATTGGTAACACTTTACAATAATGTCCCATTAGTGCATTAACAAAGATTATTAAATCGTGTAACAAATGTATTAATTGTTGTTTGTTAAGGTAAAAATACAGCTGCGCATATTAGCTAATTTTTCATTTTAAAGTGTTAGTAAATGTTGAAATTAACAAGATTTAATACGATTGATAAAATGTATAAATGCTTTAGAAGTATTTTTCCATTAGGGCTGGGCAACGATAAATCGCATCCAAAATAAAAGTTTGTGTTTACATAATATATGTGTGTGTAGTGTGTATAATTATTTTGTATATATAAATACACACACATGCATGTATATATTTAAGATTTTTTTTTATTAATATATCAAATATTTATATTTATATATAATATTAATTAAAATTAAATATATAATTACATGTATATATTTAAGAAATATTTGCATGTATATACTTTATATATGTAATTATATATTTAATTTTAATTAATATTATATATAAATATTTGATATATTAATAAAAAAAAAATCTTAAATATATACATGCATGTGTGTGTATTTATATATACAAAATAATTATACACACTACACACACATATATTATGTAAACACAAACTTTTTTTTTTTGGATGCAATTAATCGCGATTAATCGTTGCCCAGCCCTATTTTCCATTGTTAGTTCATGTTAGTTAAATTAACAAAAAAAATGGAACCTTATTGTAAAGTGTTAGTAGTTTTTAAATAAACTTTAATGAATTTAACATTTTGCAGTAGTTTTGGCAAGAATTGAGAAGCAGAACCGCTTTATGAATGGTTTTCTGATGCGCACACTGACCAATCAGAATGGATATGCAAATTAGCCCAACATCATGTTACCTTTATGGAGGTAACTTTTTTTTTTTGAGGTATCCATTCCAATTAACTGGCTTTCAGTATCACATTAATGTTTGTGGTTAACGCAATAAAAATTAAATTTAAAAAACACACAAAAAGGAAAAAAACAAAAAAACAGTTAGACTGAGCATGTTTGATAAATTTAAACCTCAGCCTCTGAAGAAATATCCTTCACTTCAGTCAATTACATCACTCCTCAGAAGTGTGCAAAAAGATCAAAAACAAATGTGCTCCTCGTCATCTAAAACAAAATCACAATCACATGCTGGCGCTGTGCAGCAGGGTTGACTGGGAACGAGTCCATGAGCCTGATTTGTGTTTGCACCTGTGAAGCACGAGTCGACGTCACATCACTGCCTCATGGTGATTGAGCAGATGGATGCGTTGGCTCTGTTTGTGTGAGCTTGGAGCAGCTGGTGCGACGTAGTGCTATAAACTTTGCTCAGGTCAGACAGATTATGTTACATCGTAGGTGTATTACTGTAAATGCATTTTCCTGTTTGTCTTTACCAACTGAGGGACAAGTCAGAGTCTGTGGTCTGTGGTTGACATGACAGGGATACTCCACCCAAAAATATAAATTCTGTCATCATTTATTCACCCTCATGTTGTTCCAAACCTGTATGACTTACTTTCTTCTGCGGAGCACAGAAGATATTTTGAAGAAATGTTGTTTGGTTTGGAACCGAACAACACTGGATCTCATTGACTTTTATGGAGAGAAAAAAACAGAAATCTCAAAATATCTTGTCACATTTCATATAGAGAAATCATATAGAATTGGAACAACATTAGGTAAATGAAGACAGAATTTATATATTTTTTTTTATGTATGCATTTCCCTTTTCCCTTGCATTAAAATGTATGATTCATAGAACATTAACTATTGGACTATAAAATCCAAACTTTTCAGCCTTAAAGGTGCTCTATGTAACTTTTCTTCTAAAATGAATCCTTTTTTTATTGCCTGTGTGTGAAGGGGTTGTAATCACACATTAAAATGATCCACTTGTCGAGTTTTGCTATTACCTCTGAAGGCCAGTATTCCTATTTCTATGTGAAGTCTCCGGGTCGGATTTACCGCGAAATCCAACGGATGTGACGTGCATGCGCGCTCCCGAGCCTCATACAGTCTATTGTAGACGGTCAGGGAGTTACGTCCGGTTAAAGGCGCACGGTTTTCGGCTTTTATCTCAGTCAATCTTTGATCAATATTTCCAAGACTCTAATCGTTCGTAGTCCTGGACGGGGCCTTTCGAACGAGCCCACCCCCGAGGTCCAACTCGCCCAGCTCCCCGAGTTATAGCCGTTCGAAATCGGGGGTCCCAGCGAACGGCGATCCGGTAGGGGGCATCCCCGAGGCCCGCCACTCTAGCGTTCGGGCAAGGGTTCCCCTGGGACCTCCTCCCGAATTTGAGCTCTCTGGGTCTTTGCGTTCCAGAGACACGAGCCATTTTCTTCTGAGATCGTGACGTCACCGGCGTCCGCAATTTTGCAGCGCGCCCGATGTTTTTCTGCTAATATCTCTGCGAAAACACCACCAAAAACTATGAAACTTATATGGTTCTTTTCAGCTCGACTAGATGGTCCCAACGAGCTCGGTGCTCGCCGAATCCGTCTAGTATTCGCCGAGATATTTGCGTAATAGACGGTATCAGACATGGGGACTTGTGACTTGGTGACTTGGACTCGAGTCGACTCGAGTCGCTATTTTTATGACTTGTGACTTGACTTGACATAAAATGAAATACTTGAGACTTGACTCGGACTTGGAAGTTAAAGACTCGGGACTTGACTTGACTTGAGACACGATGACTTGAATGACTTGAGTGTTAATCACATCATGTTTTCAGTTTGAATATAAAATATTTAAAAACATTTTTTTTTTAAAGTTGATCACGACACTATCATCAGTCATACCTCGTACCTTACGCACACCACGCCCACTTAGATCAGATATCACATCAAAATGTCAGCCGGAGGGGTACCGAGGGTCATTGCTTTCGGCTTCAAGAATTATTCACACGATGGCAAAAGACGAACAGCGCTTTGCAAGACATACAACATTAACATTGCGGACAGCCAGACGACAACCTCCAATTTCGTCCGTCATTTGAAGAGCCATTCTGCCCAGTAAGTGCTTGTCAATTTGTTAATGTTAGTTGGTAGTTAGCTAATGTAATAGCTAAAGTAGCCATTAACCCTTTCACAAGTAAGTTTAAACTATTCTAACTGATCCCCCAGCATGAGTTTTTCTACGCGTCATTGCTTGTCAAGTGACACAGCGCAACCACAACACAGCGCTGAATGAATGATCTGCTTTTATGTCATTTTTCCTGTTTTATTCAAAATGTTCACAAATGTATTAGCTATAACATGCAACACTGATATTCCGATTGTCAAATATGTGCAAGTGGATGTGTTTTGTTGTTTAAACACCTTTATAATGATCGCGTTAGTTGAGCTGTATGTGCGAATGGGCGGTGCCATGTTAACGTTAGTTTACAACACGTCAATTTCTCAACTTCTCACGAAATACATGAAAGTAAGTGACCGGTAAACTGGGAGAAGAATAGGGTAAAATGTAAAGCTACTTACACAATGTGTATCTGATATGAATAAAACGTGCGTCTTATTATAATGGAAATGATTATTATTGACGCTTCCATAGACATCAGTGTATATTTTCCAAACTACAAATATATTTTTTGCTAGTAGTTATGTGTATTTAAATGTCTGAAACCTAAAATAAAAATGATGTGGTTGAAAACACTGAACAGTTGTGATATATGACAGCACTGAGAGCGTATGTCTCTGGCTCAGCGCCAGCCAACGCGTTTGAATTCATTGATAAATAACTTACACGAAGCAGAATAGTGGGTCATATGTCTAATGCTTTTTGAAAACTTAAAGGGATCATATAATGCCATTTTTGTACAAGCTAATATGATTCTTTAGGGTCTAAATTAAAAGTTTGTAATATACTTTAATTAAAAATTCTCATTAGTATTGTAAGAAAACACTTATTTTACTTGGTCAAAAACAGCTCTGTTTTCAGCACGCCGTTTCAGTGCATATGACTTTAAATGATAATGAGCTTTGCTGACTCCGCCCCTCTGTTCTGTGCGTACACCGTTTGTAACACAATAACAGAATAACCATAACGCGTTGTTCAGTATAAACGTGGGATTATGAATTATATTGAGAACGTCATACATAGAAAACATGCCGTAATGTACCCTGAGTGTAAACCTTAGACGCATTCATTGTGAAGCGTGCAGCTAGCGATTTGCAAAGATATAAATATTAATATAAAGTTTAATAAAACGTTACACTCACTTCAGTTCTTCTGGAGATTCAGCAGGAACACGAATATCTGGTACCGATCTTTTTTCATGAGCAGCTTCTTAGCAAATCCAGCTTTATACTCACCCTCGTTTATAAAGCAGTCTGGTGTGTGAAATGATTCGGGCAAACATGAGAGCATTGACATTGCTCGTGGGGAATATTCCCTTCGAAAACAAACTCAGCCACTGCGTCTTCAGCGGTTTGGATTCAGGAACATTAAAATGACTGTGTTCGTTATTACACCCATGAACAGAACACCACAATCGCTTAGATGCCATTCTGCTCATATACAGTGCTCCAGCATATCAACAATGACCGCGCCGGTCCGCCCGGACTATGATTGACAGCTCACTCACGAGCGAGGGCGGGTCTGTGTTGAAACGCGGCTGTCATTCAACAACCGTGGGAGGGGCTTCCGAGCCTGTGACGTCACAGGCTCGAACGGCTCGATTTGAGGCAGGGGAAAACATATAAGGAGATTAAAACAAAAACACTGGATGGATTTTTATCATTATATGATGGTTGTGTACAGGCACTGCCAACACACATTTCAGTACAATCAACTTGTAAAAGTGCATGTACCATTATATGACCCCTTTAAGGCTTTCTTCTTCATAAAAGAAGTCGGACATCACATTTTTGTATACATTTTTATTTCTTTAAATTAGTAAGCTACAGGACACCATCTTTCAAAACATGACCTGCGTGAAAGAGAAAAGTGAATGAATGCGTCATTGTACCCAAATGCACTTCCGAATGCGCCTCTGTTCATTTCAAACCAAACTGACGCCCATAGATCAAATTCTGCAGGTAAAATTACAATAATAAGGTGACTTGACTTGGACTTGACTTGACCTACTACAAGACTTGACTTGACTTGACTTGACATAGCCTGTGACTTGACTTGACTTGACTTGCCCAGGAAAAAAATACTTGGGACTTACTTGAGACTTGAAGGTTAAGACTTGAGACTTACTTGAGACTTGCACATGTGTGACTTGGTCCCATCTCTGGACGGTATTGTCTATGAGTTCGAGCACGAGCGCTCTTGGAAAATTTGGTTGCAATCTGAAACATCACCACTAGAGGCCGCTAAAAGTCACATAGAGCACCTTTAAGTGTAAAGCATAATAATTACATCCATTCCACAATATGCACAAATTCATTTTTATGTACGTATATATACGTAGGAACTGCAATTATTGCTGTAACCTTCATTAAATTAAACAGCATTCAATCATTTAACTATTGGTATGGTTTTTGGAAAAAATGCATTACCTTTAACAGTAACCAAAAACAATGACTAGAGCTATTAGGTTCACAGGGTAATAGGTTCATAGCTAATATCCTATGGGGCCTGGGTGATGTCAGCAGAAAAGTTAAGTCATAGCATGAATACAAACATTTACAAAACATCATTAAAATCATTTGTTTCCAGTATTTTTTTCTTATCTTATTCTTATCGCTACTTATGATCAGCATGAACTTGCTCTCTAAGTGTCAGATGTCAACAAAAGGGCGGCTCACATTTGCTCATGCCTGCTGTCCGACCCCTAGCGCTTCCTTTGAACTGCACTCGTACTGATAAAAACACTTCTTCCCCTTGAGCTGTCCACAATCACACTACTAATGAGAGCTTTGCAAAGCAGCCATTTCTGAACTTGGCCCTTTCAAGGCCCTTGTTAACAGGCTTGGACAGTATTTCGCATATTACATCTGCCTCTTTCTTCTCCCGCCACCAAGTCGAGGCGGTCTGCGCTATAAGGAGATGGTAAATCTGAACTGCATTTGGCTCTGGCAGCATGCATGTTGAATAAACGAGATGAAGGGAGGTCCCGACCACAGCATCCCTCTCCAACCGGAGCGATAATTCAAGGCAAATGTCTTTCCTGGCAATTCGCAGGCGTCATTTGGACGACACTCCATCAACTCTACAATTCGACTCTTAGCACTGAAAGCCCAGGGTGAGAGAGCAGGAGAGCGGGGCGACTCCTGGCCATTAATAAATACTCTCCAAACGCGGGAAGCCCCATTAGGCTGTCATGTCTGTTATCACAAAAGCAGATGCTCTGTGGGAGATGTTTGTGCAGGGGCGGATTCTGACAGGTCTTCTGTCTCCATGCGGTAAATAAGACGTGGAGCGTCAAAACAATAAGCTTTCTGAGAACAATTGAGAACTGAGGGACTTTCACATAGACGAACTAGTGTGACAGACATTGTTACGGATGGAAAAGACGACAGTGGCTTTTTATTTGTCCAAACATTTTTGGCATTTCATGTCTGAAGAGCCATATTTCCCATTATAACAATTTTGTTATGTTGCAGCCTTATGCTAAAACGCTTTATTTTATGCATTTGATTTTAGTGGCATTCTTGGCAATGTCTGATTAGCCACATTTCCCCCAATAAAAGTTGTGTAATTTTCTCCAAAACCAATAAAAAAACTATGCGAGATTTAAAATAATAATAACAATAGTAATAAATAGAGTGCATTCAGAAATTTGCATTCATTTTTTTCACATTTTGTTTTGTTGCAGCCTTGCTGAAATGCTTCAAAATATTTTTATATAGATTTGATTGTAGTGACATTTTTTGCATTTAATGTCTGAAGACCCACATTTTCCATAATAAACGTTGTGTAATACCCTCCAAAAACAAGAAAAAAAAATATGTAAGATTTAAAATGATAATAATAGTAATCACAGAATATTTTATTTTATTGACATTTTTGTTTACTGTTCTGGTTCTGTGTTGCCACTGTAAAAATCTGTATCCTGAGGCAAAAGCAGCTGAGAACGAGTGATTTGGATTGTGTGAGAGCTTTATTCGTGAGGGCTATGAGAATGAGTCTCAGGATCATAACCATGCGGTGAAAACTGCTAAGAGAAAACTAAACTACGCTAAAGCGGAGAGCAGAGAGATTTGGAGAGCACAGCGTCAAGGCCAACAGAGAGGATATCAAACTGCTGTGTGATTGACAGGATGAAGCTTCCTGTGTGACAGAAACCAGAGCAGCCAGATCAAAGCCCGTCAGCCCATGTGGACCCCTGTAGAATACACTACGCTAAAAGTAAGATATTAACATGTGAGTGTGCATGTGTTTGTATGAGGGACACTCAAGTTCCAGGAAACTAAAAGTAGATGGAAGAGACACAAAACGCAAGCTTTCATTTGTTTTGTAGCACATAAACTTATGTGTGCAACAATTAACTGTCACCTGTTCACTGTCATGACATTCCCAACTGTTATGGTGCCATATCATTTTCATATTTAAATTTTCATTTGACAATATACAGTGGAAATAAAAACCTACCATCTTGTCAGGTTTCATGGCCTAATACGGTTTGGTCTGCATGCTCAGTTTTACGGCGGAATAATAATAACAAGAGATAAATATTTTATGAGCTATACAAGGCATATTTGTTAATGAAAACAATGAAGGGAACAGAATTACAACGGGATTAAAACAGGCTTCTTACGTAATTTCATGAAATTCCGGTTAAAGCCCCGTCCACTTCCCGATTGATTTAAATACAGATACAAATAATTGTGTGATTGTTACAGATATGAAGATATTGGCACATTATGTACACACTTATGCAGTTAGGTTGTTTTAAGTTTTTGAAAAAATATTTTCTCTCTTTAATGTGACACTTTGGTTTTAGGTTGCATAGGTTGTAATTAAATGTTCAAAAGTTCTGATATGATTTATCTTCATCACAAAAAACAGCTCTTTATTTAATAAAATGCATACATTTACAATTTGCATACAAAATTTACATTTGGAAATGACACAAGGGAGAGTAATTTTAATTTTTCATGTAACACATTTTCTTTGAAGAACTAATTTAAGTGACTGAGATGAAATTTCTAGAAAACAGATTTTTATGGGATTTTAAGGAACGTGCTAAAGGGCAGTGCTGTGTAGTAACTGATTAACATAATTCGATTCCAAAAGTACTTGAAATTAGATTCTATTATGTTTTTAAAATACTTGTAATCAGACTACAGTTACTTATTTTGTTGCACATTATTCTCACAATGGCAGTAAATTATTCATAATTCATTTATTCCACCTACTACTTCTTTTTTATCTTTTAAATTTTCCTTTCTAAAAACTAAGCCTACTGCTTATATACAGGTCCTTCTCAAAAAATTTGCATATTGTGATAAAGTTCATTATTTTCCATAATGTAATGATAAAAATTAAACTTTCATATATTTTAGATTCATTGCACACCAACTGAAATATTTCAGGTCTTTTACTGTTTTAATACTGATGATTTTGGCATACAGCTCATGAAAACCCAAAATTCCTGTCTCAAAAAATTTGCATATTTCATCGGACCAATAAAAGAAATGGAAGCTTTAGCTTAAGTTCTGTCAGGAAGACTCAATCAGCGCGCCATGTATTACCTCATCCCTATCCAATCAGGTGTTAACAGTCACAGTATATAAGATTGGTACTTACACTTGTCTGAGTTCGCAGATGCTGACGCTGCCATTCACCTCCATCCTCCCCATCACCACCACCAGGATGGTCCCTTCCTTACCTCCAGGGGGTCGGCTGCGCCCCCACCTTCATCTCAGGCGGGACATGCAGATTCGGCTAACCTCGCTTTGCTCGCTAAGGACGGGGCCTACGCCAAAGAACTCATAAATTTATGCTTGCTGAGCTGTCAATAAATGTATATAGCCATTCAATTTATCTCCCGAGTCTTTCTGGTAGAAGTGTTTTTAATACAAAAAAAAAGTCAACCTTCAAATAATTATGTTCAGTTATGCACTCAATAGTCAATACTTGGTCGGGAATCCTTTTGCAGAAATGACTGCTTCAATGCGGCGTGGCATGGAGGCAATCAGCCTGTGGCACTGCTGAGGTGTTATGGAGGCCCAGGATGCTTCGATAGCGGCCTTAAGCTCATCCAGAGTGTTGGGTCTTGCGTCTCTCAACTTTCTCTTCACAATATCCCACAGATTCTCTATGGGGTTCAGGTCAGGAGAGTTGGCAGGCCAATTGAGCACAGTAATACCATGGTCAGTAAACCATTTACCAGTGGTTTTGGCACTGTGAGCAGGTGCCAGGTCGTGCTGAAAAATGAAATCTTTATCTTCATAAAGCTTTTCAGCAGATGGAAGCATGAAGTGCTCCAAAATCTCCTGATAGCTAGCTGCATTGACCCTGCCCTTGATAAAACACAGTGCACCAACACCAGCAGCTGACATGGCACCCCAGACCATCACTGACTGTGGGTACTTGACACTGGACTTCAGGCATTTTGGCATTTCCTTCTCCCCAGTCTTCCTCCAGACTCTGGCACCTTGATTTCCGAATGACATGCAAAACTGAGCAACAGTCTAGTGCTGCTTCTCTGTAGCCCAGGTCAGGCGCTTCTGCCGCTGTTTCTGGTTCAAAAGTGGCTTGACCTGGGGAATGCGGCACCTGTAGCCCATTTCCTGCACACGCCTGTGCACGGTGGCTCTGGATGTTTCTACTCCAGACTCAGTCCACTGCTTCCGCAGGTCCCCCAAGGTCTGGAATCGGTCCTTCTCCACAATCTTCCTCAGGGTCCGGTCACCTCTTCTCGTTGTGCAGCGTTTTTTGCCACACTTTTTCCTTCCCACAGACTTCCCACTGAGGTGCCTTGATACAGCACTCTGGGAACAGCCTATTTGTTCAGAAATTTCTTTCTGTCTTACCCTCTTGCTTGAGGGTGTCAATGATGGCCTTCTGGACAGCAGTCAGGTCGGCAGTCTTACCCATGATTGCGGTTTTGAGTAATGAAACAGGCTGGGAGTTTTTAAAAGCCTCAGGAATCTTTTGCAGGTGTTTAGAGTTAATTAGTTGATTCAGATGATTAGGTTAATAGCTCGTTTAGAGACCCTTTTCATGATATGCTAATTTTTTGAGACAGGAATTTTGGGTTTTCATGAGCTGTATGCCAAAATCATCAGTATTAAAACAATAAAAGACCTGAAATATTTCAGTTGGTGTGCAATGAATCTAAAATATATAAAAGTTTAATTTTTATCATTACATTATGGAAAATAATGAACTTTATCACAATATGCTAATTTTTTGAGAAGGACCTGTACGTTCAGAAGGTCTTTCAGGATTGTTGAATTGCACACAGAGACCAGCCACTAGTCATGTGAATATCACTGAAAACTGAGAGCCACACAGCATTTGATCACTGCATTCGTTGTTTTCTCAACATTGCACATCTAATCAACTCCTAATTCACACATAAAAAAAAAAAAAAATTATCACGGTATTATTTTACCTTGTTTCACTGTCTTTGAAAGGCTTTTGTTTTCCAAACCCGTTAAAGCATGGGTCACCAAACTAAGGCCCGCGGGCCGAATCAGGCCCGCCACCCCCCTTTGACTGGCCCCCCAACCCCTCTGCCCCCCACTACTTGAACCGGCAATCCCCAAAAGTCGTCATGGTCTATTTTTTTTTAATTGCTTTTTGGAAAATAATAACATGTCTGCATCTGGTATTTTGTTGATTTTTTTCAGTTAAAAATTTATATTTAGTTATAAAATGAACTATATTTGCCGAATTTTCGTAACCCGACATGCTCGAGACAAAGCAGTGACGCGCAGAGAACTACTCGGTTACTATGGTAACCTCAGTTACCATCGTAACATCAGTTACCTCAGAACTGTCACTGTCAGACAGCAAAATGGCTAGCGATAAAAGAAAAGTTGATAGGGAGTGTAGAGTTTTTAAAGAACAGTGGACAAATGATTATTTTTTTGTTCAGTGTAAGGACCGTGCGGTGTGTATTATATGTAAAGAAAGTGTGGCGGTTTTCAAGGAATATAATTTGCGTCGTCACCACGAAACCTGTCACAGAGAGTATGCTAGCTTGCGAGGGCAAGCAAGAGAAGACAGGATTCGGAGGATGAAAGGCGGACTGGCTGCACAACAAAATCTGTTCCTTCGCCAAACTCATGTCAACCTGGCTGCTGTCCGAGCTAGCTATAAGGTAGCTCACCTACTAGCTACCCACGGAAAGCCGTTTACTGATGGGGACTTTGTTAAAGAATGCATGCTTGCTGTGACCGAGGAGGTGTGTCCCGACAAGAAGGATGCGCTTAACACGGTGAGTCTCTCCGCAACTACTATGACCAGGCGAATCGAAGATTTGGGGGACAATGTGTATGACCAGCTGATTAAGAAAGCGTCAGAATTCGAGTTTTTTGCTTTGGCCGTGGATGAGAGCAATGACGTGCAGGACACAGCACAACTGCTCATTTTTATTCGTGGAGTTAGCGCAAGCTTTGAAGTATCTGAGGAGCTGGCAGCTCTAAAAAGTCTCAAAGGTACTACGACAGGAGAGGATATTTTTGTCCAAGTGTGCGAAACAATGGAAGAGTTGGATCTACACTGGTCTAAATTGGCCAGCATCACTACGGATGGCGCACCTAGTATGGTTGGCACAACGAGGGGGCTAGTAGGGCGCTTGAACAGCGAATTCGAGGAACGAGGTCTCACCCCCCCACTACAAGTCCACTGTCTGATTCACCAGCAAGCACTATGCTGCAAAGTTCTTAAGTGGGCGTCTGTCATGAAGGTGGTTGTGCACTGTGTCAACTACATCCGAAAACATGGGCTGAAACACAGACAATTCCAGGCCTTTCTCTCCGAGCTTGAGTCAGCCTACGAGGATGTACTGTACTACACAGAAGTCCAATGGTTAAGCCGAGGCAGAGTGTTGCGCCGTTTCTATGACCTGCTACCCGAAATCAACACCTTCCTGCAGTCTAAAGGTGAAACGGTACGAGAGCTGACCGAGCCAGAATGGAAATGGGACCTCGCGTTTTTAACTGATGTGACTGAAATATTGAACCACCTTAACGTGCAGCTCCAAGGAAAAGGGAAGCTAATCAGTGACATGTATTCCCACATCAAAGCGTTCGAGGTCAAACTAGTGCTGCTTGTGCGACAGGTCCAAAAGCTGGACTTCACGCATCTCCCTGCCACCCAAAGCTACTGCGCTGAGAAACCAGCTGTCCCGTTCCCAGTCGAAAAGTGCAAGGATGCACTGGAAATGCTGCAGGGAGAGTTCAGTGCGCGGTTCCGTGAGCTTCATGTCAATGGTAAAGGAATACGCTTGTTCCAGAACCCCTTTACTGCCGACATAAATGATGCGCTTCCCTCTCTTCAGTTTGAACTAGCCGAGTTGCAGAATTGTGATATCCTTAAAGACGCGTTCAAGTCTGACAGTCTCGTTGAGTTCTATGCTGTGCTCCCAGAGGAAACCTACCCAAACATCAAACAGCATGCAATGAGGATGTCCACAGTTTTTGGCAGCACCTACATCTGTGAGCAAACCTTTTCCCGCATGAAGCAAAACAAGAATCCAACAAGGAACAGACTCACAGATAAGCACTTGCATCAGACCTTGAGACTGGCTACCACTAGACTGCAACCAGACATTGAACTTCTCACCAGCCAGAAGCAAGCACACAGTTCACACTGATATGGTAAGCACACTGATTTTACAATTACTGATTTTAATTGCTATAAATATGAAATATGAAGGCTTTTAATTTTAATTTTTTATTTAATTTTAATTTTTAATCTTTTAATTTGCTACATATTTTGTAAAATTATGTCACAGAGAAAAGCAGACAGCAGCACATCTCGCCATTTACTGAATATGGTGCTTCTTGTGTTCAATCTGTCATCCCTCCATGCCAGGGCTCCAGAAGGCACCCTGAAGTGAGGAGAGGAGATTGCTGTTGCTGACCCTATCCCAAAGACAGCACAATTCATCAACAAGTACAAATCCAGCTCACCTACTGATTTTGATTTCCATTATTGTGTATTACTGTTGTGATTTAGTTTCGAGCCTACTGCTCATTTCATTTTCACCTTGACCTAAAAAATATTTACTGAGCATGCTCACCTGGATTTCATAAGAGCTGACTAGTTCTATTACTCATGTTATTATAATTTAAATGTTTTTTTAATTTATTTATTTATTTTATAGGCCTATTTATTTGACCTTTATTAAGTGCTGCACACAATTATTATTAATATTATTATTAATTTCAACAGGCCTACCTATAATTTATAATTTTTCACTCACCTTTGCCAGTGTCAATCACCTCAACTAGGCAGATGTTTCTTACCTTGACAGCTTTGATGTTATTTGTATTCGAAAATAAATAAATGGAATATCGGTGGTATTTCAAATTAAAACAAAGTGTGAAGACTCGATTACTACTTTTGCAAACAACTAGTAAAGATAAACAAATATGGCTGTGCCAGGCTAGTAATCTCTACTACACAATGAGGCCTGCTGGTGGTCAGTTTGGTCTTGGGCATACAATTCTATGTTATATAGCTGACCCGGCCCCCCCATCACAGTCAGGAACGATAATGTGGCCCCCAGAGAAAAAAGTTTGGTGACCCCTGCGTTAAAGGGTACAAATTCACGTTGTTTCATATTTACATGCAATGCAGGGATTCCCAACTTTTTCGTCACGTGAACCTCTTTGACCTAATATATTTACTTGAGATTTTAATTATAATAATAATGTTCACGGTTCTCTGATGTCGGTTAATTGTCACATGACATACAGGTAATTTTTTTCTTTCTATTAAGCGTTTTTAATACGTTTTTTTATTTTTAAATTATTTAGCTTAATTTTACATTTTTATCATTTAATTAATAGCTTTTCATTAAACTCACAAACCCCCTGCAGTTCCATCACGAACCCCAGTCTGGGGAAACCCTGACGTAATGTATTATGTACTTCATGTTGTTGATAACAAAGAATGGAATATATTTTGTTTCTCTTTGTATTTTTATATCAATATGGTACAAGATTATCCAATTCAAATCAATGTGAAGGTTAAAAATAATCAAAAAGTAGTCAGATTATATTACCCTAAATGTGTAAATGTAATGGATTACGTTACTAACTACAATTTTTATCATGTAATTTGGAATCAGCGAACGACTACAATTAGTAAGCAATCTACTTAGCACTGCTAAAGGCCTGGTGGTTAGTGGATTATGTTAGATATCAAAATCTTCCATCATTTCCTGTCCTCTCCACAATCCAGCCAATAAAAAGTGGCAAAAAGGACAAAATAGTGATGCTTGACTTACACTAAAAACATAAAGCAGCTTTTGCCTAAATTCAGCTGTATATACAGCTGAATTTAAAGTTACCAGTGAATTTAAAGTTACTATTCTAACTTTGAATCACCATTGTGTATGAAATGTGCTATATAAATAAACTTGCCTTGCCTTGCCTATACATGTTTTAGAGTGTTTTGTCGTGTGTAAGTGAGCATCACCTCTGACCCAGTAGCTGTGATCGCGTCCCTGAGGGTGATATGAGGTTGATCTCCAGGTCTCCTCTGCGAGGGTGGACGATGAGGACTCGCACCACCACATGCTCCAGGAACACCACATGCTGATCGGCCTGTTCGCTGCAGCCTGTGGTCGAGATGCTGGCGTTTAGTTTCTGATCTGTTCGAATGTACCTGCAAGAGGACCCAAGGGAGTCAGTGGAGAACAGGTCACAATCTAAAACACAGATCCGCATTTATCATGAGTGAAAATACGAAATGAAGATAAAAAAAAATGTCAGGTTATATTTGACAATATAGTATAAATGATTACTGATTTTTAAAAGATCCTTCAAAGCTTTTAGAAACCTGATATTAACTAAAAGTGGATAGAAGAAATCCGAAAAGAAGTTAATCACAGAGAAATGGCGCATGGACATGTGCATGTATATATTTATTTAGTTATATAAATTTGCAGTCCGTAGCTTTTTTGGGGTTAAAAATTATCCAAAATACATATTTGAGAAAATACATAACCAGCCTATGTTTAAAACTACCTGCTTGCCTTAGCTCGATTCAAAGCGGTAAGCTTGTAATAATGTTTTTAATTCCAGTGGTACTGGTGGATTTCCGCGGGAGATTCGAGCATGTCTTTGCGTCATTACGTCACATCTGTACACATAAAGGAGGAGTCTCGGCTAGTAGGCTATATTGCGTGTGAGGATGTTGGAGGTGGAGATTTATAGCCTTTTCTCACAGCGCTTGATATGATTAAACTTATCAATTTGATGGCGGATCCAGAAAGGTTCAAACGACACTCACCAGTGACAACAGATTCACCCGTTGTAAAATGCAAAAGACTTCGTTCGGACTTCGGAGTAGCTACAGAAAAAAAGAGACTGCAACCGGACCCATGCGAAAGCAAGGATACATATCGGAAGGACATTACATGTAGTCACGCAATGCTTGCTTACGTTGTTAACATTAACAATTTGAGAACAAAGTATAATTTGCACGGTTTTGCGTGATATGATAACTTATAAGCGATTGTTAGATTTAATCAGTGCGATTTACTGCAATGTCAGAACCAGAACAAAAGTGGATGTTTCTTACTAGTTCAGAAGACATTTTCCGGTGAAAATTCTTATGTTGGTCATACTTCCAAAAAGAATAATCTGTGATTCTGAATGACAGTCTCCACACCGGCGCGGTGACTGACAGCCTCACACTCTCCTCAAACACTGTGTTCATCCGCGCTGTGCCGAGTCGAGGGTGTTGAAGTACAACTCACGTAAAGTTGATAATTCCGCGAATGACTGCAATTGCAGATTTCGAACAGACAAAGAGGAAAAACGCCGGACTGCAGCTTTAACTGTCAGGTTATATGACAGTCAATAGTAAGTAAACTGGGAAATTGATTGATTTTTAAAAAGGCTTTTAGAAACCTAATATCACCTATGTGAAGGACAGACGCTAATATTTTTTAAAAGGAGAGCGTAAATTAAAAAGTGGATGTTAATTTATTCCGTCAAAAAGGTCAAATAATACCATAAATATAGTCCTTACCACTAACATTTGCACCATATGAGTACACTTTCAATGTAGAAAAGGCATTCTCTCTGTCAGTAGTGTATTTCTTGTGTGACGTAAATGACGGCTGCTTTGTGTAACCACTTGTTTAAAAGAGAAAAACTTTTCCCGGCTGTCCTAAAGTATTACAGGGGTAAAGAGACTCACATTATGCAACGACAGAAACAAAATGCCTCTTAACGTGATTAATGGTTGAACTTAAGACCGAGCAGTGTGTTCTGAGGACAAGTGGCCTTCTGGGAAAGTCCTGCCTCCTTTGAGTCATTGTCAAAAACCACATGACTTTATTTACATCTTTTGCTTTAGCATTTACACTCTTCCTGTGAACAAAGTGTCACTGCTATAATGAAGTCATGTCAGGTCATAAACACTACCACAATATCATAATTATAGATTTTAAGAGTGAAGAGTGAATTTGCAAGTTTCGTGGTGCTTGTGAGTTGTGACTGCACTGTACTAATTTAGTTTTTGTGCATTTTGTGACTACTGGTTTATGAAGAGACAGGTTTGTATGACTAAACTAAATTTCCCATAATCCTTTGTGCAGCTAGAGCATCACACACCTAATGTGGATCGTTAAGCTGAAAAAAGCAATAGAGAAATTTTAAATTGCCTGACCTGATCAGTTTATTTCAAAATAAATCATTTAAATCACATAGTAAGCATCAGAGTATCTGTATTACACATTTCCTTCCCCTTAATAGTGTGAAAAAATAAGAATAAAAAACAAGAACACAAATTGTCATATTCACAATGCCGTTTCGTGGCTCATTAAGCTGCAGGATCATCTATTCGGTCAGTCCGGAAGCTCATTTTGTTTATTAAAGCCTTTTTTTTCTTGGGAGCAACACCGTTTCACCGGTTTATTATAGCAACTGTGGCGTTTTATGGTTCTGCTGATAAACAACACCGCACAGATGGCAACAAAATTAGTCACTTGAGGTCTGAGCCATTATTTAGCACAGGTTCAGAAGCAGTATCACCCAGAAATACTCTAGGTGGAGATTGCGCTATAGCCTCGTTTCAATCTTCTGAATGACATTCAAAGGAAAATGTGCTTAAAATGGAAGGCTGTGTCCCTTCAATTTACTGTAACATGACGGCTTGTGGTGGAATTTGAGGGGAACATCAAGTTTTCCCCCGAGCTGAAATCCATGTGTAGACCAGGCATTTCCCTGGGTTCAGATAAATCTTTAAATATACATATACATATATATATTAGTGCCGTCAAACGATTAAAATATTTAATCGCGATTAATCGCATTAATGTCATAATTTAACTCGCGATTAATCGCAATTAATCGCACATTTTTACCTATTCTAAATGTCTCTTGATTTCTTTTTGTCCCATTCTTTTTTCTAATTTTAATGCTCTTATCAACATGGAAAAGTGGATCGGCTTGCTTTGTGCATATGTTTTTTTTATTGAAAACAACATTGGCATACTGTGTTCAATTTCACACTAACATTCTCACTTGGAGCAAATAATCTATCACACAATGTAACACTGTCCATCAATAAAAGGGTGAAAGAAATACTGACGAGGTCCTGATATTGACGAGGGGGCGGAGAATTCGCATCAGCTGTGTGTGTGTGTGTGTGTGTGTGTGTGTGTGTGTGTGTGTGTGTGTGTGTGTGTGTGTGTGTGTGTGTGTGTGTGTGTGCTTGGCCATCAAGTGGTATTTCAGGCTGGACGTGCTGCTACGATAGCTCAGTTTACGACAACAAAACACACAGATCACTTTGGTCTTGTCAATGGAACCATTTGGCAACTTTTTAAAAGTAAACTTTCCATTCAGAATCCTATTGTCATCCATTTCGGCGTCTCGCTCTCGTCATCCACTAAAAACGTAACGTTAACCAACTATTTGGCCGGCTCGCAAGCCCAAACAAGTGTGTGCGGCGTGACTGTTGTTTTGTTTCCGGTCTAGCTGGATCCGCTTGCGCTTTGGTCGACAAAGCAACAAAACGTCCTCGCGCGGCACAAGCCATTGAAATGAATGGGTTTCATAGCGCAGCGCCGCGCATGCCACATCCTGTTGCAAAAGCATGTGAAAAAAAATACAAAGTTTGCTAGGCCAAAAAGACCGTTAATCGCACGATAAAAAAATTGACGCCGTTAAAATGGGTAAATGGGTCGTTAATATGGGTCGTTAATAACGCGTTTAACTGACAGCCCTAATATATATAGTGTTTGTGTGTGTGTGTGCAATTCTTTTTTGAATTTACCCTAAATGTATTTTAACCTTAGAAATTCAGTTTGTATAGTTTAAACATTTTTTTTTTAATTTTTTTTAAATATATTTAATTAAGTCACGCTGTACAATTCTGTACAGTATTAACTAAAACTATATATAAATAGCTATTTATAGCTTTTTTTAGAAAAAAACTTGAAAATGTAGCCGTGGCAACTAACTGAAACAATAAATTTAAGTTGAAGTATTAAAATTGCTAAAAGTACAAAAATAACAAAGTAACAAATTATGGCTAAATAGAAACAAAATAACATAAAATTACTATTTAGGCACTTAAAATTAAAATGGAAATATAAAAATAAAAATAAAAGCCAATTAAAAATAAATATGTTAAAAATACTGAAATAACACTGGCTGTTTACACCATTTATTATAAATGGAAAAAAATCGACATCAAGATTCCTGCTATCAAGCAATTATTGGTTCGGAAACCATCTAATCATCAAGCACAGCACCATTACAGGGTTGGGGAGTAACAGAATACATGTAACGGCGTTACGTAATCAGGATGCAAAAATCTGATGTCTGTAATTTGTTACGGTTACATCAAGAAACCAAGTAATCAGATTACTGTTACATTTTGTAAAAAATTGGAATACTATCAGGATTACAATAGTTTCACTTAAAACTAAATAAATTTGTATTTTGACATAATAGCGCTATATTGTCAGTAGTGAAGCACGGATCGCAGTTATAGCCGTGGATTCTGCGGATAATCCGTGGGTCGGGGGGCCAAGTAATAAAAAAAATAACATTCCAATTAATAGCGAGTGGGTCACAGGAGGTCGACGGGAGACAAATGTGCTGATTTTAATAAAGACACGCAACTCTCATTTCACGGTAAAACGCAACAAACGTCCTTCACACTTTGACTTTCGTTTTCAACAACAACGTACCGGTATATCTTCAGGGAAAAACAATAAAGAAAAACATATGCTAGAGCAATAATAACTAAACCTCCTAGTTTAATATTTCATCAGGCACTAATTTACAGACTTTCATTAAGCTACGCAGTTACAGGGTCCACTTTTTTAAAGGAGAACTCCGGCGCAAAATGAACCTTTGGTCTAATTACACATTGTTACCTAGTCAACCGTTATCTGAGATTTGTTTTCATGATTATCGAATGTAAGTAGTTTTATCTCTAAAAACAGTTTAGCCTATAAAGCTAGTATAACGCTAGTATATTGGGCATAGATGAATGACAAATAAAAATCGCTTGTTAATACCACTAACAAGGCTCAAAATAGCCCCACACTAACACGGTAGCATAATGAGGGTCCCTACCTTCAAACCGAAGCATTGAGAACTTTGTCAGTGTCCAGACAGTTTAATAAGAAGATATTTAATACATACAGTCAACTTCGCGTATACAGACAGGAGCCATCTTTGAAATACAGCCTTTACGAGTCGATCTACGAACGCCGATCCAAGCCTGCTGTTCGCGCTCACCTTATCACAACTTATAGCTCGTTCACATCTCACCAGCGCACTTGGATCGGTGTTCGTAGATCGACTGGTAAAGGCTGTTTTTCAAAGATGGCTCCTGCCTGTATACGCGAAGTTGACTGTATGTATTAAATATCTTCTTATTAAACTGTCTGGACACTGACAAAGTTCTCAATGCTTCGGTTTGAAGGTAGGGACCCTCATTATGCTACCGTGTTAGTGTGGGGCTATTTTGAGCCTTGTTAGTGGTATTAACAAGCGATTTTTATTTGTCATTGATCTATGCCCAATATACTAGCGTTATACTAGCTTTATAGGCTAAACTGTTTTTAGAGATAAAACTACTTACATTCGATAATCATGAAAACAAATCTCAGATAACGGTTGACTAGGTAACAATGTGTAATTAGACCAAAGGTTCATTTTGCGCCGGAGTTCTCCTTTAAGCAGCAAAAGGTAGAACTGATCCGAGAGAAATTTCAAAGAGGAGAATTAAAAACAAAAAAAAGGAAGGAAAGAAAGAAAAGTACAGTGTAGGAGCATTTTACTCAAATAGTTAACCAGGACGAATCAAGTGATAGGTGTGATGTGTAACGGCTGTGAAGTATGTAAAGTAATGCTGTATATATGACAATAAACTCATAAAGCCTATATCCAGCCTTTGAACGTATTTCATTTCTTGTGTGTGTGTTTGGAAAGTAGCAGCGATGCAAACAGTGACAGTTTATGTTTGAAGGGAGTAAAGCCTGTGTTTAGGCTATTAAGGAAATGCAATTTTTCCAAAGAAGAACTTTTATTTTAAATAGCCAAATGTTAATTTAAAAGCAGCCTACTTCAGTGTGATATGTTACCATATCATCATGATTAACACTGAGAATTAGAATAATTGTAATGTGAAGCATGCGTAGTGGTGCTCACGTGAACAGCGTCGGAGACTGTTTTCTGGGTGTGTGTTCACTGTGTGTGTGTGTGTGTGTGTGTGTGTGTGTGTGTTTGTGTTTACTAATCACTGCTGTGTGTGGGTGTGCACTTGGATGGGAAATGCAGCACAAATTCCGAGTATGGGACGCCATACTTGGCTACATGTCACGTCACTTGGAGGAATCCAAATGTAATCAGATTACATTACTTTCATATTGTGGTACAAGTAATTTGTAATTGTAACATAATACATTTTTAAAGTAACCCTCTCAACTCTGATTGTTTATGGCATGCAGCCATTAAATTTTTCACTTCATAGAACCAAGGGAATGAGACTGTATATCGGTAGATGGCAGCTTTATCTAATGAAATTCTAAGCATGGCCAAAGCACCAGCTAATTCCCTCTCGATAACCATCCGAGCGTGAGATGCTATAAATAAATACCGTATTTTCCGCACTATACGGCGCACCGGATTATAAGGCGCACCTTCAATGAATGACCTATTTTAGAACATTTTTCATATATAGGGCGCACCGGATTATAAGGCGCATAAGATACTGCAGTCAAACGTTTGACTGGGTTTGCGTTATGCATCCACTAGATGTCAACAAATGTCAACAAAACAGTCAGATAAAGTCAAACTTTATTAAGCGTTCTGACAACTCCGTTCACTCCCATGGTAACGTTGTTCAAACGTTAAAGGAAAACTCCGGTCAATTTTAACATTGAGCTCACTTTTTTGTAAATTTGGAGTGCTGTCAGTACAGATAACAACGACAAAAACCGGTGTTGCCTACACGGTGTTATCCTCTTTTTAAAATTTGCACCCTGTTGACTTAAACGGGAAAAGTTTTAAACCTGCTTTTAGCCTCTTAACAACCTTAATGTGTCATTACAAGTGCACAGCCATGTGAGTGAACACAGTGAATCTGACTCCAGTAAATGTGAAAGATATGAATAAAAATGATGTTTATTCAGCCAGCTCACATACCCGTATTTTCTTCCTGTTTTCGGTCGAAGTCCACAGTAGGCGATTGTCGAGTGCGCGCGCGCGATCATTGGTAACTAAGCAACAGTTGGAGACTCAGACTGTCAGCCGATGACGGTGCTGTGTGGTGTTCTCTATGTGAGAATATCAGCTCAAATGGATAGTTCGGATAGTTCATCCGAATCAGATGTTGAACACCAGTGTTGGGGAAGTTACTTTTAAAAAGTAGTGTTTTCTCGTTACTCGTTACTTCTTAAAAAAGTAATCCATTACTTTACTTAGTTACCCCCTTTGGAAAGTAACTTTTTATGTTACTCGTTACTTTTACGTTACTTTTATGTTGCTTGACTTTGGGCAGAACCCAATATCTGTTCCTAAATGTGTAGGCCTACATAAAATTCTACTATGAACTCTACTTATTGAAAAACTAGAAAAAAAAACTAGAAAAAAAGAGAGATTTTGAGATAGAAAAAAAAATATATTTATTTAAATAACATTTGAAAAACCTGTATAAACTGAACACCAAAGCCCAATATTAACTATTGAGCGGTGGTGACGCGTTCATGAAAAATGTCACAAAGAACCGGCAAAAGAAATGATTATGAATATCGAATATTAAATATAGCAAGGAGACATAAACATAAACATTATTAATAAACAAGTGTTTTCTTTGTCAGTCAGTGTCGGCTGCAAAGATAAAGTTGACGATGCTGACTCGCGATCTTCACAGTAGTGAACGCGCCAGAGAGAAATGCACATTTCATATGGATTACATAAGCAGAGAGTCTGTTTTCTCTCGTTTTGAATAGTTTTGTTTTAAAGTACACATTTCAAGCTTTCTATATATTTCTCAGATCTTTGAGGAAAGTAGCTTGCGCTAAGTTTCGGTTCATTTATGAGACGAGCTCAGTCCAAGCGCCGGCACGGAGCTCCTGAGAAGTCCTGATTATATTGCCTGCTATATTTACTGCTTATTTATTAAAGACAATTGGTTGATGAAACATTGATTAAAATTAAGATACAATTAATACAAAACGAAATTCACTTTAAAGAAAGGTTTTCTACAAAAACAAACTTAATGAAGTGGTCAAAATCATGTCTGCCCACTCCATTTGTCTCCCGATTGCGCATCTTATGCTCTTACTCATGCTTTTCACTTTTCATATAATCAACATTGATGAAATAAAAAAATAAATTATTTTATTTAAACATAAATATGAAACTAAATCGTTTTCTTTAATGACTAGGCTACAACACGCAGTCTATACAGAGAAATTTAATATCGGAGCGGGATTTGAGCGAACCCCGTCTTACTGTAAGCATGTGGGGGTAGAGGTACGATTTTCGAGCAATCATCGAATATTATTTTGCTTGATATGCCAATCCTTAATATTTGGTGTTTTAAATGCCTGTTTGAGGTCTCTGTGAAAGATTTAAAGCAGTCTTTTAGTGCCGCTTTCAGAGCGGTCAAGTCCGAAGAACTGTTACGTCCATAACATTGTTTCTTTCCTCATAAATGCGAACACGAAAAATTCAATACAATTAATATTTTATGTTCTGTGGAGAGCCAACCCTTCTTCATCCGGTGGGAGTATTACTTTTTGTTTGCGCAGTGTAATTCACAGAATTGATTGCTCTGCTACCAGCCTCTGTCACGTAGGCTACCATGTGGAGCTTGTGACTATTGCAAGCGCGCAGCTGAGGAGACACTGTTGCTGTCAAATCTGTCCATGGGAAAAGTAACGTTGTGCGGAATTGAAAAAGGAACTACGTTTCGTTACCAAATTTTCAGTAGTAACGCGTTACACTACTTTTTACCCGAAAAAGTAGTTACGTTACTGTAACGCGTTACAAAGTTACACAACACTGTTGAACACACGGAGGAGGTTTGATCGCGCGCGCGCGAACTCGACAATCAACTACTGTGGACTTCGGCCGAAAACAGGAAGTAAATACGGGTATGTGAGCTGGCTGAATAAAGAGATTATTCCTGCCTTCGTGAAAGCTCGGATCACAGGAGACTGATATATCAGCCCAGGCATCCACGATCCATTGCCAGATAGTGGCGTAAGTCGCCCGGCGCTGTCTCCCCGTCTTGGTGAACGTGTGTTCACCATCCATATATAAGCCGCTCCGCATTATAAGGCGCACTAACGTTTATTGAGAAAATTAAAGGCTTTTAAGTGCGCCTTATAGTGCGGAAAATACGGTACCAATATCGATGACCGCAGCAGTCATGCACACAGACAACACTGCACAAAGACTATCTTTGTTTTGAAGTAGTAGACAAATGAAATATTTGATGGTTTTAAAAGAGAGCTGGTGCAACAGGGGACTGGGGTTGACATCATGATCCTGGATTTTCGCTGTGTATTCTTCATCAGCAAATCAATTTGAATGCAAAAATCAATCTCATGATTCCCTTCAATGACATTTGCAATTCAATGCTATTAGGCACAAAATCAATAACCATATTTTAGGGGATAGATGTGGGAAAGCTAAAAATGTGTGTCAGCTAATAAAAAAATAAAAAAATTATGTATTATATTTTTGCCTTTTGCCAAAATGTATTTTAACATTATAGAAACATACATTTTGTATTTTAAAAATATATTTTGTGAAGTCACGCTTTACAGTGTTGTAATTGTTAACTAAAACTAAAACTATTAATAATAGTTTTTCGTTAATTGAAATAAAACTTGAATAAAATGAAATAAAAAATATTTAATCTTAAAATAAAACATTTAGACTTAAAAAACTTAATTGAAAATTTGAAAGTTAGCCTTGGGAACAAACTGAAATTAAATCAATTTAAGTTGCAGTTGATAAATTTGACTTAAGTTGAAGCATTAAAATGACTAAAAACTAAATGAAATGTAAATTAAAGCTAAATCAAAATAATACAAAAATAACCAAAAGTACATAACATTTTTATTTAAAAAAAAAAAATGTTTCGCAGCAAGTCACACATAAGAGTGCTAACCGCAATGAAACAATGGATATGGAAACAGGGGATAGATGCGAGGAAGCTAAAAATGTGTTGGACAGGACAATGTTTTACTCTACACCTTGTTTGTCCTTTTACGTCACAACTGCTGCCGTAGGGGCGGCGCTCTCTGAGAAACAGCCGCAAACAAAAAGGACGACATCTTTACAACACAAACACAATTTAAACAGGGTGGACTTTTCATTTATTCTTCATTGCTTTATCAAGCCCATTGATCAAACCCCAAAACAAAGAGTGAACAGAAAAAAACACTATTGTTGGAAATCCTATTTAGCTGACATGAGAAATGTACTAGCTAAAACAACAATGTTCTTTTATTGTGTTTACACTACGGTGACCAGATGTCCTGAATTTACAAGCCACATCTCATCCTGGTATCCTTAGTTTTAGTTTGATTGCTATGAGCTGAGCAAATATTTTAAAATGGCATTGCTGTGAATTGTGTTGTTTCTATCCTGAAACACCAGCTGCAGTTTGATGTCTTAAAGAGATTCATTTACCCACCCACATGTCATTGCAAACGTGTATGACTTTCTTACTTCTGTGGAACACAAAAAGAGTCATTTATAACAATGTTCAAGCTGCTCTCAATACAATGAAAGCGAATGCTGTCCACAGCCGATTTGCCGTGAATAACTACTTCATTTTCAATCTATTCCTCGCACAAAGCTCTCATATGAAGGCTCAGAATGTAGTGCACATGTTGTATTCAAAACTTTAATGGAGATTTAATGGAGACTCTGCTAAACTTCTCCTTTGGTGTTCCACAGAAGAAGAAGAAAAGCCATTCAGGTTTGGAAAGACATAAGGGAGAGTAAATTCAATTTTAGGCTGAACTATTTCTTTAAAGTTAATAAGAGTGGGTGGACTGTAGTTCTTTGACCTGTTAACAGAACAGTCCGTACTACATCTGCTGCTTCCTCCTCTGAATCTGAAGAGGTAAGGAAACATCTGCTGTGCGTGTTATGCACAACAACATTTTAGTTTGTCAAATGGCAGCCAATAAAATATGTGCATATATTTCTTCAGATTAATTTCAACCATCTTAAACCTTCTAACTGTACCCTCCCTTTTAGAAATCTGCCTGTTGATTCTAGTGTACATGCCGCTGACAGATGACAAGATTAAGGCACTAATTAACCACTGCAAAGTGTAGTGAAATGCTGATCTACACAATTATTATTAGCTGTGTTTTCTTATTGTGTTGCTTGCTTTGCATTTTCACTTTTAGTGTGAACTCTTTTTCAGGGTATGTTATGTTTACACAACAACAATGTACTAAAAATAGTACCGTTTTTCCTTTGCGTTTTTCCCATACAAGACGACAATCAGACGATCCCTGATCACACTGATTCGCGGAAACGACTAAAAAGCTTTATAGTGCATGCCAGGCCAGTAGGTGGCAGTCGTTTTCAGGCCCCCAAAACACTGTTGTCGTGTAAATGAACGTCTAAAACACATATAATGTTTTCCATTTTTAGTTCAATGGAATCAGAATAACAGTTTTAATCTAAAACAAATAAAATGCATGATTTTTAAATATTATTAAAGGTGCTCTAAGCGATGTCACGCGTTTTTTAGGCCAAACCATTTTTTGTCACATACAGCAAACATCTCCTCACTAACCGCTGGCTGCCTGTCCCCTGAACACACTGTAAAGAAACGCGATCTCTGTAGACAGCCCAGGCTCCACAAACAGCAACAAAAACAAACTGGGCTAAACCGCTCCACGAAACATGACAAACAGTTCCAGCCAATCACCGACAAGAAGGACTTGGGGGCGGGGTTAGTGCATGGATGAGGAGGAGGGAGGGTCTAGCTAGCCTCCGTTTTGTTTGACAATACTTTAAATGTCAACAAGAAGTGACGTCACCCGACATCGCTTAGAGAACCTTTAATCAGTCTATGGCATAGTCACAAGAAAAAGAATATCAAATTACTATCCTAAAACACTAGATTATTGCTTTTACACAGTCTTTGCAAGCACATTTATGTTGCTTCTGTGCATTAAAAATTCAGTCCAGCATTAGCCCATTTTCCTGATACAGTATAATACATGCTTATATTTTAAATGCTGCCATCTGGCAGATTAATTTCAACTAACCCTTAACTTTCTAACAGCTTGCTAACTTTTAGAAATCTGTGTTGTGTTTCAACGGTCTAATTGTTTTGCACTAAAAAAGTAGCGTAATTCACATGATTTGAATTTGAATGTGCACTTCTCAACAGGACATCTCTGACCTGTCCTGGATTTTTATCATGGTCATCTGGACACTCCTAAGTCTAACCCAAATATTTGAACCTACTACCACACTTCTTCCTACCTTTAAAACGGAGACTATTTATAGTTATAAAGTCATCCAGCCTGTTTTTACAGGTCTACTCTGTTCAACTGTATTCAGCACAAATGCATTCTGGTGAATAGAAAAAGACAGATGTGTGACGAGGTGAATGGGCAACTTTTTTAAAGTCGCCATGACATCCAAATTGACAATTCTTATTTTTTTATATAATATTGCAGTTTTTATTATAAATGATTTAGCAGTGCACTTTCTTTTAAAATTTATGTACTTGTTATCTTTAATCAAAATAATCTCTTCTCTAATGGCGTGTTTACTGACACAGGGGCAGGATGACCTGTCACAACTGTTCATTTTGTCAGCTATTTGTTTATTTAGTCTTAGGGTACGTTTATGACAACAATGTACTAAAAACTGAAACGATTTTCCTTTCCTTTACAACAACATTGTCAAAATGATTCCTGTTCACACGGATCTGAAAATGACTAAAACGCTGTATTATGCTGACAGACCAGTAGTTGGCGATGTCACTTTTGTAAAGAAAAACTATAGACTGAACACATAATACGCATGCACACGACATCACCGGTTTCACAAATTCACGTTTTTGTAGTTTACACAAAGACGATATCGCACTTTGAAACCCGTTTTCAAAATGTTGCGTTTTGAGGCCCCTAAACGCTGTTGTCATGTAAATGAATGGCTATAGTTGAAACAGTGTTGTGTAAACACCCCCTTAGTCCTGTGTCAAATGTACTTTTTAGTTTTTATCATAATTATTTCACCTTGTTCTGTTTTTGTTTAGTCAAGTTTTAGTGAACTAAATGTCTGGGCATTTTTGTCATGCTGCATAATGGTTAAATTGATAATCACAATTACTTTGCTTAAATTTATATTTGTATTTATATACTTTTTTTCATATTTTAACAGAAAATGTATCCTTCTGAATGAAAAGCTCTGATTTGGGATTTAAAACCACAACCATCCAATCAATTCCCCATGCACAAAATCAAGCCCCGCCCTACATTTTTTCTTGTTCGGGAAGCCATTTCTCTCTGATATGTGTCACAATAGGGAAGAAAAGAATGTCGCAACTTCTGTTTCATGCCAACTTTAAATCAATCTTAAAATAATAAAAGTAACAGTTACTGTAGCTCTAAAGTCAAAATTGCCATTATTTACTCATCCTCATGTTGTTTCAAAGCAGTATGATGTCAAAGCACCACTGTTTAACCCCAAATAATGTTCAGTTCATTGGAACTCAGATAAACTTAGAATTCATGTCGTTCATAACGTCTTCAGGCATTATGAATATATAATAGTAATATAGCAATGCATTTATACACACCGGAGGTGGGGGATCATCAACTCAAGATTAAATCCAAACCTTTCTCTTATCAACCAAACCAGCAGTTAAAAACAACTACCTGTCCGACCCGGGTGATTCTTGACAAATGTCTACATTCTTGACATATGTCTAAAGAGTTTATTGAGAGATGTGCTGACAGTTCTTTAATTCAATCAGTTGGCCCAGACACGAGGCCAAGAGACGATCAATAGCCGCTGCTTCATTTTGACGATCGATTTCTTTCAACACACATCACAAATTACGTGGACCCGGACACAGAGGAAGAGCAATCAAGCCATGTGACGTCCTTGACAGAGGACAGATGATGTCATTGTCACAATTGATTAAAGACGTGCATCAGAATGAGCATAAATGCGTCAGTGACTGTCCTAGTTTGAATGCAATTTTAAATGTGTTGATTCTAGTACACAGCTGACAGAAGACAAGATTAATGCACCGATTAACCACTGCAAAAGTTTAGTGAAATGCAGCACAACAGTTTTCAACATTGATAATAATAAGAAAAGTTCCTTGAGCAGCAAATCAGCATATTAGAATGTTTTCTAAGGATCATGTGACACTGAAGACTGGAGTAATGATGCTGAAAATTCAGCTTTGCATCACAGATCGAAAGAAAACCCCCCCATTAAAATAGAAAACAGTTCATTTCAATTGTAATATTTCACAATATTATGTTTTTTACTGTATTTTTGATCAAATAAATGCTGCCTTGGTGAGTAGCACTTTAAAAATAGCATAAAGTTCATTAAAAAACATCTTAACAACCACATGCAGATACAGACACACTCTCTCAACACTTTCACAAACATTAAATCAGCTGCTTAAGCAGTTTATAGCGGCACTTTGGGGTCAAACTGCGTGCAAAATTAATTACCATTTGGATTGTAAATGTGATCCACCCCCATCTTATTTAAATTAGATTTCACGAATAATCAAGTTTGTACAAGCTGGTGATAGAGATGGCCTACTCCTGATAACCATTATAAAATTTACACCCGTTATTAAAGGAAAGACGCAATGCAATAAGACAGGAGAAAATGCAGGCCTTATATTATGACTACTAAAACAAAACAGTATAAAGCTTTAAGGTCACAATGTTTCATCATGCCCTTCAACAGATCACTATGATAATCTGCCTTTCAATGCAGTGACAGCATATCCTCTGAGGCCAGATATAAAAGAATAGAAAATCCCTTTCAATTTAAATCAGTAGCTGGACGTGCCCCATATGAGATATCACAGTTCAAGTTAGGCCACACAGAACAGTCGAGTATTCAAACTCTGTTTCAGAACAAATGCTATAGGGCACTTGAACCGACGCATTCCCGCTTTGCTGGAATGTAAGCTGATTTTGTGTTGACACGGAGATGCTGTTGTGTCAATGTGACACTGTTGTGTTTGCTTGAAAGAATACAATGATCCAAGAAAGCAGAAAACGGTTCATGCTAATAAAATAACTATGCTCAAGCTCAATACTGTACAAAGTGCACTATGTAGATGCTTCTTTAAAACTGTACTTTGTCACGATACAACAAGCTACACAATTTAAAGTAAACATTGGTATGGAATAGAAGCTGAAGCCACACTGAATTTTTGTAGGGATGTCACAGAGAGGAAATTTTTTACATTGGTACATGAACTTTGAATTCACGATCACGCATACATTTTCTATAGGCCTATAAATTGTGGACATCAGGGAGCCACTATCTATATATAGGGGGTATTGAAATCACCTTTGAATGCTCGCTCTCTTTTCACTTTCGCAATCACAAGTAATCTGTGGGACCCATTTTCAGCCCAGAATATTTATGCCCAAGACCAGCCCCTAAAAACTAAAATAACACCAACACTATTTTTAAAAATGCTAGTATAAGGTGTAGCTATACTAGCATTTTTAGCATATATGTAGCATCATACGGAGTCCCTAAAGGAACATGGTGAAGAAGAAAAAAATGAGATGGGAGGAAAAGTTATATGTCCCCGAGAAACTTTCCGTGCCGTTGCAAAACTTTTGCGTTTCTCTGCTAAACTTTGCGTTCACTCGCAAAGAACAAGTTTTGAAAGCTAACGTAAAGTTTCTCGGGGTAACGCAAAACCTTTGCAAGTGCAAAAGCATTGAAATATAATTTTTCATTCCATCTTTAGGGGCTTCGTAGAGTCACTACTTTCTGTTAGTTACTCCCCTAAACAGACATAGAAATTGCATTGGATCAAGTTTGACAGATCGAAAAGGTCAAGTTTTGCAGAAAACTTCTACTTCCTTTGTATGCAGGGAGCATCTGCTTAATATCTAAAAGCACAGTGGCGCTGAAAAAATTGAGATATTCCTGGAAATGCGGTCACTTTGTTATAAAGCCTAGAGGTTTGCCAAAATATCTCAGTAATTCAGACCTCTTACAGGTTATATCACAGGGATTTGAATTGAGATTTGAAGAGTTGTACTGAATGCGTAAGTGATTCATGGCGCTCAAGAGGACTATCTCAACATGTCTGCTGATTATACACCGCTCATAAAACCAGCGAGAGACGTCGTTCCTCTCTGAGGTCGAAGCGGAGCGGTGATTCATGTTATGAGCTAATAAAGCTTAGACATGCTCCAGTTACCACCACTGACCTCCTAATCATAATAAATGCCTCTAATTATTCCCATTAGAATCAGATATCGCTTATAAATGAAAAAGCAGGATTTGTTGCAGAGATGGGTCAAGTTTGAGAATGGGGTGTCTGGAAAAGGATCAGTAGACTGTTTTTTTTTTTCTTCAATGAATGATATGAGAGAGTAGCTGGAATGGGTGGTATGACAGTATATACGGTTTCAAAATGTTGAGTCTTTTATTAAAGAATCTGAGACTTGTTCATTTGTTATGAATAATCGTCTTTTGGTTTGTGGCCATTACATTTTAAACTGAAAGAGAAAACCATCAAATGAGATGAAGCACCTTTCATTTGTATTTAACTAAATGTAATAACCAACAGTTAGGCATTACCAGAATGAGCATTTAGTCTGGGGTCAGGAAGTCTCTTATGCTCACCAAGGCTGTATTTATTTGATCAGAAATACAGTGAAACAGTAATGTTACGAATTATTACAAATTAAAAGAAGTGTTTTCTGTTTTAATAAATAATTTATTCCTGTGATGCAAAGCTGAATTTTCTTCAGTGTCACATGATCCTTCAGAAATCATTCTAATATGCTGATTTGCTGCTCAAGAAACATTTATTATTATCAATGTTGAGATACTTAATTTTTTTGTGGAAACGGTGAAACATATTTTTCAGTATGTGAAAAGAAAGTTCAAAAGAGCAGCATTTATTGTTTTTAAAGTCAATTCTTTCAAAAATAATGTAAAAACTTTATATACTGTCATACCGATAGCATGGCATAAAATTGCACATACTGTAATTGAAGATTTTAGTTATGCCAGTAATGCCACCCACCTCTACAGAGACACATTATTGTGCAGAAGTGAGTTCTATTTGCCAGTGTGAAAGAAAAAGTGAATCTCTCCTCACCGGGTTCTGCGGTCTGAGGTCTTGGTGCAGGTGTGCTGAGGAGGAACATTTCTCCACTTCTTGGCTTCCACCACCATGGCCTCAGCATCCACCAAACCAAAGCCATACAGATGACTGACTAGTAGCCAAACACACAAACACAGCAACACACATACACATTATTAACCAGGTAATACCAGAGAATATATCTTGAATTAAGTTTATTTTCTTAGTACTGGCACAGTTTTTTCTTGATTTAATCAAATTTGAATAACATACAAAGTATACATACACAATATATATAGAGAGAAAGAAAATGTTTGAAAAAAAATATTTTTTGCCGTGTAGATTTGCAAATCCCTCTCATGCATTTAAACACATGATTTGATGTTCTATTCCACAAAAATAAAAAAGCACAAAAAGTTCCATAAAATGACTATGCATTTGGACATACAGTACAGCAAAATTCAAACTGATCATGAGTCCACTTTATCACTCGATTGTGCCAAATAAAATAAATTATACCACACACCACACATTTATGTTTTAAATAGTAAAAACATCATAAAGAAAATAAATTTCTGAGGCTATTACCTTTGTGTCCGGCAGCATTGGTTTTCCAGTCACTAGCTTTCAGGTGAGCCTGTCTCGACGTCTTTACAAGGAGATGCTGGACATCTCTCCAGGTTATCAGAGGACTGAAAAATACATTTTTAAAAGAAAAGAGAGAAGTTTTATTATTTTGAGTTTTATTGCTTTATTGAAAATGTCCTCTGTATAACAACAGCCATTTCATTTTATTTGAAAATTTAGTTTTGCTTTCCATCTTTGAGGCTCGGTTTGAAGGGGTTTTTGAGACACTCTTTCAATTTATTGTAACAAATGCATCCCAGTCGGTAACTTTATGCAAGCAGCTCTCAATGCTATATGTAGCCTCAATCCACTTCTACTGTCTGTACATTATTATTATTTTATTTATAGGCGCTTTACATGACACTCAAGGACACCTTACAAACATAATAAAACAATCAACATTACATAACAATAATCCACATTACAGCCTGGACAGACTGGATACAAATACATAAAAGCCTGCCTAAAAAAATAAGTCTTAAGACAAGATTTAAAAACAAGACGACTTTCACTATTTCTCAAGTATTTCTTCAAGTTCGATAAATACTCATCAATGAGAGACCAGGATGAAGTCGATTAATATTATGTATGTGAAAATATGCAGATCGAGTGACACGAGCTTCAAATTATAAAGTAGTCAAAGAGCCAAACTTTTAACCTGTTTATACACACTGGAAAATGATCAATACATGAGTCTTTATGTGAGTCTCTGCTCCTGCTAGAAGACAAAATGTTGGTAAGATCCAGGCCTTTGATTATCACCCTTTGATTGTCCGTGTCTGGTTTTCTGCACCAGACTAAATCCGTGAATGTACAACACTTTTTGGGTGTCATTTTTATTACTTCTGGACTTCATAAAACTTCTCAACACGCAGCTGGCCCTTGTAAGTTCAAGACAGTAAGATCACAAAATATTCAGAACATTTTGTTTTACTTGACTCCAACAGATAAAAAAAAAAATAGTTCTATAAAGAAGAGTGAATTTCAAAAGAGCAATAAAACTTCAAAGTTCTTTCTTTTAATAAAAGCACTGCGTGGTTGCTAGGTAGTTGGCAGGGGTTTCTGGGTGGTTTCTAGGCTGTTGTTAGGCAGGTGCTAGGATGTAATAATATTAATAGTAATATATTTGTCTACAAACTTAATTTGAAGCATGTAAGCAGAAGCCTTTAGTTTAAAAGGTCATGAATATGACATTCATACAGACTGACTGAATGGCAGAAGAACAGATGAGTAATTATGAAAAGTGCAAGTTATTATGTAGTTCACATAAAAATGACAATTCTGTCATAATTTCTGCCCAAAATATATTTTAAGTACATGCTGTAAACAGCCAGCATTATTTATATACTATTATAGTGTTTATTAATATTTTTAATTAGCTTTTCATTTTAATATTATTTTAAGTTTTAGTAATTTTAAATGTGCTTTTGTCTTTATTTCTGTTTACTGTAGCTACACTTTACATTTACTTCAGTTTTAGTCATTTTAATATTTCAAAGCACATTTATTTTATTTCAGTTAGTTGCAAATGCAACATTTCTCATTTTCCTTTGAGTTGAAGTTTTTATCTACAAGTTATACTTCATTTTATTCTAGCTTTATTTCAATTAACATTTTTTTTTATAGTTTTAGGTAACAATAACAGCATACAGCATGACTTAATGCTTTACATTTTTAAAGTTGAAAATATATTTCATTGAAATGTCAAAATATATTACAAAATGTATATACAACATTAAAATAACTTTTGAGTAAATGCAAAAACATTACATTTATATTTTTGTATATTATATTTTTTACATATGTATAAATATATAGACTAAAAATTAGGGCTGTCAATCGATTAACATTTTTAATCTAATTAATTACATACTTTGTAATTAATTAATCTAAATTAATCGCATACACAATCTTACAATGTTTACATGGTACAATTTCTGGTAAGCTACGTTTTTATTATTATTGCTTGACACAAATTTCATGATTTCAATTTAATTTAATTCTTGTGATTTGATGCAATATTGACTCATTTGGATAAATATTAGGTACACAAGATAGGCATTCATTTTTCTCAAGAAAAAAAAAATCTCACCCAATGCTGTAAAAATACAGAGAGCCATATCAGCTGGTAGTATTTAAGGTTAAAAATAGCTCAAATTAAATATAATGTGTGTTTATTACAAATAACAACTTTGATAACGGCTAAGTAAAAATATAATACATATGTAATATAGTAGTAGGCTACATAAATTTAGAAAAATACTCTCTATAGCTCTTATAGCCAACTATAACGTGCTATCATATGGTCATGAAATGGCTTTCCTGAGGTAACTTAGGCTAAATGTTATGTGACATAATTGTTCTCCAGCTGTTTTATTGACCTCTTTTCGCGGTTGAAAAACACTGATTGATCGAGGAATATACATTTCGGTAAGTTTTAGGCTGCCCTACTGTATCTTTCAACATTGGTCATTCGTGTTTATTTACTATTAGCTAGAGAGATGATCGGTTCACGTGCCGCTAGGGATCTGTCATGTCACATTTACAAGCGCCAAAATGGTATTTATTGTTTGATTTTCGTAATAAAATTGACAGAATCTGAGAGCTGAGATTTTTTTAATATCATAAGTAACGTGCTCTGTCTTGTCTGTTTCCGTGTCCTCTCTTTGGTGCGCGATTTTTTTGTGCGTGAGAAAATGGTTGTGTGACGTGAGAGCGCGTGAAAAGTTACAACACACACACACGCGCTTTCTCTCAGACACACTCACCGACTCACGCACACACTCCTGGATGCTTTGCATTGATGTGGTACTTTAGAGTTGACGAACTCCGTTTGTTATAAGTAAATGTTCCAAACAATGATCCAAGCAGCGCGTTCTTGTCTCCCTCCTTTTTACACGAATGGTGGCTATACGGCTAGAACGGCTCCGCAAAGGTCAAAACGGAATGGATTAATCTGCGTTATTTTTTGTAACGCGTTATTTCTTCTCAGATTAATTAATCGAAATTAACGCGTTATTTTGACAGCCCTACTAAAAATATAAACTGTGATAACTTATACTACTAACTTTATGTAAAGCATTTCCCATTATGAATTATGATATCATTATCATTATGATACTGTTCAGTTCTTTGGTTCAGACTGCTTTCAGAGTTCTTATTTTATTCGGACCGATTGTTTTTGTGCGGATCCGAGCACAATTGCCATGTTCATGTATGCCTAAACTAACCAAACTAAGAGGAAAACTGTTCCAGGTTCGGAAACAAATGCTCCAAACGACCCAGCAGTGAAAATTCAATAAGTGATGACAGAATTGTCATTTTTGGGTGAACCATCCCTTTAAACCAATAAATGAAAGTTAGTTAAAACATTGAAATATAAAGAAGCATTGTAGCTTTCTGCAACTGTATGGAAACCTCACTTTGCCTCCAGAGCCAGAGCGACGACACCCGCCACCATCGGTGCAGATACTGAGGTGCCTGTGTGGCCATCGGTACACCTCTGCCGCAGGTCTGTGGTCACCTGGTACCAGAAACACATAAATACAGAGAGTTAACAACTTCAGTGTAGTGGACGTGCATGAGTCTGAAACGAAAACAAAGAAACATGTGCAATGTGCACCTTTTTTCCTCTAAATCTTATTAACAGGTATGGCAGGTCTTCTAGATTTGATCTGACTGCACTGACGAGTGATGAGAACAAAATTTGAACTGAATTGAGCTCGATGATGACACTGTTGTCTTCTGCTTTATAGCTGAATTATCATAATTGACTAATTTTGCAACATCGACACTTATTGAACTGAACTGAATCAACACTGAACTTACTTAAGATAAATAATGACTCAATTTATAGCAGAATTTCAATTTGTCTTATATTTGATGAAGTTTGCATCATTGATTCTGTTATTTCCCTCTTTATTAATGTGAGGTTGCTTTGAAGCAATCTGTATTGTATTAAGTGCTATAGAAAAAAGGGGGACTTGACTTGACTAGAGGGAAATGATGCAGGCGTCAGGTCCGACATTCAGCTGAAACATTCTCTGAAAGAATGCTCTTTCATGACAGTGATGGGACGAGTGGTTTTCTGCAGTACTCAGTAAATATTCCGTCGCTGTGGTTTTCTGGGAAACAGTGGGTCAGCTCTAGTAGCCCGCAGGCAGAGTGTGATGGCCACAGCCATGGCCTCACAACCAGTTCAAGAGCGTGTTGGATTCCACACCCAGGAGAGATCCAGGAAGTCGGCTGGCTTAAAGGGGTGGCGCTTGGAGCAGGAGCAGCTTTAAAGGGGAGATGGCCTAATTGGACATTACTACTGCTTGTTATGTCTAGGAGGGTAGCTTTATTCTCTCCTTAGATATTTTGGGGTTTAGATTTATTTAATATTGAGTATTTATGTTGAGTTAAGGTTAAGTAAAAGTACATTTCTTTTGGAATAAGTTTTTGGGTAGATTTTGCTGTTATTTCTGTTATATGTAGTAGTGTTGTTGTTAGTTTTCCCTTGTGTGTCAAAATTGGTTTGATCAGCCAATATACTGTATGGGTGTATTAGGTGAGTCCCCTTTGTCTCTTTTGTTGGAGGTTAGTTGTATTTTTGAGTCTCTTATGTTCAGAGCTTTAGTTACCGTCTGTTTATTTGACCTCTTTTATAGGCCCAAAAATGTATTTTATTTTGTTGTAATGATTTTTTGGGAAATAAAAACCCTTACTTTTGAACTTCCCTTGTGACTCCTCTTGCTTAAAGGGATACTCCACTTTTTTTGGAAATAGGCTCATTTTACAACTCCCCCAGAGTTAAACTGTTGAGTTTTACCGTTTTTGAATTCATTCATTGAATCCAATCCATTCCGGTTCTGGCGGTACCACTTTTAGCATAGCTTAGCATACATCATTGAAGTGGATAAGACCATTAGCATTTCTCAAAAAAAAAATGACCAAAGTGTTTCGATATTTTTCCTATTTAAAACTTGACTCTTCTTAGACTTAGACTTAGACTTCCTTTATTGTCATTGTACAAAAAACACACAGTGAAATTTGACAACGAAATGTCGATTACTTGGCTGCCAGTATAACAAAGCTAAAACCTTATTCCTACACAATAAAAATAAATATACTTCCTATAACTAAGAGCTAGCTATATACAGGGTAAGAGCATATAGAGCATATATATACACATTTTTGCACTGAGTTATTACAAAAAGAGTAATCAATAAAAATTGCACTGAGTTTAGCAAAAAGAGACATTAAGTTGGAGACACAATTTAGGCTAAGCTGAGGTGCGTATCCATATGGGGAGTAGTATTAAGCAGTCTGATGGCCAGGGGGAAGAAACTGTTCAGAAATCTAGTCGTTCTGCAGAAGATGCTGCGGAACCTTCTGCCGGACGCCAGGTGGGAAAACATTCCATAGTTGGGATGGGTGGGGTCAGAGAGGATCCGGTGAGCCCGGGATAGGCAGCGCCTTTCCGCGATGTTCTTTATGCAGGGGTAGTTATCCTTTCTGTAGTTACATCGTGCACTAAGACCGACGGAAAATGTACAGTTGCGATTTTCTAGTCTGATATGGCTAGGAACTATACTCTCATTCCTGTGTAATAATCAAGAAACTGTACTGCCGTACCATGAGTGCAGCAGGCGTAATGATATGACGCAGCGCCTGAAAATAGGCTACCTTCCGTCAACACAACGGAACTATTTTCAGGCGCTGCGTCATATCATTACGCCTGCTGCACTCATGGTACGGCAGTACAGTTTCTTGATTATTACGCAGGAATGAGAGTATAGTTCCTAGCCATATCAGACTAGAAAATCGCAACTTTACATTTTCCGTCGGTCTTAGTGCACGATGTAACTACAGAAGAGTCAAGTTTTAAATAGGAAAAATATCGAAACTCTTTGGTCATTTTTTTTTTTTGAGAAATGCTAATAGTCTTGTCCACTTCAATGATGTATGCTAAGCTATGCTAAAAGTGGTACCGCAAGAACCGGAGATGGACTGGATGGAACCGGCTGAATGGATTCAAAAACGGTAAAACTCAACAGTTTAACTCTGGGGGAGTTGTAAAATAAGCCTATTTCCAAAAAAAGTGGAGTATCCCTTTAACTGCTTGGTCCCTCACACAGAGTGATCGAGCGCTCGAATGTGTCTTCAGTCAAACATAAGCTTGATTACACTGTTTCTCAAAAGAACAAACATGGGGTCAGTTCCACTGACATTGTCCCGAGGAAGATGCTGAGATAGAAGACAAATGCTCTCGTCCAATATGTGTGCATGTGTTGAGTGGCTTATGTTCGTGTTTAAAAACAAGGAAACAAACATGACAGTAATAGACTTTTACATTTTTCTGAAGACAAAGAAATGTTTTAACCAACTTCTTGTCAACCATCTGCATGTTTAAGGAAATTAAATTTAAGATGTTTTTAAGATTGCAAATGAAACAAAGAATGAGCAATTTTGCTAATTAAAGATTATTAAAAATTATTAAATCATTCACTATCCTTAAAAAGTCTTTAAAAAGTCATTAAAAAGGGAGTTGTTAACAGGGAAAAACTACATTGTGATTGAATAGTTTTTTTTAGATGATTAGGGTTGGATGATAAAGTGGGAAAAATCTAGACATGTTTGAGACTTGATTTTGTCCATTGGACGTTGATTGGATTGTAAAAAGTGAGCATTTTCATACTGGAAAAGAGGCTAAACTGAATGCGCTTATTGGATTGTAAAAAGTGAGCGATGTAACTGGAATAGAGGCAGGAGTGAATGCATTTGGCTTTATTACAGTACATAAAAGACATTTTGATAACAAATTTAAAAAAGTTTCATTTACAATCATTCATAATAAGACTGTGGCGATCAGGACGAGGGTGAGGGACGTGAGAGAACGGCGCGAGGCCGGTGGTATGAGTGATAATGAATGACACCTGTGAGACGCACCGGTCTCGCATCTCTCACGGAGGAGCGGAAGCATAAAAGGAGGAGCAACGACAGTGAAGATTGAGAGAGGAACAGGCCTGAACCTGTGTTTTGTTTTGTTGGTGTTTTACTATGTGACAGCAGTCGTCCTTGAGGGGCTGCTGTCTTTTACTTTCATTTTGTATTTGTTTATGTTAGTTATTAAATAGTTGAATGTTCGCCGGTTCCCGCCTCCTTCTTCCCATAACAACGAACTGCGTTACAAAGACCAGTAACATGCGCCAAGAAAATAAATAGGATCAATTCTGATTTAATGCCAACTTTGATTTTATTTTCCCAAGGAACCCTAATTTGGACCACATACCAATTATTGCATAGCAGGTTAAAAACATTTAATGACAGAAATAATTAAGATTTTTGATGCAAAGTAAATAGTCAAGGCAAGACTGTGTCTTTAAATTTTGAAAGGTGAATTTAAAGTGGTCATGACAAGAGAAATCAAATTTGCCTTGATCTTTTGACATATAAGTGATCTTAGTCCCTTTTAAACATCCTGCAAGTTTCATAGCTTAAAAAATCCTCCTCATTGGTGTCTTCGATTGGGTGGTTGTAACAAGCGCACGACAATGAAGATACTTAAAATAGTCTTTAATTGTAGATTTAAACCAGCAGAGATAACTTGGAGAAACTGAATAGCAAAAAAACTTCAACATAGACGTCAGACACTCACGACAAACAATACAGGACAAGGAACAAACTGAAACTGAGGGCTTAAATACAGAAGGCAAACAAAGGAGCCGATGAGTTCATTAACGAGGGACAGGTGAATTAGATGAACCAATGAAACATGGGGTCAAAGGAAAACAGGCAAACAGAAACTGAATTCAATGAAAACAAAGACCAAATAGAACATAACCTTGACATTACTCCCCCTCCCGGAAGGCGCAACCTCGCGGAAAAAAAAAAAGGGCAGGCTAGGTAGTCTCCATGACGGTACCGGTAGTACAAGAGGGCAGGGAGGCGCCGGCAGTTCAGGGAGCAAGGGAGGATTGGCTTCCGTGGCCTTGACCCGGGAGCTTGGCTCGGTCACTATGGCCGGGGATGTATAGTCCCTTGAGCAATGGGATTGTGAACCGCATTGTGAATTCTGCACTGAAGGTTTACTTAAGTAAACTTCACAAAGGAGTAATAATAATAGTGATGCTCGCTTAATCAACACCACTAAAAAAACAACAAGAGTATTTTCCGGTGAAGACACGGTGTAAACAAAATTAGTGTGCGAGAAAAGATAAAAAAAATCTGTCATGCATGTGTAAATGAGCTCTTAAGCCCACAACTACTAACCAAATACCAGAAGAAAAGCAAAACCCATAGTAGTCATTCTTAAGGATAATGTCATAATCTGCACTGCTGGAAGAGAAAGAGAAATAGAGAGAAAAAAAAGAAGCTAGTTTTCTTCATTCTCTTGATATCTCCCTGCGGTTTTCCATGCGCATGGGAGCCAAACCAAACATATAGCCCCAGTCTTTTTTCCAAGCGTCTCATTTAATCAATAGATATTTGTGGAAAGAGCCAAACAACAAGAGCTCAGCTATATTAGCAGAATAAGCAACAGAATCTAGGACAGCTGATCTATAGAAGATGTCTGAGTTTTGGCAGATCACCATTAAACACCATATAAACCTGCATTACTATACTGGTCCAGTCAAAAGATGATAGATCTGTCCTTCAATGTTGGGATTTCTCACCCATTTTATCATCCAAAAGACAAAAAAAACACCTGATTGCTTATAAATGGAACAGCACGTCCATATTATTAATGTTCATTGCACAACTGGTCAGATGTTTAATACTTAGGGTTAGAAGGTGATGAGGAGGAATGAAAGGAGAATGTGTCGCAGAAATAATTGAGATGAATTGTAGGACACAATATGTGGCATCAAGAGAGCAAATGACCTAATAAAACAGAGAACATACTTACGAGGCCGAAAGTAAGACGAGGACAAAAGGTTGAGTAGATGACAGATGGAGAAGACAAATGGAGTACCGGTACACGCTACAAGATACATGCTTAAAGGGGTCATGTAATGGATGGAACACAAGATTTCCTTTACTCTTTTGAAACAGAACAACTCCATCTACTCTGTAGTGCATCACAACCGGTTTTGCTTCAGGAAACAAGTATCACAACAGAGAACCAAACGTGATTATTGTACAAAAGTAAACAAAAGGTCCTAAATTAGGAGTTGCAATGCTTTATTAATTACCATGAGCACCACCACCAACAACTAGCAAAATATTAACATTTTAGATTTTTAAACGTCTCTTGAATTTTGATAGGCAAGTCAATAATTAAGACTAGTTAAGTCAATAAATGTAATACTTTTACAGTTACGGTTACTAAAAAATTCTATTGCAAATAAATGCTGTTCATTTGAACTTTATATTTGTCAAAGAATCCTGAAAAAATATATCACGATCCCTACAAAAAAAACTGTTTTCAACATTGATTATAATAAGAAATGTTTCTTGAGCAGCAAATCAGCATATTCGAATGATTTCTGAAGGATCATGTGATACTGAAGACTGGAGTAATGATGCTGAAAATGCAGCTTTGCATCACAGGAATAAAAATTCATTTGAAAATCCAGAGCCGATCCTGACCTCCCTGGGGCCCTAAGCAAAAATCTGTTAAGGGGCCCTCCTACCTGACCCATGAGCCATGTAAACCATTTGCCATTGCCACACAGTCACACCTGACACCCCAGTTCTCCCACTACAATCCTCCCTCGTTTAGTTGGTACTAATGAAAATGTAATTCCTGATATCAGAAATAGACATATTTTATATTAATATCAATAATTCACATTTAAAATAGTACAAATTTAATTATTGATATCAAAAATGCATCCTGTGAATTAATAAAAGCTCAAATGGCTTGCCATTGCATGTCACTGTGTTTTAAATGATAAAAGCAATAATTGATACTTGATGGTTATTATTTACTGAGGGATGTGCATCCATATTGACCAGTATGTCCAGCCAATCAACATTTTAAATGCAATATAGTCAATGTCAATAGATTGCTTTCCATCTTGCTTTATTGCAGAGTTGTAACTAAACTGACTTGGAGACTAGATAATCATTGTCTTGTTTTGTCTTGCCATCACGCCTATATTGTACTGGTAACTGGTCCCCATATATGTTTTACTGGAAAGTGCGCGTTTCATTTCGTGCACGCGCATTTTAACTCATGTTAACGCGCGACGCGGTTATCTTTTCCGAGCTGCAGTTTATAAACAAACACCGTTGCCCTTTGTATTATCAAACGTAATCTCATGAAAGTGCGCATCTATACCACGAATTAAATTTCTCATGCTATTTATACGCAAAAAATGGTTTTTGAGTGCATATGCTACACACTGTAAATCTCTTGAGTAGGATTAGGGGTGTGGAGTGCATGCATATTACACGCCAAAAAGTGCGTATCATATGCACGCGAAAACTGCGTAGGCCTATCATATGCACGCAAAAACTATTTTTGGCGTATAAATGGCACGAGAAATTAAATTCGTGGTATAGATACGTGCTTTCAATTCAATCACATGGTGTTTTTCTCAGTCTCTCTTTTGGTGACAGAAGGATAGTTCTGCTTAATTATCTCATCGATGTTGTAAACTTTGATTGACGCGCTTTGACACGAGGGGTAGGCGGGGCCTTGAGTAATTTGCGGGGCACTACGCAACTTGCGTAGTGTGCGTATAGGGAGGATCGGCTCTGTGAAAATCTATTAACATAGAAAACAGTTCTTTTAAATTCTCATAATATTTAACAGTATCACTGTTTTTACTGTATTTTCGATTAAATAAATGCAGCTTTGATTAGCATAAAAACACTGAAAAATCTAACCGACCCCAAAACTTTTGAACGGTACAAGTGTCAGAGAAAGGTCAACCTTATTGAAGAACTAAAATACTAAACGTTTAAAAAGTTTGAAGATGTTTTTAATCAACGGATAACATATTGATTGACATTTTTTGTGGACTTCAGGAATGAACTTTCTGTGGTCTAACAGATGTCTGTGTGAGTGACCTGAAACATGGACGAGTTACTTAACTATTTTGCGGTCGTAGAACTCTCCGCTGCTGTATGTGGTGGCGAGGGTGGAGGAGCAGACCTCCAGATACCAGGGCTTGTTGCCGTTTTCCGTACTGCTGCTGACGGAGATGGTGTAGATGCTGTTGGTGTAGCCGTCGCAAGAGCAGTGATCGCCCTGCCGGCCTCCGTTACCAGACGCCCAAACAAAGATGGAGCCAAGACCCTTACGGCCCTGCAGAGACATGAAAACATATGAACCAGGACATACAATAGAATTTATTTATTTGTTCTTTTTCAAAAACTACACTGCCAAGTTGTCAACAACATCGACAAGATTAACAACTATTTATTTCTACAAACTTTCAAAATATTACTTCCCTTTAAATGTTGTGGTTTTGATTTAGTCTTAACCACCCTGACAATGACAGTTACTCATTGAAAAATCCCACTTGTTTGTGTCTGCGAGTTTGAGACAACAACCTTTTTAATTCCCAGTTCAAAGGCTTGTTTGGCCAGAGGCCCCGGTCCATCCACGGTCTTCCCGTCATCGTCGGGGCCCCAGCTGGCACTGTAAATGTCGATGTAATCTGGCCTTATTCCCAGAGACTTGGCCTCCACCACATCAGTCACGTCTCCATCAAGCATTCGAACACCTTATTCGTCCAAAAACGAACAAATTCAGTCATTGTATAATCACCCCAATGTCGTTCCAAACCTGTATTATTTTCTTTTCTCTGTGAAACTTTAAGTGCAACAAAAATTGATGTTGATTTATCCTGCCAAGCTCTGAAATGCATCATGAAAGTGTTACAATTAGCCCAGTTGAATTGTGCACTGTAAACCATGCCATTTTGTGGTCTAAATGCGAGACCAAATTGTGTTTGGCATAAATGACTTCAAACATAGTGCAACACTTTTTCTTCTTTTTTTTACTATACCTATGAGTTTCAGAACAATATTACAAAGAGGAAAAACAAAGCAGAACAAAATACAAAATCAACTGGAAACAAAAAACTAAATCAAACCAAAAAGAGTGACCTAACAGAGTAATGAAAGGACACAGTCTGCATGATAAAATTTAAAGTTTAACTTAGTACTGCAACTTAAATGAAAATCAGAAAGGTTGCCTTGGCAACTAACTAACTGAAGTATATAAGTTTTTAACCTTAAGTTTTTTCATCTAATATTTATATTTTATTTTATTCCAGCTTTATTTTAATTACTGAAAACCATGTTTAATAGTTTTAGTTAAAGGGATACTCCACCCAAAAATGAAAATTCTGTCACCATTTTCTCACCCTCAAGTTATTGCAAACCTGTATGAGTTTCTTTCTTCTGCTGAACACAAAGGAAGATATTTTGAAGAACGATTGGAACCAAACAGTTATTTGGCACCATTGACTTCCATAGTAGAAAAAAATATATACTATGGAAGTCAATGGTGCCAAAGTTCCAATCGTTCTTCAAAATATCTTCCTTTGTGTTCAGCAGAAGAAAGAAACTCATACAGGTTTGCAACAACTTGAGGGTGAGTAAATGATGACTGAATTTTCATTTTTGGGTGGAGTATCCCTTTAACAACTCTGCATCTAGAACAGTGGTTCCCAAACCTGTCCTCAAGGCACCCCAACACTACTGCTGCGTCCCAATTCGCCTACTTATGCTACGGCCTAAAAGTATGTACTCTTTTTGTGAAGAAAAAGTACATACTTTTGAGTGTGTAGCAAAAGAGTAGACAAGCTTTGGGACATACTACTTCGTCATCTTTAACGGACAGATCTGTCGCGTGCATCCTATCACCGTAAATCGCCCTGTCAATCATCTCGTCACAGTTAAAATCCTCCATTCAATCTAATATAACTTCTTACCATTTCGGAGAGAATTGTTGTCGCACGTTCATCTGCCAGTCATGGGTCTTTCATGCGGAGACTCTCCTCATGTGTTTGGAATTTAAATATAATAATGCATTTAAAAGTTAATGGCTAAACATATCTTTGCAAAAGTTCAGAATGCTGCTGCAGATGCAATATAATGTGGACAACATTGAATAAATACATTTTCGTCAGGTTAGATACTGATAATTAATCACTCAAACCCCTTTATCTAAACCTCTCTACATAACCGTCGGACTCGCGTCCTCCATGTCTGTAGTTTTTGAACACTTTTCACTTGTGTTTGTAGTTCTAACCGAATCCTCGTCCAACGCGCGATGGGTTGTGGGCAATATCAGCCGTTAGAGTGCGCAACGATCTGCACTTCGGATTCTGACCGGAAATAGTAGACCATCCGGGTCTCTTTGGGACACTCATTTCAATATACTACGATTTGGGACGTACTAATTCTATTTTCGAATACTATTTAGGAAGGATAGTATGCGAATTGGGACGCAGCATACACGTTTTCTTTATCTCCCTAATCAAACACACCTGATTCAACTCATCAGCTCATTATCACAGGGGTTAATGAGCTGATGAGTTGAATCAGGTGTGTTTGATTAGGGAGATAAAGAAAACGTGCAGTGTTGGGGTGCCTTGAGGACAGGTTTGGGAACCACTGATCTAGAAGATGATTTTTTTATTTTTTTTATTGCACACAAAAAAAAAAGAGTAACAATTAAGACAAGATACTAAAAACATTTACTAAATATTTAAGCCACTAGATTTTGGGGAAAAAATACATAAATACAATGTGTTATTTTAAAAATGTGCTTTTGAATTTCCTACAAAATTAACAATATGACGAACGTGCAAATGTAAAACTCACACACGAAATCACAGAGGCACATACTCATATGCCATATGGTCAACGATGCACACAAATGTGCAAAAACAGCAATTAAAATCTATCATACTCAGCTGCAATGAGATGTTTCCAAACGCCTCGATAATCTGCAGTCTTTCTCCTCATTCTGATACTGAACTACAGCTTAATTTCCTTTTCTTGCTCTTTATTTTGAAAGAAATCCTTGGTATTTTTGCATAACTTTACAAAAATTATATTATCTAAGCAAGTAATTTAGCTGAAAATTGTATACAAAGCATCTTGCAGTAAACTTATTACAGGCTCAATCAACTTAGAGTAACCTATTTTTTGATCAAGTGCACAATGGTAAAAGTTGGGGTTCAAACCTTCAACCTTTCAGCTAGTACCAGCCAAGATCTTTGATGGACAACTGAAATGAGGCAGAGGCAGAATTAATCAGCTTAATTAGCTTAATTCAAGAAGTCAATAAGATAGGTTCCTGACATAATATAATAACAAATGTGTGTGTGTGACTAGAGAGACTAGAAAAGAGCCTGATTGTATAGTGTGAGAATGTGTGTGCATGTGCATTATTATTTCTAACACCATATGCGCAACATGCTGTTCCTTCCTTGAAACACCTCTACGAGGAAAAACATGGGGTTCAACACTTCTGTATCATTCCTCTCACTTCTGACAAGCTGCATTACACCTCAAATTGATTCCTCGACTTCTAAAACAGCACAGAGAAAAACACTTTTCTGAACCGCAGAGCAGAAAAACGAATAATTTCTACATTTCTAATTATGGTTAAAGGACATGAAGCTGTACATAGCAGCCAAGGCGAGGCCGAATAGATTAGAAATGTCATTAGAAGGCGATGAAGTCATTGGCTTGAATCGGACACGTATTAGCTTTGGCAGCGTTTCAGTGATTAAGCAAGGAAAAAAAAAGTCAACAGCTGAGCCAAAAGACCTAAAGCACTACTTTCATTGCGCTAATCTGTCTTTATCTGGCTTGGAAAAATGGCCAACTCTTTTCAAACATCACTTCACTATTGGTAATAGGAATATTTTGCATACAGGACTTAACAATTGAGATATATGACGATATGTGCAGCCAACATTTGGATGAGGAACAATTAATACACCAGTAATAACAACAAAGTGGACAGATGATTGACTTGTTCCAAACAAGTCAATCATCTGTCCACTTTGTGGTTATTAGTGGTGTATTATCATGCAGAACCTGTCCTGCAACGTCTGTGCTACAAACAAGAACAATTCCGTCGTTTATTGAGGACATGGGGCTTCAACATTTTTACATGGCAGAGGACAAATTAGGCAAAATTGGCATTCCAGTCACCAAACACTGTTCCATTCCAGTACAAAACACTAGGATTGTAGCTTACTATTATTTTGGTAATCGTTTAATATTTTGGTAATTGATTATTTTTTCAATTAATTGGATACAAAAAAAAATCTGCATTTCAGCGAAACATAAAATTGTTGAAAGACAGTAAATTAAGAGAGAAGACGTATTGACTGCAGCATTATTGACTTTAACTGGCATCTAATGAATTGAGGACAAATCGTCCTTCAACAGTCCAAATGAATGCTTAGAGAACAACAATACAGATCTAAAATTAGTTATTTGTTAGAAAAATGAATAGGATTTTATCACCAGCTAAACAAACACCCAGAATATCGTATCTGTTGTAGAACTAAAGAGCCCCTATTTAAAGAGCCCCATTTAAAGGTTACTCATTTTGTTTTGGAGGTCCCCTAAAATAGGTTTCCATGCATCCAAGGTCAAAAAACACAACAAAAACAAATTTCTCATAATAAACATTGAAGCTTTACCTCTTTTCTCATAGTGTCTAAAACGGTTCGATAAAGGATTCGTTCTCTCTAAAACCCTCCTTTCCGAGAGCCTACTCTACTCTGATTGGTCAGATGGCCCAGTCTGATGTGATTGGTCTACCGCTTACAGCATGTGTCGGAAACAAAATGCCATTTTTTACCGTATCAATTCGAGCCAGAGTTCTCATCCTTTGGAAGTGCATGCATAGTGGATTTGCTTTCACAGCGCAGAAACCAGCTTCTTCTCAACGTTTGACAACACAAACCAAACTCTTCCAGGTCTCAGCTTCACCTACAGTGTTTGAGGGCAGGTCAAAGTAGGCGTTGTGGGCACCCAATGAAGACCATAGCCTGGAATTATGCAAATGTGTTACAAACCTACATTAAGTAAGACTGGAATTACTGATGACTAGTTTAAGGCAGTTCAGAATCAGTTTAAAAACTCCATATGCTGTGCACTTTGAACTGTGAAACTTTGCAGATCTCTTACATTCACAAACAGCTATATTACACACTACATGAAAGGTAATATCTGAAAACGCATAATAGGGGCACTTTAAATATTACTGAAGTGGGTCCACAAACAGTGTGGATTATGAAATGGATCGGAGTTTCAGAAACCCTAGCGTAAAAGTCTAAATTCACAATTTTCTTTCGAATTGCAGCCATAGACTCCAATGCCAACGAGTAAAACTAATGAAGATGAATGAATACAATAGGAGCTTCACATCCTCGCTTGGATCCTAAAGAGATTGTATATGTAGCCCTATCCTGTACTCAGTTGCATCGCTAAACTTGATGCATTTGGCACACAGTGCAACTGGAACAACACAGGCCCGAACCCCGCCAAGTCCGAGCAAAGGATGTGTTTGTCGGCATTGCCACCTGCGAGTACAATAAGGAAATATTTGCGTCTTTCAGCGCAGCTGCAGCCCAAAGCAAAACTGCCCCAGATGGCTGATGGCATATCATGAAATCCACTTTTTGATTAAAACTGATCGCCCTTTTCATAGGATTAATTGCTTACGAGCGCATGAATGTCGAGCGGTTCGCTGTCCACTAAATTAATGAACTCTCTGAACAGAGGCGAACAGGAGCGCGGGCGTCTTGTCGATTTAATCCTGTGCACACATGCGGAATAATCCTGTCTTATCTGCTCTGACTGCGTCTAAAACCTGTTGCTTGATCAGGGTTTAGCCACTTGCGGCAACTGGTCAGTTTTACCAATCCATGTGTGTTGAGTGTCGGCTGCGGCGGGTCTGTAACTAAAATAGCATCTGGCATTTATTAGAAAATGAGGAGAGCAGGGAAGTAAACAGACTGTTTTTCGAGAGATGCATACCTCCTATGCGGGCGTTGTAGGCTATACCTACAATGCAATGCGAGTTGTTGGCTACAGCAGCAACTTCACCTGCACAACGCGTCCCATGCCTGGAAAGAAAAAGAATTGCAATCAAAAATCAATCAAAAATATAAATATGTTATTGTGTGTTTGTGTCTGAGTTTGATCAGAACTGTAAAGATGTCAGTCTTGCTTGCCCATTATCTCCTCACTCTATTCTGTCCTCTCCACACTGCTAATTAAAACTGTAAAGAGGGAAAATATTTTTTATAAAAAAGCTGGATTGACACTGGCTCTGATTTAAGCCCTAGTGATTTGCCTCATTGTCTACAGCCTAAGCTACACTGTAAAAAATTATTGTAATATTAACTGTAACAAAACTGTAAAAATGCGACAGTAAAAGCCTGTTAAAAACTGTAATAGATTTAACCTTAAAATTTTTTATTTCAGCTGCCATGTTTATTCTGTAAAACGATGGATTTTTTTTTACACTGTATCATTCAGTGTAATCCAAAACATTTAATCACTCACCCAAAACATTTAATTAATGTTTCAAAACCTAGTTATTGTGTCAGTAAATTGGCCAATGCCACCAAAAAAAAAAATTCATCATGTGAGCCACACTGGTCAAATGTTTTTTCACTATGGAAATATTTGTTAAATACAAATGTTTTTTCTACTTTTTTGTTGACACTGACTGCTTTCTTTACTACACGAGAATGTCAGTTTTGTCTAGCTGAATGCTCTTGTGCATCATCCTGAGCTTTTTATTAGGTAAAATTTACTGGGAAAAGTCAATACTGTATAAAAAGAATATTCATATATTTTTATTCAAATAGTACATTTATTTTGTATTATTTCTACATTAAACACAACAATACGCCATCGCATTCGCGACTCTCCTATGTTTAAAAGCGACACTTCCGGTTTTCTTCCCACCAGAGCGATTTCAAAATGGCGGCTGCGTGAAATCAGCGTATATGCTGATCAGGAACATGCATACAGAAAGTAAATAGGGTGAACTTTTGATTTCATTTTGTTAAAGGTACAATATGTAAGAATTTTGTTCAGTGTGCACAGTGTGATATATTTCCTGCAGTTGTGTACTTACAATATCCCAAAAGTTCCCAAAGATTTTTCATTTCAGAGAAATTCCCATTTTAAATAATTGGCCGTCCCGGAAAACCTGTTCACTTGTCGCCTGTCAATGACGTAATATCCGCGTTATCGCTGGTTTCCGCTCAAGTACTGCCATAGTACCATAGTACAACCATGGCAACAGACGTGGACAACTGCGTTACGTCTAGCGGCACGCTCACGCTGTTGTTGTTTCGTTCAAACATTATGGACCATGGCAAGCAGACTTTGGGACAAAAGGTGAACTAAAACGAGGATCAATATCAGCGTGGTGTTTTCGAGATACCGAGAGCTAGCGTCCTTGACTAACTTCGACTTGACAGAGATGCCGCTCTTGCATATACTTAGACAGGTGAGCAAATGTACATAAAACAAATCAAGGTTATATAGCTCAACATGATGAAATGTTAGAATGATCAGTATGTTATTCTAATGTTGATCTAGCTTACTGCTAGTCTCATACAGCCAACAAACTGACACATAGAATAACATTATAACTTTCACACACTCAAATGCAGTTTAGTGTGATAGTGTAGACCAAGTGAAACAGCGCTGAGTTACCTCACGTTTAATTGTCAATGTATTCACTCGTCCATAAACATTATTAGATCCATCGGCTTGACGACAAGTTCCATAATTCCGCAGGAAACTAAAAGCAAAAACTTTGTTTTGGACTCCGACGGCAGCACATTTTGAAACTGATAACCAAGTCAATCCTCTTTCCAGCACTGTCACAGCGTATCGCAACAGGCTGCGTTAGCAATGCATTAATTGCATTTTTATCTTGTGCACTGTTCACTCGCTGTCGTTCGCTCAGTGCACCTCTTTACCAAAGTCTCTTTTAATAGTTTTATTCTTTGTCCTCACTCAATTAAGTTTCTGCTCCGGGAGGCACGTTCCACACTTCAAAAATGAATTGAACTGTTTTCAATTTTCAAACTGTTATTGTTTTCCATTTCAAATATCCTGATGAGTATTAACAAAACAGGTCTTTGAAGTTTTGCCTGAGCTCTTGGCAGTTCATTCGTAAACATGTGGCATGAGCAGAGAACAAGCATTAAATCAGGTGCTTATCAAAGACAGAGACGTTTTCAATTAAATCCACACCACACTCAATCCCACAGGATTGGATTGGTTTCAGTGCTTCCCCACAAAAAAACTTCCCACTTCCTTTATTGTGTTGACACGCAAAATCACACAAGTCCAGCATTACAGCTTTATTTGCATTACTCCAAATATCACAGCTTTTGAGGAGGCAAGATCTTTCAAAATATTGCTGTATTAGATCTGGTCCAAAATCTAGCCAGATCTACCCAAAACACCCCAGCAACCATTTGGGGTGATCATTCCTCATAGTCACACATTAAGTTAGGTGCTATAAATCCTATCAGTGTGAAATTTTAACCTGTGCCAGCACAAATATCCGACAATCCATTGGCGAGACCAGAGGTGCGCACTTTTGGGATTTTCCCTTCGTGTGCCATGAGGTTGCCAACCGCTACCCTGGAAACTGCCTAGCAACCACCCATAACACCCTAACAACTGTCTAGCCACCACCTAGAATCTAGCAACCACCCAAAAACCTAAAACAAAAATCATAGCAATCACCCAGTAAACACCAGCAACTATTCACAACATATTAGCAACCTCCTAGCAAGGTCAAAATACCTTTAAAACTTCAAATCTCTATTCAAACAAACCAATTACTCAAACTGCAAAAAGGCTTCAATGACCTTTGAACTTCAAAACAATCTTCAAAAACTTTTTCAAGCAAACATTTTGTCCACCCCCTGATCACTCAAAAGCAAGTTACGCAAATGTTAGCAGCAAATGAGATGTGTTTAAAGGGATAGTTCACCCAAAAATGAAAATTATCTTATCATTTACTCACCCTCATGTCGTTCCAAGTTCTTCAGAACACAAACAAAGATCTTTTTGATGAAATCTGGTAGCTTTCAGTCCCTCCATTGATGACTACTCAACTGACACTTTGACGCATCAAAAGGTTCATAAAGAGATCGTAAAACCAATACATATGAACTGAGCGGTTTAGTCCAAATTTTCTGAAGAGACACGATCGCTTTATATGATGAACAGATTGAATTTAGGCTTTTATTCACATAAAAACATTGATCAGCGAACATAAACAGAAGCTCAAACGAAACTGCTTGACCTCTTGTGGAAGCTCAAACGTGCTGCATAACACACGAAAATGAACCTCATTGGTTCTTGCTGAAGCTCAAACCCTTAAGACAAGTCGTGTGGTGAAGAGTAATTTTAAAGACATCAGGACTCACTTGTTCTCGTTGCTGGAGTCGTATCGTGGGGTTGGGTCATAGTCATTGCCATTCACATCGTAGCTAGCAAGCTGATCCTAAATGACGGACAAAGCACATCAAATAAACCAACTGAGGCATTGAGAATGAAATAAACCCATTTTGTTTTTCCACTGTAGTAATCTAGAGTGCTAAAATATATAACACAAGCAATAATTGTATTTGTATTATTCACGCTGTCCAGAGCAGTGTTAAAACTAACTATTAAACAATATTTTTAACAAACTATTAAAAACATTTTTATAAAATAACAATCAATAGAATGTATTTACAACATTAATGTTACTAAAATAACACTTAAGAATGCATTTACAGAGATTGGAGAAAGTTTCAAGATAATCTCACATAATTCTGAGCCAGATCCGGATGGTTCCTCTCAATACCGTCGTCCAAGATGGTGACGACCACATTTCGACCTGTGTAGCCTCTCTGCCAGGCCGCAAGGATATTCATTTCTGAACGACAGCGGCTGTTTTTATCACTGCAGTGCTGGAAGACAATAAGAAGTCATCAACATCAATGTACCTTCACTTGCAATCAGTTTCAGGCAATGCATTTGACTTTGAAAATATGAAACATTGGAACATTAGCAACATTCTCTGCTCTCCAGAAACACAAGCCTTTATTACTTCAGTAACCTTATGACTCAATCCGTCTGTGAGGAAATATGTCACAGCAAGTGGCAGCATAAACCTGTAAATTAAACGGGACGATTCATGTTTATTCAGCGGCAGAGGTTTTCGTGTCCTTCAAGGTCTCATTTATGATTCTTTTCAACGCAGTCTTTGAGGACACAATCAACAAAGACGTCCCAGTGTGAAGCCAACATCAGAGGACGGATTGAAAACAGTCTCAGATACCTTTGTGCTGCAATATTAATCATGTGAATGCAAACTAACACTGAATATCCTTTAATAATGCTTGAAAACACCAGCTTTAATGGATTAACCATTAATCTTGTAGTGTTTGAAACTGATAAACAAAGAAAAAAAGGATTTGCATAGACACTTCAGTAAAACTAACAAGGTCTGAAGTACTTCGAAGACACTTTTCGGAAGGAAAAAAGATTAGATGCCAACGAATAAAGAGTAACAAATTTCACAAAAATCAGTAATCAATTAAAATCTTGTTGAAGTAAGAGCAGGAGTACAGCACAAACAAAATCAACCATTAAAGAGTGAAGTAGGATAACACTTATGGAGTAACTATTGGAAATTTTTATCAAAATCCAAATAAAACATCTTTACAAAGAAAACCAAAAGAGCTGCATGTACTGTATAAACAAACAGAATTTTCTCCTAAATAACATAATAATGCAATCAGATTCATCAACAATATCACAGTGAGAGCACAGTGGATCCTTATCAGGGTATATATTTTTAAGGAAAGACTGAAAGAGTTGTTGAAAGTTTAATGGTGATGACATTAAAGTCATGCGACTGTGGTGTGGTTCATTTATAGCCTAATTTTAGCTTTTTAGTTCTGCCGATTGTGTTAATACATCAAAATTCATAAAGGTTGCATTCATTTGTGAAGATTATCATGATGAACAAAACATGAAAGAATCATTAACTTATTTTGGTCACAGAGCTTATTTTATGCAATAATCCAAAAGCCAAATGGAAAAATCCTATCAGCTTTTTGTCAAGGGAACCAAGGGTTCTTGAAAGACTATGTAAAATGATGCTTTTGGCAGAAATTTGCCCTGACTAATGCCAGTGTTAGTGTGATTGTGTTCATTTCCTCAATATGAACTAATTTGTAATTCATAGCATCAAGCTAGTAAGAGAAACAAACTAGCGCACATACACTACTTTCACACAGTTCGGTTTTTATGAGGCAAGGGCAGCGGAAACAGTCCTGCTATAAAACAAATAAAACAACAGGAGCTTCACAAACGAGCCCGTTTAATGAAGCACAAATCAGTGGCCCTTTTCTCTCTAGGAGTCACTGGAAATGAGGCAGCGATTCATTTGCTAAATCACTTCATTAGGAAAAAAAAGGTCAAAAGGTAAAGATAGCCTATGAAATACAGGACTGAATGTGTGAAATATCTACTAACAATGTACCACATGTTGGACCATTTGGGATCGTTGAAGTGGATGTAGCTCGGGTCACTCCTGGCTTGACGTTTCACTCGTGACTTCACCACCTGCTGCTGCGCCCATTCAACCTGCAGAAAAGGCACGGGTTACATCGACTCGCATCAAAGACTAAACAGTTTATGCTCACCTTCATGCACATAAACATGTCTGCGAAATGCGCGGCCTGTATTTAGTCACGCTCTGGCTTTTCCATTACGTGAGGCTTATGTAGTCATTGCATTTTGAGGAGAAACAAATGGGAATGTAGTACTCTGAAACATGCTTTCCCAAACCCAGCCTGAAGAAGAAATACCATCCAAAATATATGCATATCAATTAAGTCTAAGAGATTTTTTTTTCACACACATTTCTGTCCCTAAATATGTAATAGCAATAGAAATGCTGCTGATTTTAGAATTCATTTATGATTATAATATTTGGTTAGTGCAATCATGTTTTACCTTGAATACGCATTAAATTAGAGTGTGTGCTAGTCTAAAAATGACTAAAAGCAAGGAAGAAAGTGCTCTCGTGCTTTCTATATCGATTAGAGCAGCACCAGCCACATCCAGATCTATCTAGATCTCTGTATCCTTCCAGTTAAACGTATCATCTGTTGTAAATAAAGGGATGCGGACTTCTAATTTGAAGTCACCCGGCCATCCCCGCAGATTTATTTGTCTTGCGGCAATGCCCGAATTTGTGGTTCCTCTCAAAAGAGCTTAACTTCAGAATCACTAGTGCACTACGCTTTCTTGCTTTCATTAAAGAGGTCCAGAGGGAAAATGTAACGAAAATCACATATTGCAATTATTATGTCTTTCTCTTTTCTACAGTCCCAGTGCTATAAATGAATGGGTTGGGTTCGGAATCAATAACCAGTTCTTATTAAAAAGTGGCTCTATTAAATAAATAAATAAATAAAAAGAACCAAATGCTTTATGCCATTTGGTTCCATTAATTCTTGAATGTTTGGATCATACTGATCCACTAATGAATCTCTAGCAAGTTGTTTGGAGGCTGAATCGAATGTCAAGAGAGAGAAAGGCTGAGTGCAGCTAGTGATAATAAATATCACGCAATGATTCAGTTAAATCAGTTATAAACTTGTTCAGATATAGTTAGGATATATAGTATCAAGAGCTATTGAACTGTCATGATCCGGCCTTCTTGTCCTTGTCTTGAGGCTGGATCATGACAGACCCATGTTTTGTGTACAAGCACATGTGCTGCGTCCCAATACGCATACTATCCGTCCTAAATAGTATTCGAAAATAGAATTAGTACGTCCCAAATCGTAGTATGTTGAAATGAGTGTTCCAAAGAGACCCGGATGGTCTACTATTTCCGGTCAGAATCCGAAGTGCAGATCGTTGCGCACTCTAACGGCTGATATTGCCCACAACCCATCGCGCGTTGGACGAGGATTCGGTTAGAACTACAAACACAAGTGAAAAGTGTTCAAAAACTACAGACATGGAGGACGCGCGAGTCCGACGGTTATGTAGAGAGGTTTAGATAAAGGGGTTTGAGTGATTAATTATCAGTATCTAACCTGACGAAAATGTATTTATTCAATGTTGTCCACATTATATTGCATCTGCAGCAGCATTCTGAACTTTTGCAAAGATATGTTTAGCCATTAACTTTTAAATGCATTATTACATTCAAAATCCAAACACATGAGGAGAGTCTCGGCATGAAAGACCCACGACTGGCAGATGAACGTGCGACAACATTTCTCTCCGAAACCGTAAGAAATTAACTTCGATTGAATGGAGGATTTTAACTGTGACGAGATGATTGACAGGGCAGTTTACGGTGATAGGATGCACGCAGCACGTGGCAGATCTGTCCGTTAATGATGACGAAGTAGTATGTCCCAAAGCTTGCCTACTCTTTTGCTACACACTCAAAAGTATGTACTTTTTCTTCACAAAAAGAGTACATACTTTTAGGGCGTAGTATAAGTAGGCGAATTGGGACGCAGCAATGGCCTTTTGTTTGGGCCCTTGTTATCCTCGTCTTGTCATTATTGTCTAGTCAGCTTCACCTGTCCTCGTCATTAGTGTTCCCCTATTTAATCCCCTTGTGTTTGCTGTCCTGTGCCGGTTCATTGTTTCTCACTTTGTGAGATTCTCTCCGTGAGTACCTTGTCTTAGTAGAAAGTCTTGTTTAGTTCTTAATCTTGTAGTTGTGTTCAGGTAATAGTCTAGTTCTTGTCAAGTGTTATCTAGTTTAGTTATCCCTCGTTTGTATTGCCTCTGTTTTGCTCCCTCGTGGGTTTTGTTTTCCCCTGTTTTCTGTTATAATAAACATTGTGTGATTGTCTACCGTCTGCGCTTGGGTTCATCTGCTATCGTCATAACATGAACAAATAAAAAAAATAAGTGGTCTCAATAATTATGAGGTCATGAAAACTGCATGTATTAAAGTTTAAAATGGTTTAGATGAAGTACAGCATGTCGCACTGCTGTGGCAGCAAATCAGCAGCTCACGTACTAAGTAACAAGAAAATAAACTATGCACTTCACTCTATTTGTAGTATGTACTGTGGCATATACTATGGATAGTTCAATTGGATGATTTGAAACCGATAAAATACTAATAAACACCCGAGAATGCACATTCTACATTAATACACCAAGTCGCACTGTGTATAATATGATATTTTGGCTGATGAATATTACTTGACTAAAAAAGTTGGTACATGTTTTTGAAAGAAGTATCATAGTAAAAACAGTAATATTGTAAAATATTACCATCATTTAAAATAAATGTTTTTTATTTTAATATATTTTACAATGTAATTTATTCCTGTGATGGCAAAACTGATTTTCAGCATCATTACTCTGGTCTTGTCACATGATCCTTCAGAAATCATTCTAATATGCTGATTTGCTGTTCAAGAAACATTTCTTAATTTATTTTCAACGTTAAACAGTTGTGCAGCTTAATATTTTTGTGGATATGTGATACATTTTCCTCAGGATTCTTTGATGAATATAATGTTAAAAATAACAGCCTTTATTTAAAACCGTAATCTTTTGTTATATTATAAATGTCTTTATGATCACTTTTGATAAATGTAATGCATCCTTGCTGAATTAAATGATTCATTTCTTTTAAAAAATCTATCTTTTAAAAGGTAGTGTAATTCATTATTGAACACTGGTGCCTTTTATCACAACGCAACAACAGCAGATTGAACACTGCAGATCTGAAAGATCATTTTCAGTGTCCTTTTATATAGACTACAACACTTCAACAACACATCTATTGGATGAGATGTTATTTGCCTCGTTCTTTTCAGCTTGACAGCTCTTTGCTTGTGGTAACAAAACATTTCGCGCCACCTCGCATGGCCTCTGCCTGTGGCCTGACACTGATGAAATGGGTTATTGGGCATTTGTCACGCAACACCATTTGTACACATGGCCCGGGGCAGGATATGATCAGAGGGCCTTCGTCAGATGCCCTCCAATACACCTGGACTGTTTTATTACTCCCGAGATGCCGGCTGTCGGGAGGAGATAATCTTAGCAGGGGAGGGCTGGCTTCCAAATCCTGGAAACAGCTTGACTTTGAATGCCTGGCTGCTCTGTCAAATGAAGTCTTGGACAAACACGGCTGCTCGTCATATTAATGCGTCCGGGACCGAAGTGATTTAATGTGTAAGTCGGAGGATTGAAAGTCAGAGCATAGGAACCATCTGAAAGGAGGAGGGACACAATTGTAACAGAACTTAACAGCTTGGCCTATGAATATTCATTATTTAGTCATATAATGAATTTTCAACAGTAGTCCCAGTACTACTGGTTTTACCCAGCTTTTGATCTTAAAATTGTTTTGTATATGTGTCCAACTACAATTTTTTCATTAGATCAACATAATGATTTCCTAATAAAAGTGTCATAATTAAAAGTGTACTCCCATATAATGGTTGCTACACCTCCTAATAAAGGTTATTATAGTTTTAAAAGTTTTACTAGTGTGAAACCCATAATGCAGTCATTTTCAGTTTAGTTTTGTTCATTTTGATGGTGCATTAACCAGTCCCTCCAGGATTTTGCGATTGCAAGAATAAAGTCAATTCAACCAACTGACGCATTATTTTCAATTTAAGACAATAGTAATTTAAGCTGTAAAAAAATGCTAAAACAATTATACAACATTAGAGAATAATATAACTAATAATAAAATGTCAAAACATTAAATAACTATTTAAAACGTTTAAAATATACAGTATGTAATCAATGACAGTAGTATGCAGGCATCTGTGTCTAACACAATTCTGTATTTTCAACTAAGCAGAATTATGAATAGATATATACTGGTGAGACCAATGCCTTGTGCAAATCAACACACACACACACAAAAAAAATCCAGCAAATATCACCTCAATTTTTCAAAAAAAAGTCACAGAAAATTTAGTTATTTTGGCCTGTAAAAATCAGTGACAAGTCCTGCGAAATCCTGGTGGGAGTGAATAAAAAAACTGATTTTAGTAAACTAAACTTAATTTGCTATGTTTATCCAATTGATTTGTACAATGTATTTGAATTGACAAAATTGACAAAAGTTCTCTCAACTTTTGGGAAGTAAGTAAAACTAAAAAAAAACATTTTGAAAGAAATGAATTAATACATTTTCTTTCATTTCTTTTTTTTCCCATAAAGTTTCAGTTTTAGTTTTACGGTCATTGTACACAGTGGAGGGAGAAGGGTCCATCTGTGCTATTGTTTAATTATGCAATATTGAGCATTGAGTGCTTTTGCAACCCCGGGCTGAAAGTCACCCTGTTCAGTGTTGAAACAGAATTAGAGCACAAAAATGATGCCGTAACCAACCCCAAAATTAAAAATAGGGCCTCTTTGAGAATAGATTAACTGAATTTTGACCAATGTAAAAATGTGGATGCGTATTCAAGTAGTCATTTAAACAGCTTTAGTGTTTCATCCCTTATGACACATACGACATATCAGAAACTCACCATGCTGAAAATAATAACATCAAAGATGAGGTTACAATTTGTTTCAAAATTCACAACAACACATCATACTGCAGGACATGCGCAAAATGAAATGCGCTATGAATACACAACTGCTGCCATATTTAGCTGTAAATTTTAACTACCATCCCACCGGCATCACGGGGTGTTTATGATTCAGACTCCATCAGCTCTTGTGTCAGATGGCCTGCACAGGGCCAATTTTGAGATGTTTATGGCATAACATTTTTGAAATATATTCAATAGTTTTGTTTGAGCCCATTTAGATCAACTAAATGAGACTTTTCATGAAGACAGCAGCTGCAGACTCTCATTTGAAGCTTTATTTTAGATAACCGTTTAAAAGTTTGGTAATAATAAGGAGTGTTTCTTGAGCACCAAATCAGCATATTAGAATGATTTCAGAAGGATCATGTGACACTAAAGACTGGAGTAATGATGCTGGAAATTCATCTTTGACATCACAGGAATAAATTATATTTTCAAAGATATATAAATAGAACGTTAAAAGCAATGAAGAGAGGGGTGTGTTTGTTTGGGTTGATTTCAAATATCAACAATGTTCAGCAACGACTTTTGAGAAATAACATACTACACCTTTAAGGACCCGTGAAAACCGTGTTTGATCAATTTAATGCTTCCTTAAGATCAATTTAAAGATCGCTGTGGAAATACAAACCGGAAGGGGCTATAAAAAAGGGGGCGGGGCTACAAAAGGTCTCTTTCATAAACTTTCAAGCATTTGAAGTGCCATTCTTGTCATCAGTGGAGTGTTTGGTGATGGTGGCCACATGTGGGAAGGCTTACCTCTGGGTCCATGTGAATAAAGCTGTGAGAGCCCCTCAAGGCAAAGGTGGATCTGCGTACCACCCTGCTGTGATGGAAATGGTAATGGTGCTCCAGTCCTCCGATCTACAGAACAAACAACCATGAAAACCAGCAAGAGAATTAGCAGTCACACATTTGAGAAAGGCATGAAATGAACTTTTATCAGAGACAGCTTTGGTGGACAGAAATTGCATCTTGGCAAGGGCTAGCAAAAAAAAAAGAGAGAGATCAATATTAGCACATACAGCACAGACTCCAGTATAAAAAAAGTTCTTGCACATTGATAGCTATTCCAGCCTCACAAAAAGCCAAAGAGAATCTCAGTAAAATGGACATATGGCACACAGTTGGTGTTGCAGAAGGCGAAATCCAGTTGGCACATGCCTTCTGTTCTGCCCTTAGCACATCTATCACACACTGGCACTTCTGAGTCAAATGATAAAGGAATAGTTCGGTATTTACTCGCTCTCGATGTTGTTCTAAACCTGTATGCATTGCTGTTGTTTTTGTCAATAAGAGTAATTTTCCTTAATTCGATAGCTTCGCACAGGGAGCAGACAAAAATGTAATCATTTAAATTTCATATGAAAAATATAATTCTCCATCCAACATATTTAAACTGTCACATCATTGCCTACAATATACACGTGTACCAAATGGCATTTTAGAGTACATGATGACATACTTGGAATGATGTGTCCTTTTTGAATTTGAAGTTTAGAACTCTGGTGGAACATTTCAGTGGATAAAGAGATAATAAGTTGTATAACTTGTATGTACTACTTTATGGTGTTTTTTTGTGCATTTTCCATATAGCTGATTGTATGGAAAATATAGATGGAAATCATCAAGACAAAAAAAGTCATACAGTTTTGATAGATACATAAGGCTGTGTAAAATAATTAAATTATTTTCTTTTGCAGATAAAGATTTTTTTAATACTTTACCTGATTTTTCTGCAATTCAAATGTTATTATTGTAAATAAATGTTTTCTTTTGTAACAACTGAGAGGGTGTAATATTAAATATGTGGGGAAGAATCCATTCACATATCTGTCTGTAAATAAACTCCATGTTCTTTGTTCACTCATATTGATTCTCCTTGCTGTCAGTACACAGTGAGCAGAATTGAGATGTATGTAAAAGCATTAGATGACAAAGAGGACTTAAAATAACCTTGAAAGACAACTTTGTCTGTGCTTTCAACAAAGAAATAAAAGAGATCTGCCACTGTGATGAGGCAATGAGCAACCAATCCTATCAAATCAAAGCTTCACAGACCTCTGAGAAGAACATCTTGAAGCCCTGAGATAAGCAACCTCACAGAGACTAAATTCAAGGCATACTAGTAGCGTAGTAGACAGTGTTAATTTGAACAGACACCACCTCCAGATGTCCTAAGGCCCTTGAGTGCAAGAGAGATGTGCATTTCATACAGTGCAGTCGACTTGAGAAACAAGAGCTGAATAACGTGTTCAAACAATGATTTCTCAAGTATGATTTTTCAAGTTCTTACAATGTAAACATGTTTAATAAGAGTTTATTTAAGGATAGAGGGGTAATTCTTTACATAATGCAAGAATCCACATTGAGCAAGTAAAACCCAAAGACTCTTGCAGCATTTAGAAACTCTAGTGGCTTTTTGATAGGCTTTTTGATTTTTAAAGTTGTAGTAATACCACATATAAAAAGATTTCACAACCTGAAGCATATCACTGCAATTTATCCTTTGAGGTATTACACATGTGACAAGTCTAGACTATTAAACCACAACAACAAAAAAGGTTGAAGTTTTATAGAAAGGAAGAATGGGTGGTCTAATTCTGTGGCTAATGATGATGTGATCCAGACGAATCAGAAGTGGGAATAAATTTTCCACTTCCAACCTCACTGAATTCCTCTTGAAAATAACCAATGGAACTTGATTATGATTTCATTTTTCTAACTTTAGTTAATGTGTAATGTTGCTGTTTGAGCATAAACAACATCTGCAAAGTTACGACACTCAAAGTTCAAAGCAAAGGGAGATATTTTATTTTACAGAAATCGCTTTTTAAGGACTACAACAAACGGCCCGCCCCCAGGAACACGCAAAGGGGGTGAGGCAGAGGAAGAGTTGTTTAGTAGAGCACATTTGAGAGTCTCCTTAAGCTGTCGCATCCGTCTTTTCACATTTATTGCAATACAGTGCGTAACAAAAATGCAATATCATGTCACTCTGTAGCCATCTTACAACAGTTCCCATATGACATGAGCAATTTATAGATTATCATGAAAGAATATGGTAATCAATGACTTGCTTTAAGATAGTTAACTCCACATCAGCTACATAAATTCATCAACTAACCATTCAGAAACGTCCTGTTGCATTCTACATGTTGTCACTTCTTCTTGAGTCTCTCCAGCATTGTCTGACTTCGGTTTGAACATAACAGGCAGAACAGTTTCTGACATTTTAGTGTGTCTGCAAGCTACTAACAAACCAGCTTTTGAAGCTCCGCCCTCTGTGTCGGGAGCAGCAGCTCATTTGCATTTAAAGGGAGACACACACAAAACAACGCGTTTTTGCTCACCCTCAAAAAGGGACAATTTTAACATGCTATAAAAATGATCTGTGGTGGGGTATATTGAGCTAAAACTTCACATACACTATCTGGAGACATCAGTGACTTATTTTACATCTTATAAAAAGAGGCATTATACCACCCATTTAAAATGAGATCAAATTCTGCTTCTCATTGATTGGCTGATCAATCTGCTCCCACTATAGGCCTACATGTACATTTTTTTTCAAGTAGGACTGGAGGGAACTTTTCACACACTTAACAAAATGACTGAAAGACTCGATCTATTTCTCAGTGGTGAAAAAAAGCTAAATGTAAACGACAGAATGCAAATAAAGGCTATAATTGTGCATAGTTAATATAGCAACAAGAACAATGAACTGAAGCCAAAGGCTGCGTTCTGTCAAAATCTCACATTCATGTTGCACCTGCCTAATTTCTACCAAGTGACACATTTTGCAGGGACAGTTTGCTTGTTCTCCTGGTGCTTTAAAACATATGACTAAAACTATGCAAAACTATATAGTTATATTAAATACAGGATCGTGTGCATAATTTGGGCCAATCAATGTTTGATATGTGTGGTGATTTAGCAGCCACCACACCAATCAAAAATCATCATAATACAAAAGTACTTTTTAATTTTCCTATTCAGCAAATGTCAATGTAATTTACATATTATGCAATTTATGATAATATTAATAAATGTCAATGTTTACTTAAGTTTAGCTTTTGTACTATAAACTATTATAGTACGGTAGTTGTTTTGGGTCCCTTCTTGATATTTTATTAAAACCATGGTCATGAAGTAAATGCAGCTGCTTGCACATTTAACCCTGAGACATTTTAAACCATAGGTTAATCCTGAGATATCTTGCTCCATGTTTCTTACTGTCCACACTGAGTTAATCATTCCTGCATATTAAGGTTTCGAAATTTCTTGGAAAACGTAATCGAGGTTGTTTGGGCAACGTTCAGCCCGCTCCAGTAGTCTTGAAAAACACCAAAATCGTCTCTTTATCACTTTTTTACTGGCGCTCTTTTACTCGCTTAAACCAAACAATTGCGTAGGCTAATATGTTTCTGCTACTGTACATAATTCATATTTAATTAGATAAGTGTCAAAGAAATTCTTGCTTACATTTAGGCATTTCTCGCTGCCTACCAGTTTTAGAATTACAACTGCGAATCGATGCGTGCAGGTTAAAAATACCTAAAAGTAGAGTGACAGCCCTGAGCAAATTGTGTTCAGTGCGTAATTGTTTGCGTAATTTACGCATGACCTAACTTGTTAGTTTTTGATAATGCTCGCATACCAATGATACATTCTCATGGACTTGAAACTGATTTAAATGAGTTTCCCATCATATATGCATACTAAACAAATACAAAAATATCCTTACCTGACCCAAATTAGTAAAGCCATATTTTGAGGCGAGTTTATCAGCGTCTACTGGTCCTCCGGGGATCCGAACAGCCCAGTGATTGGTGTAAACCCGAGAAAGCGACGCTTCCCACAGCCAAAAAGTTGACAAAACAAAACCAAGCAACAAACGCATATTGCTCGTCGATGGTCCAGTCTGGTAACTTTGCGGTAAATGATTCACGCACAATCGATCACCTCCACACTCACCAAAACACGAGCATCAAACCTTTAGTCCTGGCACGCGATACATCCAAAACATCCTCGAGTTACTCCTGCATTATTTCCCCCCATTCAAAACATTGCATCCCTTCCTATCGCTTCATTTTAGCAGCTCGAGTTCAATAAACCTGAAAATGTTGGTCCTGTTTTACGACAGATGGCACGCCAGCCAATAAGTCTTGTCATGTAAGCCCTATATGGCAGAATGAGTGCGCGCGCTATTATTGAGGTTAGCAGCACGAGCTTATGGCTAGTGCTTGCATGCGCAAGTGTGTCATATAGACGCCAATAAAAGGCGTTTTTATCCAGACAAGTGGCGTGCAAGTAACTGAGATATGCAGATTCATAGCTCACACAGGTAGCCTAACTCACTTTTGAACGAGTCTTGCAGTGTGGTGATGAACCCTAATGATGACTGACCAGAAGTACGAGTATTTCTAACTGTTTAGGGGGGAATCTTAGCTCATGACACCTGTCAAACACTAACTAAACTTCAAAACCAAAAGAAGCATTTTCACTGGTGTTCTCAGACTTTTTGATCCCACTGTAAATAATTTGAATGACGGCTGTAATTTGAATGTCCATGCAAAAGGTTTGACTATGTTACATCCTTCTTTGTTTTCTTTGGTTTATTAACTCAAGCTGCACAACTGCACTGATACAAAGTGAATTGATAGCTACGTTGTTTCAAAAACGGTGCAATTCTCTAAAATTCTCTTTTTCTACACCTATCTCTACCATCTGTGCCTTCCCTGCGGAGATAGAAAAAAGGCCAGACGCTCTCCGTTCCCCACTTGTAAATGATCAGAATATCTCTGTTTATGAAAAGCAAAACCAGTCTAAATTTAGACACCATTCCCCAGATTCACTGTCAACGCTGATTTTTTTTTTTACATTTTACTAAACATGGAGAGGCGGTATTAACATTCAATTGCATGGTATCTTACGCCCAGAAGCCATTGTTTGGCACATATAGTGGGACATCCGTATATCACCATATGTTGTGGCACTAACCTGGTGACACATGCCACTGTCTGCCGGAGCTTTATGTAGATGGTCCATTTGTTAAATATGTGTCTTGTGGCCCGTTGCATATAGCCTATTTATATTTCTTATTACAAGTTTTAACCATTTTATTACAATGTATTTAAATGCATATGGAAAAATACACTGTTGGTTTGATAACTCAACACTTTTTTTTTCTATTTGCATATGGATTGACAGTTGTGTCATTTGGAATTATAAAATATATTTAGATTGATGACCACAACTAAAAAGTGAAACGCTCTAATTAAAGTGGTACCAACCAGCAGGGGTATGTGCCACAAAAATTGGACAGGGACCAATCAGGTAATTCATATAATTGTAAACTAGCATGAGAGAAAATGCCACAAATCATTATTAAGTCACACCTGCCATTCTGAAATGAATTATGAAAACTGGCACTAACTATTCAGAAATGTGCTTGATCCGTGTTCAGTGCCACTCAAATACATGTCACAAAATGACTACATGTTTGAAAAATGTGCCGGATGTGCCACTAAGCATAGCGGCATGTGCCAATGGCTTCTGTGAGTAAGATGCCATGCCACTTAATGTTAATAACTATTGGAGACGTGCAACCATAATGATAGCCAAATAAGCCAAACATTGGGTCTTCTGGTCTATATGACTGTCGGCCCTCCTTCAATTTTATATATTTTTTTGCCCATTTTATCGTTCACCAGGCAACATTCTCCGATGGGTCTGATGATTGCTTAGAAAAGTAGGCTAATAGCACACTTCTCCTTAACAAGCTGCAAGATTTGAAGTGACACAAACTATGTAGGTTGAGTTACCGGTAGACTACTCTCTTATAGAGATGCTCGCCTCAGCAAACATCACTAATAAAACAATAGACGACCTGAAATGAGATTCTGATAACTAAAGCCGGAGAGCATTTTAAAGGAACACAAGCTTATATAGTGCTCGGCTCTATATATTCATAGCTGTCTTTAAACCTCATAACCTCAGAAGACGTTTATAGGATAACAGCGGCGTGCAATCCTCTTTGAAATATTATTGAGCATTATCTGTGCTGAAAGCTGTGCTTTAAAGGAAAACATTTCACAGTCTGGATTTATTTCATGGGTATTATGCATGCCTGATCAGCTTCGTTCTTTGTTTCGCCTCCCTGAAAATAGAAGTGCAAGTTTACTGAAGTTTCTCTTGAAAAACGGCGTTGTGTCGCGAGCGGTTCGCCGGTCAGGCATGTAAAAATAAAGTTTCTTTATTGTCATCTATATTCCATGAAGAACCTTTAACATCCATGGAAGTTGATGGAACCTTTTAATTGCACAAAAGGTTCTTCACTAGTTCACACTTACATCAATTAAACAGAGTAAAGATTATGCATATTTGGCGTGTCGGAAAAGCACATTCCGATCTCGGAATTTTTCTCGGAATCTCGGAAAAGATTCCGCTCTCGGAATTTTTGCCCCAACCCAGAGTACATCCCCCGTTGTTGTAAGAGTATTAGGACTAGACGTGATGAAATGGGGTGGTGGAGGGATGCTGTTAAACTGTCAAAATATTTACAATTTTTAAATCCCTTAAAAAAGTACAAATATTTGCAAATTGTAACTCATAATTATTTTATAAGACCATAAGAATGTTTTTTTTTTGTCATTTTCTGGTGGGTGAACATGTTTTATGATTTCTTTGAAACGACTGGCTCTGGAAACATAGGATTGGTCGGAATCGAAAGAGGAGGAGTATAAGAAAGAGGATATATACCGTGACCTGAAAGTTTTTATTTATAGAATTTGCGAGTAAAGGTCAAGTGTCCGGAATACCGTGATGTCCGGAATACAGTGAGTCTACGTTAATAATATTTTTCTAATTCCAGTGGTACTGGTGGATTTCCGCGGGAGATTCGAGCATGTCTTTGCGTCATTACGTCACATCTGTAAAGGAGGAGTCTCGGCTAGCAGGCTATGAGTGTGAGGATGTTTGAGGGTTGAGATTTTAGCCTTTTCTCACAGCACTTGATACAATTAAACTTATCAATTTGATGGCGGATCCAGAAAGGTTCAGACAATCACCAGTGACAACTGGAGACTCACCCGACTTCGGAGTGGCTACAGAAAAAAAGAGACTGCACCGTCCTGTGCGAAAACAAGGATAAATATCGGAAGGGCATTAAATGTAGTCACGCAATGCTGATATTGAACAATAACAATTTGAGAACAAAGTAGCTATAATTTGCACGGTTTTATATGATATGATAAGCGATTGTTAGATTTAAATAAGCGCGATTTACTGCAGTCTGCAATGATTTTTTCCCCTTAGTTGGTCAGAACCAGAACAAAAGTGGATGTTACTTACTTGTTCAGATGACATTTTCCGGTGAAAATTATGTTGGTCATACTTCCAAAAAGTAGAATCTGTGATTCCGAATGGCAGTATCCACACCAGCGCGGCGACTGACAGCTGCACACTCTCCTCAAACATTGGATTCATCCGCTCGCCTCTGTGCCTGCCGAGGCACAACCCACGTAAAGTTGATAATTCCGCGAATAACTGCAATTGCAGATTTCGAACAGAGATGGCGACAAAGAGGAAAACCTGCGGACTGCAGCTTTAAAGCAAAAATAACACAATATGTGTTATTTTTTGTTATCGTGAAATAAAATTACTCCTATCGGTATATACAATTTTGCTCATATCCCCCACCCCTACCTTAAATTATTAAAAAGTTCTTTACATTAAGAAAAAAAAAGGGTATTTTAAGAATTTTTCACTGAAAAGTTCTTTTGAGGAACCAAAAATTGAACCAAAAACGCCCGTTTGGAACCATTTTTTTAAGAGTGTGTCCCTGAAAGAGCCAAGCTCATTTTATTTTTCAAGCCGATCATTTGGTAGAGAGTGAAAAATCGCCACGGCTTTTAGCGGCGACACTGAGCATGTTATTACTTGCTCATTCTGAGCAATGAAGAGGAATAATTGAGCAGGTCATTAGAAGCGTAGGCCTACTGTCGTGTTCATTCTTAAAGTCAAACTTTATCTCAAAAGGAAACCACCGCGCTGTCACCTTTACCCAGATGTCCTTTGTGATCTGAAATAGGGCTGATATGATATTTCATTTACAGTTATTCATTCTGCAGACACTTTTATCCTTAAAAATGAGAAAAAAACATAGGCTGAGAATGCTGCAATACAAAGTTACAAAACTGCGAGGTTCAGACTAGAGGAGTGAGAAACCATGAAACAACATTAAAACAATCATGTTTATAGACTGATTATAATTTTCTCACTTAGTCTACCATCTTGAATATTGTTTACTGAGCATGTTGCAATGCATTATGGGATTATGCATTATAATTATGCATTATTCTTGGCAAAGAATACATAAGATGCTTCATTTGAATTTGGCCAAATGAGGTGTCATATACTCGGCAAAAAGAAATGCTCTCCCACTTTTAACTGCATTTTATCCTGTGAATTTCTTATTATGTGTAAACATTTGTATGAGCATAAAAAGACTGAGAAATAAACTGAACAAATTTCATAGACATTTGATGAACAGAAATGGAATAATGAGTCAGTGAATAAAGTGGGTCATTATCAAAAGCAGTCAGCATTTGGCGTGTCCACCAGCTGCTACTACAGAGCATCTCATCCACATTGATTGCACCTGATTTTCCAGTTCTTGCTGTGAGATGTTACTCCACTTCTACTTCCACCAAGGCACTTGCAAGTTCTCGAACATGTCTGGGGGGACATGGTTACACTGCAAAGACGATTAGCTTTCCTTCCTGTTTTCCAACGGTCTTAAGCATCCTACAATACAGACATTGCCGTTTATTGCTCCGGCCACATCTGCAGTCCCCATTCCTCTCTGCAGCAGGACTATGGCATGTTCACACAGGTGATCAGGAACCCTGGGCATCTTTCTTCTGGTGTTTTTCAGCAGTAGGAAGATCTCTTTAGAGTCCTAAGATATAGCGGTGACCTAATTGTCTACTGTCTGTAAACTTAGTGTCGTAAGGACTGTTCCACAGGTGTATGTGCAAATATTGTTCATGGTTCACTGAACAAACATGAAAAATATTGTTAAAACACTTCCCAATAAAGATCTGTAAAAAAAAGTATCTTTAAAATACAGTATCGTGAAAAAGGGATGTTTTTGTTGTTGTTGCTGGGTTTATATGGCAGCATATTGTCTACTTTTGGAAAAGCCTTTGCATCTGGATCAGATAGGCTACCTTAAAATGCTAATATGCTTGTTTTGAAACAGAATGGCTCATTTTGTAAGCTAAAGGCATTTATTTATCAAATATAACCAGAATAACTTCTAGTCATGTGGAAAGAGACAGCGATTTTGGGATTCTCCATCTTTCTGACTTTGTGCTTCTGGTGTGCAACTTAAATGCAAGCACATCTTTATCCTGTATCATTTCCAAATCGGTTTAAAATCCAAATGGGGTGGTTTCATAATGTTTTTTTTTTTTTTTGCTGCCCACAGAGCAGATTTTGGCAGGTATAGAGTTGGCTTGTGCGTTGCTCCGGAGAGCTCGGCCAGCTGAATTTCTCATGATTCCTTCAGTGCTGGCAGGTATGTTAGTGAGAGGTTAACAGGTGGATATGTCAATCTGTCACTAACATGTTTATCATATTGCTCTTTGCACAGTTGGACATTTTTCTGCATAAAGCTTCTTCTGTATGTGGCCATCACAGCTTTGCATGCATGGCTACTTTTTATTTTGGCATTATAAGATTAAAAACTAGATCCAGTTTAAGTAAGCTGGATTTCTCTGTGGTTTGACTACATGAAGACATCTGTTATGTCATATCTTACAATATCTCACATCTGTTGAACATCTTGTTGGAAAATAAGGCAGAAAATTGAAATGACTTGACACCAAAGTATACTTTCAGAAGGTCGTTGAAAAGATCCACAAAAGTTGATAATACTCAACTACCGTAATAACAACTAGTGATTCTCTTAGGTTAGTTGTTTACTTGTTTATTTCCTCTTTAAGATGTATCGCTTGTTGTATTTCTCATGTGCAAGTCCCTTTGGATAAAGGCATCTGCTAAATGAATAAATGTAAATGGTGCTATTAAAAGAAAAATATTAATTCACTTTCAGGAGAGTGAAAGAAATATATCTCAAATTATTAAAACATAAATAATGGAAACTTTATAAACAGTCTATAATATATATATATATTATGTATCTAAAATATATTACATTAATAGAAATATAGTAAAAGGTCAAATTAGTTCATATTAAATTAAAATTAAATAAAGGTCATTCTGGATTTATTGTGAAATGATTGGAATGAGACTGATTACACATTTGTCTTTATATTCATTGCAATAAAACAATTTCAGGAAATCAAATTGTAACTATGTGAGAATAATGCCACCTACTGTTTGAATTTCCTAATGAAAATCACTTTATATGATTAATATCATATACATTATTATGCTTCCAAAGCAGTGTGTATCATGTGTCTGTCATGTACTTAATTAGCATTTTTGGCAAATTTCCCAATGACTCAATGTCATAAATTCAATTCAGTCAAGCAATCTCACAGATCTCTGTTTAAATCCACAGATGACCCTTTCGACATAGATAAGCATGATTACATTTTCCCTAATTATTATATTGCTCTTTCCCTGAATCTGAGACTTGATTTGTCTTGCTAAAAATCAACCCAGCTTTCTTTGATTGGAGTCATTTGCAATGCACTCCAGAGCATTGGCATCAGTTTTGTGAAATCCCAGCACAACCTTGAGCCTTTCTCGGCACAAACCACCCATTTCATATAGATTAGTCCTAAATGAAGTTGCAGCGAGTTGACCATGCCACCAGAGGGCTTTCCACAAGTTAATTAACTTCTGCAAACGAGGGGGAAATCCATAGGAAATGTCATGCAAGGTCAATCAGCGATTATAATGGACATGAGATTGGGTATAAAAATCTCCAAATTTGTAAGCTTATGACAAGTGTTTGGTGCTCAGAGCAATCTAACGTGATGTGAAACAAGGCCCCGCCGCAGCAGGAGTTTTTTTCCCTTTTTTTCTGGAAGTCTTGGACCGTCTTTAAACTTATTTGTAGTTTGTCTGGGCAGCGGTACAAGTCTTCGGTAACAGAGAGTCTTTTGAGCAGTGCACGTAAGTGAAATCCGTTGGCCCTTGTGTTTGGGCCTGATGCCAGAATAAATCAAGACACATATACTAATGGGTTCAAGCGATATCTGATTCTTACCATCATGATTTGGGGTTCAAACCACTTATGTTTTCAACAGTTTCAACACGTTTAAACTGGCTAAAGAATCAAACCCTTGATTTTTTGGTAACGCTTATGTACTTATTAATTACAATTACTGGGTAATAACTAGTTACTAACCCTGAACCTACCCCTAACCCATGTACTTACCTTATATTAGCCAGTACTTTCTAGGTAGGCTACACTGTAAGTACACGTAAGTACTGTACTGTAAAAGGAAGCGTTGCCGATTTTTTTTTGTTCACACCGTTCCAGAGCTCTTAACACATGTCCAGACCTTGAAAAATATTTCTGCATGTTCACATGCATATTATTGACTGATGTGTTCATTTATAACTAAAGTTCATGAATAATTGAAGGCCACTGATCTGAAGTCCTGATATCATTTTCATATTACCGCTAAAATGTATTAGGAAAATTTGGAGATGCTCTGAAGGGAAAGTGGGATCTTGCTTTCAAAGCTAGCTTGATAGCCTGTCTGAAAATGCCTAACTTAGTATCCTTAGCCTACCCTATAAGGTCAGCCTTTTTTTCTTTTTTTTTTATAATTTCCATTGTTTTGTGAGGCATGTAACAGGTACTTCTGCTGTAATATGGAAGTAACTCTTGTACACTCTATTTGTTGATAATAAAGCAATAAAAAAAAACTTTAAAAAGTCCATTAACAGTGTAAAAATGTTGTATGAAGCACAGCTCACACAGAAGTCACTTTCAATCCCAAGCTGCTTTCTGTTGGTGAACACAGCGAATACGCGTGACCAACTTGAACACGAACAAAATCTATGTGGGAAACTTGCGGGATTTCAAGGGGCATTTTATCACTTCATGAACTCCCATTTCTCTGGGAGTCAAAAGAGTCGGGGCCATACGCACGTATACGTCCTATTAAGTGGTGCAGGTATGACGTCACTTTGTAGGCCAATCGGCTGTTAGCATCACACTGGTTCCCTGGACAAAAACCCAATAGGATTTTTAGGCTTTTGGATTATCGCAAAAAATTTTTTTTAAATAATGCAGCTCTGTGATCAATAGTAGTTTATGATACTTACACGTTTTGTCCATCAAGACAATTTTTTCTGATGAACACAACTTTTATTAATTTTGAAGCCTAAATGCAATCGCCAGAAATAAAAAGCTAAAGGTATAAACGAACTACACCACGGTCCCACGACTTCAACGTCACACTAAGCTTCTGACAACTCTTTAAGTTTTTACCTAAAAACATTTTCCCTGAAAGTTTGAGTTAGAATAGTTTATAAGAGCACAATTATAAGCATAAGGTTGTAAAAGCGGACTGAGTAGTTCTGCGTGATGACGTTTAATGTCCCCGACAGCTTTTGTAGTCCCATTTAGCTACTTGTAAGCAGCCGACTTTTATTAACAGGTTTTAAACATCTGATGTATTTTATGTCGTATAATAAAACGTGAAAGTGCCTTGAGAGTGTGTTCACCACAGACCTTATTTCAGCTAAATCCCATAAAAAAAAACCATTGACTTCGGGACGAGGGAACCGGAAGTGCTACGTTTTGGCCTACTAAGTGATGTCATACCTGCACCACTCTATAGCCTACTTACTTTTTGCCCAGGGTTGTTTGTGTAAAACTTCTAAGGATCAATATTTGTGTTTACGCACTTGTTTTTTCCCCTCGAAAGTCCATAATCTAACTACACAAAAATACAGCAAGGTTTTTACTCTATACTTCTAGAAAATAAAGAACAAAGAATGTGCATCAGTAGGCTATGTTTCGCTTTTTTATGTTTAATTAATTTATGAAACCACTGTAAACTTTAACATTATTATTGTTATATTGCAATGTTATCATATTTTATGTAGGCAATTAGCTTACTTCATTGTAAATAGAAAAGTCTGCACTTTCTTTAATGCTGTCTTCACATGCTATCGGAATTATTTTTAATTCAAGTTTCCTAGGTAAAATTGCACATGAATGCCCTCTGATGTAGTATTTACCACTGGGAAGATCGGAGATAATTTTGATACCCAAATTCCCGAGATGGGCGGGCCTTAAACTTTAAACATGGTGGAGGGGAGAACGATTGCTGCTGTGATAGGTAGGCCTATGCTTTGTTAGTTTTTTCCACAACAGGTAGATTGCCTTTTCTTGTAATTGCATATTTACATATATATGGGATGTCTGCGAGGACTTTGTTGTAAAATAGGTATGGATGTTAGTGTAATTATGCAGATGGAAGTAGATGTCAGTGAAGAATGGGGTATGATCAGAAAAATGGGTGGTTTTAAAAGAAACTCAGAAAGTCTAATTAATGTGAAAAGAATGTAACAATAACATATCAGAAGAAATGAAAATAAACGGAGAACAAAGTAGAAAGGTACATCCCATGGAGAATAGGCCTTGTGACAATCTTGATGTTGAATTTTCATTACATGAATTAAAGACAATTGCTGGAGGAGTTAAGGAAAGGATGAGATGATGATGAAAAATGTATCTGATTTGTCTTTGAATGTAACGTACTACGTCTTTTTAATATGGGGCACAGCAAAACTTCCTTTTTTGTGGAAATAAATCACATCTGTCTTCTAGGCAGCCAATAACAAGCATAATGCATGCAAATAATAGACCTATAGTATTAACATAAAATGTAAGTTTATATATATTATATAGGCTATATATAACAGGATTGAAAAGTAGAATTTAAAAATCACATAGGCTATTGCATAAGTAATTTTATTTTATTATAAAGTTTCGTCCACACTCCAGCCCAAATGATGGCGTTAATACAATTTGATGATTCCTGTATGGTCTGGGGTGGGATTAGGTTAGTTGTCAGTCGTGCGAGAAAGGTTGACGTGGAGCATGGAAATCGAGAAATCTCCATCTCGAACCTTCGATGAATTACAGCTGGTAAAATGATAACTCGATACTGTTCGTAATAAAACGAGAATCAACATTGGCTTGGCTTTTCGGTGATGGCAAGAACTGAGATTTGAATTTTAAATGCGACGCGGAGATGGCATTTTTTGTTAGTTTAACAGGTGAGTCGGTATTTTATTAAACAGATAAATTACCATTTAGCTCTCTAAGGGAGTTCCTTATGAAACATGATCTGTTATGAACGGTCATTTTAGTGTCATTGTTGTGGAGCTGATCTGGGATTTATTTTCAAGGAAGTTACTTTATCCTGTGTATTAACGGATTTAAAGTAGGCTAACGTCTTAAGCTAGTCATTTTAAGATCCTTTCAATCTACACCGGTTATATCTCTTGATTTTAAAGCCTAGTAGTGTTTTATGAGCTGTATAATCTCGCTTGCTGAATCCGAAATCGTCACATATAGCCTACCATCAAATAGTGCATTGGACAGTTATTTGTAGTGGTGCCCGAAACCATGAGTGCAGTCAGTGAGTGCACTCATTCAATCCCACAATTGCACCGCAATAACGAGTGTACAACTGATGCACACTAAACGGCTGTCCGAATTCCCTTACTAGTTTTCATTCAAGTGAACAGTATTAGTGGACAAACGTAGGGAATGGTGAATAAGGGGTTTAGACTAAACCCCTTATTCACCATTCCCTACGTTTGTCATAAGGGGTTTAGAGCAGCGGTTCCCAAACTTTTTTTCCTGCGCACCCCCTTCTATGTCCCAACCGGGTTGGCGCACCCCCAATCCCCACTTCAAAAAAAAATGCAACAAAGCTTTGTTTTATCGCCCTATAAAGACTCATGTTTAATCATGCGCTAATAACCAGAACATGCATGACAATAACAACATCAACAAAGTTTCAATATAATGCAACAAAGCTACGCACAAGCTTCCACTTTTAACCCTTTCACACGTAAGTTTAAAATATTCTAACTGATCCCCAGCGTGAGTTTTTCAAGGCGACCGTTATTTAGAACTTGTTACTTTAATGTTTCCATGGTGACGCGTCATTCCTTGTCACGTGACACAGCGCAACCACAACACAGCGCTGAATGAATGATGATCTGCTTTTATGTCATTTTTCCTTTTTTATCAAAAATATTCACAAATGTATTAGCTATAGCATGAAACACTGATATTCCGATTGTCAAATATGTGCAAGTGGATGTGTTTTATTGTTCAAACACCTTCATAACGATCGTTAGTTTGTGCCACAGTTCAGAGAATCGGATCTGTTGGATTTACAACACGTGACGTCAATTCCTCCACTTCTCACGAAATACATGAAAGTAAGTGGCCGGTGAACTGGGAGAAGAATAGGGTCAAATGTGAAGCTACGTACACAATGTGTATCTGATATGAATAAAACGTGTCATCTTATTATAATGAAAAGGATTAATATTGCCGCTTCCATAGAAATCAGCTAAATCAAAATCATTGTTTTGCTAGTACTTATGTGTATTTAAATGTCTGAAACCTAAAATAAACACTATGTGGTTGAAAACACTCAATGGTTGTGATATATGACAGCACTGGCTCAGCGCCAGCCAACGCGCGAAAGCACATCTGTCACGTTACCGGCTGCAGTGCGTAGAAGACAGCAGCTGTTTTCAACGTTTCTATCAAAAACTAATAAATTATAGTTTTTTTATTTAAAATAAAAGCGATTACAAAGGAAATGTTTACTGTTCATGGTTTTTATTTTATTGTATGGAAAAATCCCACTTACAAAACAGACCGCCATTACATTTTTCCTCTCGCGCACCCCCTGGTGGCAGCTCGCGTACCCCTGGGGGTGCGCGCACCACACTTTGGGAATCCCTGGTTTAGAGCATAGACAGTAAAATAAGGTTTAGAGGGCGATTTCGGATTTCAGACGCTCTTTTTTTTTTTTTATGAGAGAGAACAATATTCATCCGCAGTCACGCGGAGCCGAAGCACAACCAAAACAATATTCTTCCGCAAAATACATGTAGTTTTGTTTCTAAAGATTACATAGATATTATACCCTTTAATTTACAATAAGTATTTAATATACATATGAAAATGTTTCGCCCAACGTGGGGCTCGAACCCACGACCCTGAGATTAAGAGTCTCATGCTCTACCGACTGAGCTAGCCGGGCTAGTGAAATAGCGGGCGAACAGAGAAAAATAGATCGAGTGCGTAGTCTCGTATGTATGGCGTATGTGAGATAAAGCAAAACTATGCCGTAAGCGAGAAAGACTTTTACATTTGCAACTCAATCACAAGACGTCTGCTTCTCGGCAAAGCATCATAATCTGGATTCGTCTAATTACTTGTCATCTTTGAATCACGAGTTGTTTGTTGCTGCAGTTCATGTAAGGCCATTTACGAGCCAGCCGAATTTCCACAGCTAAGGTAACTTTTATTAAAGTTGACAGCTAAGCATTTACCCGTTTTCTATGTAGTCATGTTAGATTACACTGTTCGGTATGTAAGCTTGTTTCCGCCACGGAATAAAACAATTACAAATATTATTGAATTGAATATAGAATTCTGACTTTTTTCCTCACAATTGCGAGTTTGCGTCTCGCAATTCTGTCTTTCCCTTCGCAATTACGAGTTTATATCTCGCAATTGTGACGCCTTTTGTCAGAATTGTGAAATATCAAGTGCAGTTCTAAAAAACGACTAACATTTTCTCTCAGAATTGAAGCAAGCTTCTAGTTCAGTACTACGGCTCCGAGTACTAATATTGCTGAAGTAGGCAGCCATGGGTCAATGGAATGAAAAACTAACAGGTTATAGTTTTTCATAGGGGCCCAGCTTGCATATTGATGACTAGATTTATTAAATTATCAAACCAGGACACATGGGATGGGAGTTGCAGGGTTGAATTATCCCTTGGGGTTTTCGACCACCCACACTTCTCTGAAGAATTTAAATAATTAAATGAAATATGAGCAGTTTCAAAAATTTAGAACAATGGTTCTCAACCAAGGGGCCTTAACAAACTTCCAAGTGGTCATCGGGAAGGGATGACTTAAATTATTTAAAATAAGACAAAACAAGCATTAAAAAGCAACTAAAGCAACTAAAAACCAAGATATTTCTAAGTATTTGATTATTTTTTATACCAAATAGATCCATCTAGTTATGCCAAGCTCTAAAATATTTTATTGGAGAGAATCTGTCCACAACAAATATTTCCTTGAAGTCAAAAAGTTTGAGATCCAAAATTAGAAGAAAATTTGAATTAGAAGCAACAAATGTTTTGAAGTGTTTATATAATAATAAAAACACAGACGTTGCAGGTGTTGGATGCTGAAAGTAGAAGAGAATTTTTTTTCTTTGTGTTTGTTTTCAGAAAATGTCCCAATCAAAGTCACATAAGGCAATGGGTGTCCAAACTGCAACAGTTTGCATCCACAGAGAATCGACCTTTGGATGCTGGCAACTCGCCTGTTCCCCATCAGAAGAAATGGTATGACCTCTTTTCAGGAGGTATGTGTAGCAGCCTATAGACACGACTCACACATAAAGCCATAATCTGTACGGGCCATGCTCACAGAAACGGTCAAATGTCCAGGTCATATTTACCATAATGTTTGTTGTTTTTTTGCATTTTTGGCATCATTTACATAATAGTTCCTTTTAAAATTATTTTATTGTTTGCTTTATTTTATGTAGAAGATTCATGTATGTTCTAGTAGTTACATGTATTTATTCAAGTTACATTTAAGTACATTTAAAAACAAAATTATGGGGAGAATAACAATACATTGAAAAAAAAATGTCATTAAAAGAAGGTTTACTTAAAGGTTCTCTAAGCGATCCTGGGTGACGTCACTTCTTGTTGACGTTCGAACTATTGTCAAACAAAACGGAGGCTAGCTAGAGACCCTCCCTCCTCCTCATCCGCACACTAACCCCCCAAACCCTTCTTGTCGGTCATTGGCTGGAACAGTTTGTTATGTTTCGGGGAGCGGGTCGCTGCAGTTTGTTTTTGTTGCTGTTTGTGGAGCCTGGGCTGTCTACAGAGATCGCGTTTCTTTACAGTGTGTTCAGAGGACAGGCAGCCAGCGGATAGTGAGGAGATGTTTGCTGTATGTGACAAAAAATGTTTTGGCCTAAAAAACGCGTGACATCGCTTAGAGCACCTTTACTTAATAATTATTTCACAAGCAACAATATTTCGGTAGACTAGCAAACAGGGGTGTCCAATCCTGCTCCTGGAGGGCCACTGTCCTACAGATTTCAGCTCCAGCCCCAATGAAACACACCTGAACCTGCTAATCAAGGTCTTACTAAGCATACTATACTTCCAGGCAGGTGTGTTGAGGCAAGTTGGAGCTAAGCTCTGCAGGACAGTATCACTTCAGGACCGAGTCTGGACACCGCCGATGTAAGCAGATCCGGTTGTGAACAACTTGCTATCCTAATCCAAAATGTGTGTTACCCCAAACTAGGAACTTGGCTATTTTTTGTTCCATTGTCTATGTATTAGTCTGCACTGCCATCTAGTGGTCATTATACAAAGCCATCATAAATGGTAGAACATGGCAACATGCTACATAAATTTAAGACAAATTTGATGTAGCAGTTTCTTAATAAAAATTATAATAGGGCTATGGTCACAACTGTTGTAATAACTTGGCTACTACAATTTATTATAAAATTGTAGGAACTACTTTTTCTATCATCTCCATAAAAAACAAGGGCATCTGTCTCTGTGGCGCAATCGGTTAGCGCGTTCGGCTGTTAACCGAAAGGTTGGTGGTTCGAGCCCACCCAGGGACGAAAGGAACTTTTGAATCAGAATGACTGCTGGAAATTGAATAGCATAACCTAATCAAGTATAGTTTAACGTGTGCATTTGTTAAGCTAGATAATAAATGCCACCTTTTCTTTCTTCTGAGACACCATTTGAGGTTTTGACCCTTAGCTCAGCCAGTTTATACTCATGATATATAGGGAACGTGACCTTATCAGGCCCATCCAAATGTACGTTTATGTGTTTTCTTATAGAAATTGAAATGGACTTCCGTTAACATGACAGATATGGATTAGAGCTTTAATAAACATCATATTTAATATGTTAGTATATGTAGCAAGCTATGAGACTTCCCTTGTTTTTAAGGCTCTATAGTTCTTTAAAGTCCTTACAGAGTGGCAAATTCAATGAGGATTTCATGAATTAAATGGATGTGTTCTGAGTACAATGATGGCAGTAAATGCAATTTTATATGAAGTTCAATTAATTTGTAATCGTCATTTGCAAATTGCTTTGGATAAAAGCACCTTCTAAATGAATAAATGTAAATGAGCTCTTAGCGGAATGGGCTTATTAGGAACAAAAGGGTCAACGGAGCCGTGCCTTATAAGCCCACTTCACAAAAAAGTCATATTTCTGGATAATTATTACAGAGCATCAAATATATATTGGCTCAAGAAGATTCTTTAATATTTCCATTTAATGTGATTATTTGTTGTTGTTATTCTGTTGCATCAGGCAGTGTTTGCTAGTTGCAGATACTCATCAAATCCAAATACAAACCACTGCTTCAAACAACAAATAAAATAAATCATGTTATGTTAATTTATTAATCTTAGAATTTCTAAATACTTAAAAAATCCCAGTAAAATTAAAATAATAAAGTTACTGATATAAGTTTGCTGTAAAACAAATAATTTCTTTCGTACTTTTTCATTTTTAGATTTACCTTTTTATTTTTAGATTTAAATAAAAATATAAAAAATAAAGTAAGTGCGTTTATGATATTTATGTTTAGTCGGGTCTAAGCAAAATGGCACGGTCAAAGATGAAGCCAGAGAATGTCATTCGCTCAGCAAAGATGGAGTAGCTCATCCTGATTGGATGTCGTTACTCAGCCACGCGTATGATAGTTTTGTGCAACACCATCAGATGGCGGTGGTAAGCTCCTGATTCAAAATTTGCTTTCGTCCCTGGGTGGGCTCGAACCACCAACCTTTCGGTTAACAGCCGAACGCGCTAACCGATTGCGCCACAGAGACAGATGGCTATATATTTTTTAAGGTTTTTTTTAAAAAATTTAAGGTTTTTTATGAAAAAGTAGTTCCTATAATTCTACTATAAATTGTAGTAGCCAAGTTTTTTTAAACAGCTTAATTGTATTCCCATAATTATATTACATAGATCATAGTTAAGATATTGTTACTGCAATAAAACAATGGTCAATTTGTAATTTTGTTACTGTAGTAAAACCATTGTAATTTTCTGCATTGTAGGCTATTCATTGATTAATTTAGACACCTATGGCACAGGCACATAGAAGGCCTTGGGACTGAGAAAACTTACTGGGGGTACAGAAAAGTATGGACCATTTTGCAAGCACAAAGCAATAACTACTAAAAACAATGTACATAGTCTAATAATCAAAACTCTCATCATGAGGCCAAAACAAAGTTAACTTGTAATAATTTGACCAATTCTAGCATTGTGCATTATGAAATGCTAAATGTATGGGGGAGCGTCTAAAGCGGCCACATTTACTTGTCTCAAACCTGGTTTAGTTAAACAGTTACAGTCATCTGTATGACAGATAAAAATAATTGTATTGCATTCTCGTTTTCTGCACTATTTTAGCGAAAGTATCTATGTTGCTGCTCATCGTGTTTCTGCTACTGTTGTTGAAATGTCCGCATTGTCTGAAGCTCATGATGTGGCGCCTCACGTTTTTAGTGAGGGAGACAGAAGCAACGCGCACGGAGAAGAAATTACTTGCCTTGAATGCAGCACTTTTGGCTCAAGATAAAAAAATATATAGATATAGCTACGAGAGGTCATTACTTTAAACAACCCTGAGTGCTTGTGGTGTGAACCGCTCCGTTGTTTTGACGCGCTGCTCACTTTAATCTTTTGAAACGGTAAAATGGTGCAATTATGTCCCTCGGCTCGGTCCGTATGGAACCAGGCCGTGGTCCGGAATGGGAATACGACGCGCTGCTCACTTTAATCTGTAGAAACGGTCAAATTGTGCAATTATGTCTCTCAGTCCGTATGGAACCAAGCCGTAGTCCGGATCAGGACGCGCTGCTCATTTTAATCTGTAGAAACTGGGTTTAAAACCGTTTTTTGTTTGTTTGTAGACAAATATATAGTTAGCATGTAGCCCGGCTAGCTCAGTCGGTAGAGCATGAGACTCTTAATCTCAGGGTCGTGGGTTCGAGCCCCACGTTGGGCGATATCTTTTGGATTACGATCCTTAAAGGGATAGTTCACCCAACAATGAATGTCATAATTTACTTACTTCTAAGTTGTTCTAAAACATGTATGAATTTATTTCTTCTGCTGAACGCAAAATATGATATTTTGAAGAATATGTGTAACCAAATCGTTGCATATGCAACATTGACTTCCATATGACTATGGAAATCAATGGAGACTGTCAACTGTTTGGTTACCAACATTCTTCAAAAAACTTTTTTTGTGTGTGTGTTCCACAAAAGATAGAAATTCATACAGGTTTGGAACCACTTGATTTAATTTAGGTCACTATCCCTTTAAGAAAGATTGACTCTGGAAGTCTGATAATCTGAAACTATGCAGGAGTGAGAAGATGGCAGAACATTTTGTGTGAAACCAGGAATAGGTTGTGGTGTTAAATAAAAGCATGGTTTTTAGATTCACGTTTTAAGAGCCTTACAAAATCATGTAATTTAATTAAAATATTTCAATTTACTGCATATGTTGCTTGTGGAATTTATTCAATTAATTCTTCATGTATTAAAGATGGCAATGCTAGAATTTCAAGAGTAAAACAGAGTTGTACAAAAGTGCATAAATGTAACTGCGGAAAAGTAGAGAAAAGAAAGAGGGAGAAAGGGAAATGGGAAGAATAAGTTATTTAAGCTATAGACCTTATTCACAGCAGTGCCATCTTTGATTTTTAACGGGAATGAAAGTGAGGCTGTGAGGGATAAACATACATCTCTTGAGTACAGGCTGTATTGTTATTTTATATGTTTTTGAATTGTTCTGACAAAACACTGCAAAAATATCTTTTCAAGAAATTTCAGTAGACCAAAACCTCCAGACAATATGAGCTGTGGAAAATTATAAGTGATCCAGGAACTTTATACAGCTTTTTTACAGTGGATGCCATTGAAAACACGGTAAGTCTGTCCCTCACAGCCTTTCACACCGGTCATGGCGCTGCTCTGAATAAGGTCTTGTGTTTATAGATTTGTTATACTCGCTGCAGTATTTGAATATTTGTGTTTATAGATTTGTTATACTCGCTGCAGAGGGTGTGCCTGAAAGAATAAACATGATGATGATGAAAAAAAAAAAAAAAGGAGAGCAATTTAGTATGCATACCTACAGTATTGTGATCCTGATGTTATGCTAATGACATTGTAAAAATGTAGTTGTGGTAATGTTATGTTAATTTTGTAATCTCGTCAATGTCCAATTCCCCTCCTTTCAGTCTTACGCATGCAAACTCAATAGTTCTCAGCTCGTAACCATAAAGACGTGTCATTGTATCCTTGCTGACTGAGTGGAGGCTGCTAACCCCTAACTGGCAAACATTGTAAAGTAGTTTTTATTTGAAAAGAGGCTCTAGAAGGACTTTAGTGGAAATGGACATGAGCCTTGGACCTTGAGCAATACACTTGACATTTAAAACTGCTGTTTGGTGACTTGCTGTACTATGTGTTTCTGATATCAAATTACAAGATAATATTCACAAGTCAATACATCTTTTGTTTTTCTTTGGTTTGGTATATTATATTGGACTTTAATGCAACTAGCTTTATCTTTATGCTTGATGTGATAGATAATAAAAACTTTGATAGTATCTCAATGAGACTATAACCCTGGTTCAGTTGGCATACTTTTGATTATTAAAATACAGACAGTCATTGTAAGTTGTGAGTATAAAAAGTGGTGAAACTTCACATTTGAAATAAGTTTTTTTTTTGTATTTTCATAAAAGCAGGTATAGAAACAGATCCCTTTTTTCCCCGTTATGTTCTATAATAGTTAAAACGGCAAAAGCGTTTTCTCAAGCTTTTGTTGCCTAAACTGATTTCACTTCTGACCCTTTCTCAATTATCAAACATTTTAACAAAAGGTGTCCCTTATATAAAAATGTGTGAGTTCTTTGGTCTTTTATTCGTAAACTTTTCTCAAAGGTTTAAAACTGTAGATGTCTAATAAAGTCACTGATACTCATGACTTAGAATGATGTGTTCTTTCAGATAGGTTTCTCACTTCCTGTCATTTCCACATTTGTGCAATATTTTGATGTTACACATCGCATCACATTTCCTGCCTTGCCATGTTTTTGTTCCTTAAAAGGTTTAAAGCACAATGACACATGGTGACCTGCTGTACTGTTTGTCTGGTGGAAAAGATGCAAGAGACCAGGGGCCTCATTTATAACCGTTGCGTACGCACAAAACAGGCCCTGAAAGAAGTGTATGCCACTTCCGACGCATAAGTTGTGATTTATAAAAACAAACTTGACGGGAAAATTTGCGCACCTGCACGCAAACTCTGACCCATGCGTACAAACATTTTGGAGACGGAGCAGTTTGGCGACACCGATGGTGAGCTGAGGGACTGATGGCAGATGAAGGAAAACCACTTTAAGGGCCCTATCATACACCCGGTGCAATGCAGCGCCAGGTGCGACGCAAGTGGTTTTTTGCTAGTTTCAGCCCGACGCAGTTATCATTTTCACGTCCTGTGCCACGTTTTTTAAATGGCAAATGCATTTGCGCCCATGGGCGTGCTGGTCTGAAAACTAGGTGTGTTCGGGTGCATTGTTGGTGCGTTGCTATTTTGACTGCGCCATTGACCAACTGAAACCTGGTCTAAAGTCAATGGCGCAATATTTTTTTTGTTATTTAAAGAGCACGTTAGTAATAAATAAATAAAAGAATATACGACTGATATACACATTAAGATTAAATATGCCATTCTCATTAATGGCGCCTAAATTACATGAAATCATTACCAAGAAGTTATTTTTTAATTTTTTATTCTAATAAATAGAAATATTTGTAGTGGATGCGATGCTTTTGAACACTTTTCCTGTGGCATGCTGTGTTTTAATGTTTTAACTAGAGTGAGGATTGCTTAGCGCATAGTAATAGCAAAACATAATGGCATGGTCTGAGAAAATATTTCCGTGCAAATAATGTTCAATAATGCAGAATAAGGGCTTTATGTTTCCATAAAAATATAAAGCAATAACAAATACTATTTGGCCAATGGAAACGATTGAGAAACCCTTTCCACTTTAAAAAATACTATTTGGCCAATGGAAACGATTGAGAAACCCTTTCCACTTTCTCTGAAATGTATTTTATACTATTTGTATTTATTTATTCAAAAACAAGGCAAGGATAGGCTAAATGATTTTTAACTACGTAATGTGACGGCACATCCGTATCTCATATTTTCATAATGTCTTGTACTGTTAAACATGGTATCACTTGAATGCAAAAGATATGCAGATGATGATATGCAGGCGTTGTAAGCTCCATATATGGTTATTTCGGGGAGGAGATGGGGTGGAGACGCATGTGCGCACAATCTTCCGCTGACTGGGATTTATAAAGGGAATTTTGCACAGGTTCTGGCATACGCATGTTTATTCGTATATTTATAAGTCTGAATATTTCACGAGTTCGCATCTACACATAATTATTATGATAAAGATTGTGCGTACTTGGCGTGCTGTCCGGGTGGAGGGCTCCGAGCTCGGAATTCTGCCCGAACCCAGAGTACTCCCCCGTGGTAAGAGTAGATGGAACTAGAGATGGAACTGAAAGAGAGGAGATGGGGTGGAGGTGGGATGCTGATAAACTGTCAAGGAACCAGTGTGGGTTCTGCTGATATTATCCTGTCCTAGATTGATTACTGATTGCTCCCCACTGGTGCTGATTGGGTTAATTAACTGCACCTGCTCCTCCCGAACCTTGTTTATCAAACCTCATTTCTTGCCGTACGCCATTTTTGGCTTTCGGGTGCATGTACACTTTTAGTAAGGATCCTACACACATTTTTATAAGTGAGACGCCTGAACTCTCCACAAGTGTTTAACAAAACCCATCAACTGCACTGCAAGTCAGCAAATAACCAGTCTGTACATGCAACTATCTATGCAAGCATGCAGACAACCGTCTGCACACTGACCAAAGCTTAGAGACCCACATGATAACAGGGGAGTGTGATAATGCGGAGACATCTGACAATCAATGCTGTTCTGAGAAATCAGTCAGTCTCAGTGTTTAGTTCAATATTGGATAGAACTAAGTGCTATATTTTAAACCTGAATTATAATTACATGTGTACAGTGCAAATTCACATACTGATGTTTACTTTGTAATAAATATAAAGTCATATAGGCCTATGTGGGAGGGACTTTAACTTAGCTTTGAAGTTAATATTAATAATAATTTTTACATGAAGATATATTGGCTCGGTTTTGCAGACAGGGCTTAGATTAAGCCAGGATTAGGCCTTTGTTAAATTAGGACATTTAAGTAGCTTTTATAAATTTGCCAGAAAAAACAAAAACATTAATGTTGTGCATCTTTAGACAAAACATTGGCACTGACATATTTTAAGAGATGTCATTGCAAGTTGCTTTCAGTTAAAAAAGCTCTAACATGCATTTTAGTCTGGGACTAGCTTAAGCCTTGTCTGTGAAACCGGGGGATACTGCTTTTATATGTATATTTCACAAAGATCAGTACCGCCACCGAAGACAGTTGAGAGTTTCGATCTTGTCTGTTCACCACTGACAGTGTTTACTGTAAATCATCTGTTATCTGCCATAGCTGATGCTTATCAGTGCCTTGGTTGTTTGTAAGTAAGGACTGGAGGTGTGTTTATAGTTTTAGTGCAAAAGAGTTATGGAACAAAATTGTGATCTCAGGTGAGTTTCAGTTCCTGGGTCACCTGGGATTAACCTTTCTAAGATCGATAAGAAAGAAATACAAAATCGATGGTTTTGACAGTCCTGCTTTGGATGTATAATTCTCTGCCAAATGAAACATGTACAACTGCTATCTAGAGATCAGTAACTAACCATGATTTTCCAGCATAATCCAATGTTTGAAACAGGTGAAATCATCAAGAATTCTGCTTTTCAGACCTATACTGTGTTTTTTGAATGACACAAAAGGAATATACAGTAATTATTGGCTTTAAATAGTTTTGTTTACAGTAAAAGCAACTCTCTGTTATTTCTCGATTGTAAAAGGTTAAAAGAGAGATTTTCTGACTTTTGATGCCAAGAAGAACCCTCAAATTTGTAGCAGCTATATTTTCATAGATAAAATCTCAATTTACCATGAGAGAAAAATATTAATTGTGATGATATAAAGATGACGCATCCATCCAGCCTAATCCATCATCTCAGAACACGGACGGGGGAAACACCCTGGACAGATGCAAGTCCATCACAGAAAGACAACGTTGTGTTTCTTAAATTAATTAAGAATAGCTTATTATTATAAAATAAGCTTTTTTATAGTCATTATACTGAAGCAACTGATTAAAATACCTGGAAAATATTTACTTTGTATTAAGTTGACCTTGTATCTTGTTTTTTAGTATAATGCTAGATGTACAGTATGAACCTGAAAACAAACATTTTCAATTAAATAGCTATTTAAAAAAAGCAATCTGAACAAAAGCAATGTAAAAGAAGTTTATTCCTTTATATAATATACAACATGTTGTAAGTAGTTTATGAATAATCCTTCAATCATTGTAATTTCACATTTTTTTTAAAGTTTGTGATTCACATTTGATCAAGTAACAGTCAATACAATATAAAATAAATATTATGTCATATAAAAATGCTAGCTAAACACATGATGCAATGAACACTAAACAATAATGGAGTGAAAACACAAAGTGCCTTATAAGCAAACATGTAAGTGACAAATACCCAATAGAATTTAGTAAAAAAAAACAAAATATATATGTACAGGCAACAAAACTGGTTCAGTGGCATTCCAGAAGAAATCATAATAACAATGTTTGTAATGTCACTTATACGTCACAAGTCTACAGTTGCACATCTGTCTGTTACATTTGAGATGCATTTTAATAACACAGTATATCAATGATGATAATAAAATAATATGCAGAGCAAGGTCTGGAAAATATCTATACTAAAATAGCTGTCTCATCTGACTCCAGTGGCTCTTGGCTTACAGGTCCTCCATTCTCAAAGCTTCTCAATGGCAAACCAGTATCCATAACAGGTGGGTTGCACGGCACATCTATGCCCAATTCCTGTGAAGGGGGTGTATTGCATGTTTCAAACAGGACTTCATATTTATGCTCTGAATCTCCTGGCTCTTGCCAAATCAGCAGTTCATATCTTCCGAAGCGGAGGAGCACCTTGTCATCAAGCTCAGCTCTTTCGAGGTATCTCAGTTCGGACCCACCAACCATGAGTTTGACCTTCTGGCTCATGTTCTGGATCATGAAGCTCAAGAAATGGCTGCCGGCTTTCCTATACGCCTGTATGGAGAGCTGTTTTCTGGAGACAGAGGTGTCGTTTAGGACAAAGATGCAGGTTTGTCCATCACGGCCAAGCCGAAGTGGATCTTCAGCGTCCATATGGTATGGTTGATTTAGGGGCAGGTTTTGGAAGAGCGGGCGACTGGCTTGATTAGGGTGGAAGATATGTATATGAAGACAAGTGAGCAGTTCTTCAGTTTCGAGTTTGCTATTGATATTCATTCTGGGTGACAAATGGAGGCAAAAGGGTTAAATTCCCCTGCTGATAGACCTAAGAAAAAACAACAACTCATGGGTAAATGACTGAACAGTTATATTTTGCAACACAGCGGAATATTCTGAACTGAAGTGAGAATAAAACTGATTCACAGATCTAGCGTAACACAAAGTATATTGTGAATACGTGTTTTAAATAATTAAGTTTTAGAGCTCACCTTCAGAAGCTGATGCAACGATCATCAACTATAACGGACTATTGTGGTGTTCTGAAGCGGAGATCGCGAGACTGAGCTCAACAACCAACAAAGAGGGAATTGCATCAGAAGCACTGATATCCAACACCCCTTCCAACTTTGCCCACGTGACTCTCAAAAACCCCGGAGTTGCCCAACTGCTTTATATGCTTTCGCTATCTATTTCTTGCTGTATTTCTAAAATAATATTTCCCCAATGATTTCCCATGGCAAAACATGCTTTATTATCGTTTCGATGAAAAAAAAAAACGTTTCAAGCACTCGATCGCCAGTTTTTGTATTGTGACATGCTTTTAATAACCAGTCAGCCTGTGTTGTCTAGACATCTAGACACGTACGTTTATGATGATCATTTGTGAAGTCTTCAGTCTCTCCCCACAAACTGTCTGACAAATCTGTAAAATCACAGCGAAGGGTAAGCTGATCAGATGACACATGTTGACCGCGTTTCCAGGAAGAGTGTGTCGCATAGTTTCGTCATCACAACAAAATAAAAACCTTTGAAAGTAATATAACGTTTAGGGAAGCAGCACCTAAGTAACTGCGCGACGTGAATGCTACATTTCACATCCTATATTTAACAAACTGCTCACACTGCCTCCGAAACTTTCGTCCGTCGTAAAAAAACTCTGATTGGGTTCGATTTTCTGCGTTTTTCGCATCCGTAGCAAGCAGTTTGAATGGTGTTTTGACAATTCAGAGCCACCGAATCACGAATACGAAAAAACGCATACAAAAATTTCGTACTCAGTGTGCAAGGGCTTTTATGATACATTATTATAAGTCAAAGTTTAGGTAAACCGGTTAGGTAAACGCCCTCTTTATTTTTGTTGCTCAGGGGCGGCAATTTAAACAAGCGTTTTACCGCAACCTACTGGTAGCCTGAGTAGCCTATTTAAATCACCGTACAGTTTTAAATGAAATTTAATTTAATAGAAATATATATGTGAGAAAATAAAGACAAAATAATATATATATATATATATATATATATATATATATATATATATAAATGGTTTGGTAAAGTGCTTAGTTGCGTTGTTTATAAATGTTTACACGTTGTTTCTGTTTCCCACTAATGTTACCAGTTTTGATTTCCCTATAGTCTCTGTTTTGCTATGCGGTATTTGAATATCAACTTCATTCCTTGCAGTTTGCTTCAGACTGTTGTAAGTCTGAACGTTTGATATCGTTTAATCTTAATTAATTGACCATAGACATAAAAACTGATAAATCTAACTTATATTCTTCACTGAGTTCAACAACCGCGCCTCTGAAAAATAACAAATATACACCAAAGCGGAGTAATTTCATACATTCAGACCAGGGTTTCTTTTAATTTTCCACAGCTAGAAATTCTAGCTTGTTTCGTTCCGCGTGACCCACATTCTTATATTTAATTGGTTTATTCAGAAATGTGGGCGGGACTAAGGGAGTATATTTGTGAATGGCCCACCCCTATTCCTCATTGTGGTGAGAAACAGACGGTGAGTATTGTTGCTCTTGTATTTTGACCTTTAAAAAGTCAGTTTTAGATTTTAAATTCAGTACGCTTTATTAAAGCAATTTAGATGTAAGCAGCGTTTTTATGGTTTGTAGAAAAAATGTGGTTACCTGTAAAAGCCGAATACATCGTACTTATCTCGACGACGCGTAACGACTGCTCGGCTACTAAGCTAAGGTTGTTAGCTTATTCAAACGTAGCAACGGAAATATGGGTTTCTCTCAGGTCGCCGAGCACGCAAGACGACGATTACTTGCTATATTCATATTCTCATGACGATAAGCGTTCTTACTAACATTAATACACAAAATATTATGCCGTGAATTTAACTAAATGTTTATCGAGGCTCGCTAGTCAGCTAACCTAGCATTAAGTAATCACACGAGGCCGTGGCCTAGCTATATAATGTGAGGAGAATTGTCTTGGCACGACAATTTATGTTAAATTCTACTTTATGTAAGTTAACAATTTTTATTTATCTATCGGTGTTTGCATATATGTATGGGGAAATGCATTTAAGTATTTTGCATAAACTGGTTCAACTGGTTGATTGGCTTCTCAGGAAGTCCAACTGTTTCGATTTCACTTAAGCTCCGGGCGTGGTTTCGTGTTATCATTCTTATGCGTGATTTTTGTTTTAACAAACCAAAGCCCATTGTATAGCTATAATAATTTGACTTTTAATTTGTGTTGTTGGTAAGTCATTGCAATGTATATTCTCACAGTGCGTTTCAGGCTCTGCTTACCACATCAGCTAAGATGGTGAAGATCTTCATCGGAAACCTGCCTCAACAGGCAGAAGCAGAAGAAATTAAGGCTCTGTTTACTCAATATGGAACGGTCACTGAGTGTGCCATTATCAAAAACTTTGCCTTTGTCCATATGGACGATCGCAAAAGTGCAACAAAGGCCATCCGAAACCTTCATTTGTACAAGCTGCATGGAACACCCATCAATGTTGAAGCGAGTCGAGGCAAGAACCAGGGTCCGGTGAAGCTTCACGTTGCCAATGTGGAGAAAGGAACCGATGAAGAGCTCCGTGCGCTGTTCGAAGAGTACGGCTCAGTTACCGAATGCGCCATCATCAAGAACTTTGCCTTTGTACACATGAGCAACTCTGATGAGGCCATGGATTCAATCAAGGGGTTGGACAACTCCGAATTCCAAGGTATAAAGCCATAGTTTTATCACTTCCTTTCACATGTTTTTGCACATTTATGGCATTGTCTAATTCTAATACATCAAATGTTTTTGCTCTTGCAGGAAAACGAATTCATGTGCAGATTTCAAAGAGTCGACCAAGAGGCGAGGAGGAGGAAGGCTATGGCCCCCCAGATGGTGGATATTGGCCACCCCGTTTCCCTGAACGGCCCGAGCCCCCTGGTTATCCTAGGGGACGCTTTGGGTACCCCCCTGGACCCCCTCCTCCACCACCCCCTCCCCCCAGACGCCCCCCATATGCAGAGCGTCCAGCACCAGCATACGAGCGCGAACGTGGTGTGGTCGACTATTACGAGAAGTACCGCGCTCGCCCTTACGGCGTCTCCTCGTACGACGACCGTCGTGCGGGTGCCATCCCCCCTCCCCCTCCGCCCCCCTCATCTGCCATTATGAGAGAGCGACTGGCTGGTAACGGCCTCGACCCCTATGAGCGACGTCCCCTCCCACCCCCGCCATCCTCGTTCTATGCACGAGACCGCAGTCCCATCAGACGTGCTCCTCCTGCCCCACCGGCACCCGCCGGGAATGGTTACTCGTACGAGCGATCTCGTCTCTCCCCTCTCTCCATGTCTCGGACCCCGATGTACAGCATGCCTCGGCCCAGAGACCCCTATGCTGACAGGGCGGCGCCACCTCCACCTCCTGCGCGCTACTCGTATTAAAGTGCACCCCTGCGCTTTCGTAACCCAAGGTGAGAATAGGTCCCGCAACCCAAAAATGAGCTCTAAAATGCCCTCTTAATGTAGAACCCAGAATTTACGTACTTGGCCTGTTGTGCGTGTGGTGTAATTGATGCGCAAGTAGCAGTAGCGTAAACTTTGTATCAAAGTGCCTGGATCGTAAGTTTTTAATGGCATTACTGTCTTTTTAAAGTACTGCTCGAGCAACACTGAACTTCGTATCGAAGTGTTTAGATTGACCGTATGCTATATTAAGATCTCACTTCGCATAATTCAAATAGACTGCATAATAAATCCTTTTTAGTTTTAACTTGGCTTGTCGATTCAGTAATGCCAGATGGCACTACAGACGTTTGACTCATGTGGTTTGCTTTCTTTCCAGGTGTAAATTATTCAACAAGATCGTCGTCGTCGTTGTCTCCAGGTGCACGTGCCGCGATACGTCTTTGTCTGCCAGAGCGCGTTTCGTTCGCCTGCGCACCATAGTGGAAGAGTTCTGTTGCGGACTGCACATTCTATAAAACCGCTTTTACACGCTTAAAATCGTCATGCTAAATTGTCAACTCTGCTTTTTTTCCTTGTTTTTATTGTTTAACATTTTGATGGGTGAGTAAAGCACTGAGCCAGATTACATAAATTAGGTTAACTTGGTGGTTTGGTTAAGACTTAAAGGAACGCATATAAAAAATCTTCTTTCAAAGAACTTCAATGTATCACTGTACTTTTTTTATCTTTAAAATTTGGAATGATCTTATCGTTTGTTATTAAACTACTGTAACAAGCGCTATGACAATTTTGATTTAGAACCAAAAATACATTTGTGTAAAGGTTTTTATTTTAATTTTTTCCTCTTCTCTAAGCCTTTTGTTTAAAGTGCGGCATGCAAGTAAGAATACAATCTCCGCAGCAATAAAAACCTTTACGTCTACTGCCTTTATTGAAATTGTTCTGTAGTGTGCATTTTAATTGCAGAGAATCGCAGTTCAAGGACTTTGTATCATTTTCTTTCATAGAAACATTTGAATTTTAATAAAAATACTGGAACCTGGTTCGTCGTTTTGATTTTTCTTGCCAATCTTTTAAACCTAACTTGCCCAAGTAGGCACAAAAGTAACCATGTAGCTTAGAGGTTGACATAAATTTCGCATTAATAGCCACAACATCTGGCTCCCTAGTTTAGTGTTACGGAGAATGCAGCTGCTGCGGCGAAATGCAAGCGATGGCCATCTTTTCGTCTTCAAGGCTATTATTTTGCCTTCAACCATTCCTAGATTTTCCAGATCCTATTTTGGTTCATTAAGTAGGTAGACTTCACAATATTTTCCTTTAACAATAAATGGTCCCTTTTTAAGTTAGAAAATGTTTGAGTATACCAGGTAAGTCACTTGATGCATTTAGTTTCTTTACCATCCAGCATGCCTTTTTATAACTACATGATTTTAAGGTATACCTTTACTATGTAGACTGCAGTGATGGTACAGAGTGCATTTGTATTACAATGATATGCATTTAAATCAATGTTTTGATTACTTCTGCAAATGACATGCTTAAGGATGACCCCATGACTAAGGGTAAGTTTTATATTGAAGGTTAACTCAGGCAATTTTCCCTGTCTCGTATCTTTGTCTTGTACAAATTTTACAATAAAATCTACTGTATGTAATTATGGCTGTCATTCATTTTCATGTGGGTTACAAAATGCATAAGCCTCTTCCAGTAATGTTCTCGGTACAAAGCATTTTTTTTTTTTTCACTTTGCAGACACGTAATGAAATAAAAATTGATGCGCTTTCAATAAAGCTGCCTTTTTTCTGCTTAAACTCTTTCCTGGTTTTTATTTTAAAATTGAAGAATATGGCAGTCGTGTGTTAGGGTGTATATATGTCTTTATACACATGCGTGCATATGTTGTATTTTGAGTGTATTAGAAATAGTGACTGTTTAATTTAATTCTACCAGGCTATTTTTAGTTAGGTACACGACTGGATCAGTAATTGCTGGTCATACATAAAATATCATATAGTTATATCAAAAGTTTAGGTTAGAAAATATTGTTTTTTTTTTAATGAAAAGCAAAAAGATTACGGGGAACACGTTTCGTTGTGTAACGTTACGATTTGGTAGTATTAGTACTATAGGCCTACATTAGGTTGTTTATATAATTCATTGCTGTATTGGTTTTTATTTCATCATATTTGAAATATCTTGTCTTCACAATCGGTAAAATATATAGCTATTCAGACACGAACTGCTCTGAATGCGGGGTTGTTTTTGAGCTCGTGGACCGGAAGTGCTGTCAGTGACGGCGGGCGACTCCATTTTAGGCTTCATTCATCTTTGCAGGCAGTGAGAGTACGTGCTCGCAACGGTAAGGCAATGATATTCCTACACAATCAACTCTATTACATGAGTGTTAGTGTTTCGATTGTACATAAAGGTAATGCAGACGGAGTACTATCATTTCTTTTTATAGTACTACATTTCATAATGCGGCGACGTCGTCTTGCGGGTAACTTTATGTAGCAGTAAGTTAGTCGTGCTAACTTAGCTTAGTTTTACACAATTGGCCTACAAAAAAAAAAACGCTCGTCGGGCTTGCTTACGTAATCGTGTATCGGTCGTTAAACTTGCTTTAATGTTGAATAAAACCTAAGGGGTTTAATTCGATGGGTGTGATAGTCACGCGGATAACGTTATGTGGCCTAGCAACGCGTGTTAATTCAACTGCGCCATAAAGTCCAACAACTGAACCTGGTCTCCAACTTTACATATATTTATCGGGTCAGTGAGTATTACACGCACAGCATGTTAATGCTGGAGTTGTACGTAAATAATTCTGGCATGCAGCCACACAATCGATGATAAAACTCGGATGGGATTAGGCTGTCTATGGTTTTGTAGGCCAACGCAGCAGTAATGTAGGGAGACATCTGTTGATATAACGTGCATTTCGAAACTATGCTCCCTCTGTCCAGGAAAAAACGACAATAAAGATGGTTAAGATCTTTGTTGGCAACCTATCCTCAAGCACGACCGCGGAAGATCTGCGTTCTCTTTTTTCCGAGTATGGCAAAGTAAAAGAATGTGACGTCCTGAAAAATTATGGCTTTGTGCACATGGAAGGTAAACAGGAGGCTGAAGAGGCTATCCGCAAACTCCACCATCACGAGCTGAAAGGTCAAGCCATAAATGTGGAAATGAGCAAAGGGAAACCCAGGGGCTCCACCAAGCTGCATGTGAGCAACATCTGCAGTGGTTGCACCAATCAGGAGCTCCGGGCCAAGTTTGAAGAGTATGGCCCTGTGGTTGAGTGTGACATAGTGAAGGACTATGCCTTTGTTCACATGGAGCGAATGGAGGATGCCATGGAGGCCATCAGTGGGCTGGAAAACACAAGCTTCCAAGGTGAACATTAACCTTGAAACGACGAAATCCATGATTACCCAGGGTTGCATTTGACTTTTTTTTAGCATGGGAGGAATGTACTACTCCTTTTTAAGTTATTTGTAATTGCTAAACTGAAGCCATTTCTAGACAATTGGAAGTAGACATCATATTTACTAATATTAAAGGGATAATTCCCTCAAAAATGAAAATCGCCCTTATGTCGTTCCAAACCCATAAGACTTTTGTTCACTTTCGAAACACAAATGAAAATATTCTTAATAAAACCTGAGAGAATTATCCACCTTATTTTGCAACACTGAAGTAAACCATTTTCTGTGAATGTGTGAGACTTCAGATTCATTAGCTGCAATATATGTAAATAACTAGAATAACAAAGTGCAGTAAAAGGTGAAATTTGCACCACAAACCAGTGTGTTTATGAATACAAATAGATTTAATTTAGCTTTTATTCACATAAACAACGATCAAAATTCAACACACATACATAGAGCACATCAAATATAGTAAATGGACTTTCAGTTGAAGAACAGAAATCTCTAAACATATCTTCGAAAATAAAAGTCTTATGGGTTTTGAAATGACATGAAGGCGAGTAAACGATGACAATTTTCATTTTTGGGTGAACTAACCCTTTAAGTGATATAAGTGCTCTGGCTGTCGTGATGCAATAATTCTCTTTTAAAATGACGGTTTACGTGAGCGGAAGAAAGTTTCACATTGTCTTGCGTGTGTTCTCTTCCTTCCACAAGGCAAGCTGATCAAAGTACAACTGTCCACGAGTCGCCTCCGTACAGCGCCTGGCATGGGAGACCAAACTGGCTGTTACGTCTGCGGAGAACAGGGCCACTGGTCCAAAGATTGCAGACGTGGCCAGAACGGTAGCTATGGCGGAAGCATGGGGGGATTCCCCGGCGGTAGAGGCCCCCCAAGGGGCGGCCCGAGTTACGGTATGGGTGGCCCTGGAGGTCTTCCTAATAGAGGTTACCCAGCAGGGCCACTTCCCCCTCCCCCACCCATGAGCCGGCGTCCCAGCTACGGCGAGTACGGCGCGGATGCTCGAGAGCGGTACCCCAGCAGGCCACCGAGCGCCTATCCGGAGAGGTCGTCCACATATGAGCGAGAACGCTACGGAAGCATTGACTATTACGAGAAGTATCGGGCTCGTCCGGCTGGCTCTAGCTTCTACGAGGATAGGCCTCTCTCTATTCCCCCTCCTCCTCCCCCTCCCTCTTCTTCCTCTCTCTCAAGGATGCGGTTGGCTCCTCCCAGCCTCGATCCCTATGAGAGGCGCCCACTGGCGCCTCCGCCTCCCACAGCATCAGCGTACTTCTCGCGGGACCGGAGCCCAATCAGACGTGTGGGCGCCGGTTCGGAAGGCTACTCGTACGAGCGCTCGCGACTTTCCCCGGTCTCAAGGAGCTCATCGACTTACGCCGTGCCGCGGGCCAGGGAGAACTACACCGAGCGGGTTCGATACGCATACTAAGCCACACACATGCTAAGGTGAGCGAATGCGGGTCGTTAACTTTGACTCAGATGAGATGTCAGCGTGATCTGTTCTAAGCGTAAGCCGTTTCGAGTACAGTAGTAAGCGAAGCCGCTTTACTCGGGTTAAAAAGTACAGTCAGAAAATAATGCCTGTCAAATGTTTCATCTCACAGAACATTTGTTCCTGTTCTTTAGGTTTTGTCAAGTGACGAGAGTTCCCCTCCACCATTATGACTTTGCCTCGATCAGACGCTCCGTCGGATTTCAAACATGCAGGATTGGATAGACACATCGATCACAATGCTAATTAGCTCTGCACAATGTTTTACCCATAATATGTAAACTGTTGTTTAATTTCCCCTTTCTAATGGAGACTTTGGCGTATGATTGCAAAAATTAGTAGTTGTGATTTTTTTGGGTTTTTGCTTTGCTTTTCACTTGTATCCAGAGGTAAAGTGGGGTGTTTCATGTCAGCATATTTTTTTTAACTCGGATATTAATTGCAATTAAACACACTTTGTGAGATTGTGAAGAATTTTACTTGTTTTTTCCCCAGTCAAGTTGTGATCCACTATTATTTAACTTTTTTTTTTATGCTCCAAGACTTGTCTTCAGCTGTTGGGTTGGCTTGCCACTTCATTTCTTTGATTTAAGTTTTGTGTGGACAATCTAGTTATGTTTCTTCTTGGCGATAATCCCAGGATTGTGTTTTTTTGGGGGGGAGTGGCAAATTGTAATTAATCCTGCAGCTGCAAAAAGCTTTATGGGAAAATAAACTCTAAAATTCAACATTCCACTTTTCTTTTTATTCTTATTTGCTTCAGGTGATTGTTCAGAATTGAGTTTTACATCTTGGTTGTTCAATTGTGTTGTATCAAATGGGTAGGCCTATGTTCAACAGGACAGACAACTTGTTACTCCTGCCAATGTCTGTTGAGTTTTTGTGATCTTGGAGAAATGATTTTACTGAACTTTTTTGATTGTATACTCCCCTGTTTGATGTGTTAGTCTTTCAAAAAAAAAAAAAGAAGATCTGATTTAATATACAACCCAAGTAGTTGGGCAGCTTTCAGAGGGATGCAAACCGTGTTCTGTTCTGTACACACAAATGACTGTTTATAAGAGGAGATCTTTAGATTGTAAGAAGATGCACCTAGATGGAAAGGTGGACTCTAAATGAGAGTTAATTGGACATTTGCATTAGATGTGCTTACCAACTCTCACTCAGGGCTTTATTCACCTTTTGAGACTGCTGGCGTTTACTGGCGTTTCTTCTTTATGGGTGCCTTGGGAAGCTCTGTGAAGATGTTTATAAATTTAATTTTCTGTAGTTTGTATATTTCCTACAGAAGTCAGGAGTGTGTTTTATGAATTATCTTTTGTAATAAACCAATATTTTGGTGACAAAATAACTGTCTGTCTTTCATACTAAAATATATTTAAAATATGACTAAAATTGACGTGTCGTTATTGGTACTTGGGTGCTTTATTATGTAACACAAATTACACGACCTATGTGGCCACATGCTGTTTTAAAATGATTGAAAGCTCTAGTTGCGAGCTTATTGCAGCAGGCTTTCACTATGAAGGAATGAAAGGGGATGGGCAGTGTGTATACCACCATGCAATTCTATTCTCCAGCTAGCCTCGCTTTATGCGACGCAAGAGTGACGCCATTTCATCTCGCACCGGCTCCTGCAAGAATTGTGAAAAGGTATGAATATCATCCATTATGCTTCATCAAAATTCGCAATGTTCTCTTGACTGAACGGCTAATCTCTTATCTTGCATTTCGTATGTTTCGTGATGATTCATTCGTTCACTACACTGTTTTTGCCTGTATTCATGGTTAGCTAGTTGTTGCAGGGCTAAATGGACTGTAAACTTGATTAATATACTATATGCATTATGAATGCTTTGGATTCTTTAGTTATTGATACAAAGCTGGTCTCAATGTATTCATATTTTACATGTAGAGGGTTTGTTGTCGCGCGACTTGTAAATCTGCACATCGTGTGTAGCTTTTTCCCATTGTCCTCTGCTAGTGATGGGAAGCCCGCCTCGTCTCCTCGAGTCGATTCTTTCGAGCAGTTCGTCGGTGGCATAATAAATTATCTAAAACGATAAAATAAAGCAATTTCTAGTGTACATTTCTTTTTGTATTTATGTTTCATGAATTATTTGTAACTTAATGTGTTATTGCCATGATTCAGCTTATAAAGTTATTAGGAATCTATAATGCACGTTTACACGAAACTCTATTAATTTATATCGCTTTTTAAAGTTTTTGCACGATTCCATAATAAAATGCTATTTATTAAAAACAACTCTGTTTTGTATACGTCATACAATCAATTCGACATCAAATGTGATTCCTTTATATATATATATATATATATATATATATATATATATATATATATAAAATATTGAATTATTTATTATTATAAATGATTTATCCCTGCATAACTTTTTTTATTAGTATTATTTATGTCCCCTCGTAACATTTAATCAAAATAACTTCCCCTCTGATAATGTTTATAAGGTAACCTGTCACTCACATGAGATCACAGCAATATGAGATATCATAGGCAGCTTCCGAAATCGCATACGCTCTTGAGTAGGTAGATAGTAGATACTCATTTTGAATAAGTACTTACTTTGCGCCAATGAATGTAATCCAAAACCCACTGCTACATTCACCATGGTGTCATCATTATCGTGACCGACTCGTGAGAGTTGCTTAACTGCCATTCACAAATCCTCTCCCGTGGTCGGAAGTAGTTCATCTATGTACTTTTTTATGAGCACTTTTTAACTCTTTTATGAGTATTGTGAATTCGGACAAGTAAGAACTTACTGTACTTATTTCGAATAAGTACTTTGTGAGTATGTATCATTCACCTTTAGCATGTGACTTACCTGGGTCAGTTGCATTGCTTCACTGCCATTCACAAATCCTTTCCTGTGGCCTCATGGGATAATAAAGTGTCCATTTGAGAATCTCGCCAGACATAGTAGGTCATCCGGGTACTTTTTGCAGACTCTTTTATGAGTACTGTCAATTCAGAAGTAGGCCTGTTTTAGTCACATACTGATTTTCCCCTACTATATTGTTGGAAAGTATGCGATTTCACACTGCAGCCAGTGTCTTATTATTGGGAGATAGCAGGGTCCACGGTTCTACCATTGGAATCACTGTTTGCGGAGACCATAAAAATCAATGAGAAGTGCCGTAAACTGAATCCTACCCGTCACAAAATTGTCCTTGACTTCTCTTGTAAAACAGCATTTTTTTTTTGGTGTAAACTCTGAAACTAAATCAATACAAAATGCATGTTTAATGGAAAACATGTTGAAGATTAGCCGATAGGCTGTCGACTTATTAAATGATTTCCCACAAAAGTAGTTTATTCAGTGTTTGTCAACTACCCACAAAAGTAGTTTATTCAGTGCCTCTCCTCCATTGACATCCGTTAATAAAAACGGCCTCTAGTCTCCTTCACTGCATACCTTGGAGGCCTTAAAGCGGCTATGGAAATTGCAAACGACAAGAATCCAACAATTCAAACAATTCCCAATGGACAAAATTCCCGCCCTACAATTTTTTCATGTTTGAGATATTTGTCAAAATAGGAGGGGGAAAAAAATCGCAACATCTGTTTCATGCTGACTTTAACTAACTTCGTACTTTTTGTTCATTAATTCAAATTCTCTGTTCACTTCAAAAGATCACTCATCAGTTCTTTTCAATACAAATCGGACATGTACGAAAGAGACGGTTCTCGATTCAATGAGTCTTTTAAATTGTTGACCCGTGAACCGCTCAGACTGATTTCGTTATTCAGATTCAGAACCGATTCAGCCGTTTATTGAAAAGCTTCTAATCAAATGAAGGATATGTTCAAGAATTGGTCATTGATGTTATTTATACAATTATAAACCTTTTTTATCATATGTATTTACGAGATTTATAGTTTAATATAAGCAGGGAGAAAATTGATATGTATATTTTATTATTTAAGTCTGCCTTTGTTCTGGTATCATAATTATATGTAGCTTACCTGCCTTTTTAGACATGCAGTACATGTACCTGAACTGTATATTTTCTTTTTCTCCCAACAGGGCCTGAAAGTTGACATTACATTACTAAAATGGTAAAAATCTTCGTTGGGAACCTTTCGCCGAATACTACTGCCGAGGAGATCCGCTCCCTCTTCTCTCAGTATGGCAAGATCTCTGAGTGTGACATTGTCAAAAACTTCGGTTTTGTGCACATGGATGACAAAGCAGAGGCCGACGAAGCCATTCGAAATCTTCACCATTACATGCTGAACGGTTTGGCCATGAACGTAGAGATGAGCAAAGGGAAGCCCAAGACCTCTACAAAACTTCATGTCGGCAACATTAGCAGTAGCTGCACCAACCAAGAACTCAGGGCCAAGTTTGAGGAATATGGACCTGTGGTTGAATGTGATATAGTGAAGGACTATGCGTTTGTTCATATGGAGCGAGTGGAAGACGCAATGGAGGCCATCAGTGGCTTGGACAACACAGCCTTTCAAGGTGAACCAGTATGGTCCTTTGCCCAGTTTAGCTCAAAAAAGTATTTATTTTTGTCACGTTTGTACCAAAAGTGAGCCTCATTACAGGTTGGTAAGTAGAAAAATTGGTAAGTGATGAGAGAAGGAGAATTGTTTAGTTGGAGTTTACTATATGGAGGTCACTAGGTCCATTTAGTTTAAAATACAACAAGTTTTGTCTTAACAGCCAAATATTTCCACTGAGTTGATCAATTCCTCATAGAAATAATTTTAACCAAGGGAAATTGTGTTTCATCAAAGTGGGCATTATAGAGACATTTCATGAGTAATCGAAAACCGAGCAGACACACTTAAAGTCAACATGAAATGAAAGTTGAAGCTATTTGCTTGTTTTTAATTAGGCATGCACAAAATATTAGCACCATATTAGTAACTGTTTTTTTAGAGAGCACTTTCTCTTGAAAAGAGCTTTCCCTTTAAGAGTGAATATTGGCTGTGCACACGTAATGATAGCAGAGCTGTGTGTGTTTGTGCAAAAATTTTAAGTTAAATGCAGAAAACTATAAGTTAAAAAATAATGGGGGGGGGGGGGGGGGGAGTACAACAACCTATATTTGAAACTTGGAAATATGCCATAAACTCCTTTTAAGACCACACACACAAACACTATTTTATAATACCAAATTAATAATTCAAGTCTATTGGTTTCTTTGTTGATAACTCTTTGAACTCCATTATTATGGACTTTAATTATTTTCTAATTCAAACTGTTTATCCATCTTTGCAACTTTACATTATAATGTTATGTTCTCTAAATGCACCCGTGCATTACAAAAATAATACAAAACAAAAATAATTTGACACCAGGACTCTCTGGAAGAAGAGATTTAATCATCTCAATGGGACTTTCCTGGCTATATAAAGAATAAATAACAAAAGTCTGCCATTTGTTTATCGGCCATAAAACTCTTTTTTTTTATCGCGTTTCGCTCTGAAATGCGGCAGATCACCGAAGCAAAATGGGTTTTGAACAGCGTTTCATGTTAAAATCACAATTGAATTCTAACGGTTACGATTTTCAGTTGAAAAATTCTGGCCGTGCTTTTGTCGATAGCAGTGTTGAAACAGCGTGAAATTTTTATTTATTGCTTCTTTGACCTTATGAACGTTTTCTCCGTGTGCATGCTAAAAAATAGAAATATCATGGCAAATTCTTTCTTTTCCTTAAGGCAAACTGATGAGCGTGAAGCTTTCGACTAGCCGTCTGCGTACCGCGCCGGGAATGGGAGAGAGAACGGGTTGTTATCGGTGCGGGCAGGAAGGCCACTGGTCCAAAGAATGCCCAATGGACCAGAACGGCTCCTACAGAGAGGGCCCGGGCTCGGAAGGATATGGGCCCCTCAGGTTCAGTGCGGGTGGCGATCGTGGTGGCCGGGGTTTTCACCGCGGCTTCAGTGGCGAGCCAGCCTACGGTGGCAGCTTTGCACCCTCACATGGCTTCACCCGGGGAGCAGGGTATGGCGTCCCTGGGTATGGAAGGGGTGCGGGTTTTGAGAGTGCAATGAGTTACGGTATGCCAGCGGGCTACGGCATTGGCGCGGATAATAGCATGGCCCCAGCGTACGGGAGTGAGGCTGCGTATGGGAGCAGTGGCGTGGCCTATGGCAGTGCGTTGCCTGCGTACCCGATACGCCGAGCACCCTATGAGGAAAGAGATCCGTACGAGGTGGTGGACTTCTACGAGAAGTATCGGGCACGTCCGTACGGAGCCAGTTATTTCGAAGATAGACGCGCGGTTCCACCTCCTGTCCCTCCTCCCCCGTCCTCCTCAGTGATTGTGAGAGAGCACCTGTCCTCCTCTAAACTTGACCCATATGAGCGCCATCCCCTTCCCCCTCCTCCGGCGCCCACCTCTTCATATTATGTCCGCGAACGGAGCCCAATCCGGCGACCTCCCCTTGAGGCAGAGGGATATGCGTATGAACGGTCGCGCCTCTCTCCTGTCTCTTCGATTCCCAGGAGTTCTGCGTACGACATACCGCGGGATCCATATGCCGAACGGGCGCGCTATGCTTACTAGCCTAATACATGTGCGCACTCAGGTGAGACCTTTTTAGGATTACAAAAGGTTGGAGCAAAGTTTGGTCAGACTGAAACTTACAGAATTACTGTTAAAGGGAATTTCCTCCCCCTCCCCCCCTCAGATTTTTTTTTTATTCTGTCATCATTTACCTCAACTTCTTTTGTGATCCACGGAAAAAAGTTGTACTGATTTGGAATGACATGAGGTTGACTAAATGATGACAGAATTTAAATTTTTGGGTGAACTAGCCCTTAAAAGTTCTGCCTTTCATGTGGCACTGAAGTGTTGTTATCAGTGTCATTTATCTTCAAATTTGGTAAGGTCCTGCTTAACATAGCCTCATTATGACCTCATGGATATTTAGGTTACAGGTCAATTATGTTTACAAATACCAAGAGGCAAAAGATTGGCATTGTTATTTTCAGCCAGATTTGTCAATTTAAAACACTTTCTGTTATCTATAAAGTGTCTTATAACAATTCAAGTTGGTGGTTTGGCAGTATGGGCACATGGAAATCAGCAATATTGATAACTGAATGATTGACAGTTTTATGACAATCTCTTATCTTTCCAGGTGTTTCTTGGTTGCTCATGGATCATTTTAGAAGTTGTGATGCATCCAAGGACAGAACAGATGGCCCACTTCATGGCACTAATCTACTTTTGTTGTCTTAACAAACTTGATGTAGCCCTGTGTTTTTTTTATTTGATTTTCAGTACAAATTCAAATACCTGTAAATATTTTTTTCCTCGTTAATAAAAGTTAAAAAGAAATCTCATCTTTTTATCTTTTCTGTATAGATCATTGCCGTTGTCTTTGATTTGCACATTTTGCAGGTGCTCCGGACACACAATGTCGTCACTGACACACAATGTTGGGGAAAGTTACTTTTAAATGTAATGCGTTACAATATTGCATTACTCCCTAAAAAAGTACCTAAAAGTTTTTTCACCTAACACACAAAAAAACAAAACACAAATTTGATGGTTATCTAAAGTCGTTTTTGCTTGGTTGAATTGGATCATAGAAGGTCAGCAGCAAATACATTGGTTATTAGTCAGTTTAAATAAAGTATATTTGTGTTAACATTTAAGTATTGCAAGTTTGGGTAACAATCTGAATTTTCATTTCAATGAATAAACAGCGCAGACAACACCTCTACACCTTACTCATGATTTCTCTTAACATTGGGACAGGAGTGGTTGGAACTTGCATTCCTTTTTTGAAAAAGTAACTCAGATATTTTGTTGTAAATTTAAAATTAATGTGTTACTTTACTAGTTACTAAAAAAAAGTAATCTGATTAGTTAACTCACGTTACGTGTCAACTCTGCTGACACACGTAGTGGAAAACTGAATATAATTTTTTTCCTCAATGAAGAGTCTTGCATTATTAAGTTTTCTTTCTCTTAGTTTATTCTCTACGGCCAGGAGAGCTCTTAGTAGAGAATCTATCAGCTCATGCACAATATTTAGATTCTTACTTGCATTTAAACAAGACACAAAGAAGCTATTTCTCATTGGTTCACTTGTTATTTTTCCTTTCTTTCTTAACAGTTCTTGTTTTTAACTTTTCTGTTGACCCTTTTCTGTGATCCAACCTTTTTTTTACAGTCTATGAATGTTAAATCTTTAAAAAATATAATTATGATAATTAATTATTTTCCACACACACTATTACAGATCATATTTGACTTCTGAGGAGACAGGTACCAACTCAACTGCTTTTAAATTTCTCCATACACTGCTCTTTTTTATTTAAAAAAAAATCTGCTGCTACCATAAAGAGAAATGGAAAATTCACCAAGAAAATCCAATTATGATGTACAGGCTACAAAGTAGGTGATGTGTGCCATTCAATTAAAATTCCAGCGGTTGAATTCATTAAAATATGATTTCAGATCATGATACATTCAATATGGTTTTATTCAACCAACTATGATTCAATTAAAACAGTTGTTTAGCTTGGAAATTAAATTATGAAATGTTGCTCTATGAGTGCAAATGCATAAAAATATATCTATTAGATTCTCAGATTTCTTATTCTTCTCCATATTGTAATATAAAGGCATAGATAGAAAGGGAGAGATAGAGAACACATTTACATCCAGTTTATTTATTTTAATCAAAAGTAATGGGAAATGATGACAATTTATTACATTTATTTAAACCGCTTATAGAAAGTATTTTAGCACTAGACCAAATGATGTGTCGTCTTATGGATAACCAGCATAGACTGTGGAAAAAAAAAGATAACCAGTGCTGAAGCCAACCTACCTTGCTAGAGGTTTGGCCTGCTTGCGGAGCGAGCACCATTTCGACCAATGAGAGGCCAATAAAATGTATCGTCGGAGACCCGAATGAACCAATGACTGTAAACAACAAATTGATTGACATCATCATTGACCAATCGGATGGCTCTAAATAGACGTCAAATCTCCTTTGTCGTTCTCAGCAGACGCCATCTTAGCCAGCGGGTAACAGAAGGTGGTTGCAGGTTAGGGAGGCATACGTTCGTAGTAAATACATTTTCCAGAAAGGAAATATATATTTTTTGTGCAGATATAAAACAACAGAGAAGCTCCTGACGCCCAGAAATGGCAACGGGAGCCAACGCAACCCCGCTGGGGAAGCTGCACCCGAGTATCGGCGCTAAGCGAGGCTTTGAGTCCGGCCCCGGCGCGGGGTTAATGGCACCGCCCGTGCCTGCGGTTTCTTTCCCGCTGCAGACCTTCCAACAACCGCAATTAACAGCCCCAGGTTTTCCCCAGTTCCCCGTAGCTGTGAGTTCTGCGCTCTCAAACCCAGTCGGAGTAGTACTGCCGGCTCAGACGGGAAGTGGAGGTAAACAGCGTGGACAGGCCTGAGACACTTTCAGGGCCAACGGCCTGTTCCATAGTTGTGGTTTTATTTATTGGGCTCTTTAGTCTTTGATTTCTTGTTTTGTCAATGGAATTGTCTAATAAAAAGCTTTAGACTGTGCAGTGCATGAACCTCTAGTGTAGGTCATGTAATAGACTTTATGTGAGTTCCCAAAATCAATTGTACATGTTGAACTCTGTAAAGCCTAACAGATGAAAAGCGGTTTATTAAACCTTTAGACAAAATAAGTTTCCATGCATGTCTTGTTTTGTGTATTATTTGATACACCAGACTTTTATTCAGAGGCCTAATCTGAGCAAAATATGCATTTTGGATCATTGATGGATTATTTATATGCCAAAAAGAATTCTAATAGGTTTTAATGTAAGTCAGGGAGATCTTTATAACAATATAGCAGACTACATAAAATACTTGTCACTTTGTATCTCTCAATAACGTCTTAAGATATATGTAAACCTGACAATTACATTTTTGTACTTAAATTAACTTTCATGATTTCACAGCAAATAGACACATGGTTGACATTTTTTGAATTACCGAGGCCTTTTACTTGCTAAGTATGAATGATCAATCAAAAGGCAGAAGGCATACAGTAGATTGTGTACAATAGTTTTTTGCAGAAATGTTTAGATTTGATCATTTAGAGGCCTAAGAAATTTACAAATCAAATATGATACTGTAGGTTTATATGGACTGCAATGACACCCATATAACATTCTCTGTTAGATTTTTGCCAGAAGAAGCAGAGGAAAAGGAGTCGTTGGAGCAGCGAGACGCCGGATCAGAAGACCGTCATCCCGGGCATGCCCACCGTGATCCCTCCCGGGCTGACTCGGGACCAGGAACGAGCTTATATAGGTGAGCATCTAAATTTACTGTTGTTCTAATGTGTGTCTTGAGTCAAATAGTTTAAGTTGCAGAACATTGTGTTTGTGAATTGGGGTGGGAATTCTGTCTACACCTAGACAACTCACTTTTTTGTCCCAAAAATTGTTTTATTATTTCCTCACAATTTGCACATCACATGCAGGATGTAATTGCTGAATTTCATTGGTCTGACTTCTTTGTTGACATAATTGATGTCTATTAATGGGATAACCATTTGGTTTTTTGCTAACCCTCGATCTGAAAGTCGCAGTGCAAAATGGCCATCTCTATATGTCTCATATGTATTAGAGATGGTCTTCTCAAAGAAGTCGATCCATCGAAATTCAGCACTTTGCCCATGTTCACTAGAATGTACTAACTCCATCGATGTGCAATGTGAGGACGTTTTATTTGTCTAGGAAGCACTGAGGTATTTGTAGTACTGTCAATGTTTGCTTACCATCCGATGTCCATTAGCAAGAACCCACAGTGTTTTTCTGATGTGGCTGCTTGCTGTGAACTGTCTCCAGCTGCAGGACTCCATCACTGCTCATGTTTACTATGCAAAATGTCTTTAAATCCAATTTGACTGCAAAGCAATGCAGGTCCAACACTGAATTGCGAAAGTCATCTCCATACCCTGTGTCTGAAAGCAGTGTGTAGTAAATTGCTTTCTCATTGCTGTCAGGCACTTGTTTTGCAATGGCATGTGATGATGTGGTGGTTTCAATGATAATGTGACCTACATCTCCTTAACTAGTCCTCTATTGATAACTGACACCTCATGTCCTTTACCTACCATCAACCTGCACCATTCAACGTGTGACCTGTGGGGTCTGATTCTCTTAAGCATGTCATGGATAAATGCATGTGAAAACCCATTAAATGCTTCCATGAGTGATACAGGTCAGTTTTTGGGTTTGTACAGGCTGATTTGGTTGCCGTGGCTTGAGGCCTAGTTAAATCTAGTCTTTTGCATGAAAAACAAAAAAACATCAACTAAAGGCAGGTCTGGTTGGCTAATCAGTTCTAAATATTAGATCTCAGTTGTCCTAACTGATTAGTGTTAAGTGAACCAAAAAACTTGTGTTGAATGTTATTGAAGTTGGTTAAGGGTCACTAACACCCAGTATGTTAATTTTTTTTTTTTCTTTATAGAGTAATAATGTTTCTTTTAAGTTACACTGGTGTTATTCTCTAAACTTAATTTCAATCATTTTGAGGATGCAGTTGCTCAAGCCACTTAGCCAATATGATTTTTGATTTCTTCAAACCCAACTCCCCCACCCCTGACAGGCCTTCATGTTTTTGCCACCTTTTTAGCTCACTTGATATGAAAATAGTATGTGAACTAATATTTTAAGTGTATGGTTGAAATGTGAATTTTAGTGGTTTCACGTCTCAAAGTTGGTGGCATGAAATCGAAAGCCTGTTGCAATTAACCTTTTTCTGAAATGGTTATTTACTGAAATCCCCCCCCAGGTTTCTGAATCTTAATTTAGGCAAACCTTGATATTTGATTTTCTAAATGTTTGGGGAAATATGTATGGGCTTATTTCAAGCTCAAACAAGGTTGTTTTCTAAAATTCCTGTCGGGGTTGCAGTATTTCAGAAAATGTGTTGCAGAGAATCAAAAGTCTTCAGTTGACTGATTCTTAGTGAACTGACAATTACCATGGTAAAAAATGTTTTTCCTTGTTTAACCGTAGTCACATTGAGTTTTACAGTGTACTGTTTCTGCTTTTGTGGGGTTTTTTTGTTGTTAACCACATTTCTCTCCATCCTTGTTTTTTTCTTTCCTAACCTGATTTCTTCCAGTCCAACTGCAGATTGAAGACCTGACACGTAAACTGCGTACAGGAGACCTGGGAATCCCTGTTAACCCTGAGGACAGGTCGGAATAACGATTTAAACCCAACAACAGTAACATTTTCTTTACCTTTTTAATGCGCCATTTTATTGTGAGGCCAGATCGTAAGTGTACTAATGTGTATGTAAGGGTAAGAAATAAGTCCAAATGCCTTTGTCTAAAATTACCTCATATCTTTGCCTTCTAGTTAAAGAGTTTAGAAAATGTTTTGATTGTAATGAAATTGGTTTTGTTACATGTCTAAACATTCTAGTGTTTGAAATGCTTAGTTGAATTTTAGATAAATGTTTGGATCTGTTCTGTACACAGAGGCAAAGAAATGACTAAAGGCTATCATGGTAGGATATTGTCATAAGAAAGGTCAGATTTTTTCATTCAGTTAGTGTTCCCAGGTAACTAGCCAGTGTTATACCCTGAAATTTGAAGTTACTTTATATCTTATGACAGTGAGGACTAACTGTTGATAATACATAGCACCCAACTTTACCAAAACATAATGTGCAGTCATATAAACAATGCTAATCTTGATCGTCTTTAAGTAAATCTTATTTTATTCTGAACTGTTTTTTTTGTTGTTGTAAGTATTCGGTTTGATTGCATGCATGTTTATTTTCTGTGAAACGTATGTATTTTAAAGGCTTGTGTAGAATTTATTATCCCAGTGTAGCCCTATTTCCTCTAGTCTAAGATAGTAGGTTTGTTTAATCCACTATTTAAGCCATTTAAAGGAATTTTGTTTTTCATTCGATTATATTGCATTTTAAATGCCCCATCTTTCTCACCTCCGAAATGCAGTTAATGAACACAACCGTGTCCTTAAATCTAAAAATCTGAATGGTTGATTAATTGGATGGTCAATAATGGTTTTCCATAATGGGGATAGCACCATTTTGTCCAGGAACTTCCACAGTATTACAGATTTCCGCACTGGAAGACCACTCGGAGGAGACTCCTCTGACCTTTTCTTTCTGGAATAACCATAACCTTAACACTTTGATCACTTTGGCCACTCATAGAATTCATAAGCATCCAACATAGCAGGAAATGTCATGTTTCTGACGTGAGAGTGTCTTTTTAGTAGCCACACCCCTTGCTCTCTGAACAGCCTTAGGTTCTCCGGCAGAATCTTAATCCGACGTTTTTACACCGCCAACTCTAAAAAGGTTCTTCTTAAAGGTCTATCCACTCCAGGATTTAGGATCGATCGCTCATCAACTTCCAGCTCGCAAAACAAAGCTGGGGGGTGCTTCAGGTTGTCAGCGCTGGAGATATCAGTCCCAAAGAAAACCAGCAGAAAATTCTTCCCTCTTTTTTCCCCCCACTTTTCTCCTCTTCGGGTTGCCTATCATGAACCTGTCACGTTTGTGTGGCTGTTTTGTTTGAGGGCTGTTGAAGGTTAATATTTAATCCCAATTTATTTCTCTAACCCAAATTCCCCCTCGTAACTTTTTTCAAGCACAGAGCCTCATTGTGCAGGTTAACAGGTTTTCATCACCGTCCAAGGGGAAGGTAACCGTTTGAATGTCCGGGCGTGTGAAGGTTTAGATCAGCGTTGAAGAACAGAAGCTCTTCAAGTGTGTTGGTTGCCCCATTTGTCTCAGATATTTGTCCTATTTTTCATCCCCCAAATAATATTGAGACAGACACGTTTTATTAATGTTCAAAAATTTAGTGGGCTCCTTGATACAAAGTTTTGTCGCCCTTTAAAAAAAAAAAGCTTTACTTAGCTTCAAGCTCTTTAATCTGAAGTTTTTTCCCCTTTCTAAATGGTTCAATATAAGTTTTCCAGTGGCCACTTTTATTTCGCTCTCGTCTCATTAGAATGTGAGCACTCCGGGGCATCCCATGCACTTTTTTTTTTTTTTATGACCACAGAACAAGTCAAACCATGTCAGTTAAGAGTAGGCAAGCCATTGAATGTTTAACTGTTGAGGGTGTTAGTACTGTGTTATGATTTTGACTGTGCTGCATCTTTCTGTTGTTCTTTCCTTTTTACAGATCTCCATCTCCTGAGCCCATCTACAACAGTGAGGGCAAGAGGCTTAACACGCGTGAATATCGTACACGCAAGAAGCTGGAGGAAGAGAGACATTCTCTCATCACAGAGATGGTGGGGCTGAACCCTGAATTCAAACCCCCTGCTGACTACAAGTATGGCTTATACAAATTCTTTTCTTTTCTCTCTGGTTCTACGGTGTCTGATATTTACTTGTTTTTCTTCTTACTCAGACCACCAGCTACTCGGGTTAGTGATAAGGTGATGATTCCTCAGGATGAATATCCAGAGATCAACTTTGTTGGGCTTTTGATTGGTCCACGGTAAGCTGCATGATTTTAAACTCAATGTTTGCTGAATCCGTAGTCTCTACTTAAACTAACTTGGTCTATTGCTTGTTTCTCCAGTGGAAACACTCTGAAGAACATTGAGAAGGAGTGCTGTGCTAAAATCATGATTCGTGGTAAAGGTTCAGTGAAGGAAGGGAAGGTGGGCCGTAAGGATGGACAGATGCTTCCAGGAGAAGATGAACCTCTTCATGCACTGGTCACTGCTAACACCATGGAGAATGTGAAGAAAGCTGTAGAGCAGGTGAGTCTTCTTCAGACATTCTTGCACCTGGAATTCGAAAACGCATTAGAAATCAGTTTAATGAAAAAGCATAGCTATCGGCTTCAACAATCATTCTATTGCATGTTTCTAAGTGCTTTCTTTTTGTCCACAGATCCGTAATATCCTCAAGCAGGGCATTGAGACCCCTGAGGACCAGAATGATCTAAGAAAGATGCAACTGAGGGAGCTGGCACGACTCAATGGCACTCTGAGAGAGGATGATAACAGGTGGGAGACTGCACACAGACTTCTTGACCCTTTTCTCAGAGCAACAGGGCGAGTAAATGTTGTAGATGTATTTTATACTCATCAATGTGTACTTTTTTCTTTTAGGATCTTGCGCCCATGGCAGAGCACAGAGCCTCGCAGCATCACAAACACAACTGTCTGTACAAAGTGTGGAGGAGCAGGTCACATCTCATCAGACTGCAAGTTTACCAGGCAAGCCCATCAGTGATCAGCAATTATTTATTATATTAAAAAATAAATCCCCTCCAAGAAGTTTAGCACCTTCTGGTTATGTCAAGTAAAGTTCAGACTTAGGGTTAATTTTATTTCTCTTCCCTGCAGTTCCTTTGCTCCCCGGCCAGGCGAACCACCCCAGTCTGCTCAGGATAAGGCCCGTATGGATAAAGAGTACTTGTCTCTCATGGCAGAATTAGGAGAGGCTCCAGTCCCTTCTTCCGGTGGTGGCCACAATCCTCCCACTAGTGGATCTCGTTCATCAGGACCCAACAACAACCAACAACCACCAGTAAGACCAAAGACATCGACAATTCTTCATGATATGCACACATACATTACTGTTCTAATGTTAGTTTTTTTGTATTGTAGATATAGTCACCAAGGGCTGCATTGATTTGATCAAAAATACAGTAAAAAAAAAATCCAATATTATTCGATATATTTTAAAAGGTAGTTTATTCCTGTAATTGCAAAGCTGAATTTTCAGCAACATTACTCCTGTCTTCATTGTCACATGATCCTTCAGAAGTCATTCTAATATGCTTGATTTGATGCTCAAGAAACATTTCATATCAATGCTCAACAACCAGTTGTTGGAAACGGTGATATATTTTTTTCAGGGTTCTTTGATGAATTGAAAATTCAAGAGAAAAGGATTTGTTTTAAATAGTTTGTTGTCTCTACTCTTACTTTTGATCAATTTAATGCATCCTTGCTGAATATAACTATTACTTTTTCACAAAAACTCATATCTCTCTCTCTCAAACACCTTTCAGAATCGTCCTCCTTGGATGAATTCAGGCCCTACCGATAACAGGAATTTCCACAGCATGCACCAGGGTCCTAGTGGCCCTCATAACTTCCCTCCACCAATGCCAAACATGGGCGTCCCTCCTATGCCACCAAACCCCAATGGAATGCCACCACCCTGGATGCAGCCGCCCCCTCCCCCAATGGGCCAAGGCCCAGCACCACCCGGACACCACATGAGTGAGTATAGCCCGTGATGTTTAGACTTTCAGTCGTGCAATTCTTGCTTAATGAAGTGTATTAAAACATTTCCCTGGAAAGATGGAAGTATATAATTATCTTTATCAGAGGACAAAAGCTTCTGTTTATATCCAAGCTTATTTGACCACAAAACTCCCAACTGACATCTGTGTTTGGTAATATTGAAGTATGCTTGCTTTCATACTTGGATACTTAGTTTTCCAGAAAGCTCATTGTTTTACTCCCTTGCCTGGTGATCAGGTTTATTGCCGCCACCCATGAGTATGATGCCCCCACCTCCACCTCCCCCCAACAACCAACCACCACCTCCACCATCAGGACCTCTGCCACCATGGCAACAGCAGGCCCCTCCCCCACCACCCACCAGCAGCATGGCAACCAGTGCTCCACTGCCATGGCAACAGAGTAAGTGTATTACAGTAGTACACATTTGATATCAATAAAGGTTTTCCTTTAGTCACTGATTTACTACTTTTTTTTTTTTGCCGCTTTCCCAGATACAACCACCACATCCACTTCTGCCACTGGAAACCTGCCACCCTGGCAACAGCCTCAGCAGACGGCCACCTCAGCCGCTCAGCCCCCTCCGCCCATGGGTACCCCTTCTATGGTCCCGCCTCCACCTGGGGTCCAACCCCCACTTCCTCCTGGTGCCCCCCCGCCGCCTCCACCCCCTCCACCTGGCTCAGCAGGCATGATGTATGCACCCCCTCCCCCACCCCCACCCATGGACCCTAACTTTGTGACCATGATGGGGATTCCCGGTATGCCACCGTACGGGATGCCTCCTGCACCTCCACCCCCTCCGCCCCAGAGTTAAAGGCTCAATTTAGTCTCTGTGGCCCTGTGACCATGCGGTGATGCCTAAAATATATACAAAGATACATCACAGGACTATACCTTGTTCTGTTCATTTAACAGCTTGATGTGATTAGTTGCTAAAGGTTTATTTTTTTCTATTGATTGGTCTCGGTTCAAACTTCAAAATCGAGCTAGAGAGAGTGTGAGAGACGGTGTGATTTATTTGTAAATTTGCTTCAATTGTTAATGATTTTTAACTGTAGTATTTGAACTGTTAGGATAATATTTGTTCAAAATGATGTTGTGCAAGGAATGTGTGTTTGGTTTTTGTTTCTGCCAGCCTGCTATTTCATGTTTCATTTCAAACCGTCTCCAGCAAGTAAAAATGACATCTGCTTACGATTCAGTTAGCAACATTCCAACAGGTGTATAAACAACTAGTGTATTACACTCTTAACCAACTGTGCATTTGTTGCTGCATAGTATAAAAAGACATTTATGTCTTCAAGATGTTGTAGATGATTGGCTTACTCTATTAGGTGGTCTGTATAGCCTAATTTTTGTGCTCACCTTGTACCCCCACCCCTCCCAAAATTGTTTTTATTTAAAAGAACTTTTCATTAATGCCTTCCACCAAATGTATTTCAATATTTTTGTAATGAAGCATTCAACTAAATAAAAGTTGGCATGGTGTCGAATTGTTGGTGTCAATCTTTCACATCTGTTTTGTTAAAGCTGCAGTCCGCAGTTTTTCCTCTGTCGCCATCTCTGTTTGAAATCGGCAATTGCAGTTATTAGCGGAATTATCAACTTTACGTGAGTTGTACTTCGACACGGCACAGCGCGGGTTACACACAAAGTTTGAGGAGACTGTGAGGCTGTCAGTCACCGGCATTCGCAATCACAGATTATTCTTTTTGGAAGTATGACCAACAAGAATTTTCACCAGAAAATGTCATCTGAACAAGTAAGAAACATCCACTTTTGTTCTGCTTCTGACATTGCAGTAAATCACGCTGATTAAATCTAACAATCGTGTATCATATCACGCAAAACCGTGCAAATTACTTTGTTCTCAAATTGTTAATGTTCAACATCAGCATTGCGTGACTGCATTTAATGCCCTTCCGATATGTATCCTTGTTTTCGCATGGGTCCTGTTGCTGTCTCTCTTTTTTTTTCTTTTTTTTTTTTAACCACTCTGAAGTCCGAAACGAAGTCTTTTGCATTTTACAACGGGTAAATCTGTCATTCGTATTTCACAATTGTCTTCTGGGAACTATTATTCGATTTTCTTCTTAGTTTGTAATTGCTTTTTTAATCTATTTTTATTTAAATGTGTTTTATTATTTCTTAAACACCTGTTATGATTATTTTATGCTTTAAACAAATATTTTTTAATTTAAAGTACTTTAAATTTCCATTGTGTATGAAATGTGCTATATAAATAAACTTGCCTTGCCTACATTTATTGTGGCCCGCCCAGCCTGTAAATATATAGTAGTCATGTATATTGCCTATATAGAGAGAGAGTGTGCCCGCCGCCAATGAGCGCGCTTGACCCTGAAGCATCAGCTGGAGATCACGGTGACGCGCGTCACAACCATAGACTGTAAAGAAAAAAAACAGTCGCAACACACGCAGCAGGCATCACGTAGTCTCGTAGACTAATATTCCTGGTGCACGAAACCCACTATTACAAGATGTCCAAGCCATTGACGGACCAAGAGAAGAGGAAGCAAATTTCCGTGCGAGGTCTCGCCGGGGTTGAAAACGTCTCGGACCTCAAGACCAATTTTAATCGCCATCTGCACTTTACTTTGGTTAAGGACCGTAATGTTGCAACGAAGCGCGACTACTACTTCGCATTGGCGCACACCGTGCGCGACCATTTGGTGGGAAGATGGATCCGGACGCAGCAGCATTACTACGAGAAAGACCCGAAAGTAAGAAACTCGAATGCCGCAGTTTCATCCTACAGATCGGGGCCGCACGTACACCACTGACAGGAGGGAGGAGGGGTCGGATCACACATTAGGGGACATTATGTTGCGCAGTAGAGTAGCAACATTGCAAAATGTAAAAAGAAACATTTCTATCACTGTTGGAGGTTTAATATTGACGTATTTGTATTGCACCAGGAAATGACGTTTAATGCTAATGTTTCAGCAGATGGTAGGGCTTTTTTTAATAATTACATAATCTCTCTCCATGACTGATGTCAGGAGCGCCTTCAATTCAATGCTCGCAGAATGTATGGAGAGCTTTTCTATGTGCCATTGACAAGTATCAACAGGTCTAATTATTTTTGAATCGTTGAGTGCGAGTTATTTACGGTATATATGTGCACATTCTTGTATATATTTAAACAAGTAGCAACAATCTAAAAACCCAATTTCTGTAATGCCTATTCGAAACATCTTTTAGATTACAACGCTGAACCGCTGAATATAAGTTACTCATTCCAGACGAAAACCTTATTTATTGGTTTTTTTTAAACATAATTTTAGACTTTACACGTTTAAATTACAATTTAAAAATCTCCCATCGATATACAATGTTGTTGTCATCACAATGTCATTATAATTGATGCGTATAGCCTACCTCATTGGGATTTCTTTTCTTTCTTGTGCTCATTTGCATACATAATTGTGATTGGTCCTTTCTATCTTACAACGTTCAGTCTGTCGTCCAGTCCTAAAACCTGAAAGGGGAAGGCTGGTTGTCACAAGGAGGCTAGTCAATCATTTTAGCCCTCATTAGCAACTTAGTTGGCTAATGTCTACCACAGACATTATTTTACTCATAAATCCAAAACTGTAATTTTGCTGGGAAAGGAACGCATAAGTAATCACAAAACCGAAGCTTACCCAATTCCTACAGGAAATTGAAATTATGTTTTCAAAAAAAAATTGATAGTCTAAAATAAAAAAATAAAAAATACTTCAAGTAAAAAAATTATTGAAGGGTAGGAAACTGTTGTATTTGGAATTTGTGTCATCTTTATCTGGGTGGCTGGCATCCTGACAGAGTATTTAACCTTAAACGCTGACAGCTAATGCTGCTATTTTTAGCAGCATTTTAGACATAGCACACAAACATTCTTCTTTCCTAACCTTTGTTATCATTTATAGCCAAGAGACTGAAATATTACAAGCTAGCTTTTGTTTACTAGCAAATCCTCCATGGTAGCTGTGTCATTGGGCAACCTTCAACGATTGAATGTTTTGCGTTGGCGGTCAATGAGGTCTCAAGACATGGAATACAGATTAGGCTTGTGTTGCGCACCTGTCACAATATTATTTGTCACTATTATTTGTCTGCTCAGCAGGGGCTTTTATGGCTCCTACTTCACTGTTGCTCTAAATGGCTCTCAGCTGTTGGTGTTAAGTATTAAAACATGATTTTTTACTTTTAATTATCTTGTCTTTACCTTTTTTTCCCTTTCTTCTTCTTTGTCCCGACTTGTAGCGTGTGTACTATCTTTCTCTGGAATTCTACATGGGTCGGACCCTTCAAAACACCATGGTAAACTTAGCTTTGGAGAATGCTTGTGACGAGGCCATCTATCAGGTGAGAGGAGATATGTACAACTGAACACTGCAAAAAGCAAATAGTTCTGCTGGGATGAGATGACATATTTTTGTAGGCCAACCCTGAAGTTAGCATCACCTTGCAAGTTCCCTTGTCAAAAACCCAGTAGGATTTTTGGGATTATTGCTGAAAATAAGCTCTATGACTAACAAAAGTTTGATTCTTACATGTTTTGTTCATCATGATAATCTTCACAAATGAACACAACTTTAATGCATTCTAGATAAATTCTGAACTTTTATGAATTCTGAAGCCTAAATACAAGTACAAATCTAAACGTAGGCTATAAATGAATTACACCACGGTCGCATGACTTCAACGTCACCATCTCTAAGCTACAGGGCTGCCAACTTTTGAGTTCAGCTTAGAGTGAGATTTTGGGGGGCGGGGCTTGGGTTATGGGGGGAGGGGCTTATTGAGGGGCGTGGCTTGGTGTGGGGAAAAATACAAACACAAAATCCTTGCATTAGCAGAAGTGTATTAAGTATATATTGATTGTCAAAGTATTTGGTATCTGTACAGAATTTCTTGGGAGATTTACATTACATTTAATTTTACATTTAACATTTTAATTGACATTCTGTTCTTAGAAAACAATAATTAACATTAACTACTATGTCCATATTTGTCATCTGGAAATGCTTTTGTACTGTTTTTATGATAAAGTTATGTAAATATAATTTATGTAAAATAACTGCTCAGTGCTGCAAAACAAACAACTCTGCTATTGCTAACTTAATTCTATATAAACTATATAACAGGCCTATTACCAGCCTAAACTGGATGGAGACAAGGAGCGCCCTGTAACTCACTGACCTGCCTGCGTTCACTATTCACACGGTGCAGATGGCAGGGAGAACGGCTGACTACACAGTTTATGGGAATAAATTGTGTATTTCCCTCACAATTGTCACAAAAAACTCACACTGTCTGTCTGGTCTCCAGAGCCGGTCCGAGCCTTTTGGGGGCCCTAAGCAGAATTTGATTTGGGGGCCCCCTCCCACTACGCGGAGTCCCCTGTGCTTGACGATTATTGACACAAATGTCACGCAATAATGATACATTATGAATGAATACAGTAAGGTTATGTATTAATACAAAATAAATAGGCCTACTTAATAAAAAATAGATGCCTACTTAAATAAAAAAGTTTTAACTTTTACTTTACTCTTTTACTAACTCTTTAAAAACTTCTTAAAACAAACTGTCACAAAACATATAAAATAAATGATTTGCTAAAATAATGACAAAACTGAGAAATCAGAAATTTAATAAGAGCAAGGGTTCAACAATGACAATTATTGTTGAAAACTGTAAAAATATTATTATTTCTCAACTGTCTCAATACAGTGTAACTGTCCACTGGGTTGTGTTGCGAAAGACACGCAAGCTCGCTTAATCACCTCTCTGCCGTCGTGCGCGGTTAGGAGCGCGCCGTTAAGAGCTCAACACATCTGTCTCGCATGCACGCTCGCTCGCTATAGATTACAGGATATTTTAACTAATTTGCGGTAAAACTAGTCGATCACGAATGGCTCAACTGGTAGATCTATAGATAAACTTATCTTTCAGGCATTTGACCGACCGGGTTGACACTTCAGCGTGAGAAATCGGGGGTGTGGCGTGAGAGCGTGAGAATTGGCTCAATTGCGTGAGTCTCACGGTGAATGCGTGAGAGTTGGCAGCCCTGAAGCTAAACATTTTCTCTGATAGATTGAGTTGGAAAGAGCACAATTTAAAACACAACGAGGCTGTGAAACGGACTAGTGTGTAGATGAGTTTACCTGTTCGACATGATGACACTTAACCTTTGTAATTCCATTTAGCCACTTATTAGCAGTTGTCTTTTTAAAGGGGACATATTGGGTCCCCGGTGCATCTACCAACCCAGAAAACATGAAAAGTGGCAACCCAGTAACTTTGTTTTGGTAAGCCTTTCTCTGTGTTTTAAATCCGATTTTCGCAGGGAGATTTCGCTCCCGTTCTGTCCTAGGAAGGGGATCTTATTATAATATAACCGCCCCTCAATCTGCACGTTTCCACCCACGGCGGCGCCATTTGGTTTTCACAAGCGACAACAGTGTAACCTTTTTTTTTTTTTTGCAGTTCTAACACAATGGCAAAAGTTCCAGCAAAGCATGCAAACTGTTCTGTCATTGGTTGCACAGACGAGCACTGAAGACTATTTGACCAAAAAATGTCACAGCTGTCTGTCTGTGTCAACTTGTGTAAAGGTTAAACATCACATCACATGCAAGTCGATGAATTAATGTAACTCCACAACAACTACATAAATGTATATATTTATACATAAACGTATGCACTAACCATTCAGAAACATCCATGTGCGTCTAAAAGTTGCAACCTCTTCCTGAGTCTTTCCGTAAGGCTGCACTCGCTACTGGTTATTTGTGAGATTTTGGATGAGTGAGATTCACGTGTTTTGTTATTGCCGGAGTATCCGAAGCTCGTGTAAAGGATTGCTCTCTTCTGAACGGGGACGGGGAGCAGCAGCTCATTTGCATTTAAAGGGGTCATCGGATGCCCATTTTCCACAAGTTGGTATGATTCTTTAGGGTCTTCGTGTAAAGTTTGTAACATACTTTGGGTAAAATTCCTCAATGGTTGTGTAAAACAACACCCTTTTTAGCTCCTCAAAAACAGCTCTGTTCACAGCGACCCGTTTCGGTGCATGTCTCTTTAAATGATAATGAGCAACTGCTCACCCCATCCCTCTCTGCCATGGAGCATGTCGACCAAGGGGGTAATCCATCAACCGGAAACTGAAGCCTCTCTGGGCGCCGCCATTGTAGCTGACTATCACCTGCTGTTAGCATTCCATTGACTCCCATTCATTTTGGCGTCACTTTGACAGCGAATAACTTTACATCGGAGATGTCCAAAGACTCCATTTGTCCATTATTTATTTCTAAAGAAACACGACAATGTATAAAAGGCTCCATTACTGTGTATCTTACGTTATGGCCGATTTAGAAGCCGTTTTTGTAAATTTAGGCTAACGACTGCGTCATAACCCTGCGACTCTCTGGCGCACACAAGAGAAATGACTGTACAGACAGGATGAGCTCGCGGGCAATCGGGGGGCCGTGGAGGCATAAAGTCAAGGGACAGGCCCATTTATGGAGAGTCATAAAGTTGCTCCTGCTGCGAGCTCATGAACAGCTAATACTCACGATCTCCGGCTCTGTGAGATTCGGAAGGGAATGATTCAGATTTCGGCTGGCGCAGCTACTAGGTTGCTCACGTCACATCTCCGTCGTCAAGCTCAGTTTGAGCATGCGCAGTACGCTTGGCTATCAGGAAGTGAGTGCTTCTAAAGGGCTTCAGTTTTCTCCGTTGAAATCTATGGGGTCGCTGTGTCCATTTCTTTTACTGTCTATGATGTCGACACAAGACACAAAGTGCTGCCATGGCAACCTGCCTCGCTGAAAGTATACAAATGGCTGAGGGAGGAAATATGCTAATACGGGACAGTCCGTCAGTGGTCGTGGGTGGAGCATGAGCAATATTGCTCAGAAAATCCAAACTGCTTGATTATTGAGCGTGTTTAGGCTTTTTGAGGATTAAAAAAATAGGAGTGAATGGATTTTTTTCATTGTATGGTGGTTGTGTCCACACACTGCAAAGACACATTTATATGCAAACACCATATAAAAGTGAATTTTGCATCCGATGACCCCTTTAAAGGGACACACAAAAACGGCATGTTGTTGCTCACACCCAAAAAAGGGCAAATTTAACAAGCTATAATAAATTATCTTGGGGGGGTATTTTGAGCTGTAATTTCACAGACACATTCTAGGGACACCATAGATTTATATTACATCTTGTGGAAAGGTAAATATGTCACCTTTAAAGACAATCTGTGTGAGTGGCCAGCTGGGCTCTACATAACAACATTGGCTCAACCAGTGGTGTGTATGGGGTGGGACTATATTCATTTGTCCAAATAGAGGAGATCTATAATACCTGGGGACCATTATCTGTTATTATTCCATTAACCTCAATACTTTACCTTTAAAAAATCATTTTGTATAAAGAAAAGAAGCCATTAACAGTAATTATCATCATCAGTGATAGTATAATCATAAATATATAAAATAGAGATCTGGTGCTGTATGTACTGTAATACTGCTCATCTTGGAATAGCTGCCCCTGGTCCTTTAATCCTATTCATTAGAATATGAAAGGCAAATCATTCTATATCAGCACTGCTATGCTGAGAATGACTATAAAGATATGTTGATGAAAGATGAAACCATGCAACAGGGCATGTTTTGTACTCTTGAGAAGTTATACACCGGATTTGGTCCTGCCTGGCTCTCATGTGCTGTTTCTTCTCAGTTGGGTCTGGATATGGAGGAGCTGCAGGACATGGAGGAGGATGCTGGCCTGGGCAACGGAGGCCTTGGTCGATTGGCAGGTGAACTCAGTCTCTTTAAATGCACTGATCACAAGATTAATGGAGGCTTGCACTGTCGAGTTGGTGCTTTGATTCACTTTAATTTCTATTCCTCTTCAGCTTGCTTCCTGGACTCCATGGCAACCTTGGGCCTGGCAGCGTATGGATATGGAATCCGTTATGAGTTTGGAATCTTTAATCAGAAAATCGTGAAGGGCTGGCAGGTAAAACAAACTTGCAACAATATCTCAATTAAATGTATTTCTCTTCCTTTGATTAATTTGGATCTCGGTAAACAACTGACATCATCTGACAGGTGGAGGAGGCGGATGATTGGCTGCGCTATGGAAACCCTTGGGAAAAAGCCCGGCCTGAATACATGCGTCCTGTGCATTTCTATGGTCGGGTGGAGCACCACCCTGATGGAGTGAAATGGGTGGACACACAGGTGAGAGCATAGAAACCATGTATCTGCATTTAATTGGTATGGAAATGCCATTTTTCATATTGTAAAATACAATTTTTCTAGTACATTACTATTCAAAAGTTTGGAGTCAGTAAGAGTTTTGCTTTTAAAGGAAATTAATGCTTTTATTCAGCAAGGACAGATGGTTTAAAAGTGACAGTAAGGACATAATGTTACAAAATATAAAGCATAATGTTAAATGCTGTTGGTGAGCATAAAATCTTACAGCCCCCAAACGTTTGAACAGAGTGTACATCAAGAAGTTCAGTAGAGCTAAAGCAGAACGGCCAATATGCAACGCAAGACTCAGATGAATTGTGTCATTTTTACAGATGTATCTCCATGTTTTCCTATTAAATCTGTTCCTGTTTGTCTCACCAGGTGATCCTTGCTCTCCCTTATGACACACCTGTCCCAGGATACAGAAACAACATTGTTAACACAATGAGGCTCTGGTCTGCCAAAGCTCCATGTGAATTCCATCTCAAAGACTGTGAGTTCTCTTCAATCAATGATCATCAGACATTTGAACCAACCATAAGCTTTATCATTCATTTATTATTATGAAAATAACTTGTAATATTATTTATAAAATCAACTCTGATCTATTCCATTTGTGTCCATATACACAACTGTTCAAAGGTTTGTGGTCAGTAAGATTTTTTCATGTTTAAAAAAAAAAAAAGGTACAACAAAAACAGTAATATTGTAAAATACTATTAAAATTTACAAATAAAAAATAATCACTTCTTTTTTAATATACAGATAGTTGTGTTGCTTAATATTTTTATGGAAACTGTGATACATTTTTTCAGGATTCTTTGATGTCTAAAAGCACAGCATTTATTTAAAAAATATATTATATAATATATAAATATATAAAAAATATATATTATAAAATATATAAATACATTATAAATGTCTTTACTTTCACTTCTGATCAATTTAATGCATCCCTGCTGAATGAAAGTATGAATTTATTTCGACAAAATTTGACTGACCCCAAACTATTGAATGGGTATACTGTATCTTTGAGCCTTATATCTTATGACTGACTTTCTGTCTTCCTGAACAGTTAATGTTGGTGGTTACATCCAGGCCGTTCTGGATAAGAATCTTGCTGAGAACATCTCTCGTGTGCTTTACCCTAACGACAACGTGAGTGCAACTCAAGTGGTTCATATAAAGAAACAAATCTCATGACTCTTGGAGCCTAAATGTAAACGAATGCTCCTGTTTGTGTATGTCAGTTCTTTGAGGGGAAAGAGTTGCGTCTGAAGCAGGAGTATTTTGTGGTGGCTGCGACTCTCCAAGACATCATCCGCAGGTTCAAAGCTTCCAAGTTTGGCTCAATTGAGGAAGTGCGCATGGATCTGACCACACTGCCAGATAAGGTGGGACATCCCTGGAGCACTTTGTTTTATGTTAAGATGCTGGGATGTAGAGAACATTCATCACAATTCACATTGTATCTGGTGTCATTTATTCATATTAATGAGACTGAGCAATAAAACTTAATGCATTGGGATAAACATAGTTGGTTTCACATTTAAAAACTACTACAGAGATTCTTTGCTTTTTCTGTGTCGTTCAGGTTGCTATACAGCTGAATGACACTCATCCTGCAATGGCCATCCCTGAACTGATGAGAATACTGTTGGATGACGAGAAACTGATGTGGGACACGGTGAGTGAGAAATTCACATCTTCTCCTTTAACATGCTTAAAAAAGGATTTGCAGTCAAACTGTAGGACTATTCAGTTAATTGATAAAAGGGTAATACAGGGACATAAATACGTTTTTTTTCTTTTTTTGTTAACATTTCTAAATGCATTAGCTATCATGAACGAATGTTGAGCAATATATAAATATATTTTAAAGCATTTATTAATCTTACTTAATGGTAGATAGTAAAAATAGTTCACAGTGCATTAATGTCAACAAATACAACTTTTGATTAAAAATGTATTAGCAAATGTTGAAATTAACATCGACTAACATTAATAAATGTTGTACACTCTTAGAAATAAAGGTTCTTTATTGCCATTTATGGTTCCGTGAAGAACCTCTAACATCCATGTAACCTTTTCATTGCACAAAAGGTTTTTCAACATTGAAAAAGGTAATTTAGAAGAAAAAATGGTTCTTTCTGCTCACTGAACATTTTTTTGAGGAACCAAAAATTGTTCTTCTATGGCATTGCTGCGAAAACCCTCTTTTGGAACCTTGATTTTAAAGAGTGTTGAAGTATTTCATTATTAGTTCTTGTTAACCAATGTAGTTAACTAATGTTAACAAATTACCCCTTATTTTAAAGTGTTACCATACATAAAGTTTAAATTTGTTGATTTCTAGAATGAAAATTTGCCCATGTAGACCAACACCATAATGTTGTACTCCTCTACCTCTACCTCTTCTAATTTCTCTTTCTCTCTCACTCTCCTGTGACTTTCTTTCATTCTCTTTTTCTTTTCAGGCATGGGACATAACTGTGCGTACTTGTGCATATACTAACCACACTGTTTTACCAGAAGCTCTGGAACGCTGGCCCGTTGACCTGTTCCAAAACCTTCTGCCCCGTCACCTAGAGATCATCTACGAGATTAACCGACGTCACCTGGAGGTCTGGGAACTGACATTATGTTCATGGAACATTGCATTTTAATTTTATTGTAGATAAAAAAATAAATGTTTTTTGAAGGGGTTGGGAGATCTGTAACTCACTGCATTGGGAATGTAGGACTGTGTTGACTCCAAATAAGGAGTAAATTGTGCTGTGTGAGGTTATTTAAACAACCTCCTCTGCTCTGCATGACTCAACATCCAGGAAATCTCAGATGAAGAAAAGTAACTTCCCATGTACATTTCACTCTGTTTTGACCTTACATTTTCTTTCCTGTTTCTTAGCGGATTTCTGCGCTCTACCCTGGTGATTATGAGCGTATGAGACGCATGTCTCTCATTGAGGAGGGAGGTCAGAAGAAGATCAACATGGCTCATCTCTGCATCGTTGGCTCTCATGCAGTCAATGGCGTGGCACAAATCCACTCCGACATTATTAAAGACACTGTGTATGTCTTCTAACTTTTTTTAAATATTAGAATATATAGTAGCCCCAAAAAGTATCTGGACACTTAAGCCACATTTAAAAATATATAATATTGTAAAAAATTTGGGTTTTTAATTTTTTATCAATGACATTTTTAATGTTTTTATATAAAAAATACAATAGAAACAGTAATATTATTTGGGAAATATTATTACAATTCAAATCAACTGTTTTCTATTTAATATATTTTATTGTAATTTATTATTGTGATGGCAAAGCTGAATTTTCAGCATCATTACTCCAGTGTCACATTCAGAAATCATTCTAATATGCTGATTTACTGCTCAGGAAACATGTCTTATTATTATCAATGAATACAGTTGTGCTGCTTAATATTTTTGTGGAAACATGCTATTTTTTAGGGTTTTTTAATTAATAGAAAGTTAAAAATAACTGCATTTATTTTAAATAGTAATTTAAAGTTTTAAATGCCTTTACTGTCACTTTTTATCAATTTAATGCATCCATGCTGAAAAAAGCATTAATTTCTTTCAAATAAAGCCTAAACTTTGTACGGTAGTGTATAAACTAAGTAGCATTTATTTTAAAGAAAGATAGCACAAGCATTGTTCAGTGCAATGACATTCATAGACTTGCAAATTCAACAATATGTAATTCCAAATAGTTTATTTCACAATTTTTTGTCCCTCTTTATGACTTAATCACATTGCCTCAGAATTAGCCCTGGTGAATAACTCACAGATGTTTACGGCTAAAAAACAGTTGGATCTAATTTGGTGGGGTTGATTCTGTTTACAGTTTTAAGGACTTCTATGAAGTGGACCCAGAGAAGTTTCAGAACAAGACCAATGGTATCACACCTCGTCGCTGGCTTGTCATGTGTAACCCTGGACTGGCTGAGGTTATCGCTGAGGTGAGGAACATTGCTGATAAGAAAAAAAAGCTATCATTACATGTGTAAACACTAGTGAGGAACATACAAAAAGTACTATAACCTTCGGAAATACATTTGACCGAAAATCCCTATCTTATGTTAATCGCTAGAGAATTGGAGAGGACTACATTCGTGACCTATGCCAGCTGAAGAAACTCTTGAAGTTTGTGGATGATGACGCTTTAATTCGAGACATTGCCAAAGTCAAACAGGTGAGACAGAATCCACTTTCAAAGTGAACTTTAGTGCAATAATCATAATTTGTATGAGAAGGATGAACATTACATGGCATATCTATTGCCTTGCTGTTTTCAGGAGAATAAAATGAAATTTGCAGCGCTTCTAGAGGAACAATATAAGGTGAAGATTAACCCAAACTCCATGTTTGATGTCCACGTGAAGAGGATCCATGAATACAAAAGGCAGCTGTTGAACTGTCTGCACATCATCACCCTCTACAACCGTAAGTTTCTCTTGAAACAGCTAAATATTTCTCTTTTTACAAGTTTCGAAACAAACTAATGCATATCTCTAGCATGCTACTGGAAAGTTTGGAACATTAATTGCATAACATAATCTTGCCTTAATCCAAGCCCTAGCTGTTTGTGAAACTGGGCCTTGGTGTAGGATTTTTTAAAACAATTTTCTCTCAGAAATTGCTTATAAATTTCACAAATAATTACAAAGAAACTGCAAGTAACATTAAATTAAACATGATATTTTGAAGTGGAAAGACCGAAAGAGTATTTTCCTGTAAAACGTACTCCAATAATCTTTACTTTATTTACAACTTTGTTTTACAGTGTACTTAACTTGACTATTTTGTCTGATCAGGCATCAAGAAGGAGCCTAACAAGGCCTGGACTCCAAGGACAATTATGATTGGAGGAAAGGTGAGAATGATCACTTCACTGACCAGTCAGATCTGTTCTACTGAAATCTGAATGCTAATTGGTTAAATCATGCATCTTCAAGGCCGCCCCCGGGTATCACACAGCTAAGATGATCATCAAACTGATCACGGCAATTGGAGAAGTGGTAAATAATGATAGTGTGGTGGGAGATCGTCTGAAAGTCATCTTCCTTGAGAACTACAAGGTCACCCTGGCTGAGAAAGGTATCATGCAAACTTACTAACAGATTTTAATATTGGATCAGCTTCTTGTCTTATTTATTTACTCACACCTCTCGCTCTGCTTACTTCTTTCTGTCGTTTTACAGTCATCCCTGCGGCTGACCTGTCCGAGCAGATCTCCACAGCAGGAACAGAAGCTTCTGGAACAGGCAACATGAAGTTCATGCTGAATGGAGCTCTGACCATCGGCACCATGGATGGGGCTAACGTGGAGATGGCTGAAGAGGCGGGAGAGGAGAACCTCTTCATCTTCGGCATGAGAGTGAAGGATGTGGAAGCTTTGGATAAGAAAGGGTGACGACATAAGCTTCAATGAACAATATTTCTGAGTAGCATTAGTCTAGATTTTTTAGTGTATTCATTCATTAATGTTTACAAAAAGTGTATCCATTGACATTTATTTTATGAAAACGTCATCCACATAGACAGATGTAGTCATTAGCAAAATAAGGAAGAAATTAAAATGATAAAGAGTTGTTCAGTTTTTGTACTAAAGGAAAGGTTACACATGAGGGTATTAGATACAGTCTTGTTTAACTTAACTGAAGCTTGTTTATTTCCAGATACGATGCCATGGAGTATTATAACCGCATTCCAGAACTGAAACAAGCTATGGATCAGATTTCTAAAGGATTCTTCAGCCCTGCAGAGCCTGACCAGTTTCAAGACATTGTCAAGATGCTGATGCACCATGACAGGTAAGAAAAACCAAAACTCATAGTTGTGATTTAATAATAACCATAATAATTTAACACTCTTTCGCATACAGTCACTGTTTAATAGTGATCATATAAATTACATTTTGGTTGTGATTGCAGGTTCAAGGTGTTTGCTGACTATGAAGACTACATTAAAAGTCAGGAGAAAGTCAGCGCCTTGTATAAGGTTTGTATTAAAACAATATGATATTGTATGACGCCACTAATGTTTCAGTGTTTTTCAGGAAGTTGAGTCAGTAATATTTTACTTTTATTCAGTAAGAATCATAGATATCTATATAAAGGCTAGATGTCTTACGGCGGAGTCTCTATCGTCATCACCGGCGGCCATCTTGTCACAGGCAGGCTTTCTGCCGGACTCTGTGGTATCTGATGTAAGATGAGTGATCAGCACGAACACAAATACTCTTATCTCGTTGAAATCTTGACGGATTTACAAACGGTTTGGTTTCTTACTAACGTTAACGTGGCTATAATTCTGGATGATTATTTATTTATACACTTATTATTCATAAGTATGCAGTGTCATAACTACATCTCTGACGTTTATAGCAAACCAAACCGTTTGAAAATCGGTAGAAAATTGAGCAAGTTATGGTTATTTAAAAAGTACATGCACCATTAAAACACAATGTTATGAGTGAGCGAGCTGCCTGTGACAAGATGGCCGCCAGGTGCGGACGTAGACCTCCATTGGCCAGCCGCGCGGACGAGATATCCAGCCTTTATATAGATATTAATGGTAAGAATGCATTCAATTGATTAAGAGTAACAGTAAACATATAATGTTACAAAATTTCTATTTCAAATAAATGCTGTTCTTTTAAACTTTCTATTCATCAAAAAATCCTGAAAAACATGATGAAAGACAGAAATGTTTCTTGAGCAGCAAAACAGAATATTAGAATGATTTCTGATGGATCATGTGAGACTGAAGACTGGAGCAATGATGCTGAAAATTCAGCTTTGATCACAGGAATAAATTACACTTTACTGTATAATCAAATAGAAAACAGCTATTTTAAATTGTAATAATATTTCACAATATTACCGTTTTCAGTGTATTTAATATAGATAGATAGATAGATAGATAGATCAATGCAGCCTTGATTAACATAAGATACTTTTTTTTTTTTTCAAAAACAGCCCACAAACTTTTGAACGGTAGTGTATGTGAACAAGATGAGCGATTAATACTTTTGGTCTATTTTACCTAAATTTCAAATGTGTATATGTGCTACCATTTTTATTTTGTTTTATTAGGAGTATACTAGCATGTCATTTTACATTCATGATAGCTGTTCCATCAGTTTATTTGGAAATATGTGATACGATTCACTTGAAATGTATAGATGGAAATAGTACTTAACATTCATTGTTCTTCAAAGGCTTTACACAACAGAAACACAACAATGCTGGAACTGACTCGAAGCTTGTTCCTCTTCCTAATTCTCAAACAGAATACTAAAGAATGGACCAAGATGGTCATCCACAACATTGCTGGTTGTGGCAAATTCTCCAGTGACCGCACCATCGGCCAGTACGCCCGTGAGATCTGGGGCATGGAGCCTAGTCTGGAGAAGATCGCAGCCCCAGATGACCCCCGCTAAGTCCTTCCACAATATCAAAATCTTCCAATGTTGTAGCTGTTCTCACATTCAATTTATTTAACATTGTGAAGATGTATAAAGGCGAGATGTTACTCCATCTTGTCGTCAGACAGCCAGAATGCCTCACACAATTTCTCTGCATCCCTGCTCCAGCAACGAGCTGTCAGCGCATCTAGTTTTGTGGCATGTTTAAATACAGCATATGTTGGTGTAAGAATGTTAGTTTTCCTGTGAAGTATTATAAAAAGGTGTGATGTATTTGTCTATCCACGTCAGCAGAATAGCACAGCCTCATCCAGGAGAACCAAACGTACACTGTGAGGTCAAAGCATAGCAAAAACTTGTCTGTATTTTGCCACATTTCACAGCATGATGGTGACTGTTATGGAAACAATTTGAGAAACCACCTTAATGTGGTCTTTTTTGTGTTTTGTGGCAAAATGACAATTTTAGGCTGTTTTAGTTTCCGACAGGCAGTTATTACATACGCAGTTTGGGCTTTTATGACTGTAATTGTACCATATTCAATGTAAAATTCCTGCTGGACATGTCCGTCACGCACTCTGACTGCTTGAAACTACCTGCCTTAACCATAATATGAGTGTTGTTTGTGTATGTTTAGGTGTAAATCTCTGCCTGTCTCTCATTGGCCTGTTGGTGCTCATGATGTGTTCTTCCACCCGCAGAGCTCCTCACTTTAGCACTTTAGTCATGATCTGTCAATTTTGTCCTGGAGAAGCATTGTACTGTAGCTCTTTCCACATATACTGTTGTAACTCTGTTTTTCACACCACACAAAATAAGACCTGCAGGAATGATGAGGCCCTGTATGAAACTTTGCTTTGAGTCCAGTGAAACTATAATATAGCACTAGAGTGTGATTCTCCATACATGCCAGGCTGCGTTCAAGAGCCTGAACTGTATTTACTCAGATATATTATGATAGACTTCTATTCTTAGAATAGGAAACAAAGATGTAACAAGGATGTACTGTGCATTGCTTTTGGATTTGCTGGAAGCTAGCAGACAATACTACAAATCGACAATTAAACTAGACATGAATTGCTGGTTTAGTGATAATGGAGTAGGATTTTATCTCTAGTTCCTGGTCACCCCTACATAGATTTGACAACCTAACCTGTAACTTGTGTTAACAGCTTTAACAATGTGATAAAGTATTTGTTCTCTCTGAATGTTTGCCCCTATTATGGGTGACAACGCACACCAAACAGTCCTGCTGATACCCTTGAAGAGAGACAAAATGATAAATAAAAGATGAAGAAATTAATCGCTGTTTCTGCTTTTTTGCAAGTATTCTTATGTTGGTATTACATGTGACAATACAGAATGTTTAAAGGGATAGTTCACCCAAAAATTAAAATGTTGTCATAATTTACTCATCACCCTCATGTTATTCCAAACCTGTATGAGATTACTTCTGTTGATTCAACTGTTCAACTGTTTGATTACCAACATTCTTCAGAATATATTATTTTGTGTTCAACAGAAGAAACAAACGCATACAGGTTTGGAACCCTTTTTGGGTGAACTATCCTTTTAATATACACTACTGTTAAAGAGTTTGTTTAAAGATTGTTAAAGATAGATTTTTTAACTATAATGTTGTAAATGTATTACTATTTAAATAACTGATTTCTGCTTTAATATATATTAACATTTAAATGAATATCTTATCATCAGATCATCAGTCACATGATCCTTCAGAAATCATTCTAATTAGCCGATTCGCTGCTCAAGAAACATTTCTTATTAACAAAGAATACAGAATTATTAGATGGATAGAGATAAAAAGAACAGCATTTATTTGAAAAATATATACTTTTTGTCAAAATGTAAAAGTCTCAACTGTTACTTTTGATCAATTTAATGCATCCTTGCTGAACAAAAGAATTTGTTTCTAAAATAAAAAACAACAACAAAATGAACCAAGACGTTGGGTGGCGCTATTGACCCCTAAACAGTTCACTTTGTTGAGGAAGGAGACAGTTCTTGAACTAAAATCCCTCAGCGATGTATCGGTACATGGACAGACCCCTTCCACTTCAAACTTTATCCCACGCCAAAGGTCTGTGTGACTGCACTGAAGAAGAGTGAGGAAGCGGTGAGATGCTTTTGCCGGGTAAAGTGTGACGCACCAGTTGACGGTACTGGCAGACAGCTGGGAAAGATTACGTCGGCATTGCTTAACCGAGGCACTTTAAAATCCAGATCACAAGACTTGGCGCCTTAAAGTACTACGCTAAAAATCCAAGAGGTATGTATCAGAAATGTTTTTGTTCGGATCCAGGCAACTGAATCATTTAGACTGATTGAATCATTCAAAAGAACAAATTAGCGTCGATTTAAAAGTCAAGTGACAGATTACGAAGACAATTGACAGCTGTGTTTAGATGAGGTAAAACTTCGGAGGCAAAACTCTTATCAGCTACTTGAACTGAGGACTTCACTAACTCTGGGTCACTTTATTGCTCTAGCTCTACAATAATTGACAACTTATCTGATGACTTTACAACACGGTACACGGTCAATAAATCGGTATTGTTTTGCTTAGAGTTTAAAAGTAACTGACTACTCAAAAGCCCTCAGACGGTCGGTGATGCTGTATTTTGGGGAATTGTGTAACTTTGTATCAGTTGGTTTGTAAAGCGTTTGCTAAGAAATAGAAAGGAAGTGGTAGAGAAATTTGAACCCTGACTGAGGTTCACTATCATCATATTTCAGAGGAGTCCCGTCAGTGAAAGGTGGGAGACCGATGCATCATTTCATTGCGGTAGGATTAGAAACGGAGAACCGGTTCTTATTCAGAACCGATTCCATTAAAAATAGTATAGCCGCATGTTTTTCTTTTCTGTTCCTTGAACAGTTATTTAATCAGTTCTCTAATTTTTAAAATTGCCTGACAGTGTTTTCTGCACTACTTCATTCTTACACTAACACGGCTATTGCCTCTACTAACGTTACAGTGCAGAGCGATTCACTAATGAATGAATGACTGTTATCAGCCGGTTCTTTTTAAAGGGTTAACTTTATTAACTCAAAAATTCTGTCATCGTTTAACTTACACACCCTCAAGTTGCTCTAAACCTGTATGAATTTCTTTCTTCTGTTGAACACAAAAGAAAATATTTGGAAGAAAATTGGTAATCAAACAGTTGATGTGAAGTCAATTGGGCCCACCATCTATTTAGTTACCAACACTCTTCAAAATTCTTCTTTTGTGTTCAGCAGAAGAAAGAAATTCATATGGTCTTGGAACAACGTGAGGGTGAGTAAATCATGACACAATAAATTTTTTGCATTTTAAATAATTGCAAAAAAAAAAAATCACTGTTTTTTGTCAGCATATGTGAGAGTGTGAAAAAGTACTAGTCAGGTAAAATCACTCATTCTGAACTGCATTATAAGAGCAGACAGATTGTTATAAAAGGAGGGAAGAAGTGCTTCAAATCCTTGTGTTCTGGTGTTAGCAGTGATTACCTCCAAAGATGTGCAGCCATCATCGAGTTGCATCAAAATAGCCTCACATGCATCTCAAAGAACAATTTACCGGATCATCAAAAACTTCTAGGAGAGAGGTTCAACTGCTCTGAAGAATGCTTCAGGACGTCTTAGACTTAGAGTGTCCAGCAAGCGCCAGGACTCCTTATGAGGAGTTGGCTATGGAATCGTGTCACCTGCCAATATTGAGTGAGCTCTGCAATGGTGAAGGCGGTATCTACAAATACTGAAGCTGCAAACTTTGCAAAACTCAATATTTTTGTCACAGCCAAAACTTTTGGCCATAGCTGTACAATGCGACCAGTGTAGCCTGCCGTTTCCTGAACAAATAACTCATATAATCCGGTTCTTTTTAGTGAATCAGAAACGTACAGTGCGACCAGCTGAACGATTTCTGAACACCTTGTATTAGTCAATACCTTTTAGTATATCAACGTTAAGCATTCATTAACAATGACATTCAGCGGTTGAACTGTTTCTGGTTTATTCCTGATTTGTCATATCTGCTCTGCAGACAGCGTCATAATTTCGCAACAGGCTTCTGAGGATGATGAATTCAATAAGAATGACTTTTTTTTGTGCACTCACTCTCCTATGACCTTATGTTCTCTCTGCTCTGACAGGGGGATGATGGACAACGGAGGGTTTTGCGATGATAATTATCACAATTTAAGCAGTGATGATGAGCTGGTGGACATTTCAGATGTTACGATGGACTTCAGTGAGGATGTCCCGCCTCTGGACCGAGATTACAGCACAGGTAGGGTCGCGTACTCAGGCACGACATATGTTGACATGAACCTTTATTGGATGCAGTGTACTTTTTTTATTTCATATATAAGCTTTTATCAAAGAACTTTATGGTTTTGCAAGATTAACGAGTTTTTTTAGATATTAAGCTTTGGTTACAAACATTTGATAAATAAAGATTATACTTTTACAGTTTGAACGTCATATCATATACATGGCCGTACACTCGGTTTTAGAAATACCAAGGTCCAAGGGGGGGTTGGGGTTGGATTTGATTCCCTTGGTCTACATCTGTGCATTTTAAGAAATCTTGAGGGCAAAGATTGGATAACATTAGCTTTAAAACCACGTCCACCTTTTTCATTTTCGTTTGTGTCAGTGAAAAAAAAAAGTAAACAAATCGTCATGAACATTTTAATGAATATATTTTTTCCTGTTCTAATAAAACTTTTCATTGGTAAATAATAACAGGATGATAATAGAATTTTAATTATTATCTAATGTATTTTAAAGTTTGAGGTCAGACCAGCAGTGGACATATCAGTATACTAAGGATGCAGACATTTAAGGGGGTCTTGTGAAAAATTAAAGGAATAAAGAAGGAGACGTATAAAGAAAAAAAACGTAAAGAACTAGAATTCATTGTGAAGTAATGCATTTGATCTATTTTTATTAAATCTATATTGGCTAAATGTCTGTCCTGACCACATCCTGTAAATACTTTTGTCAAAGTCACACGTTTTACTATATTCTGGTTTAGGTCTGAGGGTTAAAATTGAGTCGGTAAATGAAAGGCTATCAGTAAAGTGTAACCAAGTTGATTAAATGCATTCACAATTTGTACATATTCATTGTTAATCTCATGCTTATAATCTACTGAAAATGCATCATTGGATATTAACATTTCTATCATAACATAGTTATATTACGTTTTGCTACTTGCATCCTACATCTCACTTTTTGACTGTTAAAAAGTGAAGTGTTGTGATAGAATTGAGACTCGGCCTCTGTCAAGCGTAACGGTAGGCTAATATAAATACCTCAATGGTCAGTATGGCCATGATCATGTACTTGTTTTGTAAAACATGTAGGTTTAATCTTTTAGTCACGTCATTGTGGTGGGACCAGATCACTCTGTTCTCTGTCTGCACAGATACAGATGATGCCGTGCGTGATGTCACAAACAGACTCCTTTTTTTCAGACCAGGAACTTCCTCTTTTGATGTGTGCATTTCACAATCTATTCTTTCTTCCCCATTTCACTGCCTTCCTGTCTTATACTCTTACTGTTATGTTGAACTGTTTTATATTGTTTGCTTGAAAAGGTACAACCTGAAAAACAATTTAATTCTATATTATTTTGTCTTTGAAGCAAAGACAGTAGGGTTGCACCAGCCGTTCGTAAGTTCTTTCTTAAATTGGAACGTAAAGCCCACATTAGAGGCTTAGTAACTACTAGCTAGTTTGTAACTAACTCTGTACTTTATTCCGTTGGACCATTTGTTCGTAAGGCAGAACGTAGAGTAGGTCGTAAACTCTCTGTAAAGTAAAGCACTTAATCATGAATAACATAACTGTTTTTATATGTAAATAACATTCAGAAACTGTATTTGAAACAAATTGAATAAGGATAAACAAGTGATGATACAAAAAAACATTTTATTTGACATGCACAACACAGAGCGATGGGACAGATGCACTCAGCGGCGCGCTGTAGGACGGGTTCGTGTTGATGAGCCGCTAACAAAGTAATCTACTCACATAATGTTATCTTTCTTAAAATGTAAGCGAGTGTAAATGTCAGCATTATCATATATGTCTAAAGAATTAAAGTCTGTCAGGTAAAATGCTTATTGATGCAGCGCAGTCTGTCTGATATTTTAGTAACCGTTACTCCTGATTGGAGGCTTCCGTAAATATTTAGTTTATACGTAGAGTTACGCTTCAACTAAGTGTAATGGTGCAATGCAGAAATATTTAGTAGTGCATAAGTTGTATCTTAGTGCCCATTTACGTCAAAACTAGGCTAAGTTGCAACTTAAGCACAGCTGTTGCAAACGGCCCCAGGACCCTAAAGCAAGGTTTTTTTCACTCTTATAGATGCCACCGACCCCAAATATGATCATCCTTGTGTGTGACCCTCATCCTAAAATTTAAAATGCATATACCTTTTATAAACACCCAATTGAAACACTGAAAAATGTATATTTTAAATGAGTTTCTATTTAGTCACATTATTGTATTTTTCTACTCTATAGTTATGAACTGTTAAATGTATTATTTAATTTTAATCTATTTTTTAAATTTATTTATATTATTAAATTGAATTATTTTGTTTAGTTTAAAATTTGAAAATGAAGAAATTAAAACAGCCATAAATATTAGGATTCTAATTTTACAGCTGTAATGTAAATTTTTTTTTTCATTTTTTTATTTTACAGTGAAATTACAGTAATCATATTTCTTATTTAGCTTTTATTTAGTCATTTTTATTTTATTACTTAGTAGTAGTAATAATATTATTTCATAGACATAAAATTAAAATTCTGTCCAAGTTGCGCAGCCCTACAAGCAAGCAATTTTTTGTTGTTGCTGAAACTCTCTTAAAAAGTCGCATTTTAAATCATAATCACAACTTTTATCAGAAAAATTACAGTTAGAGATTTTTTCCCCCATATGTTTGTGGTACTATTATATTAGTGTAATTTTCTTTGGTATGAATGTTTTGTGTGGTTGTTCAGACTAATTTAAGTTTAGCGTGAAGGCTTTTATCTTGAAGGTTTCAATGATTTTTTAATCATTGAGAAAACAATGGCAAAACACTAATGGAGGAGACTTGTGTGAGCCTAAGCCAACATTATGCACTGTGTGTGTTTCAGCTTAGTTTTCAGTGGTGCACTGAGAGATAAAGTGCAGAGATCAACGATATTGAAGATACAAGTATTTTAGATAGTTTAGCAGCTCATGGACACAGAATCAAACCAGGTCAGCACAATTCTGTCTGAGGTTTTCTGTTTGTATGATTTGGCAGTCATGACTCACTGTGACAGGAAGGAAGTGTAGTTACAGCCATCGTATGCATTTTACCACTCGTTGAGAACTGATGCTGTCATATTCATATTCAGTGGGATTGTTAAAGACATCAGCAGCATTCGCATAATTTCATTGCTTGAACGATTTGGATCGAGGGAGTCACCAGGGAATTAAGCTAAAGAGGAAACTAAAAGAAAGTAGATTGAGAGTTTATTTTAGTTTGAGCTGCTGTTGTTCATGACAGCATGTGAGATCACAGTTAAATGAGAACACACACGGACTCATTTTACAGAGCTGCTGGTTCCTCTTAAACCTCCACCTCTTTTCCACCAAGACTCAAATTACAGTCAACACTTCTCCTTTAACTTTATTTTCCTGTAAACTTTAGTTCGCACCGAGTTCCACTGTTGATCTTTTTCTTCTTTTTGAGGAGAAACAAAAACATCTGTAGTCAGTAGTCATTTAATAAGAGTTTAGTCTGCACTGTCATTATTTTTTGTCAAAATTTTTGGGTTGATAAGATTGAAAAAAACTTCTATTTCAATATAATTTAAAATGTAATTTATTATTTTAAAGGCAGAGCACCATTACTCCCATCTTCAGTGTCACATGATCCTTCAGAAATCATAATATGCTGATTTGATGCTCAAGAAACATTTCTTATTATTATCAATGGACATTTTTTACTGCTTAATATTTTTGTGTAAACGGATATATTTCAGTATTCTTTGATTGAAAAGAAAGGTTTGAAATAGATTTTAATGTGTAACAATATAACGTTATTTTTGTTTGGCAGGAGGAACAAACCAAAAAATTATGACAAAAAATGATAGCTTTGTATTTTTTGGAGCCAAAGTCTCCATTCCCTTGCATTGTATGGAAGAGAACAGTTTAGACATTCTTCGAAATATTTTCACTGGTGTGTCTCTGGAGCAACACATCATTCAAGTTTGCAATGAGCTATTCCTTTTATTTATTTTTTTATTTTGCTCAGACAAAGATTCTGACTTCACAAACTGGTCCTATTATTAAGCATGAAATGCGGCCTTATAGCCAGCAGCATTACTGTCCTATGTGTCAGATGTTGCTGTCAGACGCCTTTTGTTTCAAGTTGAACCTGAATCTTTTTTTCAATTTGTGTCACACATTGGTTTAAAACCAGTGTGAAGGCCTGGTGTCTCTCGCTCTACATCTGTTAAACCAGCTAAACTAGTTTGATCTGAAACATTTGTTCAGTTCATTGTCATTTGACTTATTTGCATACGGACGTTAGTTAGATGGTAGCCAAAATGACCTGGGCTCCGTTTTTCAAAAGCATAGAGACCATTGGTGCTAATGCTTCTACAATCTGGTTTTAAGAAACGCAGCCTTGTCCAGTTAACTGCTGTCTAATCTGTACAAAAGTGAGTTCACAGTATTGACTCTAATGTGGCGTTCCATTACATGTCTCCTAGTTCTTGGAATAAGATAATTTACTAAAGAAGCATGAAAGAATTTTGTGCTCTGGAGGGTAGTCATTGTTTTTGAAGTAAACACACTAAAAGTAAAATAAAAGTGCTTTATGTACTGTGTAAACATATGTAACAGTGATTTGTATCCTGTCCTAACTGGCTTGTATTTTGACTTGACTTCATCCACTGTTATTTTATGGTCAGCATTTGAGGTCAACATCAGTCCTTTTCTTTTTGTTAAGTCTGTCTGGGTCATTCACAGTGCGTTAGGCTTTGCCCTGCCAGCGATATCACACGCTAACGGCTCTGATTGACAATGTAATGGTGAACTGGTTATCTGTAATTCCTCTCAGGCCACAATGGGAATTGTCCATCGTTAATTGGCATTTTATTTGCATTCTGCTTTCACAATAGAAAAACAGCATAGGCATGCAATCCTGCACGCAAAATACAGAGTGTCTGCAGGTTTCCCATGAGTATTTATGTTGTGTTTTGTTCCTGTAGACGTAGGCCGCTGTAAAGCAGATTGGAGAGTATACAACAGTCCTAAGCTGTTGGATCTACTGGATGACACCATTCCTGGCATTGGCACCTATGAGGACTTCAACACCATCGACTGGGTTAGGGAGAAGTCTAAAGACAGAGATCGACATAGAGAGGTGAGCGGGGTTTCCACCTGCTTTTGAAACTCCACCCACATTTCCTGCTCTAACACCTTGTGTTTCTTTCAGATCACCAATAAGAGTAAGCAGTCTACACTAGCCTTGCTCATCAGCATCAGTGATGCCTTTTCTGGCTGGCTTCTTATGCTCCTCATTGGACTCATGTCAGGTCAGCCCACGTCTTGCCCACTTCCTGTTTATTTCCACACTCTAATTCAGGGGTTTTTCAAACTGTGGGTCGCAGATTGGGAAGATGTGGGTCACGCAGTCACTATTGGCTGCAGCAAAATTTCCGTTTCATGAATGACACACATACAAACAGGTTGCACGATGTACCAACGTTAAATAGAAATCGCTATAGTGCTTAGTGCGATTTTAATTAGATAAATATGTCAGCATTGTGTTTCATGAAGCACACGCGTGTGACTTCTTGTGATAACAATTTTCACAATAAAATCTTAGTAAAAACCTAAAGTAATATTAACTATATATCATTTGAAAGCTTACAATCTCTAGTTTCCATATTTGGTGGCTGTTTTTTTTTTTTTTTTTTTTTTTTATAAATTACAGAGAAGCAGTAATTTATCAATTTGCAACAAGAATATTTCATATTCATGCGTGTTTAGGCCTTTATTTTGAAATGGCAATAAATATGAAAAATCATGAAAGATTGGTAGAAACCTCAGTTTGTTTTCATGCCAAGAGTTCAAAAGATAACACCAATTCAATTTTACGAGAAAAAAGTTTTAAATATAAAGAAAAATATTATGGATTCTCGATTTGTGATGCTGCTGCGAGCTATAATGCACATATGTGCTCTTTTTTCTGCGTTTATTAGAGGTTGAATTCAAATCAAATACAACCACCCATAATACTTCTGAATAGGATGTCTGCTTCATAAATTGTATGAAAATTATGGAAATACATGGTTCAGATCATTTAAAACATTGACCTTTCGTGCTGGTCGGATGCCAGATTTTGGGCCGATCAGGGGTGCGTTTCCTGAAAGCATCGTTAGCCAACTATGGTCGCAAGTTCCGTCGTTACCAATAGAGTTCAATGGGATTTGCGACCAACTTGCGACCATAGTTGGCTAAGGGAAACGCACCCCAGCGCGAGTTTACGACATATATGAAAATAGAGGCGCCTTTATACGGAAGCTTACTATACTAGTAAGGAAGCTTGACTGTCCATCTAGTGAAAAAGTTTGGTACTGCGCCCAAATAAACTCTTACTGAAAGCTCTTTTTTTTTTTAGATCAACCTTAAATTTGGAACACAACTTGTTCAAATTTTTGGCTTTCATTTTCTTGCAGTTTTAGAGTAAAATATATTTTGTAATATATATATTTTATATAAAATATAAATAATTCTATTTTTACATTGTACATTTTCATAAACACAAACTTGTATAACTTTTTTTCTGTTTCACTTTCATAATTTATTTCACGTCTACAATAATCGGGCAAATGTATTATTTTAAAACAAGGTCTTTATTCCAAAGCATTCTTTAATTACAACCATTTAAGTTTGGATAGTGATTTTCATGTCTTTGCGAAAAAGGGGGGTGACAGTTAAAGATTATTAACAACGAGTAAAAGAAACTCGTTTACTCCAATCACTGCTCTGCATTCTGCATGAGATCGCATTACACCGGAGAATTCAAATGTCACGAAAGGCTCATTCAGGTCTGGGCTGCGTTTCCCAAAAGCAGCGTGAGCTAGGTTGATTGTAGAGACCATCGGTGGCAATGGTTCTACGATCTACTTAGGCATACAATGCTTTTGGGAAACGCATTAATCTCTGTCGTCTGTTCAACACAGTGCTGTTGTCTTTCAGAGATATGGTCGTCGTAAGAGTGCGTTGTTTGCATTCCCTCGTATGCATTTTGCTACCTACCAAATAAAATTATTAGTCTATTTTTTTTTAATATTCAGATTTTTTGTCATATCAAACCTTCAGTTAAGATTAAGCTTACTTAATCTTTTTCATTTCTTTAAATTTGTTCTGCCATGTCTGGGTAAATCAGTTGAGACAGCAGACAAAAACTACTCAGTATTCTTCACATTATTTAAACAGCTATTAGGCTGCTATTTTAATTCTTGAATTTTTTTATAATGTGCCATAAGTTTGTATTGCAATTAAACTTATATGTCATTCATACTATGACAAGGAAAAAAGAGAACTAACGCCTCCCACCCCACCCCACATTCATGCTTTAAAAAATTTTGATGGGTCTTGAGATAGATTATTCTTGTCTAGGTGGGTCCTGGAATTGAAAAGTTTGGGAACCCCTGCTCTAATTGATCGATCCGCTTCAACTATGTGTATATTAGTCTGCATCAGGTCAGTAACTAGTTGGCTTGTCTGTCTTTATGTAGGGTGACCAGACCCGTTTTTCAGCTCTGTTTTTAGTATTTTTTACTCATCCTCAAGTCATCCTAGGTGTTTATGACATTCTTCTTCCAGACGAATACAATCGGAGTTATATTAAAAAATGTCCTGGCTCTTACAAGCTTTATAATGGCAGTGAATGGCTGTTTCTGTTTTGAAGTCTATAAAAGTGCATCTATCCATCATAAAAGTGCATCTATCCATCATAAAAGTGCATCTATCCATCATAAAAGTGTTCCAGACAGCTCTGGGGGGTTAATAAAGGCCTTCTGAAGCGAAGCAATGCGTTTGTGTAAGAAAAATATTCATATTTTAACACGTTACAAAGTAAAATTCTAGCTTTCGGCCAAACGACCATACGCAGTCTACTTGCACCTAAAGCACAACTTACGCAACTTGTGACATTGGAAGTAGCATAGTGCGTCATGGCGTAGCGTAAATATCAGCATTACTAAATATATACATTGTCTGAAAGAAGAATGTCATATACACCTAGGAGGATGACTTGAGGGTGAGTAAATCATGGGCTAATTAAAATTTCTTTAAGACAATTCTTAGATAGACTTTAAGTACACCTGACACACACATAGAATACTATCAATCAACATTAGAGTGCCACCCTCAGGCTGAATAACGCAACCTCTGTCAAAAGTGTTCTACCTGTGTTCAGCAATTACAATATAAAGCTTACAAATAGTTTATCATAAACTAGCACTAAGACCCAGAATCTGTCCTACCTAAATTTACGGTCAGGAGCCCCTACTGATCTTTTTTTTTGGCCTTTGTTGCTGTCTTGATTGTTTAATATCTTTCTATTTGTTTCCTGACCTTAAATGCACAAAGTACAATGACGATTTTTACCTGCATACTTTCTAAGTAGACCTGCATACTTTCAGTACTGTACTGTATTGAATCATAAAGGTATAGAAGCTCATTTCTGGCATATTAGAAAATATATATAATACAAATATATAATAAAAAATATATATAATAAAAAATGTGTCATTATGAGAAGTCAAAATAATAAGATAAAGTCATCATTATGACACAATTTTGTTTACTTGGTATCTCATAATTATGACTTTCATCATTATAATTGTTTTTGCTTATGTGTCGGAAGTGGGCTTTTATAGTATAGAAACCCATTCCACCATTATAAGAAATTAATCTTTTGTCGTAAATCATAACTATAACAAAAAAGTACAATTATGAGATAAAATACAAATTATGACACATTTATGACTTGGTATGTCATAATTATCACTTCAGTAATTATTGTTTACCAAAGCGTGATTTTAAAATCCCATAGCCCTAAGGATTATACTTATCAAAACAAAAGTTGATAAGAGGTGTGCTATTACTTTTTGTTTCGCTTTCAAACCTATGATTTTATTAACAAAAAGGCAACAAATCAATTGACATATCCCATACAATTGCATTGAAGAAAGGACCAGAGTGTCATAGGGACTTGAGGATGGGGTAGTTTGCCTTGGGCCTGTAAGCAAACACCTAGCTAAAAATGCTTAAAACACCCTTTGCAACCCTAAAGGAATACTTTGGCAACCTCCCACAATATCCTAGCATCATGATGGCTAGGTTTCATGGGCAAAAACCACTCGTATTCTATTTAGAAAACGTAAAAAGTATCGATAATTCTTTATTGTGTGAAAATGCATTCGTATGATGTGTGACTTGAATGTCTTTTGTGTCCCATCTCTTCCCTCACCAGGGGCCTTGGCTGGAGGTATAGACATTGCCGCCCATTGGATGACAGACCTTAAAGAGGGCGTGTGCCTAAACGGGTTCTGGTTTAATCATGAGGACTGTTGCTGGACATCCAATGAAACCACTTTCAAGGAAAGAGACAGGTGTCCTCAGTGGAAAAGCTGGGCAGAGCTCATGGTTGGAGTCAATGAGGTGGGTTCCATATTCAACCCGCACGGAAGCATTGCGTGACAGAGATCCATGTTACCATTGCACCATATTACATATGTAATCAAAGGCTCGAAATTGCAACCATTTTGGTCACATATGCTTCCGAAATTTAACCTCAAAAATATTTGGGAGCATTTGTGCGAGTGCAAATAATTGTTGTGGTGCGACCTGTTTTCATTTCTCTACAAAACGTTTGCTAATTACTGCACAGAGTATGTGCCTGCTGCCTGCTGTGAGCTGATAGAGGGACCGGTCCACCGTTCCATCCAACGTTACACAACCAATGAAACATCCTCTTTACATTCTTAACTTAATGGCAGATTTTAGATTGGTTAATAGTAGCCATCAGTCACCCCTTTCACTGCGCTCTGTTGTCACGTGACAGGGAGCTAACTAGCGCACAAAATGTAAAGAGCTGAAGAGAGAAGATGAAAAGAACAGAGCTTTCTTTTGCAAGCTGCATAAAGTTAAAGATAATGTAACTCCTGGAGTTGGTAAACGCGATTATGTGGTGAATGTGGATTCACCAGCGGAAGAGAAGGTTTACAGTTTTTGGAGAGAGTGACTGAAAGACTTTGCTTTGTTAATGGCTATGTAAAAGACTTCGCTATGCTCCGCTATGTAAATGGCTCCATGCATTGCGTTTACTGTAAAGTCCGTGGGACAGAGGTTGCAGGTAATGCTGCATTCACCACTGAATCCACACATTTTAAGCGTGAGAGCTTGATTAAACACCAGGAGAGTGCCAAGCACAAGAAATGCTGGGACAAGTGTGTGGCTAAGAATTCCGGATCGGGTTCAATTTTTGGTTCCACTCAGTTGGCAGAGCTGAACGGGAAATTTAACTCCGTCTGCACCATTGGTAAAGAAGAGTTCACATTCACTAAATTTACACCCATGTTGCAGCTCATGGTGCTGCTTTTAAATAAAAGAAATCTGTTAATATCAGGGTTTCTGCAGGTCTTAAAAAGTGTAAATTTACCCTTACAAAAATGAGGCCTTAAAAGGTCTTAAATCAGAGCAGAAAGTTAAAACTAATCCTTCCTGGTAAAAAATTACCAGCCTACAAAAAATTGCTTATAAATCTTGTTATGCTATATTATCACCCAATATTGGATTCAATCTTTTTGTCAACTTGTTCTCTTTCAATTAGGACTGGTTTTATATTTCTGATTAATCGTAGGCTTCATTTATCTGAGAGTAGGCATCTAAATTTTTGAGTAAAAAATGCATTATTTATGTATAATTTTGGAAATATTAAATAAAATATGAAAAAATTGCACTGTTAATCACACTAGTCTACTTTAATGTTTCACAAGGAAGTTTGTTTTGAAAAACTTTTATTTGTACAAAATGGCACAAAGTTATACTTGTGGTGTTCCCGGTCAAAAATAGCCGGCCATTGAAAGTGAATGGGAGAGACTGAAAATAAGATAAATATTTAGTTTTCAGGAGCATGTTCATTATGTTCATGTACACATATGTGCATGTGTGCTTGCAAACGTCGAGCCCTTGGACCTGTGCATGTGTGGATACATGCATACACACGCTACCCAACACACACACACACACACACACGTTAAAACACACAAACTATTTAAGTATTACACAAGTTATCTTTTGTAGACCGGTCATTTTTGACCGGGAACACCACAAGTGTAACATCATTCTAATATGCTGATTTGCTGCTCAAGTTCTTCTTCGAAGTTTTTCTTATCAACGACGTTGAAAACAGTAATATTAATATTACTTTTTTTTTAAGGATTCTTTTTTTGATGAACCGAAAATTCAAATGAGCAGCATTTATTTTAAATAGATTTTTATTTTTTATTTTATAAATATCTTTACTGTCACTTTAATGCATCCTTGCTGAATAAAAGTATTAGTATCTTTAAAAAAAAAATCTTATTAACCCCAGATTTCTGAATGGTAATATATCACCCCCTTGTGGTATGAAGACAAAGCTACAATGTAGAAAGTTTAATAATTTACAGTAAAACATCTTCATCTCGGATTCATTTTTTAAAATTTATTTATTTTATTCACAAATACTGAATTGCAGTAATTTCAATTTTTCAGTATCCAGTCTATTGAGAATTGGAGGAATTCTTTTAAAGACCTTTAAACCAACATTTCATGTAAATCTAGAATAAAGATATACATATTATTAGGGAGGGAGTTTCAAGTCTCAATTAGGAGGTCTCATTCTCCTAAATGCCTCATTATTCATTTCATGATTATCAACTTCAGAATGTGAGTAAATAGCATGTAAGAATAAGTGTGGCCTCTAACTGTCCTGTAGGGGGTGACGGTGTATAAGCCCCCTTGATTTCAGCTGTGTCCTGTGTGTGTCCTGCAGGGGGCCAGTGCGTATGTGGTGAGTTATTTCATGTATGTGAGCTGGGCTCTTCTCTTCGCCTTCCTGGCAGTGACTCTGGTGAGAGCCTTCGCCCCTTATGCTTGCGGTTCAGGAATACCAGAGGTGAGAAGCTCCTCAGATGCTCGCATATGATGAGCCATGTATCTTTTCACAAATTCAAGTTCTTTCCACCTACAATACAATTTTCCTTTAGCCGTACAATCACAATTTCTTCAGAAATGGTCAAAATTTAGTTACTTTTGCAATTCTAGTGGTGCAGAAATTACATACTTAAGCTTCACTTTAAATGAGACTAAAAACACCTTTTTTCAGTTTTATATGTCAAACTGTGAGTAAAGCGAGAGAGTGAACAGAGACAAACAATTTTTCTACAGTTTTCTGCAGTTTTCAGATGTTTAAAATGTTTTCAGATGTTCAACCACAATTGTTTCTGCACTCTAACCTTGGCAGAGAGAACAATGCAGGGCTTTCTGACATAAGTCACACTGTCTGTCTGAAAAAAACCCATGTTAGATGATTGCAGTTGTAATACTGATTTAAATTCATGTGGAGGAGTTGTCAGTGGAGATTTAAGGACCGTTTTTAAAACGATCCATTAAGACATGTTCATATGCCAAGAAAAACTGCTTAAGTGAATTATATTTGCTCCTCAACCATTGGTCTGGAAAATGGCCAGTTTTTGGGAATAATTTTGAATCCTTTATAACCTATCCCTAATTCTTGCAGATTAAAACCATCCTGAGTGGCTTCATAATCCGTGGGTACCTGGGAAAGTGGACTTTGATCATAAAGACCATCACGCTGGTGCTGGCCGTCTCTTCCGGCCTCAGTCTGGGGAAAGAGGGTCCACTGGTTCATGTAGCCTGCTGCTGCGCAAACATCCTATGCCATTTATTCACCAAATACCGTCGAAATGAGGCCAAGAGACGAGAGGTGAGAGGAACTGGGGAGCGAGATGAGGAGAGGAGGAATTGAATGATGAAGTGATAAGGGAGAGGGGAGTGTGGGATAGACTGACAGAAAAGTAACAGAAAAGTATTTTGTGTCTTGGACCAAAACTTGTAATGTAATACATTGATATAAACCTCTTGGCTTGGTCTCTGTTAACTGATGGAAGTTGCCAGTGCCAAATTGGTAATAGAAATCGTGAACAGACGAGGCTTTTTCTAGGCTGTCCTCCTGAATCACGTGATCAGGATTATATAATTGAATTGTATAATTCATTGTTCATATATTTATGAGGTTGAATATGCTCTTTATTGTGCATTTTAGTTAGGGAATAGAAATGGAATGGATTGTAAATTAAGTAAATATTCATTGTGTGTGTGTGTGTGTGTGTGTGTGTGTATCAGGTGTTGTCTGCAGCATCTGCAGTGGGAGTGTCCGTAGCGTTCGGTGCTCCTATTGGAGGGGTGCTTTTCAGTCTTGAGGAGGTGAGCGCTTTATATTTCTGCAGTCCTGCCATAAACAAAGAGATTCATTTATTTTTATAGTACTGTTTCTGATGCGTTTTATCCCTTTTGGAAGCCAAATAAACTGAAAATAAATCTCTGTGATTCAGTTTTCATATATATCATTGTGGTATCATTTTATTTGGCCAACAAAACATTTTCAGAAATTAATAATACTATAAAATATGGTTAAAATAAAATATTTTTTGTGAGAAGAAAAAGTTAAAGTTTCAGGTAATTTAAAACATAGACATATCTTAAATGTATTCTTGTCATTTGACTCTCTGAATGTATTACGTTTTTAATGCATTCTTGAAAGAAAAAGAAAAAAACAAGTCACGCTATTGACACAAATATCTGATATTAGACCACAGCGATGATGTGTTTTGTGGGTGGAGCCCACCTGGTGGCAGAAAATGACAGGTTAATATAAAAGAATAATGGGTAAAAAAAAAAGAAAAAAAAAAGTAATTTAGAGTTTATATCTCAGTTCTGAAAAGAAAAATCTTTGGGATTTAAACTTGCAAGAAAAAAGTCAGAAATGTGAGATAAAAATGTTATTGGTTTGAATGTTATTTTATGCTGTAACTGTAGGGCTAATGTCCCCGATGAACTGCATATATGAATATTATATATACCTATTATTTACATCAAATTAATGCTTTAATAGTAGATCGCAGGTTTCATCAGTCGAGTCTGTCTGTTTAATGGCTTGCAACCATAAATGTCTGCGTTCGGCCTCAAAGGGCGTCTTTGACGACAGTATTTTAAAAAATAAAGAAAGCCATCTTTACTTGCATTCCGATTCTGACATCCAGAGGCACAAGAAGACATTTTCTCTTATTCCTTGGATTTTGCTTGTTTTCCTCCACTTGTTACCACTGTTTTCTGCCACCACAATGCGCACGCAGCTACAAATAGCTGTGGTGTCTGCTCCCAAGTGGTTTATTATTATCTACGTTGAAAACATCTGCTGAATGTTATTCTAACACCTGACAGTGACAAATGTCTCTCACATTGTCTTTTTCAGGTCAGCTACTACTTCCCTCTGAAGACTCTGTGGCGTTCGTTCTTCGCTGCTCTGGTTGCTGCATTCACCCTTCGCTCCATTAACCCCTTCGGCAACAGCCGTCTGGTCCTTTTCTACGTGGAGTTCCACACTCCCTGGCATTTTCTAGAACTCATACCTTTCATATTTCTGGGCATCTTTGGTGGCCTTTGGGGGGCTTTCTTCATTCGTGCTAACATCGCCTGGTGCCGTCTCCGAAAGAACACCTGCCTTGGGCACTACCCTGTCCTCGAGGTTCTGTTGGTCACCCTGATCACAGCGTTGCTAGCGTTCCCGAATGAGTACACTCGGATGAGTGGCAGCCAACTGATCTCCGAGCTGTTCAACGACTGTAGTCTGCTGGACTCGTCGAGAATCTGCGACTACAGTGGAAGCAGAACAGGAAGTGCTAATGTTACTGTCACTAACGGTCTGGCGGATCGTCCGGAGGGGCCAAAGCTCTATACGGCTATGTTGCTGCTTGCTCTTGCACTGATCTTTAAGATGTTCATCACTGTGGCTACATTTGGCATGAAGGTAACAGACCTAGATGTGTTTTGACTGCACGGGGGGAGATGCACCTTTCCCCATATATATATACACATTTTTTTATATATATTTAATAAAACATGTTGAATTCAAAAACTGCTAGAATATCAAAGTTGTGAAAAAAAAAGTAACAAAAAAGTTGTTTCAAACTTGAGGTTGATATCTAAAAAAAAAAGAAGAGCTTTCAAAAATGTCCCCATTGAAACTGCAATTTTTAATCCCAGGAACATTTAAAATTATAGTCTTTGTCTTTATCCCTGTTATCTGCTTTAGCGAATTTTAGAGCCAGTTGGATAAATTATGGAGCTATAATTGTGTGGGTGTGATGGTATGATTGTCAGAGTGTGCTATGGATGTACTAAAAAATTGTGTGTGTGTGTGTACTTGGGATCTAATGGAAAAAGTTTTGTACTGCACCCACACAACATCTTAATGAGGTCTTAAGTCTAACTATTTTGTGTACCTATAGTGTAAAATAGATTCATTAAAGTAAATGATAAATGGTAAAATTCCAATATAAATACACACTTGTGCCAAAATGTATGCAGTTGGCAAAATGTATATATATATATATATATATATATATATATATATAAGTAATAATACATTTAAAAAAAAAAAAGACAAAAATGGCCTCAAGGATGCACAAGGGTTAAAATTTTACAAAAATGTTCCTCCATGAGTAAATTGCAGTTTTATTCCTCAACCGCCAAATCGGGGCCAAAAAGAGCCAAATTGTCTATACAATATAATAATAGCCAAACACTTAAGCACCACAAAATTACCATGGTACAGTTACAGTATAATTTTGGAAATTTAGAAGTAGAAAACCATAAAATTTTTTGTTTTTCTCGTCACATGACTACGAGTTAGTTTGGCTGGCATTTTTTTCACAGAATAATAGTAATTGTTATGTCAGAAATGTCAGCATTTTAATGAGAGTAAAAAAAATATTTTATTTCATTTCAAATGTCATCCAAATAAATTTGGACTCAACAATTACACATTATTTAGTTTTCCTTGGTTACATTGCCTATATAAATTAATCACCTGAGGCGATTTGTTACCTAGGGTAACAAACGAATAACGAAGCCAAAATCGATTCAACCCTAGTCACAATCAAACCTTCTTAAGAATTTGACAAATCACTGCTTGCATAACATGTAAGTTCTGCCATCTTTATCTATTTATTTTGTCTTGCTCTTTGTTCCTCTCTAGGTGCCATCCGGTCTGTTCATCCCCAGTATGGCGGTGGGAGCTATAGCAGGCAGGCTTCTTGGTGTGGGCATGGAGCAGCTGGCCATCTACCACCATGACTGGAATGTTTTCCGAGGCTGGTGCTCTCCTGGGGCGTACTGCATCACGCCGGGCTTGTACGCCATGGTGGGCGCAGCAGCCTGTCTGGGTGAGGGGGGATTTAGCTCCATCTCTGTGAAAAATTTACTGAAGATTCGTTTTCCAGATGATTTATTTTTTACTTTGCAGTTACAACCAAATTGCCTTGTGCAGTCTTCCATGCAGAAGCATTTAATGTTGGCTTTCAGGAACATGGCTTGACCTTGCTTAGTCATCGACTTTGTCGCACTTTTAATGAGCTATTTCCTTTATACACCCTAATTATTGGTGCTTGCCAAGGCGATCTTCACTATTATTGTTGTTCATATTTGTGGTTAGTGGTTTATATCTGTATTTTTTTCCCTTCTAATTTCCCATTCTAGGTGGTGTGACCCGTATGACAGTCTCTCTGGTGGTCATTATGTTTGAGCTGACTGGAGGTTTAGAGTACATTGTGCCTCTCATGGCTGCTGCCATGACCAGCAAATGGGTCGCAGACGCTCTGGGTCGTGAGGGCATCTACGAGGCCCACATCCGTCTCAACGGTTACCCCTTCCTGGAAGCCAAAGAGGAATTCCGCCACAAGACTCTTGCCACGGATGTGATGCGACCACGGCGGAGCGGCCCACCGCTGTCTGTGCTGACGCAGAGCGGAATGACTGTAGAGGAGGTGGAGAGACTCATCGGAGACACCACCTACAGTGGCTTTCCTGTAGTGATCTCACACCAGTCTCAGAGATTGGTGGGCTTTGTGTTGAGGAGGGATCTGGTAATATCTTTAGGTGAGTATTTATTTTTATCAGTGCTCCACATATTTATGCTGTTAATGTATATATACATGTATTTTAGGGGTGGAACGGTACATGTATTCGTATTGAACCGAAATGGTACTGGCGTCGCGGTTCGGTGCATGAATTTACACGGAGAATACACGGTATAAAAATAATTAAACTCGCGTTCAAATTAATTAATGTAATGCGGAACTACTGTTAGATACGCGGGTTCTTTAGGGACACATAATCTTTAGCCCCGCCTTAGGCGAGCTCCGCATATGTATGCAGTTTTTTGTCAGGTTGACGACGGTCCAGTGAGTGAGTCAGAGATAGCAGCACTAAGGATGAGTATGGTGAGTGGTGGCGACCCACAAGAGTTAGCGGCCTCTTTAAAGGGATACTCCACCGTTTTTTTCATATTAAACTATGTTATTCCCTTAACTAAGACGAGTTGATACATACCTCTCTCGTCTCAGTGCGTGCACTCAATCGCTCTGTCTTGCGGTGAAACTTTGATAGCACTTAGCTTAGCCCAGTTCATTCATTAGGATCCAAGCAGAGAAGCGACCAAACACCTCCATGTTTTCCCTATTTAAATACAGTTACACGAGTAGTGTAACTCGACCAAGAATGGTGACACAAAATAAAACGTTGCACTTTCTAAGCGTGTAAAATGGATAACTATAATGTATGGTGGAATACCATAGCAAGTGCTTGGGAGCACTTCGACTTGGCGCATATATATCTATGGACTCGGCGCAGTAATATCATCACTCCGGAGAGGGAGAGGGGGGAGAGGACTTTTCACGAGTGATGATATTACTGCGCCGAGTCGAAGTGCTCCCAGTTCTTTCGGTTTTAGACAAAGTTTGCATTTGACTATTACGTTCTTCTTGTCCTTATCTCTGACAAACTCGAAGTAATGCGCATACGTCCATCTCGCGAATGGACAGTCGTCTTCTGCTATCTTCATACATTAGCCACTTTTCCACTGGCCAGCGCGAGCACAGAGGACGAAATCATGCCTCGCAACACTCCTGTAAAACCTGCCCTAAACCTTCACTGGACTATGTCACACAATACAAAGGTACACCAGCAAGAGGGAGATGAATGAAATTAATCGCTATACAAATATATCAGAAGCTGTCATTTAGTCTTTATTTACAAACTTGAACCCCACACGCGGCTATTGACTGACCACGAACAGGTAATATCGTACTTGCATTTTGCATTCGTTAATGTCTCGCGATCTTGCTGGTTTTTTTCTTCTTTTTTTTTCTTTTTTTTTCTTTTTTTAACAATTAAATTTTGGGCTAAAAGTGTGTTGTAACGCAAGCGTTACTGAACATGTACCGAGTAAAATATTACTGAAAAGTGATTAGTAATGCCTTACACTTCTCCATTACAGCTAAAAGTAATATGTTACTGTAATGCATTACTTTTGTAACACATTACTCCCAACACTGGTTACGCAGCACGTTTGAGCTTCCGCAAGAACCAATGAGGTTTGTTCTCGCATATCAAGGTTAGACTTCTGTTTATGTTCGCTGATCAATGTTTAAATGTGAATAAAAGCCTAAATTTAATCTGTTCATCATATAAAGCGATCTCTTCAGAAAATGTGGACTAAACCGCTCAATTCACATGGATTAGTTTTATAATCTCTTTTTAAAGCATCAAAGTGGTAGTTGCGTAACTGTCAATGGAGAAAGCTCTCAGATTTCCTCAAAAAGATCTTCATTTATTTTCTGAAGATGAATAAAAGACTTATGGGTTTGGAACGACATGAGGGTGAGTAATTAATTACAGAATTTAAATTTTTGGGTGAATTATCCCTTTGTCATTTTAAATTGTAATGATATTTAACAATATTGCTGTTTTTACTGTAATTTTTAATCAAATAAATGCAGCCTTGCTGAGCATAAAGAGAAACTTCTTTTCAAAAATATAACAAAATTGACCCCGAACTTTTGAACGGTAGATTAAACAAATATATGACATCAGTTTGACTGTTAGGAGTCTTGCAAACCAGCCGACTGACGCAACCAACCACAGTCTGAAAGCAGTTTTTGTATATTTTTCTGAAATTTTGGGAGATCAAGTTGAGCCTGAGGATATCTGATTTTCTTGCTACTAAGTGTCCCAAACCAAACTCTTGAATCTCTGTCAAAGAGTTGATAGCACAAGATTTTGTCAGCCTGGCGCCTTGTAAGCGCGACTTTGTTTCTTGTCTGACTAATTATAAACCTTTGTATCCTTATTCCAAGACATGTTTAGAGCAGCCAGCCAATTAGATTGGAAGCAGTGATTTCAGCCAGTTCTTGTGTGCAATATGATTGTCCGTGGGATGTTTTGCTAATTAACCCTTGTTGTAAGTTGTAACTGATGTATTAGTGTTGCGTTTATACTGCTAATTTTCCTGTTTTTCATATTTTTCCTGCATAACTTTCACTCAATCATCTCAGAAAATGCACGTCGGCATCAGGAAGGTGTGGTCAGCGTGTCTGCCGTCCTGTTCAGTGAATGTGATCTGCCCGCGTCACCCAACACTCCTCCTGCTGTCAAACTGCACAGCATCTTGGATCTTAGCCCCTTCACGGTCACTGTGCACACACCCATGGAAATCGTGGTGGACATCTTCCGCAAGCTAGGCCTGCGGCAGTGCCTCGTCACTCAGAACGGGTGAGTCTGTGGGAATGGGTGACGTGTACAGCTGTGTGATCCGTTTAAAGAAGTGGATGAGATATGCGTGTAGCAGATATTTGTTTTCTCCCATGAGAAGCAGAATGAGGGTATAATTATTTTTGTGGCATCTCAAGCTAGATTCAACTGAACCAAGTTGAAATAAACTGCATTTTAGTGTTAATGTCTCATTTACAACTTTAGAAGTCAGATTGAAATATGTTAATCTCACCCTAAAAGTCACACATTAGCTCTGTTCCAAAATCTAGTGAGCTTGAGCTACCTAACATTAAAGGCAACATCTGTGGCAGCAACACTGTGCAATATTCTAAGATACATTTAACATTTGGCCAAACTCTGAGCATCACAGTCAGATAAGGCAACCCTAGAATGCCTCAAAATGCTGGACAAGAGTTGAGAGAAATGTTGATAATGTTAAATTGTATTACATACTGAAAAAAGTATATAGGTCTGTGGTTCTCAACCAGGGTTAATACGTTTTTTTTTTTTTTTGTTCTCTCAACAACTCATTTTTAAAACCCTATGGTTTTGGAAAACCTGGATATATGAAAGAATTGTGATTTATAGACCTGGAAAAGTCATGGACTTAAAATCTTATAATAATGGAAATTTGCATAATGAATGAATGTACATTTTCATAGTTATATCAAGCGTTTGGGTAGAAATATCGGAGAAATTGCTGCGAGGAAAAAACTATCACAAATGACTAGAAAAGTCATTTGAATTAAGTGGTAATAAAAAGTGTAAACTCTGAAAATTATGGAATTATTAGCCTATTATTTGTATTATTACTTCTATTGTTATTATTTTAATATATTATTAATATATATTTAATATATATTATACTCCTGGTTTCTGTAAATAAGTTTTTGAGCAGCTTTGTCATAATAGGAAATAGGTTAGATTAGCTTAAATAGGTAATCTTAGCAACATGTATCATACAAATATGGGAGAGTTGACTCACTATTGATTCCAATAGAGTGAGGTGTTGAGCATTTCACATCAGTCATTTATTAGGTTTTGCCTCAGTTTGAATGCTGCCTTGCTGTGTTTTGCAGTGTCAAAAGTTAGCTCACTAGGTTTGGGAACAGATCTGTTGTCTCCACGTTGCAGTTTAGACTGTTTATTAAAATATACTTTGTTTAAATATATGCCAACACAAGCAAGAGGGCTTCCCCTGCTGAGTCTTTGTTCCTCCCAAGATTTCTTTTGCATTCACTACTACATAAACATCTTGGGGAGTTTTTCCTCACCACTTTCGCTCACTAACTGCTTGGAAACGATATGCATTGTGAATAGCGCAATACAATTAAATTGAACCAAGAAATACACTGCAAATATCCAGTTTAGCACTGATTGAATAAAATGATCTCAGCACCTCTGAGATGGGACATTTTCATCCGTATGTTTTTTATGTTCTTATAAAAGGCCATATTGAGTGTCTGTTCTTTTGTTTCCACATAGGTCCTTTCTTATAAGAGCGCTTCCTGCCATATTTGTTCAAAACAGCTGAAGCTGATTCTAGTTGCAGTTGTTTTGCCTTTTAAAGTGTGTGTGTGTGTGTGCGTGTGTTAATCAGCTCCCGATGTTGAGTAGATCGACGTGGCTGTTGGTCTTTCTCGGTCCCTATGATCCACCCTTCAAGTCTATCTAGAACAATAAAAGGAAATGACATCATATAAAAAGAAAGTAGACTTGAAACGCACATGCACACACTTAGTACACATGGCCTTGAAATTTTATGCAAACATAGTCTCTCTCATGCATATGCTAACTAGGACCATCTGTTCAATAATTTTCTGACTTGACAGATCAGTGATTTGTATTAACTAAAAACAAGAATCCTTTTTTCTGACTCTTTTTTTCTGTCGCCCTTTTAGGCGTATGCTGGGAATCATCACTAAAAAAGATGTTCTTAAACACATGGCGCAGATGGCCAACAGAGACCCGGATTCTATCCTCTTCAACTGAAGACTCTCAGGACACACTCCTGCACACACCCACATGCACACTGAATCATCCTGTGAGGATGGTGATGGATGATGATGATAATGGTGGTGGTTGGACTGTGTGTGTCACTGAGGTACTGCTATTCTAGAGTGGTATGAGATTGGCCTAAGGCAGCTTTTTGCTGCTCCAGAACTGGACATGTTCAGACAGGAGCTGTCCTTTAGCCTGTCCGGAGGCTACAGAGACATTAATGTGACAAATGCTGTTCTCTCACACCTGTGAAACTCATTTCAGTCCTGATCTGAATGGTTGCCATTAGGACTTTCGGTATGTGGACCAAATGCTTTTCCTGCCAACACGTTTTTTCAAATTTGGGGCGACTTCTTTTCGAGCTTTTAATTCATTTATGGTGCTTTACTCTACTAAAAAATCAGCTTAAACTAGCTTAAGATGGTTGTTAGTCTCAGGCTGCGGGTTTTAATTTTTTTTTTTTTTTTTACATTTACCAGACCAACAGTCGAGACCTTAACCAGCCAAGACCAGTAGTTTAAGCTATTTTTTAGCAGGGTTTTCATTCCCTGGAGTGACGTCTGACCTCGAAAGGAACTTCAGAAGGGTGAGAACATTCCTGAAATGATCTGTGAAACGTGCGTTGAGGTTGTCTTGTCTGAACCTGCGTGCGTCGAATGATCCCTGTGGGAAGATGTGCCGTCTTTTGTAGAAATGCAGTGAGATTTGGTGTATCATGTTGAAAAAGCCACACTTATTCTTTCTCACTTATACATACTAACAAAATGCCCACAGTAGTGCCGTTCAACTTCCTCCATTAGTCACTCTGAAGACTTTGAGACAAGTTTTGAAGATCACGTACCACTCTTTTAAGTTTAAATGTACATTCAACTACAACTGGAGAGAAACTAGTTGATTTTACGACATAAGGTGTCTAAAGGGATGGTTCACCCAAAAATGTAAAACTTCTGTCATAATTTACTCAACCTTGTGACATTCTATACCTGTATGACTCTCTTCTGTGGAACATAAGACATTACATCATACAATCAGAGTCAATGGCAACAAAAACTCTTCAACTTCACCAACATTCTTCAAAATATCTTCTTTTGTGGCCCACAGAAGAAAGTAAGTGGTACAGATTTGGAACAACACAAGGGTGAGTAAATGATGAGAATTCTCATTTTTGAGTCAACTATGCTTTCAATACTTCACATTGGGTTGAAGTGCCCTGATTCTCCCTCCGTCTTTCTGTTTCAGTCTCTCTCACTCTCAGCTCTTTCTTACTCCCGACAAGCTATTCAGCCTTACCATTGGCTTAAGTTTTCCAAAAAAGTTTGTAGTGGCTGCCAATTTCCACTCAGCTTCCCAAATGAACCAAGCTGCAATTCCCTCTCGGCACCACCAGGAGGCACTCACAATCTCACAGCTTGTTCCTTCTGGATATTGTGTACCATCTGATTGACTGTTGGCCCGGTTCACTCACTGGGTGTGTTGCGGCATTCTCTCATGTCATTACCTTCGGGACTCTACATTCCCCCAACATCTTTATGCTCATATTGAGCACCTGGACCCTTACATACAGTCTTTGGAGATGTGAATCCACTCCTCCGTCCGTTATCCTCACTTTCTTTCCCATGTATCCACGCTGTCGTCCTCAGACAACCTCAGCAAAGCATCTCTCGGCACCTCCCTTGTTTGGCTGTGAGGATCTGATCATGACATAACGAGATCCTCCCTGTCACGAAAGGGCTAAACTCATACTATAGTCCTCTTCCTTGGCATACTCGCTCGGCTTTCGTCTCGGTGCATTTGAAAACCTCCACCCTCCATGTTTTTTCCCCCCTGCATTGGTATTTGAGTTTTTATGGCCTATTAAAGGTATTCGACTATTTTCATGCCTGCTCTAAACGCTCTCTTTCCCTGCAAGCCGTAATTCCCGGGAGTTTGATTCGGGCCGTGGAGGTCGGGGAGGGCTATTGTTCCCATTCGCTCCTGCTCGTCTGGGCTCCCGGTCGCCAGGATGTCCCCGACCGCTTCCCTCAAGCACCGCCACGCAGCCCTGACCGCCTTCCACTCTTAGAAAGACAATTTCCGGTCCAGTCTTTAAACAACGGGCGATTCTGCAATGTTATAATAGAGCGGGAGGGAAAAAGAAATTCTTGCGCTCTGATTACTGAAAGAAAAGGTGTGTGTGTATTTGTGTGGGGGGCCGTAGGGGTGTTGGAAGGAGAGATTATGGCTTTCTTTTTTGCCTCCCTAGGAAAACATGGGAATATGGGAGGAGGGAGAGGAGAAAAGGTTAATTAAACAGTGTTCACTGGTCAGTGCAAGGATTGTTTCACAAAGGTCCCCTCTGTGTCACACGAGGGGTTATTGGAGAGACTTGGCACGAAGGACTTCCACTCATTCCTGCAATCCGGGTGGGTGCTGAGCCTCTTTGCGCTGTAACCCAACACTCAATTGGTGCAAATGGAGCCGGGCCAGGACCGGGACCAAATGAAATGTTCTAATGTAAAACAGGACCTCCTATGTTCTTATCTACAGAACGTGGGCTTTAACTAAGTCAGGAAGGCAAACAAGCAGCAAGTAAACAGCTGTTTAGCTTGCGTCTACTTGAGAACGTGTCTGCCTTTTTCTACGCAAATAGCCAGTTTAGGGCCGAGGACAAATGCTAAACCTGAGTAAACTGCTTTTACAGGCGTCAGTGAGCATGTTTACGATGTAGATCCGAAGAAACCTGCGATTTTTCTCGCCAAAAAGGCAATACGGTTATTACCAAATTGTTTGGAAGCAAAAGAATTATGCATGATTTATTCCAAAGCACTCCTCCGAGATGATGTATTTGTCTTTTTATTGACGACATGTTAACTTTAATATGTATTTATTTTCCACAACAAAAATTCGATTGCAGTATTTGTATGTGACGTTGATTATATCATATTGTTAAATGAACTTTTGTCCATTTGAATAAATCTGAATGATGCATACCATGCAGACTGCATTCATTCTGGAGGTCAAAGAGCATGTGTTTATGCTTCAGCTATGTAAAGACTCGCTTGTGGCCTCAATATATATATATTTGGGGGGGTTATCTTACATAATCAAAGACTCCAAGACATTAAAATTCCAGAAATATGAGCATTTTTATTCCCTAAAATCCTAAATCGCTCTGGTGGCTCACACTGGTTCATGTTAAATGTGGTATTTCAAGGAAATTGCTGAGGGTCTCTTAAAACACCACAGGATTTTGGGGCGAGTCTTATTTGATTCTACTGAATTCTGACTTTCTCACATCTTTTGAAGGCCAACATTTTAATAACTATTATTTTGTAGCTTTATTATAAGGAGTATTTTCTTTTGAAAAAGGACAAATGCTTCTTGAAGTAGCAACAATCTGAAATGATCCGTCCAGGGCAACTTTTTGTGTTCAGATGATTTGGAGGATAATTTTACATGGATCTTTGAATGAAACACACCCTTATAAATCTTCATTTTAGGTTAATTTTCCTTTATTGATAGTGTTTGCTTAGACGAATATCACTTATATACTTGACGTTAGAAGTTTTAAGTATTAAACTTCAGCACATTACTTATGCCATGCTTTGAGTAATGTATGGAAGCATGTTTCCACATCTGAATAAAATAAATAAAAAGGTAACTGACTTTATATCGCACAATTACAGCTTTATATCTCATAATGTAAGACCAAAATTTCACAATGTGACTTTTTATCTCGTAATTGTGACTACTAAAATGACTAAAACTTAAAATGAAAAGGAAAACAAAAATAAAAGTGAATTAAAAATATGAATAAATGATATAATAGTATTATAACTGATACTAAAATAACACTCTTCCATAGTAACTATCTTCCCTTCAAAATAACTGTTCTTTTGGCTTGGGCAAGTGATCATCTAACTAGTAACCACCCAGAACATCTTAGCAAACACATGACAACCACACTGAAAACACTGAGGACATCTTCGCAACCATATAACAACACCATGGCATTGTGGGAATGAGTTTTGTATGGGCAAAAATGTGTCTCTGCAAATACACTGATTACACTCCAGGGCAAAAAGAAAGAAAAAGGGCAGAGTCCAAAATGGCTTAACCACAAATTATTGGTCAGGAAATTAGCTAAATTTAAGGAAATGCTCTACTTAAAAAGCCATTGCTGTCTCAGAAAAACCTCAGACAGAATGAAGTTTTTGGCAGAATATGGGAAGCTGTGTGTGGAGTGATGAGTAGCAATGAAAAACGAGTTGCTTGTTGAAGCTCCAGAGCGGTATCTTCGAAAATCTGCTGAGAAATATAACAATAAATGCATCTCTACTACAGTGAAGCATGGAGGAAGAGCTGTCATGTGTGGGGAGTCTTTTTGCTGCTGGTATTGGTGAGCTACTTCACTGTGAAAAGGCATTTAATGCTTTGGAGTACAGAAGAATATTGCAGAATGGCTTGCTTCCTATAAAAAGTTGTTATCTAAAGAGGAATGATCAGATGTTGTTTTTCAACAAGATAATGATCCTGCCCAAATTGCAAAGACAACAAAGAAGTGCCTTGAGAACAAGTCCATCAGGCTCATGTTTTGGCCTGATCAGAGTCCAGATTTGATATAGTGAATATTTGGTCTCACTTTAAACCTAAACTAACTGGGAGACGTTTTTCAACTACTCATGAACTATTTGAAGCCATCAACATTGTGAGGACCGAGGAACAACACTGACTCTTCCTCCTGTAAAAAGCGATGGAAAGGTATGTTATTTTATCTACAGTATTTGTGCAATTTTTGAAAATTTCCTGACCAGTGATTTGTGATTTAAATTGTTAGAGATTCTGTCATTACTCACCCTCATATCGTTCCAAACCCGAACACAGATGAAGATCTTTTTTGAGGAAATCTGAGAGCTTTCTGTCCCTCCATTGACTGCCACACAACTGACACTTTGACAGTTCAAAAAGTTCATAAAGAGATTGTAAAACTAATCCAATATGAATTGAGCAGTTTAGTCCAAAATTCTCTGAAGAGACTTTATATGCCCCAAACGCTTTATATGATGAACTAATTAAATTTAGGCTTTTATTCACATATAAAAATTAATCAACTCAAACATCAGTTGTGGTAAACGGAAGCTCAAGCATGTTCACTTGACGTGCGAGAATCAATGAGGTTCATTCTCGTGTTACGCAGCACGTTTGAGCTTCTGCAAGAACCAATGAGGTTCATTCTCGTGTTACGCAGCACGTTTGAGCTTCCTCAAGAACCAATGAGGTTCATTCTCGTGTTACGCAGCACGTTTGAGCTTCTGCAAGAACCAATGAGGTTCATTCTCGTGTTACGCAGCACGTTTGAGCTTCTGCAAGAACCAATGAGGTTCATTCTCGTGTTACGCAGCACGTTTGAGCTTCTGCAAGAACCAATGAGGTTCATTCTCGTGTTACGCAGCACGTTTGAGCTTCTGCAAGAACCAATGAGGTTCATTCTCGTGTTACGCAGCACGTTTGAGCTTCTGCAAGAACCAATGAGGTTCATTCTCATGTCTAGAGATCTAGATCTACACTCAAAAAAAATTACTCTTTAAACTTACTTAATTTAATTATGGACAGTGGTTCCACACAAGCAAATTGCGTTTTATTAACATTAATGGGATTTTTTGAATCTATGTAAGCTCCTTGTGTTGTGACAACACAACTGAATGAGTCCAAACAAATCAATGGAATTGCTTCCCTGTAACTTAAACCGGCTAAGTTTAGTGAACATGCTTTAGTTTATTTAAATCTTCACTGACAAATAAAAGTATGTAGGATTTACATAATTTCTCAATTGAAATTCTATACTATAGCTTGCTATTAGCATATAATAGCACTTATTAACATATGAAATGCTAAGATGTATATGCTCTTTCAGCAACAAAAGTTATAGTTTAGTAATAAGTCCACATCCTAACCAAATGCTCCACTCTTCTCCACAATGGTGACCCACTGTAATTTAAATGGTTCTAATAATTGCAATGTAATTGAACATTAAACACAATCACACACTATAAAGTCTTCCCCTTTCCTCATTTTCTCGAAAACACATAAAATAACACTTAATTTCAACATTTATTCTCTCTTAATTCAGCTATATGCAAAGCATGCTGGGCACTAACAAGCACCGCCCAGTTTAAGTTAATGCAACACAAATCATTCATGTAATCCAACACAAACGGATTAAGTAAACTTTAATTTTACATATTTAAGCAGATTGAACACAATCAAATTAAGTTTGGACAAAATTTAGCAATTGTGTTGCTTAAGCTCATTTGAAGCAATTTGAACAAGCAGCCAAAATATTTTTTTTTCATTGCAATATATTTAAAGCATTCCAGGACAGACTTTCCGAAATACTCACAGAAATGAAAGACTTTGCCTTTAGATTAACTTTATATTTTCTCTGAGGCCATGCAACTTTCCACTTTCTTCACACGGGATCTTCATCCAATACGTTGGAAATAGTCACATCCAGGGTTTTTTGAATCGCGAAATTAAACTCTCTACATTAGTTTAACGAATGATAATTAAGTATAGTTGAAAATTATACAGGTTAAGTTAATTAAACGCAATACAATAGTGTTTTGGTGGTAAAATAAATATATGTGTTACTTTAACAAAACATATTTGGGTAAAAAGAACAGTGCCACAAAACCATTTTTTTGAGTGTAGCAAGGTTTTTTTTTTTTACCTTTATTTAACCAGGAGAGAACCTCACTGAGATTAAAATCTCTTTTACAGGAGTGTCCTGGCCAAGATAGGCGGCCCAATAGGTTCAAACACACATATAACAATAAAACAATACAACACACAATAAATTAGTATTAAAAATACAACCTCAGAAGCATTTGCAAATCATTAAATCTTTCTCTAGCGCATATAAGTGTTCTAAAATTGCTGAAAGACACCAGATGATTCAGCCTCAATGTCATTTGTAGAGAGTTCCATTCTGAAGGTGCAGCATAATTAAAAGCAGTTTTACCTAAATTAGTTCTAACTCGAGGTACATGCAGATTGTAATAAAACTGTGAACGCAGTGAATGCTACTTTTTGCTTAAGCATACAACAAAGATAAGATGGTAAAACCCCCAAAATTGCTTTGTATATCAATGAGTACCAGTGCATTTTCCTTCGTACAGCAAGAGAAGACCAAGAAACTGTATTGTATAATGGACAATGATGTGTGGAAAATGTGCAATTCGTAATAAATCTTAAGGCACCATGATACACAGCATCTAGGGAGGCAAGAATATAAGAGGGAGCACGCTGGTACACTACATCCCCATGATCAAGAATCGGCAAGAATAGTCGTCACAGTAAGTGATCACAAACTGGCCTAATTTCTGTGCCTCAGACAGGAGAGGAGACTAATGTCGACCTGAGGGATGATGGCGGAGATTCTTGGTCTCACCGGAGGGAGATGATCCAGCTAATCTCCAGCCCAGCCGTTGCTCCCCTCATGCCAACTGTCCCATTTGTTTATTTGTGTTTACTCTTTCCAGGCTCTGCACGAATGAATGAGATAAGTGAGGCCTGTGTGTGTGTGCTGAGATGTTGAATGATTCGGTCAGTGCCTGGATGCGATTCCTGTGACATTCCGGAGTGTTCTGGTGGATTCTAGGAATTGGGGAGGACAAACTTAGGTGTGTGAATAGGAATGCCTGGTGGTCTTAATGAATGGCAGAAAAGCTTTAACGATGACACATATGAGTGACGGATTGCTAGGGAGCGCTGGCAAGGGGAATGTGTGATGAAGTGAGGGTATATTTGTGCAGGCAGGAACAAGGGCAGTCTGGGTGCTCAGGGCAGGTTGTCTTAACGAGTGTGTGTGTTTCGGACAGCGTGTGTGTGGCCACATCTAAAACTGAATAGACTGGTGTGTGGTCAACACTGGGTTAGTCAAATGGTGTGTAAGTGTGTGTGGCCTCTGAGTGTGTTTTGTATTTGAGATTGTGTGTGAAGTGAGAATGACGGTGACTCATAGCTGGTTGTCTGGAAGACTTATGAGAACAGAGAGCTGGGGAGTGATCTTAAACTTGGCTTTAAGTGTAGACTATACACTTATGTGGGTTTTTTGTCTGACAAAACATCCCTTTAGGAATGTCATCAAAGGTTAAAATGCTTCATAAGCAGGACCAGCAGTCATTATATAGATATGGCATTATCATTAAAATGACAGAAACCTCTGCCGTTTCCAAAAGGTAAATCAAACTAATGTATAATCAATTAGTGGAGATCCTAAAATAGTTAGCACCCACTCTGATTTTCAGCTAATTAGTTATGAATTATTGGTGAGGGTTATGTCATATAATTAATATTCTTGATATATTCTTGTTCTGGTAAGGTTTGTAATGTGCCCCACAACTTTTCAGATCTTTCCTATGCCCTGTTCATAAGTAAAATAAATAAATATATATTTTTTAAATAATTGTTTTTATTTGGCATTAAAATGTAAAGCATATTAAAGCAAATGTTTCTTGAGCAGCAAATCTTCATATTCAAATATAATTGTATATATTTTTTATATATATACTGTTCAAAAGTTTGTGGTCAGTATATACTGTATATATATATATATATATATAAAACAATTATATTCTTATATGCTGATTTGGTGCTCAAGAAACATTTCTTATCATTATCATCAATGTTGAAAACAGTTGTCCTGCTTGAATAAATAGAATAGCATTCATTTCTTAATAAAATTAAAATCTGATTAAAATCTTCCCAGATTTTAATTTAAAAAAATTGCAAAAAGAGTATAAAGCAATAAAAAAAGATTTAAAGAGTGTAAAACAATAGGAGTCAATGGGAAGTCCCCACCATGATAGAAAAACAAACATTGTGTGTGTGAAATCTTCTTTTGTGTGAGAGAACCATGTGTGTCCTGGTGTGTGGGTGGGTAGGTTGTGGTATTGTGTGCAAGTTTGGCAAAAGAAAAAGAAAACAAATGGTGTAGAATTCCTGCTGGAAGTCATCAGTATGGGAAAAAATGCACAACCTAAAGAGATTATCAAACTATGACTCATGATTCAAAAAGGCACTTTAATTGTTGAAAATGACACATTGAACTTCTGTTTTTACAACACAGATCAGACATTGTAAAATTATACAATAAAGATGGAGAGTGTGAGAGATATCAGTACATTCTTACCAAGATGGAGACGCGACATTGGTAAACAGTGCATAACGTCTTTCTTTAAATGGAAAACAGTCCCACAGATCGGTGGTCAGAGAATTTAACAATCCCAAGAAAAAAAAAACTCTCGCTGGAAAAGGAAACACAATAGTCTTTTTGTTTTTAACTGACAGTTCACGTTGCTCACTGGATTTCATGGTGTTCTGCCCCCCTTAAGTTTTTCACAGCAGTCCCATAAAGTCTCCGCAGAACTCCGTGAGATTTATAGTATGCAAACCATCATATCCACTGTTTTAGAAACCAGTCAAGCAATTCATTAAAAAACACACTCACGTATGTACGCACCTAACATACATTTGTCTTCTGTGTTCACATTGTGGTTCTTCGTGGTTCAGAGGGCAAGTCCTGCAGTAATCCGTCTAGATCCGATGGAATTCAGCCATATTTCTTTTTCTTGGCCACCCCTCACCCCACTACGACCTCCATGTTGTACAGATAGGTACATATTTCGACTTGTTTACACATGTGCACACTCACACGAGACCCTGGACGGGCCGGAGCAGATCGACTGGGATAATAAGCTCAGTTAGTGCGAATTAGTGGGATTATCCAGGTTCCATTGGGGAAAGTTCACCCAAAACTGAAAATTCTTTCATTTACTTTCCCTTCAATTTGTTCCAAACCTGTATGACTTCCTTTCTTCTGCAGAACACAAAAGACATTTTAAAGAATGCTTTTTTTCTAAACAATGAAAGTCAAGGCAGTCGGATGTTGTTCGTTATCCTACTGACTTTCATTGTATGGACAAAAATCAAACAAACATACAATTAAAAAAAAAAAATCATCTTCGTCATATTGGTTTGGGAGGACATGAGAGTAAATGATGACAATTTTTCATTAGGTCTCACTGGGCTGTGAGATGATGTGGTTCTAAGCATTGATGAGGTCATGTATGACTTCAACACTGATCTAAAACGCTTTGAACCTCCCTTAACATGATAGAAGTTAGTGTTTAGATTGAAAGTGTTCTCAGATCAGTGCATAACGACAACCTAAAGGCACTTTTACACATACAAAACCTAGTGGTATCTGACGTCACATTGCCTAGACCTAAAAAGGCACCCTGTATGGGGATATTTATACCATTATACCAGTCAAAAGAAATGGACTAAACCTGCCGAAGAACAATTTGTTCTCCATCTTTGGATTAAATCAAAGTCCGAGTTTCTTTATCCAGACAAATTGCTGATAAGAGTCAGTAAAGTTTTGTAATGTGTAGTATAACTAGCATTATGTCCGTAGCTAAATGCCACAAAGAGTCTTGGCTCGATCGCTCTCGCTGTATAATGTGATTTAAGGCACTGTCTTGGCAGGGGCCCTTTTCCTCACTCACTTTATCAGTAAAAACTGGGGGGAAAGTCCAGAGAGAAGAAAACGCACTTGTGGTTTACAATGAAACCCAAGCGAGTGTTTGTGCTTGCTCTCAGAAACACCATTGTGACAGCACTTGATCATTTACAGTGGAAAGTAATCACCCCCACCCACTCCTCCTTCAAAAAAAACAACACACTTTTTCCTCCGAAAAAACAGGCTCGTATCAAGATTCACAGCGCCGTTTCATTTTGAGAGCGCCACGGCTTTTACGTTTAAAACGTAAACGTAACGGGGGCTCATTTTGTGGGATTCTCATGCGACATCACAGCGCTCATACATTCAATTCCAAACCTCATGATTCTGAATTAAATACAATATATACACAGGTTGAACCAACCAACCACATAAAGAAAGAGATGGATGTACAAGTATGAAGCGCCACTTATCAGAAAAGTGTGTGTTTTTTTATGTGTGTGCAGCACTAGAAAAAAACAACAAAGCATTATATGGGCGCGACATTTCAACAAACCGTGTATCGTAGTGTTTATTTAACCTTTCGTGTGGCCGGGACCACGTGAGCTGGGGAGCACGTGTCTTTCCCTGACAGTACTTCCTCCTGCACCCCGGACCAGACAGCAGAGGGAGACCTGTAAAAGTGATTTGTGTCTGAGACTGAACGAATGTGTATTTATCTTATCGCTGTGTTTTGCATGTTTGGAAGCCATAAATACTCAGAGGAGTATGAGTGTTTTCAAATGCAGTCTATACAACAAGCTGAATTCCTCTGTGTATGTGTGCGTGTGAACTTTTTTTAGGTCCTTTTCTTGTCCGGGCATGCTGCTCCGCTGGTCCGACAGGACGGGGAGAATTCCACACTACTGCAACCTGCCAGGATGCTCCTTTGAGGCTGGTAGAGCTACATACTTCCCCTTCTCATCTTTCTTTCCTCCACATTCCCGCTGTCATCATTCTCTTCTCATATCTCTGTTTTTAAAAATGTTTTAGATCCGCCGTACACAAAAATATTCCCCTCCAGCGGACGAGAGCGAGTGGAGTTCACACATCAAACCGTTTACACACCGTTGGCACAGATTCACTTTGTGTGAGTTTTTGTCTCTCCTGTTCATTGTTTTGCTACCGTTTCAAAGATTCACATCTTTGATGTGATTTGTAGAAATATACATACATTCCTCTGTCTATAAAAGAAATAACCTTGTCCGAAATGTCTCTCATTCATGCATCCTTCACATATTCAAAGTCTTAAAGAAAGGAAATTTGAACGATTAAAATGAGTCTTTTCTCTTTGGGTCGCAGCTCCAAAACGCTCCACCCGGTGGGTAATGTAGTCCCGATCCAGTTCCTCTGACGTGCTCTTACAGATCCAGACGGAAAGCTCCGAAATAGCTAGAAGAGTCCTCGCCGTACACCATCGTAGGAGACGAGACTGACACGAAGACCTCGTCTCCCGCTCGCAACTCAAACAGGCCGCCCTGGTACACTGAGTGAAGGGCGTATTCTGCGTCTGGAGCCCAACATTTGGTCCCCACTCCTTTCAGAAGCTGAATCGGCCTCAGGTAGGAGGTTTTCTTATAGATGCACTGGACCAGCTGGTGGCTCACGCTGTTTTGATCCCCCTCGCTGGGAGAGGGGTAGCGGAAGTACACTTGGGAGTACAGGTAGTAGCGGCCATCCTGGGGTACGCGAAGGCGCCCGTTGGCCAGTGTCATGTTGTGTAGATGAGCGCCGAAGCTCTGGTTGGCCCAGGAACGTACAGGATGGCGGCAGGACTGGTGCAGGTCTGCTTGAGGGGTGGAGTACTGAGCACCAGCTGAAAAAAAGGCAGGAGACGGACTTTCGGTTAGCACAGGGGAGTCAAACCGTCGAACTTTAGCTCCAACCCTAATTAAACATGCAAGAACCAGCTAATCAAGGTCTTCAGGATCACTAGAAACCAACTTTTGGAGCTGGTTGGAGTTTGACTCATGTTGGTTAGCACGAAACGGCATTCGCAAACTGTTTTATTACTAATGTATTTATATATAAGTGATGTATTTTTGAGTGAAACTTTTTGATGTTCATAACAAGCACATAAACTTGGACTAAAATTTAAAGCTAATTCAAAATATAAATACTATAATAGTATAGAGATAATACTAAAGTAACACTGAACGAAACAAAAAGGTATGGCAGATCTTTCATCCGTAGGGAAGTGATTGGATTGTGAAAAGTGATCATTACAAACTAAAATGACATTACTTGCTACTATTGACATAATCTTTATTACTTTAATAGTTAGCTAACATTAAAGGCCAACCTTTTCATTTTGGAATAACTTACTGATGATGAATCATGCAAAATGAAATGTTTTGAAATGAAAATGTATTCATTACTTCAATGAGCTCATTCCTTCTGCTCCTTAAATTAATACATTGTTTAAATGAATACATTGTTAGCTAACTGTGTGATTTGTATATGTGCATTGCTGAAATCCATAACTTGGACACAGTCTCCTCTGATAGCAGATCACTCTAGATTGTAATGTCGACACATGCATTTTCTGTAAAGCTGTTTTGAAATGATATGTATTATGAAAATAGCTATACAAATAAATTAAATAAAAAACCATGAATGTGTGTTATGTGGGGAAGCACGGATATTAAATAAAGCTGCTAATTATTTTCTTGTTATGGCTGATAACTGATAAATTCTTGATATTAAAATTTTGTTTAGGTAATTTAAATAATTTAGTTTTGGTTAAATAAATTAAAAATAAATCACCAAAAAAAAACTAAAATCAATTGTTTCCGGCATTGCATTATAAATGTACAGTATGAAAAATGGATATTCGTTATGAGATTCACTAAAGATTAAATTTAACTCTTTCCTACCAGCATAAAAAAAAAAAAAAAAAGGATTTTTTATAATTTTCTCAACAATTTTCATGGCCTCCAGAATATTTTGTTGTATGAATATCTGAACATGCAATATATAAAAAAGAACATAGCCTCTGCTTTAAAAAAACAACAAAACAAAAACATTTTATTCTAGCTTTATGCTTTCTTTTTTTATTAACACTTGAATGTGGGTAAGTCTCATAAAAAAGCAACATTTTGAACTAAAAGCTAAGAAAATGTGCAAAAGCAATGCTTTTATTGCTTTTCTTACAAACTACGACAAATTCTGTCAATGGCGAGGAAGCACTGTCTCATGAATGACAGAAAATTCTGTCAATGGCGAGGAAATATTATTTTTTATAAAGATTACGTTTGGCGTCACTTAAAACTCACATAAAGTTAATCTCAATGTTAAAATAGGGGAAATAAGCACGCACAATTAAATATACTATAAATCATGTGGAAAAGCAAATAATTAAAACCCCCCAAAAATTCAGTAGTAAAATAAGAATGAATAAGAATAAAAAAATAAGAATAAATGTTCCAAAACAAGGAGCAGGTTCTGATTAAGGCAAGGCACATAATTCAGAAGGTAAAAGGGAGGAATGAAAGATTGGTGGATTGTCTTAAGAGTACAGAAGAGATCCGAACAGGAAGGTATGGCTGCACAGGAGAGGAAGTCACGGACAGAGTGAAAAATCGAAGAACAGAGAGAAAGAGGCTGGGGAGGAAGGGAGGTATAGAGGACATGGAGGAGCAGGCGGCGTGTTCCTCAAACACAATGAGCCACATTCCTCAAAGAAGATCAATAACGCTAGACCTGCTCTTTGATTTACTGCTTCGACAAGTTTTTAAAGGGCCGTTCTTCTGACAAAAGTGATAAAGAAAAACACATATGAAGTACAGATGTGCAGGAAAGCCCACTACGGCGGTTAATATAGATGTTCTCAAGGATTTAACAATTTCGGCTTTTTGAAGATAACGGCATGTGCAATTTTCGTAGTGCGTGTACGTGATCCATCATCAAGCACTATGCAGACAGGTTTGTGAATAATGCATGCACGTGTAAAAAAAAAGAAAGAAAAAAAAAGTCCTTGCAGTTTAATGATCAGACTCATGACTCGTGCTCCAAAAACAAAGCTGGTTTGTCTCGGTTTCATTTCCTTCTGAGATGCGTGACTGAATAAATCTCTTTTTTTTCCTGGCATGCATGCAGTAAATAGGACTTTGATCCGAGTAGCATGAACTTCAAAGGAACAGACAAGATTTTGGGATATTTAGTGATATTATTATAAATAACTAAACAATTTCAGGCTGTTGTATAATCAATTTCTCCTTTGCAGCTGTTTGCCAGGCTTTTCATAGGGACGGATGGGTCATGTGCATGAAGGGACATATACTACATGACTTTTAACATCTGAACAGATCTTTTTGTTTAAAGACATTTTTCAACTTTGCAAATCATGCACTAAACGACTGCGGATCACACACTAACAGACTTTCAAGCTGTTCTGAACACAACAAACATAAAATGTGATACCCTATAGACTTTTTGACCTAAAGCTTTATGGTTAAATTAAATTAGTTTTATAGACTAAATGTAATATTTAAATGTAGTATTATTTATTGTTTATATATAAACTCACCTGGTAGGCTGCTGAGGGTCAGGTGGGCTGATGGCCTCTGTGTCACTGTGGTCATGAACTTTGACCCTGATGTATTATATGAATGGGGCATGGCTCTTGCTTCTGAGAAAGAGACAGACAGTAGACAGTCAGCACATTCAAATACATCATAAAATATGAATATCGGTGTTGTGCAAGAGATTTTAACCTGTTCTTTGAACTGCATTGCGTTTTGTTATTGTCTATTTTTGTGTCATTATTCCTCCGTATCAATTGTTAAGAAATGATGACTGATAATATACTCACCATGTAAAGCCTGTTTGGAGATGATGCTGTCTGTAACCTGTGACAGAAACAAACAACAACTTCCATTAGTACAGGGAACTGAGCGACATATGATGACTTCACAAATTCTACATTGTCAACAGGAATGTGAAACTGGATGATTCAGTTTTATAATCTTGTCTTTCCTCCTTTTGGTTTCTTGTCTCACAGGCAGATCAAATTTACCTCAAGTTACAAAACAGAAACATTTCTGTTGTAAAATGTCCTATTTATCTTTCAGCCTTTGAAGTCGGCAGTTTCTAAGGACAGAAATGTTCACTTTGTGTTGAGCTGGAGAGTCAGCCGGTGTATGAGACGACTAAGAATAGTTTTTGAGGTCACCTTTTTAAAGGGCAGTTTTTCAGTAGTCTGTGACAGCCATATTTCAACCAGTCAAACCCCAGTATCCAGATCATTAGTTCCACCGACTAGGTCTTGAACTGAAAACACTCTGATTACTGGCTCATTTCCACTGCCTCGGGCCAGCCTCAGCTCACCTAATTGAACTAAATTAAACGAATTGAAAACTCTTGATGACTTGTTAAAAATGTAGTCAGTGTTTGAATCACTGTATTAATATCATTCAGCAAAAAAAAAAAAAAAAACCTCATCAAGGAAGTGGTGAAAAAAAAATTCAATTCCATATTAGCCATAAAGCTGTTCAGATTTTAAAAAAGTTACTAAGTAACAAGCCAAACATTAACCCAACTCAACATTTTCTTTCCACTTTCTTGAATCCTTCTTGGATAAAGGTTAAATGCCAGAGTTAAGATAAATATAAAGTTTGGCATGTAAGTTTTACAATCTATTTTAGTCTATAAAATTTATAGTGTTTTGCCTTTCCGTGTTTCGCAGTACGTTATGTTGTGTTCGGTTGCTGTGTACTGTCTATGCTAAAATATGAATGGCTCTTTAAACAAACACTTTAATTTAAGCTTTTCGAAATGACTGAGTTTGATAAAACAAGATGTTTTTTTTTCTTAAGGAATAATAATTTATTCCCTCTCCTCCCTTCTCTTTCTCTCTCTCCTCCCCAGTCCCTCTCTGTCTGGCATCATCAACTCAAGCGTGAGTGTGTGATGGAGTCTCTGTTGTTCTTGGCTCTCTCTCTCTCTCTCTTCTCCTCTCCATTCATCAGACAGCCGAGCGCCTGCAGGCTTTATAACGTGACATAATCTCACCCAGACCACAGCAGAGATGGATTTCTGACCAAAGCTTTCCCTTTTTCACTTTAATTTCTGGTGCAGTAAATGGTCCTGAAATCAATTCCACATCTTGCAGCAGATAAAGGCTGTTTTGGCATGTTTGTGTACATGCTGCATGTCAGAGAGAGAGAGAAGGAAAAAGAGAAAAAGATGGATTCATAGAAATCATTTCAATTGTCTTCATAATCCTCTTTCCTGCTTTTATTTAAATTTATTTTTAGATAGATAGATAGATAGATAGATGGATAAATGGATAGGCTATGCAATTGGTAGGGTGTTCTGGGTGGTTGCTAGAGGGTTGCTATGATGTTGTTCTGGACTGTTGCTAGGATACTGCAAGATGGTTACTATGGTGTTTGGGGTGGATGCTCGGATATTGAAGAAAGATGGATGAATGCTAGAAATTTCTGGGTGGTTACTAGGGTGTTGCTATGCAGTTGCTAGGGTGATCTGGGTGGTTGCTATGCATTTGCTAGGGTGTTCTGGGTGGTTGCTAGGACATGATAGCTAGGTGGATGGATGGATGGATAGATGGATATAGATGGATGGAAGTATATATAGATGGATAGATAAGAATATATATATATATATATATATATATATATAAATAGATAGATAGATAGACAGACAGACAGACAGACAGACAGACAGACAGACAGACAGACAGACAGACAGACAGACAGACAGACAGACAGACAGACAGATAGACAGATAGATAGATAGATAGATAGATAGATAGATAGATAGATAGATAGATAGATAGATAGATAGACAGACAGACAGAAAGGATTGTCAAGTCAGGTTGTAGACAATATAATATAAGACTGTAAGAATCAATTAAGAATTGAAAACTCCTGGTTTATCCAGGAAGATCTTATGGAATTGTTAGTTGATCCCATTTTGTTCCTTTTGGAATGGTTCTCATTTATGACAGATATTCCAGTAAGAATCCTTCACACAAGCATTTATCAGTAAGGCCTAGTTAAAGTGTGCACGCAATCTGTTTTCTGGAAAACACAACAGAGTTCAGAAGGTGGAGACCCATACAAAGCCCTCAACAATAACAATAAACACACCCAGAGTTAAACCTTTGGCCCCTACACCCGTGTGCCAGAAAAGGCGTACAGCCGAGGAAGATTTTTCCTCCATTCATAGCAGGAAGCGGGTGAGTGCATGCACACAGCGTGCGAAGTAAGCCATTAGCGTTCTCTCCAGCTGAGTTTAGTGGAGACGACAATCCAATACTTTTATGTGGCCACCAGTGCCAGAGATTACTCTGCCGTTGAGATACTGAAGCACAGCGAGTTCCCCTCCTCCAGGAGGATTATTAATAAATAACTGTTGCTTTCTTTGAGGCGTAGAGCATGGCAAACAGTAAATCCCAGAGCGTGACTCAGGTAAAGGGCTAATAACCCACAGAACTGAGACACAAACACATACTGTACACACACTCTCTGCTGGATAAAATCAGTGCACGCCTGTTATGGGCCTTTGAATGAATGGGGTGTGTGTATATGCTTACAAGTTGTTTCCTGCCATTTTTGGCTGCCGTCTGAGGTCGGCCCCATTCCTCTGTCCCCCGGCCCCCTTCACCAGAGACCTACCGTTCCACTAGAGCACAACAGTCTCCTGGATCTGACCTTAAGCCCTGTGAGAATTAATCTCTCTTTTTCTTTTTCCCGCCCCCTCTGTAGAAGTCTGTATCTATTCACCTGGGGCCGGTTTGCTCCAGCTGTGCGTAAGGTACAGCTTAGCATAAATGAGAACTATGCTACGACCACTGAAAATGTGATCATTGGACTCTTGCACTTAAATCAAATGCAACCCTTTGTTTAAACTAAATATTTATGAAATCTTCCGACCGGGAGTATGTAATGCGATTGGTCTGCCAGTAATATGACAGACTGGATTACATCAGTGAGAGCTTGATTTGTGTGAACTTTATGTCTGCATTTAGGTCTTAAGTCTTACAAATAGCTGGTGCAACCCTACCCTGCTTTTTAAAAACAGCAGTCGGGGTTAGTTCTGTTTGTGCCCGTGTCTTCCTGTCTCTCTCTCTCGTCAGGGATCTCTGCCACAGTGACACTTAATGAGGTGTTAAAGATGTGACAGGCTGTCTTCAGTCTCTCTTTTGGTGTGGAGAATGGGCTTGAAGACTTCCGAGGCTTTAAACCCGACTTAATCTCTCTTTCGTTTTCTCTCTCTCTTTTAGATGGAAGGTCGCTGTGGAGCACTCGTTGAAATTCGACTCTAAGTAATACCAGCTTTGAGAGCTCAGCACATTTTTGGCAGGAGGCGAGCCATCGTGTACTCCATGCAGAGCAACATGAGAACACCAACTGGACCGGCCTTTATTACTTTATTAACTTCTTTCTCTTTTCCTTTCTTTCCACCCTAGCAAATCTCGGGTTCACTTGTTACCAAACCCACTCCGTGTCCACAAGTTAGTAGTTTCCCGTAGTTTTACGAAACAAACAATACATTCTTCCAGAAAAACCGCATGTAGTAAAACCGACCACATCATCGAAAACAGTCCTTGAGCTATGATCATGCAGAAGATAAAGGTTAGAGGGCAGACAGAGATGGCCTTTGTGTTTGTTCTGAGGCTGGCGGAAAACTTTGAGGCTGGCGGAATGCCCCGAGTATGATCACTGCTTTCATCGTAAATCTGTTTGAGACGCCGGTGGTGATGCAGCGCTGCCTCAGCCCCGAAGACGAGATGCTTCCTCATCTAATGAGTCATTAGGAGAATCTGAGACCAGCGGGGAACGGGGACAAAACGTCCCATTTAGCTTTGCGGGAAACTGAGGAGGGATTTAGGGATATTGAGAGGACTCAAGTGGCTGCTGCGGGGTTCCTGTTCAGGTGTAGTTTGAGGATATAATATTCCTTGGAATGCTGATATCATTTCTGGGCTGGATCGTATCCATTCTGGCCGAGATGTTGTAGTGTCTTTTGATTTGTTGACTCACGTTAGGGTTTCTGCACGTGAGCCTGCGTGATTCTCTGTGGACGCAGCCATCTGTTTGGTGAATGAACCGAACTCTTGCAGCGTTCCACTCTTGTTAGCCGTGCAGTTGTTCTGTATTATCAAAGCCCAACAAGGGCTATGGAAAGTCAAGGAGCAACAATGGTCAGTGGTTTGCATATCCTTCACGTCTGTACGCCGCTTGTGTGCTGAGTCCGGCTAAAGTCGAGAATCTGGAGGATGTATGACTTTTTTTATTTGCTTTTTTTTTTTTGAGTCCTCCATAATAACTACCAGGTGTTCTGGCATTCTCTGGATTCTGAAGGTCTTCGCTTCAGAAACATGCATTTCCTTCATCTCTCCTCGCTCACTCATTCCCTGCCTTCGCTGCGAACACTCTCTCGATCCTCCTTATCCTCTCATTCTTTTTCTGTGTGCTTTACCTCTGTGCTGACATGAAGCTGGAAAAGAGCCCGAAGCCTTGGCGTGTGCTTGTTCGGCCTGTTTCTTTGTCTTTGTGTAAATGTCTTCTTTCTTCATGTAAATCTGAATCTCACTCTCTTATTCATATTGACGCGTGAACACGCATGACACATGCACATAGACTTTATTTTTGATCTCTTTATGTACTTTGGGACTCGCATACAATCTGCCCCATATGCTCTGGCAAAACTCTACATTATTTGTTTACTTTTTCCACTGACCGATCCCTTAGCATGATCAGGGAATTCTTTAGCGCACCATAATTGGGTCTCTCAGAAGTGGCGCATATGTTTTTAATTAAGAGGCAAATGCCTCTGTCTCTGAGTGCCAATAAATTGTTTGCAGCCTCACTCAATTAGTAGTGAAAGATTTGACGGTACGCACGGGCTGTTGCGCATAGCGGCAGGAGTGGGGGGTGGGGGGTGTAGGACAGGGTAGACATGCTCCATAAAATCTGATAACATATTCCCGGAGCTGAGAGACTTGGGTAAACAAATGGGTGGCACAGAAAATTAATAAATAAAAAAACATGGCATTTAGAAGTTCCGACACCATAATGCAAAATGCCTAAAGTGAAGTGAAAATTAACCCTATTTTCTTTCTAAACAAATGTTTCCTGGTTTAGTTGTTACTGATTCATTGGTGTGGGTTGTTCCAAAGAAAACAATTCTTTCTCTTCTGCAACAACTTTTACTTTTCTGCTGATCGCACTTATTCTATGTGGGCTATTGAATAATGTTCACCAATAGCCAAATAGCTATTTATTCAGTCTCTGGTGGATAAAATCAAGTAGGGATGCACAATTTATTTAAAATAAAAAATGTAAAATTATTACATTTATTGTATTGGTGGATAATGAATATATAATTGTGCATGTTTAAAATGTAATTTATTTAGACAAAATAGTATGACATTTTAATATTGTCCATTTATTGGTTATCTACCTTAACATATAATACTAGCGTTCAAAGGTTTAGGGTCAGTTAGATTTTTTTTATTAAATAAATTAATATTTGATCAATTAAATTAATAAATTTACCAAAAGAGACAGTAAATAATTTTACATTTTTCAAATAAATGCTGATCTTTTGAACTCTGTATTCATCAAAGAACACACAATTATTAAGCAGCACAACTGTTTTCAACATTGATCATAATGAGAAATATTTCTTGAGCACCAAATCAGCATATTGTGACACTGAAGACTGGAGTAATGATGCAAAAAAATTCAGCTTTACCATCACAGGAATAAATTACATTAATAGTTATTTTAAATTGTAATACTTTTACTGTATTTCTGATCAAATAAATGCAGCCTTGGTGAGCATTAAATACTTTTTTCAAAAACATAAAAAAAATCTTACTGACCTAAACTTTTGAATGGTAGTGTGTTTAATGTAAATAAGTGTTTGACTTTACTTGATGCTTTGCAATTTCAATCACACCTTTAGAGCGAGACTTTTTTTAGAACAAAGCCCTAGGCTATCAAAAATGTCAGTTTTATTAATGTCAAAACCACTGGAAGGCTGTGAAGGGAAAAAGCTGGACGCTGGAGGGATAACCAGCCACGCCAGGGGAAAACCAAGACATTTCCTACAAATCCGAGCTCTGACTGCTAGACTGGTTCATGATCAGGACAAGGGGGTGAGTCACCCTCTACAATGCTGCATATACAAGCATAAATGCCTGAAAAACTCTCCCATGACTCAACCATCCACTTTTCTTCCCTTAGGAGATTGTAATCACTTGCCAGGACACATTTATGGTAATGGCAAGTTGCTTCACGCAGTGAGGAACTTCACTTGCAACTGTTGTGCCGATGCATTATAAAGGCAGATGATGTTTTTAATAGCTGTTATTAAGACATGGCTTGCCTCGACAGATATCATGACAAATGAAGGCAGAATGTTGTGCAACAAGTAAAATCAAACTGAGACTTAAACTCACCTTGGAAATATAGGCCTTGATACCCTCAGCTAATTTGATGCAAGGCTCTCCAAACAGTTGGGCCAGGTCTTCGGGAATGTCCCGGTCTTTATCCAGGGCGTTAAGCAAGCCAAGGCACCGCAGCTCTTCTGTAACCCCCTGACTCTTAACCTGCCAAAAGAATGAAAATTAGAACACAAGTCCAAATCACAACCCCTTAATCTGTAAAATAAAATGTGGTTTGAATGCCACGTCATCCCAAGAAATGATGAGAACAGCACTTTGGTTTAGGAAGCAAATTGGGAAACAGGGGGCTGAAGGCATGCTCAATGAGGAAACAATCTGCTCAAGGCCGAAGCGTAGGCTGAAGATCAAAACAAGGGCAAGTATCCCTCTTGACCCTTTCCTGGAAAGTAGATGAGGACATCTGCAACGGGGCTTGCTATGGAAAGCCAATGGGCAACAAGTTCAGCTCAAAGACCTTGAGCCAGCTGGAGAGGTATGTCCTACATAATGAGGTACTTCAAATGACCTTGCACTGAAACCCTTGCTCTTACTTTCACTCTCTTTCTCTCTCTTTCTGTCCCTTTTCAGAAACTCGGAGCCGCTCCAAGAAATATATGTTTCCAGTTAAGGATCTCTGTGCGCAATTTCGAAGCCTTGAGTCACGGTCCGCCAAAGCTCCTAATGACTCTCCAGTCGCCGGCGGAGCGTGGCAGCAGAAGGTGTGTTTCGTTAACTCTCGCCGCGTTACGGTTTTCAAAGGGAGTCAGACAGGTAATGAGGGTCCCCCATGTTGAGCATGGGCTGCGCTCACAGGAAGACCTCAAGACTGATCTGAGATCAGTTTTGCTATTTCTTGTGTAACTGCACAAACGAGCCTAGTCCTGGAAGCACTTACAGGACTGAGGCCAGACTTGTACATATGTGTTGATCGACAACCCGTTCGCGGTTTTGTCTCATGGGTAAGCTTGAGCTGGTCCTGGATCAGCATATTAAAATGACTTCAGCGTAAGCAGAAAAGTACATTAAGAAGTTTGGTGTACTATATGGTTCAATTTGTAAACATTACTGACTATATATCAGGGGTCAACAATAAAGATGCAACGAAAATAGTTTTGGGCTTTGAGTTTTAACTTTTATTTATCTTGTGCATCTGTTTTTGCGAACTTAAACATTTGGTTTTCTGTTATGTATTCAACATGGCTTTTGATAATTCTTCTGATTTGTGACCAAGATCATTTTATCTGGCTAACATTCAGTAGATGAGGTTTTGTCGAGTAGTTTTGAAAGCATCAGAATGAGTTAAAAACTAAAAAAATTATCAGTAATGTTTTGCATTGTGTTGGATTCATGTTGCATATTTGCTTTTTTGTACAGAAAAAAAATGTTTAGTGAGTCAAATGTTACTAAAAAACGTAACAAATTTTTTTTAGTTCGGTAAGATCTTCTTACCAAGGCTGCATTTATTCGATTAAAAATTTTGTAAAATTTTTAATTTTGTGACATTTTATTTCAATTTTAAATAACTTAGGCTATATATTTGAATACTTTAAAATGTTTACTCCTGTGATAGCGAAGCAGAATTTTCAGCAGCCCTTACTCCATTACCGTTTCATGATCCTTCAGAAATCATTTGCTGATTTGAAGTTCAAGCTTTGATGCTTAAGCCCAAAATATACTTCTGCGTCGAATTCTAGCCGTTCCCTGACGTGCACCTCTCCAAACATGTAACAACGCGTCAATTCTACGCGGACCGCAAGCACTGTGATTGGTCTTTTAGAAACCCATTCCTCGGGTTTCACACACTTCCTCTGCATGTGTAATTGCACGTCAACGCGAACAACGACGCAGAAGTATAAATGAAAACCGATGCGTAGCCTACAGCGTAGAGGCTACGGCATAGGTCCGACGCACAAGTATAAATTTGCCTTTATTATCACAGTTAAAAACAATTGTGCCTAATGTTTTTGTGGAATGAATGAATATAAAGTCCAAAAAGAACAGCATTTATTTGAAATAGATTTTTTTAAAAACATTGTAAAAAGTCTTTACTGTTAATTTAAAAAAATCTATTTAATTCATCAGTCTTGCTGAATAAAAGCATTCATTTCCTTTCTTTCTTTCTTTCTTTCTTTCTTTCTTTCTTTCTTTCTTTCTTTCTTTCTTTCTTTCTTTCTTTGTTCTTTAAACATCTTTCTAACCCCAAACTTTTGAACGGTAGTTCAAACAAGTTTTGCAAAAACTGAAGGTGGATCATTCGTTTATGGTGAGACCAGCAGAAAAAAAATCGAATTAGTGAGCCCTGAATATATGTTAAAATGAATAAATGCTGTAAAAGTACTGTTCATTTGTAGATCATGATACTCAAATATTGAGCCTTACTGTAAAAGTGTTCTAATTAGGGGTTGCTTTGTACTCTAATAAGCTATATTTACCACCTGAGCTATTGCCATCTGATCTACTTTTACCTGGAAAACAGAAACGGTTTTTATCACGAAACCCAGTTTATCTGATGTGTCATAACATGTGCTTGCGTGTACATGTTCAAAGCCTTAATAACTGTAAACAACTACTTGTCTTGTAAGTTCCTTCTTCCTGCTACTTCTCTCATAGAAATGGGTCAGTCACAAATGACCTGGAATCTGAAGTACTGCCCAGGGTGTGGATAAGTGTGAGCCAGCAATTGATCATTTGTCATTGTGAGTTACACCAAATAGATTAAACAACTCTGGGTCAATGCTGCTACACCCTGATACATGTAAACTCCAACAGTATTGCTATACGTAATCGTTCACAGATGGGCCTACTCACAAAAACCATGTAGCTCTGTCGCGGTAAAATCAACATAGAAGTTGGTATTGAGTCATTGGTAGTGAGACTAGTGGCGCTCAGGAGGGTTTCTGATCCCAGTGAGGGCAGCAGGAAGTGGGGAACAATGCTTCAGTGTTAGCCCTGGTTTCTGTAGCTGGGGAAAAGAAGCCACCACTGAACTTTCTGCTTCACTCCACATCCATTGCTTTTTTGGGAAAGGATTAAATAAAGAAACCAGGCGTGTAACTTAAATCCATGCCAGGGGCTCTCTGTCTCTGCATCTCACTATAACGTCTAACCCTTCCTCTCGCTTCTCTCTTTTTCGTCTATCCCTGATCCATGTGTATGTTTTTTCTAGTTCCCCCCTGCGGTCTCAAAGAAAGGAAAGCAGGCAGAAAGTTGGTAGTGATCTAAATGATCTGCGAGGGCTGAAGCTCTGCAACTTCGGATGAATTCCCCGAGGACAACAGGTTTGTCTAAGCAGGTCTTCAAAGGAAACTTCAGCCAAATATTCAATTTGTGCATTTGGCAAAGAACAAACTCAGAGGAGATTGTTCTCTTTCTCTAGAAGACCACACAGAAGTCAAAACCTGTCTAGTCAATAGAAAGCAATGCTGTGGCTTTGGGTCGACTAGTCTCTAAAAGCAACAAATCATGTCACGATAAGAAGGGAACCCCCATTTTGATAAAAGTTTGAGTTTTATTTAGACTCACACAATGAAAAGTATGCAAACAAGTTCAGTAGGTGCTTTCCTCTCAATGACGAGTTTCTCTAAAATTAGCGCATGTGACACAAACAATGAGTTAAAGTTAGTGATAGAGGGCATTCTCAGCATGCCATCGGCCCTCTAGCACACACCTGTACATACAAACATTCAACTTTACAATGACCCGTGCCATTGTGTGTGGCAAAAGCCCCAGTTGCCAAGGGCAACTATTCTTTTTTCTCATAATCACCTTTGTCTTGGCTCCTCTCATTGGCTCATAAATCTTTGGTAAATGGCCAATGAAGACAGGCCTTATTAAGAGTCCATTGTGATGCGTTTTTAAAGCCCTCTGGGTGTTCTATGAAGTCTCGGGCCATCGCTGTCCCGTTCTGCTCTGTCTGACTGAATGTTACACTTCTAGAATACCAACTACGTGCCTGTCAGTGGACCCCGGTTTCTTTTCCCGAACCAAATGGGGCCCCAGTCGTTTCGTCCTGCTAGAATATCTAAGCACTTCTGAGAAGCAGGATTTGTTTTTTTTTCTCTGCACATAATTAATACAGAAATTAAACATGACAGGAACAGATTGGAGTAATTATGAACTTAGTTTAACTCAAGTTACTGGACTGAATACGTTTTAGCATCCTTTTGGGGCTAATCACACCAGAAAAGACCGTTACATTTGATTATTGTCAAATAAAGACAGATAAAATGCCCCTAAATGTCTTTGGAACATTCAGTCCGCAGAGTTTTCATTACTGTGCTAATGGCGCTAAATGAGGGAGTAGCATTGTTTATTAGCCGTCCTGTTGGTGTAAACCGGGGCTTTATTTGTCCTTGCAGGCTCTGATAATTTGGTAAAATGGAGGTGTTTACTCGTCTTTTAGGACAACACTGTGAGCATCCCATCTGGCCAGTGCACCAAGATGAGCACAGGATATTTATGTTAGTGCTAAAGAATGTTCATTAGGCAACAGCTGTGTGTGTGTGTGTGAGAGAGAGAGAGAGAGAGAGAGAGAGAGAGAGAGAGAGAGAGAGAGAGAGAGAGAGAGAGAGAGAGAGAGAGAGAGAGAGAGAGAGAGAGAGAGAGAGAGAGAGAGAGAGAGCGTGTGCATATGTGTTTTCTTTTTTTTCAGCACATTCTCACTCAATACCTCAGTTCTTTTTTCTTTCCTTTTCAGCTTGTCGTTGTGTTGAATTGATGACCGTCAATATGGGGGAAAAAATCTTTAATCCTTCACTAACACCACGTTGATGTTTAATCCTTGAAAATATTTTCCTAAGGCTTTTTGTTCATGTACGACTGAAACTTCATCATAACTCGGGGCCCTTGAAATAGGCCGGGAGATATTTCAAACCTTTTCTCAGATTTATTAGAAAAGCCCGCGACTTGTGCGTTACACAAGATTTATACCGAGAAGTGAATCATTGCTTGGCCTAGTTTAATTTACTTAGCAAAGATGAAAAATAAAAGTAGCTACTCTGTGCTACCTAATGAATTTAGATGCAGGACGAAATTTATACATTTATCAAATTTATAGCTCAAAGTTGCTTTATATCGGTGACATTTATACAGAGCTTTGTCCTTGTGTCAGTTTTGTATTTGAGGCTGAACCAGAGTGTGTAAGACTGGAATCTATCCATGCCTTCTTCGGGCCTGGCAAACATAACGTAACTTGAATCCGCAAAGAATTATCAGAGAAAAGCAGCCACAATTAGATGTAATTATATGTTCTCCATAAAAAGCATGCTATTACAGTAAGAACGAAAGGGAAAGACAGAGGAAAATTGAATAAGAATAAAGACCAAATGTAAAGGAGAGGGGAAACAAGAGGGTGAGAGAGTGAGACGTTGTGGATCTTGGCAATGGAAAATGTCACAGGAGGTTTACCATGGGGAGCCTGAGAGGAGACAAACATTTGCTTGCAGGGTATTGCTTTACAATGAATTTCTGTTATTGTTGCTGAGGGGCCAGTCTAGAACTACATGTATCGTGTCAGTTGAGGGAGAAGGAGATTGAGGCTGGTAGAAACTGCAGGCACCAGACAGTACCATGCCCCTGCACTACCTTCCAGCTCAGTCCCACACCTAATCTAAGCTGATTGTGTGAATCGTAGTTATTTATAAATAGGTCACCCGGAACTCTTTGCAATTTTAACGGTGATGACTTGCGTGGGAGCTTCTGCCTCTATCCTCTCTGTTGTGTTTACCGTCTCGCAGTGTGACCGTGAATTAACCTCACTTTCTTTTCCCCCGCAGAGGTAGAGCGTTTATTTGAAACAATCAGTCTTATCTCACCGAGCGCTATCGTTTTACCGGCTTTGCTGACCGAAGGGTAGTTTTATATTGAGAGTATTACAGCCTAGGTAACTACAGATATTTTTGTCATATTTGACTTTGAAATAACCCTATTATGGGTTCAAAGTTTATTAATATTCAACAGGGCTTACAGAATCCTACCTCAACCTGGGTTTTGGGTCAGAGTATGACTAAACGCATCACAAAAAGGCAGAGCATGAGAGATATGCACTTCATATTGTTGAGTACACTTGTTGTCAAAATGACACTTATCCAATAATCTCAACAATGTGATTCTGATTCATAGAATGGTTGGCCTTTATTTTACAGTACATGGACTTTCAGTGTACTTACCCACGAAAATACTGGGTAATGTAAGGTATCAACATTTAGGTTCAGGGTTAGTACCTAGTATGTCCAATAAGTACATAGTATGTTCATGCGAAGCAGGATGGTAAAATAAAGTGCAACCCATAGAATGTTGTGTGTATTTCCTTAACACTGTCTATTTATTGTGCTGACATCCAGGCTAGGCAGTAAAGAATGGGAACTTGTGTAGTGTTTTCAACACAATACAATGTTGCAAAACAAGTACACAACTTCCTTGTCTCAGTATTTTGATTGGGTAACCATGTTTTTGTTGTTCATGTGCAGATTTTTTTGTTTAGATATTTGGATTTTTATTATGATGATAATAATACTTAATAATAATTGTTTTTATTTGTATGTTTTTTTATTACTACCCGAGAGCACACATTAAATGTGATTTGATTCATCTGAAATCAGTTTGATCTGAATTATGGTGTTGATTATTTGTGAATTCAAAGCCTCAAGTGATCAAATTAAATTAACAATTTTCCCATCACAATTTAGTGCTTTGCTTCCTTTGACTATGTTAATGCCTTTTATCATAGTAGCATTATTTTCTTTGTATCTCGGAATATTAACTGATACATCACCGATCTGCAACTTAATAAAAGTTCTCCTCTGTTGCAGTCTTTGTGAGCTGCCTACCTTGACAGCATTTTGGGGAGTCATGGCACAGTAACACGAGTAAACATGCTGTCTAGTCAGTGCACTAGTAGGTTTCGCCTCGAACGCGCCTGTGATGCCCAAAAAAACTCACAAAGTTTTAAGACACGGCCTGTTCATCTGATATCGACAAGAAAATAATCAGTGCAACTTAAAAAAAACGCTTACCTGCGTTAAAGACATGTTTAAGTAGACAAAGAGTCCGGTGGTCGAGGCTATTTGCAGCACGACCACCACGATCACGACCATTGCGATCCATAACTTTGACGGCGAGTCTCGACCACGGCTGTTCGCCGGAACCATCATGTATGTGGTGGACTCGCTGCTGACCGACCTGAAGTAATCCTGGTTATTCTGAGTAGCCATGGCATTCCTAAGACGTGAGTAGATACGAAGTTAGTGACAAACAAATAGAAATCAGCAGCGGGACGTTGAATAAACTCCTTCTTGTTGGCGCAGAGCGGCCGTGGGAGGGTATAGAGTCTGTCCCACACACTCGCATGCAGTCAGCCACTCACTAATGTTGCAGGACTAGTGTGTGAGTGTGTCTGTGTGTATGAGACGCTGAGGGGTTGAGCCTCAACAGTTTCTCGAGATACATTACCGCAATTCCTCATGATTTCCTTAACCCTTTTCCTCATACAAGATATCCTGCAATATGCATAAATACATATTCGGAAAATATCGTTAATAAATCAATGTCTTATTTTGTATATTACTTCAAATTGTTACTGTGACATCATAAATGACATTGATTTGTCTCACTCTCCCAACTTTTGATATTACAGAAAAGCCCAGGATGGTCTATTTCATGCTGGAGAACCAGCAAGAGTTAAATCCCATTTTAACCGGTGGTTGGATTCTTTTTGACTCCAATAATGCTCCATATTATCCACTACAATATTTGAAGCCTCCATGACTTTTCAAGTTGTTTATGATTTACTGAATAAGGATTAAATAATAGATTTTTTTTAAACCAATAAAATAAATAAATGTTTTTATCCCGATTTATAACATATTTGTTATAAGATTGCATGACATTTCCTGGACTATAAATCACACATAATGTGGCCAAGTTCAAGATCATGGGAATCCAGGTCCTTCAAAGAAAAAATAAAACAGTTGCTGAGGGAGTGATTATAGAAGTATCTCGTTTGTAGTTGTTTTAGATTATTTTATGCTTGTTTTGTCTTTTACTTTAAATAATTTAAAATAATCTTTGGCCCCTTTGGAAGTTTTCTGGGGCCCCCTAGTGGACCCTGGGCCCCTGGTTGAGAACCACTGGTTTAAACCAGCTGGTTTAGCAAGTTTTAGATGTCCAGTTAAAGTGTCTAAAACCCCTCTAAAACCTCCAAACAGACCAGTTTGACCAGGTTTGGGGACCAGTTAAGACCAGCAAACCACATAAGGCTGATTTAAGATTTTATTTAGCAGAAAGGTATGTAAAAGCTTTATATTTATATAGATCTTTTTTATTTATTATTTATATAGGCCTAGTCCTTTAAAAAAATAATGTTAAAGATACATCTGGGGTCAGATCTACGAAATCTTAAGAAATGTTACGTAATATCTTATGAATTTGTAAGAATGTTATTAAGTGCAATTCTTTGAAAATTCTTAAAAAGTTTTTAGATATTTTCTTAAAAACATATTTATTTTCTTAAAGGGATAGTTCACCCAAAAATGAAAATTCTGTCATCATTTACTCACCCTCAAGTTGTTGCAAACCTGTATGAGTTTCTTTCTTCTGCTGAACACAAAGGAAGATATTTTGAAGAACGATTGGAACCAAACAGTTGTGGGACACCATTGACTTCCATAGTATTTTTTTTTTTTCTACTATGGAAGTCAATGGTGCCCCACAACTGTTTGGTTCCAATCGTTCTTCAAATATCAAAATATCTCATACAGGTTTGCAACAACTTGAGGGTGCGTAAATGATGACAGAATTTTCATTTTTGGGTGAACTATCCCTTTAAGATCTTTGGTGTTGTATGGTGGTTCTTGCAAAGACTCGCTTAAAACATGCAGCCATGTAAGTTATTGGATAATAACGAAAACACTAAATTGAATTGCTGGAGGGTTTTTGGGCTGTTTGTGTGACTGAGACGGACGAGATAACAAATGCAGAGGATCTGGTTTGATGGCCCTTACTTCACAGAGCCTTATTTGTGTAGAGGTAAAATAAATATTAAGGCAGAAAGATGACCTAAATTATCTGTGTACATCTGACTAAAACAACTGAAGATGAAAGGCTATGAGTATGTCTAATAAATTACGTTTATCACTTGTACTCTTCAGCTGTCTTGAAAAGTCCAGTCGTCTTGAGATAAACGGTCCACAGTAAAACTGAAGGGACACGAAACTTCATTCCTCTCCACACACTGTAAATATATCTGCAGTCTTTCTGTCTGTTTCAGCCATAAACAGCAGGAGATGAGCATCGTGTGTGAGCCGTTGCATATGTTTGTCTATACTAGTGGAGATGGAAGACAGATGTCTCGGCCATCCGGTTTCTCAAATCAGCTGGAGAAACCAAGACCAATGCTCACACCTCAACCACGGATCCTCGCTGGTCTCTACGATGGAAGTGCACTAAAACGGGTGAACATATGAGACAACAACTCATGGTCTGCTACTGATTTGTCTATCAAATAATTTAGTATTGGTAATAATGCTGTCAACAGGGAGAACAGCTATATGAAATCGCACTAGAGTAAGACAATGTTTTGTATTAACATTGTCACAGTATTAACACAGTATCGCATCAGGAAGTGCATTGTAGTCTCCCTGAGGAATTTTTTTATTTATTTGTTGCTATAGGAGAGGAAGAAATCTGCAAACTCGTTAATTCATCTAAACCGACAACTTGTATGTTAGATCCTATACCGACTAAGCTACTGAAAGAGATGTTTCCAGAGGTCATATATCCTCTTCTTAATATCATTAATTCATCTTTGTCTCTAGGATACGTACCAAAAACCTTTAAACTGGCTATGATAAAACCGCTTGTCAAAAAACCACAACTTGATCCTACAGAATTAGTCAATTACAGGCCAATCTCGAATCTGCCTTTTCTGTCAAAGATATTAGAAAAAGCAGTATCTTCACAACTATGTTCCTTTCTAGAAAGAAATGATATCTGCGAGGATTTTCAGTCCAGATTTAGACCGTACCATAGCACTGAGACCGCTCTCATTAGAGTCACAAATGATTTGCTCTTATCATCCGATCGTGGTTGTATCTCTCTATTAGTGTTACTCGATCTTAGTGCTGCATTTGACACCATTGACCACAACATTCTTTTAAATAGACTAGAAAACTATGTTGGCATTAGTGGAATTGCATTAGCATGGTTTAAATCATACTTAACTGACCGTTATCAGTTTGTAGCAGTAAATGAAGAGATGTCTTATCGATCACAAGTTCAGTATGGCGTACCACAAGGCTCAGTACTAGGACCGCTGCTGTTCACTCTGTACATGCTACCATTAGGAGATATCATTAGGAAACATGGAGTTAGCTTTCACTGTTATGCCGATGATACTCAGCTGTATATTTCGTCAAAACCCAACGAAACTTACCAATTCACAAAATTAACGGAATGCATAGCTGATATAAAAAATTGGATGACTAGTAATTTCCTACTACTAAATTCTGAAAAGACAGAGATTCTAATTATTGGACAAAAAACTTCCACACGTAATAACCCAGAATACTGTCTAACACTTAATGGCTGCTCTGTCAAGTCTTCGTCGTCGGTTAGGAACCTGGGTGTGCTCTTTGATACCAACCTTTCTTTTGAAAGCCACGTGTCTAGTATCTGTAAAACTGCATTTTTCCATCTTAAAAATATATCTAAAATACGCCATATGCTCTCATCGGGAAATGCGGAACAATTAGTCCATGCGTTCATGACCTCAAGGCTAGATTATTGTAATGCTCTACTGGGTGGTTGCCCTGCACGCTTAATAAACAAACTACAGCTAGTTCAAAACACCGCAGCTCGAGTTCTTACCAGAACCAGGAAATATGACCATATTAGCCCGGTTCTGTCAACACTGCATTGGCTCCCTATTAAACATCGTATAAATTTTAAAATATTGTTGATTACCTACAAAGCACTAAATGGTTTAGCTCCGCAGTCCTTGAGCGAGCTCTTAACGCATTATAGTCCTTCACGTCTATTGCGATCTCAAAATTCCGGCCAGTTGATAATACCTACAATATCTAAATCGACTGCAGGCGGTAGATCCTTTTCCTATTTAGCACCAAAACTTTGGAACAGTCTTCCTACCATTGTCCGGGAAGCAGACACACTCTGTCAGTTCAAAGCTAGACTAAAAACACATCTCTTTGACCTAGCATACACATAATACATTATAGACTTCTATAAATTCAATGTTAGGCTGCATAGATTAGGTCAGCCGGAACTGGGAACACTTCCCTTAGATTATGATGTACTCGCTACATCATAAGAAGAATGGCATCTACGCTAATATTAGTGTCTTTGTTTATCCCGAGGTTTTCCCGCAGCCTGCCGGATCCAGGCAGTGTCCAGATCTGACGAGGGAGCTTTGCCTGGACCCGATGACAATGCAGTGCTGAAGTATCCACTATCCTCTCCCTATGGAGGATCCCTTTCCCACTCTACAGATAAAGCGTTGTGAATTCCGGCTCGCGTACCCCGAAGTGATAAAATAAAACAAAATTCTGTATCAAAATTTATAGGCAAGAAAAGTAGTTTGTTTAGGCTGGGTTGGATGAATTACAAACCTGCGCACATATTTTAAAAAGCACATAACTATAGAATTCTGAATGAGCATGTGAACGCCGTCTGCGTTAATCACAGGTTCGCATTTAAAGTCTGATCATTTCGACGGAGGTGAATCAATCAAAGTTAACTTTAGCTGGAAGTAACATTATTCAAGAACCGCTATAACGCCAAAACAATCTGTTACCTTAAATTATATGTTTATCTCTGTAAAGCTGCTTTGAAACAATCCATTGTTAAAAGCGCTATATAAATGAAGATGACTTGACTTGACTGACTATTACAACGTTTTCTGAGATGTTATACGTATGCAAATGTGGAAGTATCTAATTAATTATGTACTAATTCGCATACCTTCCCAGAACAGAAATCTCAACATTGGATAAGACAGTTTCAAAACTTGTGTTTAATTTAGTTAAAATATTAAAGTCAGATTTTTTTTTTTTTTACATTTAGAAAATAAATTCAGAAAAATATTTGTGCCATATTTTTAAGAATAAAATGTTAGGGAAAGGATATATGAACATGTTTCCCATGTTTAAAATCCTCAGAATATAGATGGGAATAAAACTGTAAAGTTTGGTGTATAAGTGCTACTGAACTGGAGATTTTCTGGCTCAGCATGAGAATAAATAATTTTAAGAAAACAGCCTTTATTGTAATTGAAATTTACATTGGCAAATAGATAAAGCGTAATAAAATAAAACACTCAAATGTGTTTTGGATGTTTTCTTTCCACTAGTGAGAAAGAAGACATGTTATGGAAGCAATATACCCCAAAATTTCAAAATTGACCATCAAATGAAAAAAACATAGGTTTTGCCTGTATTGTTTTGCCTTTAAAGGGATAGCGCACACACACACATACACACCATTTACTTGCCCTCATGTTTTTCCAAGCCTGTACTTAATTTCTTCAGTGGAACACAAAAGATGATATTGTGAAAACTGTCGCAAAAGTATTTTTTTGCCCTATGTGGTTGTTTTCGACCCCCTTAACTTTGGACACTTTTGAGACAATTTTCAAAAGATCTTTGTGTGTGTGTGTGTTTTTGCAGAAAGAAAGTCAAACAGGTTTGAAACGACATGAGGGTGAGTAAATTATGTTTTTGAGTGAACTTTCCCTTTAATATAGTGTGACACACATTGGATCACATTACGCACCTCATATCACAGAGAAAACGTCATGTTTTACACACATTGACCTTATCTTCAAGGTAGATAGGGGCTACAAAGAGCCCAAACCTGAAAACTCCATAACCTTAAACACACATCCCAATTCTCCAGAGCAAACATGTTGAACGTATTGTACTCATTTGAATTTATTTAATCTTTTATACAGTTTCCTTTCTCCGCTGGCTACTTTATGGCTCGTTTGATCACATGAATACAAAGGATTGCTGGCCATCCCTGTTGAAGTCGCGGCGCTTCAGTGCTTTGCTAAGCATGAGTGATACGAAAAGAAAATATATGAGTACATTAAGTCTATGAGGCCTGTTTAATGTAAGGAATTCCTTCACATGCGTCTGGCTCTTATTGTAGAGAATAAATCGATGCATCATAGTTTGGGGAGAAGGGTGGGTGGGGGATGTTGGGAGATTTTCCAGAGCCCCCATGATCCATTTGACTCTATATGTGTCAACTCTGTTGCAATCACTTCTTCCCTTCTCTCTCTTCCCCACTCCCCTTTCCTGCTATCTTTTTTCCTTATGCACGTTTTTTTCGCCGTCTCTCATTTTTGGCAGCGATGGGTCAGACATTGGAACAAACGCTTCTCCAGATGCGTCTAACGGGGCTGGACTGAAAGCCATTGTGTCTTCACTGACACCGCAGCTGTGAAGTCAGCCCCCCTTGTGTATGAGAATGTGTGTGTGTGTGCGGGAGAGAGAGAGAAAGTGAAAGAAAGAGCATGTCTGGGAGGGGAGACTGATAGAGCGAGACATAGGGTCAAAGAATGAGTGTGTGTGTTTGTGTGTGTCCCTGATTTTTCAAGCTGTGGTCGCCAAGAGTGGGAGTGAGTGAGATGCAGGTTTTCGCTAAAGCGCATTCCTGCCATGTTAGGTATCACTGCTTTGGGAGTATTAATGGGATGCAGTAAAATAGTCCTGCTTTTTACACACCCCGCAAAGCCCTGCGCACCCCTTTACAGCAATCAGCTCCAACAATACAGCATTCACTGTTTATCATTATTCAGACACACTTTATTATTGGTACTGACATATTGTTGAAAAATAATGTACAGAATCTTTGGTCAAGAATGTGTCAGTGTGTTTTGGACGATGGTAACTTCTAAAATTGGCTTGGATTGGGAGAGCAGATATCGGTTTAAACAGACAGCGTGCATACAGCTGTTTTGTCTTTAATGGCTCATTTTCAATGGGTGAGAATGAAATTGATTATAATTGCCTATACTTTATGACTCTGTCTTCTTGTATTAATGTTTGGGATGTGAAAGATTGTGTGGATGAAGATTAATGTCTGCTGTTTTCTGTCTTCATATCAGGGGGTGTCGTACGGATCAATGACCTGTTCTGCAAGGGCGAAGCTGGTCCCAGATCAGTTTAAATGTGAATTGTCGATCAGGTGCTGCAGATGCTCCAGGAGAGAATCGGAGCTCTTATAGCGTCCTCTGCTGGTCGCTCGCTGCATGTCACAAAACTCTTCGAGAGAGGCCATTAAAGCGCCCACTGTCCAGCCATTCAGACGGGCGCTCCGAGAGAGTCTGCAAAGCTAAGGGAACATGTTAGTCAAATAAAAAGCAATACAATTATTTTATAATGAAAATGATAGACTTTAGTGTGAGCATTTGTAATTAAACTGATTGGCTCTTTCAAAGCAAGTATGATAGTTCAATGATACCATCCAATAATTATAGTGCTTCCTTATAATTTGTAAAGATTCAATTCATATCTCTATAAACTCAAAGCTATTGTATTAGATGGTGACTATAGGATTGTTGTAAAATGCAGTAAGTTGTAACTTTTTTTTTTAATAATAAACCTTATCAGAAAGAAAAATCAATTAAATTCACTTGAATTGTGATAACATTTCTCATTTAATTCTGGAACCACAATGCAATGCTTTATGTCTCTTTTTTTTATTAACTTTTTGAATTAAAATGATAGATTAGGGGTTGGTATAAAATGATATTTTCAGACTAAGTATAAATGCATGTGCAAAACTAAAACTGATGTCCATAAACTCCAAGCTACTAGACTGGGATTGTAGTAAAACTGTCAGTTTAACCACGTATAAAAATAAATTAAAAAAAAGGATTTATAAGACAAAACCTTTTCAGGAAGAAAAATCAATTCTGGGTTCAAATTCAATTTGCCATATTTGCTTCTACTGAAACGACAATCCAAACAATTTTTAATTGTTTTATGTATGTATTCAAAAATTTGTTTTAGGATAAAATATTACCTTCTTAACTTTTTTAATTAAAATAAAAATTGATTGGAAGTTGGAATAATAATGATATTGAACAAGTAGCCTAAAAGTTTGATTCCAGTAAATGCATGTGCAAAAATTAAAAAGACATGATGTCTATGTCTTAGGCAACCTTCCCCACCTTACATCGAAAATACTGAGTTAAAGCCCGCTCACACCAAACATGATCACAATAATGATTGCTTTAAAGTTGTAATAATGGTTCTAATTCCATGAGAATAGGGACGTCTGTTATAGTATAGGCTTCCCTATTCTCATGGAATTGTAACGGAACTTTATAGTTATTGTCCTTGGTGTGAACGGGGCCTTTAGACATTAAAGCAAAAAATATTACATCCATCCAATAGGCAAATTCAGTCTGTGAAAACTGTAATATTCTGTACCTGTTGCTGAAGGCTTGTGTCTGGTAGATCAAACTGAAGTGCTGAAGTCCCGTTCTGTGAGGCCGCGGCCCAGAGTAGAGCACATTGCAGTTCCTGGACATGACGACTTTCTTCAGCATGTATCTTAATCACCTGTGGTTTAATGTCTTTCTGTGAGCCAAATTCTGCTCCCTCAGATTGCTTACAGTTAAACAGGAATCTGGAAGCATCACATACAGAATGTTGAAGCACGTCTTCTGCAAAGTCGTTGGAAAATGTGTGTACCGATGATGTCACATTGGCGTCAACTGTAATGGGGTTCAGTTCTGATTTATCGTTACAGCATCTTTTGGCTTTGAGGGAGTTGATTGAGACTCTACACAGTGTGTTTGCACATCTTTCTTCTTCCCATGGCTGTGGTGCTGCTGCTTGGCCCGAAAGATGTGGCTGGGTTCCATGTTCAAACACGCCCTGTCTTAGCTTAGCTAAAGCATGAACCAAAGCGTCAAGGATTAGCTCATTAGCTAAAATTTTCACCTCGTCAGTTGCAGAGAACTGCATGCTAGATCTTTTGTCTGGAGGCATTGAGTATGATGTTGTTTCTTCCTTCAAAACCTTCCTTTCCCCTCTCGCCATCACCTCTGCTAGAGACGTTGTGACAATTTCACTCGCTAGTCGATCAGAAATAGCCAACATGCGTTTCACACAACCCTCATCCTTTACTTTTATGTCGTTTGTGGTGAGAGAATGAAGGATATCTGCAGATATTTGAGCTGCATAGTCAGTCAGCCTGGGAATGTCATTTTGGAGTCCGCCATCATCAGCTTCTCTGTCTTTGACTTCTTCTAGACCTCCGTTTCGACAACACTCGAGTGAAAGCGAGCGCATCAGCCTCACCATGAAGTCAGCGGACGTGTCAGTCATTTGGTTCTCCAATAAGGGTTGCATGTGGTCTTTGGGGGTCGGAGGAGGGGGTGAAGGAAGAAACTCTTTAGCAAGTCCTCCCTTTAGCTTCCTTGTGAAACTGGCTCGACTCCTCATCATCTCTGGAAGTAAAGGGGTGCTTGGAGGAGCATCAGGGTAGTCGAGAGACCCCAGACTGCACATGCTCTTCAAGGAATTGGCATATACTGTGGTCAGTGTGTCATCATATTCCTCCATCTTGTCTGTTTCTATTTCAAATGCGTATTTATCACAGTTGTAGCCTGAGGAGCACAGGACCGATGCATTTTCATTAGTCCCCTCCTTAACCCCTTTATCATTTATATTTTTGGAAGGATCATCAGAGTGATGTTGCCTCTCCATCTCTTCTAGTGCTTTGCAACAGACTTTTACAGTTAACTCTTCAGCTAGCATCTCAACTTCACCCTGTCTCACCTTGACAGATTCACTTGGGCCTCTGATCCCCACAGATGAATCTAGAATAGCTTTGGCTGTCATATGCGCAAAGATTTGAATGGGCTCTATGTTCTGTTCTAATGTTCCATCCAGTAAACGGCTGTATGTTTCCATGGTGTGTTCGATTGATGACGGGTTGTATGCGGGTCGTGGGTATGAATCACCGTTGATTACTATCTGCGTAGAGTCCTGAAAAAGGTCATAGCAGAAAAATGAAGACTTGACTTTCATCGGATAATGTTGCACTTTATACAGTGAACATACTTTTTAACAGCTACTTTTTCTGTATAAAGATTGTTAAAAATTTGCAAACCAAATTTATAAGAGAATGAAAAGTCTTATTTATTTACAGACTTTTAATATACTTATATTATACTGAATAGGATACTAACATTTCTGTACTTACATCAGAGTGACCCGATTCTGAGGCGGTGGCTAGATCACACAGTCTAAACGAGCTGCAAAGCCACTCTTCATTAATCATCTGAAAAAGAGATGGAGCAAGATACAATGTTACCATATTGGTTATCAGATTTTTTTAATTGATCTGTATGGTTGATATCAATCTCGTATGCTTATAATTACAATACATAGCTATTTTAGCATTTAAATAAACTTTGTTGTAATCTAATGTTCACTTAAAGTAAATTTAATAACACTGTTAAATGTAATCTTTAGAAAATTATCTCATAATGAATATCAAATTTTCATACTGTACATTAGTTAGAATTTTGTGATGGCTACTTTTAGCTTTAAAGTATTTAAATCACTAAATGATTTATTTTTAATGCATCTAGACAAAATATAATATAATTTTATTTATCTCTTATCGGCCATAATTATTGCCTTATCACTATTAGCCATAATTTTTATATAATTGCATTTTGCATCCTTAAAATATCATTTCTGAGGCATGATAAAGTTTACTTTGTACCTCAGGACAACAGGCTGATAGAAGTACATTGATATTCTAGTGCAGGGTTGCCTAATGCATATAACAACCTGCATAATTTTGTTTCAACTCTTTTCTATCACACCTGCAAATGATATTCAAGTGAACTTGAAGGCCGTGATTTTTTGGAGGTAGATCTTCAAGAGCATAATTAAGCAATCCCCTTGGGGTACATAATATTCTTCAGTTACTGCTGAGGACAAAAGAAGCCATAAAATACAATGTGTGGTGGTTGGACTGGCATCCGCCTCACCCCATAAACACCTTATTTTTTCCACTGATTCGGGCTATCAGTTTTCATGTTTTAGCTTGTAAAGTGTTTGCCTAGTACATCCCGAGTGCTGAAATTTTGATAATGGTGAAGTCAGGAATGAAAACAAGCAAAGGAAAATACATTTAAAATCAAAACAAGATACATGACCAACTAAATTAATCCAAGAACAACTAAAGAAAAACAGGTCTCAAATGAGCAGAAAAAGAAAACCACAAGTGATCACCAGATGAGTTGCTGTTACAGGAACTAAGTCACATGGCTGACAGGAAAAGATGATGCATGTTGATAGGTGCTGAAAAAAAATCCATTTACATTTTCCTGCAGAATTTGATTTAATAATTAAGGCAGTGATAATGGGCAAGACATGATTCTAGATCATGGGGCAACCTTTACCCAACACAATGTATGTAATGAAGAAGAAGCTTGTGAGGAACATTGGTTAAAGCTTTGATAAACATCAGCTCAGCCTAACACTTTGTGTCAGCGCCCACATATTTATTTAATTTGGCAATAAATGCTTAACCTGCCTAAAAATGCTTAAACACACACTTAACCTGTTAGCTGCAGTCAGTTCAAGTTAGATTATGAGTACATTTAAATTGAATTGGAAATAAAAGATCTCCTGGGCAGTGCCGTGGAGGACGTAACCTTGAAAAGTATTTGGTTTTCAAGATACTTTGGTGTTTTTAATGGAGATGTGAAACACTCAAAGGAGATGCTCTGATATGATGGAGATTTTCTAAGGAGTAATAAAATATGTGTGTAATTGTAACTTACTGGTCTAAGGAAATGCAATGCTATTTGACATCAGATGCCCCATTAAACAAGTGAAAGTTTTAGAGGGTGGGATGCACAGTTAAATTTAATTTCATGGTATTGCTAAAAAGATATTGAGAAGTAAATGCACATGTAAAAACACTTGGCTATAGAACAAAGCTGGAGAGAGATTGCACTTTAGATACAGAGATTGCTGCTTATACATAGAATAAAAGACATATTACAAGCAATCAGGTGTAACCCTATGTATCAAATGTCACGTAACATGGCTTAAAAGTTTATATTGGTTATATTGTGATTTTCATCCCCAAGCTTTATACTTCTAAGATACAATTGAATTTATCTTGCATGTTATAATTTTATGTTGCTGAAGGAAAATGTGAGAGCACAGCAGGAGGACCAACTTTTAAAGTAAAGTAGTAAAACAAAAAGGAAATATAATTTCAGCCAAAACAAATGGGTAAAATGAGTTCTGCAAAAAAATACCTTAATAATAATAATAATATGTGATTTATAATTAACTAAATACATCGAATCACCCCTTCAAACATTGGGGAAAATATATGTTTTCTTTACCTTGTTGAAGGATATCAGTCAAACAAGTTCGGCTTGACTTGAGAATGTGATGGGGCCACAGGCAGTTTGCACTCGGCAGAATGCTGATTTCCTGTGTGAAAGACATTTATTGTGTCTGTGTGGGTGGGTGGCTGGGTGTGGCTTCATTGTAAAGTCAATAATATCAGTAACATTCAAAATAAGCGAAGCTAATTACTTAACATTATTTAAATATTTTATATAATAAATAGAAGCTCTGTTGGTATCAATCCCAAACACATTCTCTCCTACGTCCACGCTCCACTTACTCAAAACAAGTCTTAAAACGCGAGCTCGCTTCCTATTGGTTGCTAAGGTGTTTTTGAAAATTCGATTGTCCCGCCCCTTAACAACGGCATCCTAGCTCGACGCTCATTGGCCTAGAGCGAAGTGCATTCGGCCAATCGCATCACTGCGTATAGTTTTGGACGCATGCAGACAGCAGTCCGGTGTGTGTCTGTTTCAGCCTAGAAAGCTTCCCATTGTACTTTTCGTGAATGTTTGCACATATTCTCTTTCAAAATATTTACCTGTTTTAATTGAGGTTGTTCAGCGTATCGTGAAAAGGTAAGATTTGCAATCTCTCACAAAAAATATACGATACATTGCCCGCATGTTGTTGTTCTTTAACGACCGACTTGATGCTTCCTGCGATCAAAACAATTTCTTTACGGATCTTTGTTTGAATGTTTAGTAACCTTGTGGAGCACAACGAGAAGAGAGAGACTGTATGTGTGTGTGTCTGATGGAAGTGTGCACTATGCACATAAGTTCATTAAGTTACATACATTCTTTGTTTACCTCACATTTGAAACAGGATATAACTGAAAGATCAGAACAACTGAATAAGATGCCGTTTTCCAGAGGAAAGAAGCCCACCACCAGTAAAATCCCCAAACTTCACCCCAAAGGACTGGAGAACCAGGTATACAATGAGATCAGATCTGAAAATGAATTAGATATTTGCTGGTTTGATTGTTGTTGATCTGATCCATCTTGTGTTGATGTCTTTAAGCAGGATGGCCCCCAGACCAAGCGCTCATCTTCTTCTCCCCAAGGGGCCCCTAAGAAAAGAACTGCTTTTGTGGACATTACCAATGTAAGGGTGCCAAATCAAATTTGTGTTAATATATATTTTTGTATACATTCACCACATCTTTATTGCTTTCATATGTTACCTGACTAGGCTGTCTCTCAGTGTTTTTTGGCACCTCGGTTTGATTCTGATGATGTCAAACCAGTAAGTGTTGAGCTGCTTGTAACCCCACTAACACCAGCAGTTTAAATGAATGATGCAAATCAGCATGCTTGATAGTCATAACCTCATTGAAATCTCATTCATGCCCAAACAGTAAGTTACAGTGCACACAAAAGCAGGAGATCTCAACTTTTAATAGCTCAGATGGGCACTCCTTTGGTGGTTCTGGGTTTCCGTGTGAGGTGCTCTCGTATGCAAATTGTAATGATGGCTCTATTCACTATTGTCTAACACCTTGTATTCATTCTCTCTGTGTCTCAGATCCAACCAAGTTGATTGATTTGGTGACTCATGCTTATTTTAACAAATTAAACCCGAAGTACAGTTTTTGGCTGACATTCAGGCTGAATTTTGATTCAAGAGAAATGTGCTTACTCTTAAAAATAAAATGCACTTTTATTAAAGGCACACAAGATTGAGCTAAGCAATCCCATCAAAAAGAAAGATCCCGTTAAGAAGCTGCAGAAGAAGATCTCAGTACTTTCTAAGAATGATGTCAATTTAAAGTAAGTCATATTTTACTACATCTTTGTCTTTTAACCTGCCATACATTGAGATGTTTTGAGAGTACTTTGAGATGATTGTCCCAGAATTTGCAGATTTCTTATCTTTCCTTCTGTCAGATCTGTGGTTAGTCTAGAGGAAAAGTTGGAGGAACTGAAGAATGTGGAGTCATTTGAGAAACTGGAAGAGCCCTCTTCGAAACCATCAATTCCTCCACACCTCCTGCCTCCAGAGGTAAGGCCCTGGGGTGGTTTGCAACAGCTGTGCGTAATTTACAACTTAGCAAAGTTAAATATTTTTTTGCATTGCACCATTAAAATTAGTTGAAGCGTAACTCTATGTATAAAATAAATATTTACGGAAGCCTCCGATCAGGAGTAACGGTAGGAATAAAATATCAGACAGACTGCACTGCATCAATATAAAGGTAGAGCTTACCTGACAGACTTAAATTCTTTAGACATATATGATAATGCTGACATTCACACTCACTTGCATTTAAGAGAGAGAACATTATGTGAGTAGATTACTTTGTTAGCGGCTCATCAACACAAACCCGTCCTACAGCGCGCCGCTGAGTGTATCTGTCCCATCGCTCTGTGTTGTGCATGTCAAATAAAATCATAATCAATAAATGTAATTTCTTATTTTTTTTGTATTAGTATTCATTTATTGATGAATATTAATTTAGTTTCAAATACAGTTTCTGAATGTTGTTTACATAAAATACATATTATGTTATTCATAATCAAGTAGTATCGTATTCAATGGAAACGTAGTTTTACCGTTAGTAACGTGAGGCAAAAGAAGTTAGAATGAAGGATAAACTGAAATTCACGGCATTTCAACAGCTTCTGCTCACGTACTTGAAGGCTGCTATTGGATCATTGAGAGTAAACATCATATTATACGACTACGCATTACTTTACATAGAGCTTACAACCTACTCTACGTTCTGCCTTAAGAACAAATGGTGCAACAGAATAACGTACAGAGTTACAAACTAGCTAGTAGTTATTAAGACTCTAGTGTGGGCTCCATTTTAAAGAATTTACGAACGGCTGGTGCAACCCTACCCCGGTTTGGTGCATTGGTGCGATGACAGAATTAGCATGAATTAGCAGATAGCTGGGACATATTATTACGTTCTTTAATATTTTAGGGGTTAACAAACATTTGGCAGGTTTTTTCCTTGTTGTTTACAGATTTAAAAACACAATCTTTGTATCTGTTGTCTTTCAGATCCCTCCAGAGTTTGACATTGATTCCGAGCAACTTAGTGACTCCACGCATACAGCAGAGTATGCCAAAGATATTTTTGACTACCTCAAGAGCAGAGAGGTTGGTTTAGTAGTGTTTATTAATGATCTTACAAGTAGAGGAACAGAAAATTGCAAGCTAAAACTTTTTATTTCTTTTATTTGCAGGAAAAGTTTTTCTTGCATGACTACATGGCTGATCAACCAACTCTAAACACCAATATGAGGGCAATTCTGGTGGACTGGCTGGTTGAGGTCCAGGTTAGTGTTGATGTTTGATGGCTTCCAGGCATCGTTTCAAATGTGATGAGTCTGGTAGAATATTGTTGGCTTTTGGTGGTTTAAGCACTCATGTGACTTTATTCTTGCTCTTTATTCTGCAGGAGAATTTTGAGCTGAATCATGAGACTCTGTACCTGGCTGTGAAAGTGACGGATCATTATCTGGCCGTGAGCCCGGTCAAACGGGAGTCTTTACAGCTCATTGGTTCCACTGCCATGCTCATTGCTTCTAAATTTGAGGTAAGACACATGCTCTCTCATGATAGCTGAAAGTCATTCATTTAGACTCACTTTTCTGGGCTTTGTCGTAATTACTCAAGGACTTAGTCATTCTCCCATTATCTCACACGCACACTTACACAACCTCATAGAAATGTAGTTAATCATTACAGGATATATATATATATCATTAGAAAGGTCAATGACTCAATCTTATCTTATAATAATTAAAGGGATAGTTCACCCAAAAATGAAAATTCTGTCATTAATTACTCACCCTCATGTCGTTCCAAACCCGTAAGACTTTCGTTCATCTTCGGAACACAAATGAATATCTTTTTTATTAAATCTAAGAGCTTTCTGTCCATCCATTGACAGTCTACTCTACGCAACTACCACTTTGATGCTTCAAAAAGTTCATAAAGAGATTGTAAAACTAATCCATATGAATTGAGTGGTTTAGCCCAAATTTTCTGAAGAGACACAATCACATTATATGATTGAATTTAGGCTTTTATTTGATATATATATATACACTCACCGGCCACTTTATTAGGTACCCCATGCTAGTAACGGGTTGGACCCCCTTTTGCCTTCAGAACTGCCTCAATTCTTCGTGGCATAGATTCAACAAGGTGCTGGAAGCATTCCTCAGGGAGTTTGGTCCATATTGACATGATGGCATCACACAGTTGCCGCAGATTTGTCGGCTGCACATCCATGATGCGAATCTCCCGTTCCACCACATCCCAAAGATGCTCTATTGGGTTGAGATCTGGTGACTGTGGAGGCCATTTTAGTACAGTGAACTCATTGTCATGTTCAAGAAACCAATTTGAAATGATTAGAGCTTTGTGACATGGTGGAAGTAGCCATCAGAGGATGGGTACATGGTGGCCATAAAGGGATGGACATGGTCAGAAACAATGCTCAGGTAGGCCGTGGCATTTAAACGATGCCCAATTGGCACTAAGGGGCCTAAAGTGTGCCAGGAAAACATCCCCCACACCATTACACCACCACCACCAGCCTGCACAGTGGTAACAAGGCATGATGGTTCCATGTTCTCATTCTGTTTACGCCAAATTCTGACTCTAACATCTGAATGTCTCAACAGAAATCGAGACTCATCAGACCAGGCAACATTTTTCCAGTCTTCAACTGTTCAATTTTGGTGAGCTCTTGCAAATTGTAGCCTCTTTTTCCTATTTGTAGTGGAGATGAGTGGTACCCGGTGGAGTCTTCTGCTGTTGTAGCCCATCCGCCTCAAGGTTGTGCGTGTTGTGGCTTCACAAATGCTTTGCTGCATACCTCGGTTGTAACGAGTGGTTATTTCAGTCACTGTTGCCCTTCTATCAGCTCGAACCAGTCTGGCCATTCTCCTCTGACCTCTGGCATCAACAAGGCATTTCCGCCCACAGAACTGCCGCTCACTGGATGTTTTTTCTTTTTCGGACCATTCTCTGTAAACCCTACAGATGGTTGTGCGTGAAAATCCCAGTAGATTAGCAGTTTCTGAAATACTCAGACCAGCCCTTCTGGCACCAACAATCATGCCACGTTCAAAGTCACTCAAATCACCTTTCTTCCCCATACTGATGCTCGGTTTGAACTGCAGGAGATTGTCTTGACCATGTCTACATGCCTAAATGCACTGAGTTGCCGCCATGTGATTAGCTGCTTAGAAATTAAGTGTTAACGAGCAGTTGGACAGGTGTACCTAATAAAGTGGCCGGTGAGTGTATATATATATATATATATAATACATTTAGACCACATAACTTGTAAAGAGACTTTCAACCAGCATACCAAAGAATGTTTCTGGAACAAATTGCCTACCCTGCCTTTGATTTCTAAATCCAGTTTTTTCCCCCCAAATCTTATAGAAAATTTATATATTTTGTCCAAAATATTTTATCTGCTCTTTTACTCTGTCATGCAGATATGGGATATATTTGTAATGACACCTGTTGTATATTATTCTGTCTAAACTGCTTTTTTTTTTTTTAAAGAAAGTATGTGAAACAGTACACAAAATACTTTATACCACAGTACAAGGGTTGACATTAAGCCTTGTCAAGTGCTTGTCCTTTGGACAAGTAGATTGGTTATTCACTTGTTCGAGTAAAAATATTTACACCACAAAAAAAATATTTTTTTCCCAGACAAGCAATATAAGTTCTTCTGAATCAATATTCTCATCAGTGTTCTATCAGCTTTGACATATTTAAATCTGCATATTTATGATATTTACACCAAGGACATTTTTTACCTTTAAAAGGGGCTTTTTATTTTATTTTATTTTTTACTAATGTTATTAAATGTATGCCTCCTTTTTTCATTTGAGATTTTTAAATTTGATCAATAAATTCCGTTAGAATATTGAGACACTATAGGGCTGTTACCAATCAAATTAAATCATTTACACTGAAAAATTACAACTGCATTAAATAAGGTTATAAGATTGTTTTAAATATTTGTGGAATATACAAATAAGAAATGTTGGGGGAAAAAAGATTGTTTTAAACATGAAACCGTCTAAATGAGCGTCGCAAGTGACCGTCTAAATGAGTGAGTCAGTGAGTCATTCATTAAAATGATTTGTTCAAACGGCTGATTCATTCAAGAATGAGGCAGTAGTTTATGAATGGGACATTGAATCTTTGAGTCAACTGATTTGTTCAAAACGCTGAATCATTCAGTAATGAAACTGTTGCGTCTAGACATTAATATTAACTACTTGTTATTGAACTGTTGTATGAAATCAGTGTCACATTTTCAATCGTGATGATTCAGGAAAACAGCACTCTTGGTCATGTGATGTTGCTTTAATGTGTCATATGTTATCAATCGCCACTTAAGGCCCGTTCACACCAAGGACGATAAAGATGTAGTTCTAAAAATCTTTCTCCATATTAAAGAATAGCAGAGTTTACATCACAACTATAACGATAAATTTATGAGGAACGATATCGTTGGGATCACTTTCAGAACTATTTTTTTCCAGCTGTTGAACTATAAAACACTGACAGCCAATCAGAATCCACTCGAATTTAAAGGGCTCGCACATTGTGGAGAAGTTAATTGACGAGGTACAGAAAAATCTACCACTGTTTGACAAGTCAAAAGTTGAAAAAATTGAAATGGAAAACAATCGTTCATACCCTCTGAATAAATGGGGAGAGGTATTACCTCCGGTATCCATCGCTTGTTTCGACAACATTGTCTTGCTTCCTTTTAAGTTGCGGTGGAAAAGAGTAGGTGTTGTTTTTATTCCACTATTGACTATGTCTGCTAAATTCACTGTTAGATTATTAGATCGATTACACTAGCTTCACTCAAAACATAGCATGCTGAGGACATCTGCTTGTTAAAGTGCAATGAGAACATCAAAAACATGTTCAATGACGTTGTTCAATAAACAGACCGTTATCGTTAGTTGGTGTGGACGCAAATAAAGTTATCGTTATAGTTATCGTTCTTGGTGTGAACGGCCCATAAAATCAGAATCATTCTTACGTTTTGGTGATTCCCTAGTTATTTTTTTGTAATTGACTTTTTAATCAGGCTACTTATCTGGTCAGGCAAGTGACATGTTCTTTCACTTGCCCCTTCAAAGAATCCACTTGTCCTAGACAAGCGTGTCAAGCCCTGCAGTGTGTTAAGGTGATGTTACACGGGCCAACTTTTTTGAGCAATGTTGCCGAGCGATGTTGCTTTGGCACTTTCCCATCGAGAATGGGCAAAAAACTTCTATCTGGATTCTTTAGATCGGTCGTGGGACCTGTGTCTCACACCTGGTTGCCCATTGACGGCAACATTGCTCAAAAAGTTGCCCCGTGTATCATCACCTTTACACATTGAACTGTCCAGATACAGTTTTAGAAATAATTTGAATTACTTCTTTTTCTATCAAATTTTGTGTAATATGCCTTTTGCCAGTTTGACTGAATAATAATAAAGTAAGCGATATTAAAAAATATGATAGATATTTTTCTCTATTTCCTTTGTCTCACTGAACAATGCAACTCAAGATGAGTGCGTTGCAGTACCTGCACTGTGTGCTGTATTTTTGCATACTGTGCACAATATTCATACTGCATGCTGGAAAAAATTGTGATTTGTCAGTTGTTACCCATCCTGTCTCTGGTGTGTCCTTACAGGAGCGGGCTCCTCCTTGCGTGGATGATTTCCTGTATATTTGTGACGATGCTTACAAGCGCTCCCAGCTCATCACCATGGAGATCAGCATCCTGCAGGCGCTGAACTTTGACATCAATATTCCGGTTCCATACCGCTTCCTCCGTCGTTATGCCAAGGTGAGAGACAACACATACATATCCCCTCAGTGAAAAGACAGGTGGAACTCCTTTGGAGTCACCTGACACACACTAGGATTAACATTGTGTGTGTGTGTTTGTCAAAGTCAGAGAGACAGACCATGCAGGGAAGCATTCCTTGGATGTCTTTGTGTTTGTCAGGTGTGGCCTGTTTTTTCCCCCCTGTATTCTCTGAAGAATTTGTGTGTGTGTGTGTGACCGGTTGTCACTGGTTGCTGTCAGATCCATTCCCATTTTCAACAGCTGAATTAATTGAGCTTTAGTCAAAGCTCCATGATTTAACATAGTCTTTATTTGTTTTTATTTGGCAGAATGTCTACATTTACTAATTGCTCTTTTTACAAAGTAATAAGCTTCTTTACTGCGCATTATCAAATAATACCATTATATTCAATTAGTTTTCTGAAGAAAAGCATGCATGCACACAACAGATCACTTATAGTATGCCAATAGACTTGCTAGACTAACTACCCCTTTGCTTGAATGTGGTTTCTGATACATTAGTAAAATGCTTTCAAAAATAGGGATGGTTTACTTTCTCACCCTCATTGTTGTTCCCCAAACCTTTGGGGTCAAAAATATAGATTATAATAAGAAAGGTTTCTTCAGCAAAAAAAACTTTTCTTAATGATTTCTGAATGATCATGTGACACTGAAGACTGAAGTAATGATACTGAAAATTCAACTGTGCACCACATAAATAAATTGTATTATAAAATATTCAGAAATACATTAGAAAACAGTTATTTTAAATTCTAATATTTCACAATATTAATGGTTTCCGGTATTTTTGATTAAATTAATGCAGCCTTGGTAAACATAAGAGAGTTTAAAAAAATCTTACCGTAATGTATGTTAAAAGAACGTTTTCAGAATCTTAGAATAATCATATGACAACATTTAGTTCTTTTTCTGTTTGTTTATTAATTAATTAATTTGTCTTTTTTTCGCCATGTGAAGATTCTTCAAAAATTGTTCTGTGCACCACAGAAAAAAATAAACGCACACACAGGTTTAGAAAAACATGGGGATAAGGAAATAATAACAAAGTTTTGATTTAACTATTCCTTTAAAGAATAGAGCGTTCAAGAATCAAGGAAATAAATGTTTACATTGAAATGCTTTTCTTTTATGGCTCACCGGAGCACGTCCTTTAGTAATTGTGTGCTGAATTTGCCAAGAATGTAACCTTCAGAATCTTGGCGGGTTGGATGAGCTGTGTGTAATCTTTCTGCAGGGCCCGAAGGTACTGGCACTGCTACAGATTCAGTGTGTGTGTGCGTTTTGTAAACGGATAAAAACTTTACTTCTCTCTGCAGTTTGTCATTGTATGGATACTTATTCTGGCTTGTGTGTGTGATGATTTACCGTCTCTCGTCTCCCGGCAGTGTGTGAATGCAGGTATGGACACACTGACTATGGCACGCTTTATTTGTGAGCTGAGTTTGTTGGAGATGGAGTTTGTGCCCGTAAGAGCGTCTTTGCTCGCCTCTGCCTGTCTGCTCATCGCTCTAGTTACTAAGGATCTGGGAGGATGGGTACGTGTTTACCTTTATGCTTTAATAATGTATGCGCATTTGCGCAAGCACAGAGCTCATGAATTATACCATTTATTTTCACAAAATGCCACTGTTCCTTGGCGATACACACATACATGCACTTTCACAGTGAATTCAGTGTCCTTGTGTGCTGTGATTTGGAAATTCTGTGCTCTTCTGATAGCACTAAATGAGCTTAAGCTGAGACAGCTCTGTGATAGGCCAGTGACTGCTCATTATGGATGCTAATTTCTGTTCTCTCACACACACATTCACACTCAAACTAAGTTGTGGGTTGATGACACAGGTATTTTGGTTAATGAGAGTGAAGCTGGACTGTTTACTAACATTTGAGTAATTGCTTTATGTCCTAAGTGGCTCTACAGAGAAGTCAGAGATGAAGAAGTTAAATTACCTTGAAACAACCACACACACACACACACGCACCCACACACACACGCACACACACACGCACACACACACGCACACACACACACACACACACACACACACACACACACACACACACACACACACACACACACACACACACACACACACACACACACACACACACACACACAAACGTTCATAAATTCATTTACATTCTCACCGGATGTCGTTTCCGTCTTATCTTCAATTTATTGACAGCTTAAGGGCATTTATTTCTCACATCATGAAATATTTGGCAAGCGTCTTAGTCACACATCCCTTATGTAATGCTCATTAGACACCTCAGAGATTCAAAGATATCTGGCTATACTTCACAATAACACTTGCACTGATGCTCCACTTCTGTTTCCAGACACAGTGTTTGCAGTTCCACTCTGGATACAGTGTGGAGGATCTGGCACCCGTGGTCAGAAAACTCCACGACATGCTCAGCAGCCCACCGGACAGCAAACTCGCCGTTGTCCGGAGCAAGTATGCGCACAAGTAAGTCAGCAATGCCGTTTTAAATTGTGTATTTCTTTTTGTTCTTTGTGTCTACTTTGTGTACATTTATAGTTTTGTAAATTTTTTATTTATTTACCCCAAAATACAACACTAATAACATTGTTTATCTCAGCCATTGAAATAGTTCAATGCCTGAGATAATTTTCACAGTACTTTTTTTTTTTTTTTTGCTTTTAACTGGCAAGACTGACACACACACACACACAAAACATATCTGATTGTTTTTTTTGCTGTTGCTAAAGTTTCAGAGCTAATGTTACTGTTGTTGTTTTTTAAAAATCTAAAATCATTTGCTTTTAAAGTTAGCTGTCAAGTCTTTAAATTTGTTTATTTTTATACATAATATATATATTTAAATTATTATATAGAATATTTTATATTTTTTCTTTTCTTTTATTACCCCAAAATGCCATACAGCGATGTTTAGAGAAATGGTTTATCTCAGACATGTAAATACTTCTGATCATGTTTCGGATTGTTTGCTGTTTTTGCAGTTAAGTTTGAAGAAATTTAAAATAATTTGCTTTAAAGGTTTGCTGGCACACTTTTAAAGCACTCACGCACACACACATATATATATATATATATATTACACACACACACACACACTGCCGGTCAAAAGTTTGGGATCGTAAGATTTTTTTAAATGTTTTTAAAAGAAGTCTCTTATGCTGCGTGCATTTAGTCTCTATGCTCCAAGGCTGCATTTATTTGATACAAAATACAGTAAAATCTGTAATATAGTGAAATAATATTAAAATAGAAAACACTTTTTAAATTGTAATAAATTTTACAATGTAAATTTTTCCTGTGATGCAAAGCTGAATTTGCAGCATCATTACTCCAGTCTTCAGTGTCACATGATCCTTCGGAAATCATTCTAATACGCTGGTTTGCTGCTCAAGAAACATTTCTGATTATTATCAGTTGAAAACAGTTGTTATACAATTGATTTTTTTCAGGATTCTTTGATGAATAGAAAGTTTATTTGAAATAGAATCTTTTGTAACATTATAAATGTCTTTACTGTCACTTTTGATCAATTTAATGCATCCTTGCTGAATAAACATTAATTTCTTTAAAAAATAAAATAAAATAAAAAAACATACTTACCCCAAACTTTTGAATGGTTGTTCATAATGTTACAAAATATTTCTATTTCAGAAATAATTTTTATTTATTTATTTATTTTAATCAAATGAATAGAGCCTTGGTGAGCATTAGAGACTTCTTTTAAAAACATTAAAAACTTACGTTCCCAAACTTTTGAACGGCAGTGTGTATATACAGTACTGTGCAAAAGTCTTAGGCACGTTAGTATCACCCCCCAAAAAATGGTTTTAAGCCAGTTATATGTATCTTATGCAGTAGTGTGTCAGTAGGAAATATCAGTTTACATTTCCAAACATTTATTTTGTCATTAATTGTAATAATCCAGTGAAATTATTGTATGCGCAAGGAGTCTGACAACAGCCGGTATGATCCACACAGAGATCTGATCTCACCATCATTGAGTCCGTCTGTGATTACATGAGGAAACAGGAAAAAAACTGAGACAGACTAAATCCAGAAGAACTGCAGCAATGTCTGCACGATGCTTAAAGAAACAGACCTGTAAACCTACTTGAAAAACTATGTGCAAGTGTACCTGGACAAAAGCTGTTTTAAACGCAAAGGGTGGTCACACCAAATATTGATTTGATTTAGTTAATAGAAGTTAATTGATAAATCAAATCTATTTATGACATGATTTTGGAAAGTATCCTCACTTTACAGCATTTTTACACAAGTGCCTAAAAGTTTTCACAGTACTGTAGCTTTGCAGGAAGGTTTCTTCAAGTGTATTGGAGACGTTGCTGCAGTTCTTCTGGATTTAGTCTGTCTCAGTTTTTTCTGTTTCTTCATATAATCCCAGACGGAGTCGATGGTGGTGAGATCAGATCATACCAGCTGTTGTCAGACTCCTTGGGCATACAAAAATCTCACTGGATTATTACAACTAATGGCAAAATTAATGTTTGGAAATACATTTTAAAAAAAAAACTTTTTTATTTACCCTGAAGTGCAATACAGCAATATTCAGAAAAATTGCTTATCTCAGCAGTTCAAATAAACTTAAATGCTCAAATGACCTGTACGATTCTTGCTGTGTGGGTTTATGGTCTAAACATTTCTGGTTTGTTTCTGGTAAAGTTTTAGCCTACAGCACATTTCACTGTTTTACTATATAAATCATGTGCTTTTAAAGTTGGTCGGCCTTGCAAAAAAGCATTTGGAGCAAATTGTACTATAGTTGAGATTGAGAACGGAGTTTAATCAATATTCATGTTTAGAAAATTTTGACTCCATTTTCTTATCTCTGAGCATGACTGTGTTGTTTTGATGCTCTTGCCAAACCTGATTGGCATTTTGACATGTTTTTTTTTTTAATGTTACTCCTGCCTAGAGCAGATGTTGATTTCTTGAAAGCATTTGACTAATGAAGCAGTTTGTTTATATTAAAATACTCCAGATTGTGGCATTTGATTATGTCTTGGTTTATTTATTTATTTATTTTTTATTACAGGGTTTTCTTTGAAGTTGCGTTGATCCCCACAGCGAGTCTGGAGAAGTTGGAGGGGTTTTTGAAGTAAGCTGAAGGGGAATATATGTAATGTTTTAAACATTGTAAATAATTATATTTAATGTTATATTTTAATCTTTTGAAATAAAGTCTTTGTGTGTAAATGTACACGTATATACATGTTTTCCATTGTATGTTCAGCTGTTCTTTTTTTTTTACAAACCATGTTATTCTTTTTGTAAATGTAAAAATCAGTTAACCAAAATACAAACGAGTGACCCCCATCAATGTTTCAAAAGCTGATAAAGTACAAACCATCCTATCAGTTCAATATATTAGGTCATTAGGTTTTTGTTGTTGAATGTTACTAAAATGGCATTTTAATGCCTTGTACATAGATATGTTTTTGTCTTTTCCGTACTGTTGTATAGTTTGCCGTGTGTATATTTTCTTGATCACTTTAATGACAGTGTTTTATTAAACACTATGGATGATTAAAAAAGTACTTTTGCATATTTGCCTGATTCTTGCATTTACTTCAGTTGACATTTAATGCCTTTTTAAAATGCATCTAACATACAATGCTGCGCCGTAGTTTTACCAGTAGGAGGCAGCGTGCCTCCAGATCCTTTATCACATCGATAACATGTGTCTGCATCTAACTGTCTGCATCTTTTCAACCACAGTCAATCATTGCAGCTATATAAAATAAAATAAATGACCTCCATCACACTTAAGCCCCACTGATTATTGAATGTTGGAAACCACTCCTGTTTATCTCAAGAGATTGTCTGGCGGTCCGGATGTCCAAACAGTCTCTGACGTCTATTGGTTGTTTTTGGATGCAGCTTGACTCACAGCTGTGAGCCGGTCCAATCCATCATGGCCAACAGCGAACAACAAACCTCACAGAGCTGTTTCTGGTGTTTGCTGTTTTTACGGCGATTCTCTTGTGTAGTTTAGAAGTGGATTGAAAGGGTAAAAGACAGTCTTTGATTAGCATAGGTCTCCTCGAACTGCTCATTGGGATGGCAGAATGCTGATTGCTTGTCCTTTGGGCTTTAAAGGCCGATATTTCTAATCCTTGTTATTACATTCCTTTCATTGATGTTTGCACGTATCGTCCCAGACGGCACATGCACATTGCTGTCGGTGGGCAGCACCCTTTGATCACTGACCGACTAGGTCCTGGTCTTTGTATTGTCTTCTGAGTCCTTCGGATGTATAGGCCTATGCTGTGAATCCCTAAGTCGGTCTGCAGAATTGACGTGCAAATCTTGATTTCTCATTATTTGTGGCACTGAATTTGTTTACTGCTAAAGGATGCCATTTATAAACCGCATGCTAAACATTTGTGGATAAATGTCTGTGGTGACTCCATTAATTGGGATATGGAGGGCCAACACATCAATATCTGGCGGAGTAAAGTGGTGGAGACATCTGTTGAATAATACATCATCTTTATGCGATATTCTGTCGGTGAATGCCAGTTTATAAATGTCCTAAAACCCATTTCGGTTAGATTAGGCAACAAAGATCATATCTGTATTCTCCTTGAGAATTGAAAGCAGAAAACAAATAACTGCAGTTAATTGCAGGAATTTCTCTGATATCTTAATGTGTTTTGTGAGAATAAAAGAGCAAGAGGCTGCTTGTTAAAACAGTGCAATATCAAATAATTGTATTTCGGTAGCGTCAAATTATACATAACCTCCCGCTTTTTAGCTTGTTTTAACCAATTAGTCTTGTTTGGGACATTACTTTCATCTCATATTCCTTTTGCATGCGACATCCTGTTTATCTGTGCTAAAACAAGAGTTGCGATGTTTGAATATAATTTTAGAATAATTTTCCTGTCATTTTCTCTGGGACTCCCGACTGAGGCAATTGGGTTGTATCCATGATCATTCCCGCCCAAAAGAAATCCATGAGTGTGGAGCCAGATATGCTATTTGAGTCGCAAGCGCTTCATGGAGCAAATTGCCTCAAAGACAGAGGCGTTTACCTTTAGCCAGCTAACAACAATTGAAAATTCCTTACGATCAAGCCGCACTACGCTCGGCTGCGAACACATGCAGCTCTGATGGGACACATAAACACGGCAGTTACATAATAGCAGGAAGCAGCTGTGTTACTTAGAGGTGAAAAGATCAAACCAAGAGCATGATGACACTGACTTGGTGTCCCGCTTACTAATGGCTGTATTATACATGCATGAAACTGTCTAATGGACATGTACAATACGTGGAAAAGGTCAACGATGTGTAGCCTACCCCAACATCATCTGCTCTGCACATCTGTCTCCATGACTATAATTACCAGAGTTAGCGCTGAGCGCTCAGACTGTAGAAGATGCTACAATATGCATCTGTCCCAGCCAGGACTTAGTTTCGCCAATGTCTCGTCTGGACTCCTTTTCTTTCATCACTGAGAGAAAATTGAATTTGGTCCTAGTAAATTTTATGTTATTAAAATGTTGCCCCTTTAAACTTTTTTTAAATATGTTTTTGATCTTTATTAAATTATAATTATTTGGTTTTAATAGCCTAGGCCTATTATCTGGTTGAGAACAAACTGTAAACTAAAAAAACAATTGTTGTTTCAGCTGAGACCCTCTGTGCATCTGTGAATAAATTGTAAAAAGAATGCTTTTATAAGGACAATTAAATGTTGTTGGTAATTTATGTTTACATTACTGTATAGTGCTGTTTTGAATTAAATATGGTGTTTATTTGCAGCCATCATGGAGATTAGTTCCTTCTAAATTCAATCCTTCATATTCTTATTGGCATGCTGAACAAATGTGCAAAATATAAAGCACATAGAATATAGGCATAATAACAAGAATGTTGAACAAAAAATATTATCTAAAATGTACTAGGTAAATCAATTAGGGAAGTAAATTGAGTAGTGAATTAAATTAGTAGTAAATTCAAAAAGAGTTACAAAATAACAGCAACTATACTGAACAAAATTATAAACGCAACACTTTTGTTTTTGCCCCCATTTTTCATGAGCTGAACTCAAAGATCTAAGACTTTGTACACAAAAGGCCTATTTCTGTGTTAGTGAGCACTTCTCCTTTGCCGAGATAATCCATCCACCTCACAGGTGTAGCATATCAAGATACTGATTAAACAGCATGATTATTGCACAGGTGTGCCTTAGGCTGGCCACAATAAAAGGTCACTCTAAAATGTGCAGTTTCATCACACAGGACAATGCCACAGATGTCGCAAGTTTTGAGGGAGCGTGCAATAGGTTGGTTTCACGTGACGTCACGCTGCTGCATCGCGAGAGCGCGAAAATTCAGATGGAGGGCAGGAAGTGAAATAGCTGAGGATCTGCCATAAATGTTTTGTGTAGTTTACGGCGGCTCCAATCGTTCTAATCGAGAAAAGGGAAAGGGTTTTTATAGAGTACCAAAGATTGTCATTCATAAAGGTGAGAAATGTAAAAAGCTCACAGAACAACCACGTAAAAAGTAGATTTTTAACGTAACGTTTCGTCTGCGGTTTGGGAGGAGCAGAGTCTGTTAATGCCGTGTCTCTGCAGCGACGGTATGTTAGCTAGCCAACGTGTTTTTTTGTGTCTGTGTTTATATAGCATTAGGTTGTCGTTCAGGGGATCAGTGGGAATGGGACATTAAATGATCAAGGTAAATTAGACTCAATACGGACTCTCCGCAACGGTTTCCTCCATAGACGTATTCTCCATGTTTACTTCCTGCCCTCCATCTGAAATCGCCCCGCCTTCCCGCGTCATCATAATCGTCATCATAATCACGTGACTGAAACCCAGCTATTGGCATGCTGACTGCAGGAATGTCCACCAGAGCTGTTGCCCGTGAATTGAATGTTAATTTATAATTAATAATAATAATTCATTAGATTTATATAGCGCTTTTCTAGGCACTCAAAGCGCTTCACATGGAAGGGGGAATCTCCTCAACCACCACCAATGTGCAGCATCCACTTGGATGATGCGACGGCAGCCATAGTGCGCCAGAACGCTTACCACACACCAGCTTACTGGTGGAGAGGAGACAGAGTGATGAAGCCAATCAGTGTATATATATATATATGGGGATGATTAGGAGGCCATGATGGACAGAGGCCACTGGGCAAATTTGGCCAGGATGCCGGGGTTACACCCCTACTCTTTCGAAAGACATCTTGGGATTTTTAATGACCACAGAGAGTCAGGACCTCGGTTTAACGTCTCATCCGAAGGACGGTGCTCTTTGACAGTATAGTGTCCCCGTCACTACACTGGGGCGTTAGGACCCACACAGACCACAGGGTGAGCACCCCCTACTGGCCTCACTAACACCTCTTCCAGCAGCAACCTGGTTTTCTCAGAAGGTCTCCCATCCAGGTACTAACCAGGCTCAGCCCTGCTTAGCTTCAGTGGGCAACCAGTCTTGGGCTACAGGGTGATATGGCTGCTGGCTTTTTTCTCTACCATAAGCCGTCTCCAAAGGTGTTTCAGAGAATTTGGCAGTACATCCAACCGGCCTCACTACTGCAGACCACGTATAACCACACCAGCCCAGAATCTCCCCATCCAGCATCTTCACCTCCAAGATCGTCTGAGACCAGCCACCCGGACAGCTGCTGCAACAATCGGTTTGCATAACCAAAGGTATTTCTGCACAAACTGTCAGAAACTGTCAGAAACCGTCTCAGGGAAGCTCATCTGCATGCTCGTCATCCTCATCAGGGTCTCAATCTGACTGCAGTTCGTCGTCGTAACCGACTTGAGTGGGCAAATGCTCACATTTGATGGCGTCTGGCACTTTGAAGAGGTGTTCTCTTGGCATTTTTAATGCACAGAGATACCATGATGAGGTCCTGAGGCCCATTGTTGTGCCATTCATCCACGACCATCACCTCATGTTGCTTTCTTTCTTTCTTTCACACACATCCATCTGCTGAATATGGTGATCAGTGGGGATGTGCTGAGGATGTGGAATTCAGATATGAAATTTGTTGTAACATGCATAACTGTCAGATCCTCCCCCAGTCTCGCTGGCTCTCTGATTTTCTGAGTTTCCTTTTGAGAAGGGGTTTGTCACGAACACTGACCTCGATGATTAAGGAGAGATTGAGTGGAATAGTAGAGTGTTTTTGCTCTGCTCCAGGCTTTGGAGATTAGGGTTGAGATGAGAGCTGAGATTAACCTCTTCATTCATCTGTGACATAAGCTCTAGCTCAATGAACACAGGACATACACAGTTAATCTGAAACAAAACAAAGGTCATTTAGAAAGCTCCTCTATCTTTTTTTTAATAGATTATATCTATTTCTTTGCATTAAATTGAACGAATAGACTTTCAGAAGCTAAGCACATCACGTTCGTTACGCATTCAGAAGCTCCATAACGGCTGAGTTGGGTCTAATCTCAGGGTGATGTTTGCTTGCAGCAGGTGTCATGCTGGCATTCGTATGAAACTGATTACTTGGCAGACTCTGTGAGTGGTGCATTCAGGCTGACTGTTAATCAGTACACACTCTTGCTCACTGTCTTTCGGGAGATGGGTAGCAAGCTGAAAAATAAACAAAACAACAACATTATTTTTTGAAAAAGTGTTGTGCTGGAACGCACTACTATTAGAGTTACAGTTTCACAATCACTTCCTGCTGCTCTGCATGGAAAAGAGATAAAGGGCAATTGTCTTTTAGATGAGTACTTGAGTTTGTTTTGATGAAAATTGGCAGCACCAATTGAAGTGCATAATATATTGTTATTTATACTTATTTCACTAGACAAATTCTGTGCATAATTTCGGGATGTTATTTATTTTCCTAAAACACCATGTAACCTTCTGAGACTCCGTCCCTCGGAGATAAGGGATAATTATTTTCTGTACTGTCATCACTGTCGTTCTGTCTCTCTCCCACCCCCCTCTTGGGAATGGGAGGACAAAATGACAAATAAACAAAGTTATAATTACTGTGGTGATGCATGGAGTTCGATGCAACTAATAAGGCAGACTCGCACACAAACAAGTTAGTAGTACACATGATTCTTACAGTCTCCTCTTGCTGATTTCACGACAGACTTAACATTCTGACCCACCTCTATGTCTTTCTGATAAAGAAGCAATTTTCTTCTTTTTCCCCGCCAATCCTTCCATTTCCTCCTCTTTATCCCTCTCTCCTCACACACAGTGGGCTTGTCTCATGATTGCATCACTGCTCATTTGCTTCCCCTAACCGTAAAGGCTCAGAGCTCCTCTGAGCTTGTCATCCACGTATGGATGCAATCTGTTATCATGACTGCCGGGGAAGCTGCCGAGCTACTAGCGTGGCCGTCTCTGCCGCCAAACCATCGGCTGAGGATATTGTGTTTTAAATGGATAGTTCGTCAAAAAATTAACATTTTGACATGGCATTTTGAACATTTACTCCCATTCATGTTGTTCGAAACAGGGCATGTCAAGTAAAACAATACCATAAAAGTAGTCCAAATCTTTTGAAGCCATATGAAAGATATGTGAGAGGAACAGACCAAAAAGTTATTGGTCCTTGAAAATGTTGATTGATAGACCACGGTCACTTTTCACTTTCATTGTATACAGTGCTTGAACTTCTTTTGTGTTCTCCAGAATGACAAGAGCGTGAGTAAAAATGATGACAGAAGTTTTGATGCACTCAGTGCTGGAAGCAGAATCAGTTTTACCTGATGGCATCAAAAGAACTTTGTAACTTTATACCACTGACTGACTCCTGTTTGAACTGATTTGGGATGGGCTGTCCATTATAAGATTTCTCTGTGGATAGTGTAAGCGATGAGCATCTTAGATCTGTGTAAAAGGATTACTTCTACTGACACTGTCTTGGTCTGTTTTAGCATGCTGTCACTCATGGTGATGAAATCTCTAGTTTTGATGTTGCCTTGAAGCAACTTTTCTGGGAGATTTTCTTTCACTGTATCCCAAAATCCCCAAACTACTATCTACCTATCTATCCATCTATCTATCTATCTATCTATCTATCTATCTATCTATCTATCTATCTATCTATCTATCTATCTATCTATCTATCTATCTATCTATCTATCTATCTATCTATCTATCTATCTATCTATCTATCTATCTATCTATCTATCTATCTATCTATCTATCTAAAAAACACTGGGTTAAAAACAACCCTTTCAACCCAAAGGCTGGGTAAATATAGGACAGAACACATATTGGGTTAATTTTACTCAGCAAATTGGGTTGTTTATTTAACCCAGCATAATCGATTGATTAATTTTTATTATAGTACTAGCTTTTTTCTTTCTTTTTTTTCTTCATACATGAATTAACGTTTATGGATTAACTTAAATCCTCTATAACTTTAAAAAAAAAATTACTCCACACAACCACTGGTATCACTTGTATCATGTTCAGCGGGGGAACTTTATATAACTTCAGACTGCTGGCCTACGTTTCACTCG